>NC_137790.1:27695555-28895555 GCF_963383645.1 Muscardinus avellanarius
CCCAATAATGGGACCTACACATGATCCTGGGGTTTTATCTATAAAATGTAGCTGGAGGTTCACATGATGCCACCTAACTGTTGGAAAGACAATGCAATACTATGCTGTAGTCTATTAGACACTACCAAAATAATATGAAAACATGATATGCAAAATTGAAAAAATATAAGAAATTAGAAAATTTTTCTAGAGAAAGATATTTTATCTAATTGTAGTCTGTGTTCAATGGAATGAGTGTTTGTATTTTCCAAAAATTCACATGTTGAAATCTAAATTGCTAAGGTAATGGTATGATGTGGGCTGTTAGGGAGATAATTAGGTCATAAGACTGGAGCATTCATAAAGTTCATTTCTTTATAAAAGGGACCCTGGGGGACTTTCTAGCCCTCTTTCCATAATGTAAGAGTATACAAGAAGTTATCAGTTTTTGACCCAGAAGAGGCCCACCAGAACCCAACTGCCGGGGTCCAGCCCTAGCAGAGTCGGGGTTCTTGTGTTGATGAGGGGGAAACCGAGGCCGATGAGAGAAGAATGCCACATGAGTTCAATCTTTCTCCATCTTTCTCCATTTTATTCAGGATTTGTTATAGTTTGTATACCTTTTTTATTGGCAGAAAAGCAAAGGCATAGTCATGCAAGCAGGATTTCCAAGGACGGGAAAAAGTTATTACTTGTTATAAAGTTTAGGGCAAGGGTGCCAGACATTTAAATATTCATAGTGTATTTTGTCTCACTTCACAAGGCTGACTCAAACCTAATCTTATACAGTGGCTCTAACTAAGGTCAGTTTGAACTTACTGTTTGGCCCAATAACTTTATCCTTGGGAAAAAAATCTTTGCTGTCTGAGTCTCTCACAAGCCGCCGCCCATCAGTTTTAGTTATAATGTTTATACATAAAATTCAAATTATACATATCTATCCAAATAATCCTAAAATAATTTTATGAAGAAATGAATGCTAGACATTCTTCATGGGGTACCGTTGTGGATCCCCTCAAGATCTGCAAAAGATGCGGTAGCATTCAACTATAGTTTTTTTGTTTTTGGTTTGAAGATTTAAAGAAGTTTATTTAAAAAGATAGAAATACAGAAGATAGTTACAGCCCCATGCCAGAATGGCATGGGGGTGGTGGTCCGAGCCAATTCACCAACCCAAAGATACAGCATGTGGACTGGACTTTTTATACCCATGACCTCCATCTTTTTTACATAATTCTGATGTAGTAAAGGCCCCTGTAAGATTCCTCCCCCAGCAAGGTGTCTCCTATGTTGGTACACTGCTCTTGGACTGCCCTAAACTGTGGGAAATAAGTTTTTATTGTTTATAATCCTTCCAGCTTATAGTATTTTGTTTTTGCAGTATTATCTAAAGCACTGTGCCTTGTCAAGATAAAATCAAAAGTTAACTTTGAAATAGAAAATTGACTTTGATATAAATTAAATAGATGCGAAGGAAAACAGACTATTGATGGAAGAAGACAAGGAATCTGTTATTGATTCAAATGTGCACTGCAATGTAAGACCCAAAAGCTTAACTGGAATTTCTATAATTCTCATGAAAGGATGATTTGCTTGGGGTAAGAAAGGAAAACATCAAATAATTCATGGGTATTGAGGGTTTTCAAAGTATTTGGTGGAGGGCTTGCTTTAACAATTAAGTTCAGACAATGTTTACTCTCTATTATTAATGCTGACAAGTACTCCAGCTTGTGGAAGGAGCACAGAGGAAGGTGAAAACATTTTACCTGTGCATGACACATACATGTCTTTGGAAATAATATATATTGATCATCTAAAAAAACTTTCATCTTTCCCTGGAAGGCATTTGAGCTTCACTGAAAATTAAGAAAATGCTAAGTGAGAGGTTATATATCTGTCTCATTTCCTGGCTGGATTAAACCTGGCACAAGACTATACTAATGCTGGCTCCAAGCCAGAATTTCTCAAGATTAAGGTTGACGGCTGTTTTATATCCAGCCAAAATTTATTATCTCTAGAAACAATAAGAGAGTCTTTTCCAATTATGGAAATTCTACAGGATTCGGGGTATGGTATTTCCCAGAAAGAACTAAATTTATTTGTTAATCATTACCTTGATGTGGCAAACTGACTTAGAAGAAAAAGGTGTCTTTACTGACCCCAAATAAGTTAGTTAGTGAGCGGACTCCCTGTGTAAATGAACAGAAAATTAAAAAGAAATGAAGAGTTATGGTCAAAAACACCAATAACCCACATTTTCATCCATATGACAGCCTACTAGTAGAGTTTCCATGAAATAACAGCCCCTTGTACTGACAGAATTTGATCCCAAGGCACATACACATGCTCACACATACCTTTTCTCTCCCCTTCAAGCCTGAAAGGGACACAGGGGCACAGGCTAGATAGCAGCCTCTGTCATGAGCAATGATTTTTACTCCTAGGAATTTTAGTCAAGGGGCATTGGGAAAATTTGGCTACATTTTATACAAAGTAGTGAAAGATTTATAATTGTGGCAAACAGTAATTTGGCATGGGAGAAAGTCTAGAATCAAAGGTATAGAGCTTAGAACAGATATAGAAACTGAAGGAGGGAGGGGACAGGGAACAAGGTGGGAACTGGGGAAGGGCTAAATGAGTGATGTGTGCATGTATGCCTCTACCATCTTGTACTCCATTAAGATGTATGACTACAATGTACCAATAAAAAAATTAAAAAAGAAATTGAAGGTAAAAGGAAAGGGCAAGAAAATCAAGGATATAATAAAAAGGCTGATGAGCAGAGAATTTTTTTATAGCAATGAGTAAAGAATAAGGTCCTGAAGAGTATATAGGAGCAGGTAACTGAAAGTATGAATTATGTCCAGTAAAAACAATCCAAAGTCTCTCTAAGCTGTAAAGAAAAGGTGTTATTTCCAAGGCAGTGTGCAAAGAACCTCACTTGGCAGTGATGTGCAGGGAAGCTAGGGGAGAGGTGCCCGCAGGAAGAAATTCCTGGGAGTAGGAGAGGAGTCTGGCTGGGAAAAATCACTCCACAAATCAGAGCCTTAATTTGGAACTGTTATGGTTAAACTTTCCTTACTACACTTCTTCATTTGTTCAACTATACTTTAAACCACTTTTCTGAAGTCCTCATCTCCTATCATACTTTCCTTAGTACTGTAACTCTGGTGATTTTTTTGTAGCCCTATTTTCTATTACAAAAGTTCTTCAGCAAGTTGACCATCTTTCTCATAAAAGTCTGTCTTTCTAATTTCTCTTGGTAGGTTTTTGAAATAATATTCAGGACTCTGTGTCTTTTTTTGTGGTACTGGGGATGGAATCCAGGGACATTTTACCTCTGAGCTACATTCCCAGGCTGATGATGATGATGATGATGATGATGATGATGATGGTAATAATAATAAAAATAATAATAATAAATAACAACAACTATGATGGTGATGATGATGATGATATAGGAGATTGAACATAGGGGCAGTCTATTTCTGGGCTATATTTCAGGCCTATTTTTATTTTTTATTTGGAAACAGAGTCTTGCTAAGTTGCTGAGCGTGTCAATAAATTGTGGACTTCAAACCTGCAATACTCCTGTCTCAGTCTCCCAAGTACTGGGATTACAAGCATGCACCACCTTGCTCTGTTAGCCATATATTTTATTCTTTATTTTGAAACAGACTTTCCCTAAGCTGCAGAGGACCTCACTAAGTTACTGAGGTTTTTCTGTGAACCTGTGATTCTCCTGTCTCAGCCTCCCAATTACTGGGATTACAAGTAAGTGTGTGCCACCATGCCCGGCTGTATTTTTAAAAATTTTTTTTTGTTGTTCTTCCTTCTGGAACTTCATGATAATCTTTGATTTCAGAAGTGGAAGTGGAGAGATTGCATTTGGCAAATATATTACATTAGTGACCACTGGTTTTCCACAAAATCTGGAAACTGTATCAACCAATGGTGAGATTGCACAAGGTTGACTTTATGCTAGTTACATTTGTTTTGCTTCTTTGCACTCTCTGATTCTGTCTTGGTGTTTTAAAACCTGCTGTTAATAATGAATGTCACTGTCTATCCATTTTCCATTTTCAACACCAAACTGAATCCTTCATCTCTGTCAAGTCATCTTGAAATTAATTTTTTTACAAGGAGTTATTCATGATTAGATTGGCTTGATATTGTTGACAACTTCATTGTTACAGTATTCCAAAGTGAATTCTGAGTCACATTAAGCTGTACTAAATTCATTTACCTGGTATCCCCCCATGCATACTTTAATTATTATTTTAGTGTAGATATCTGTGTCTATAAATAGCTTCATCAAAAATCCCTGAAGTCAGGAATGGATTTATCATACCTTCCTGAGTCTCCATAATGTCCTTGCTTCAAAAAAGAAACACTAATGGCTGACTGCCCAAGACCAGAATATTATAGAAAACTCTTTATGGAAATGTCTTTTAATAGCGTAAAGGTACTCTGGAGAACCAGGGCACTTTCTGGGGAATCCCTTGGGTGTCTGCTTCAGTCCTGCACAGTTCCTCCGGATTGCAAAGCCAGAGGCTCACCTCCCTGTCTCATCTTCCAGCCACCAAGGATAGCCTGGAAATTCTGACTGCTGTTGTTTTGTTACTTTTCTGCCTTTGCTTCAGTAGCAGATTTCTCTTGCACAGCCAATGATTTCCATAATATGACAGTTTGTGAATGTTAATATTACTCAAATTAAAATGCCTTTCTGTTTGGTGCCTAATCCTCACTGATCCCCTGCCGAGTCCCACGACTGGGCTGTGAAAAGTGCCCCAAATTGTGCAGCTGTTTAATGGCTCTCACGTATGCGGCGCCGTATTCATAAATGACAGATCACAGACAATCAGAAACTCAAATGTCAAATCAGACATTGAAAATCGCATGAAAATCCAAAAGGCCAGAACCTTTCTGACTTTTTTCTCTTAATTGCATCAGTGAAGAGACAGCACGATTTGCTTTGGCCAGCACCAAAATGCAAATGAGCATGAACTTGAAAACCCTCAGGCAGATTTTTCCAAAACCAGATAATGGGAATACTAGGGGAGACTGTGCAAATGAGCCTAATTTTACTTGATCATCTATTACTATTATGCACCAAGCACTGTATGATGTGCTTTTATAAAATTACTTTTAAAAACAAAACCCCATATACCTGAAGTTTCTTTCCCACCTAATATCTGTTTTTTTTTTTTTTTTTTTTTTTTTTTTTTTTTTTTAGGTATTAACAAAAGCATTGTGTAGAGAAAAACACCTCTGGAACCTTAGAGTATTTTTATTTTAGTATTTTCAAATAAAATTGTCTATCATGTACCATAATTTAAAATAATCCTCAAGATAAAATTAATGACTGACAGTTGTTTAAGAAGAAAAATAAATAACAGGTGCTAGAACTTTTGAGAGATTCTTGCATCATAAGTAATATATTGGACATATGTTTTATTTATTACAAAAGTAAACAGATTTGCAAAGTGAGGCAAAAATAAGAAATTAAAAGGCATTTGTGTTCTTTCAACAGAGACGGCTATGTTCAACCACGTATAGGCAGCTCTTCCTACCTAATATCTACTCTAAAACTGGGATATTTAAAGTGAAAATCACCTCAGTTCACTCAAGTCCGTCAGCCAGCCTGGCATGAGCTAGTCTAGGCTGCACTCCACTGGGTGTGTTTCCTGACCCCAGGTTTGTGTGTTAAGGGGGTGACTGCTCCACGGGTCTCTTTTTCAAGAGTAGTGAGCTAGTTAGGGCAGATCTTCTGATCTTCTCCTTCATGCAGGGGAGGAAATTGTTACCAGGCTAGCTCATTTCCAGTCTTTGTGTAATACCCAATAGGTCAAAGTTAATCAAATAGCTAATCTGAAATCAATAAGAGTGAAATATATACATTTAGAAGAAGAAAGTTAATACAAGGTTTTTCTTCTAGATGTTTCTGAATCTAATATACAGTGTGACTATTCTACTGCAAAATATTTCTTGTATTTGGTAATTGAGCTAAATGCTCTTCTTAACCTCCTGATTCTTTCCCACACAGTTCCCTCTGCCTGACATGTCCTTCTGCCTCTCTGATTAAATCCTACTTATATTTCAAAATTTCCTCAACATCACCTCCTTTCAGAAGATTAGACTGAGTGCCTCTTTTCATTTTTAATGTAGCTGATAATATATTTATTTGACATACTCTAATTACATATTTATTCCCCCTGACACTAAATTTCTCCAGAACAAGATTCACCTCTTAATTCCAGACTTAGTCAATTTTTGCTGAACTAGAAAGAAAGCACATGATCTATATAGGTGTGTGCTACCAGGCCTAGTTTATTCTTTTATTTTTTTAATCTCTTGTCACCTATAGTTATTTTTCAAGTGACTTAAAATAGCATAGACACAATATTCTGATAATAATAAAAACAATATCTCCTATATATGTAGGCTATTAAAGTTTATTAAGTACAGTCATATTCACATAACTTTAGAAAGTTTTTCTGTCTTCATTTCCTATATTTTATGCATCTCTTTCATTATCCTTTATTAACTCTGTCTCTTGACATCCTTGTGTCTTCCTGTCTCCTGACATAGGCTTTGAGTTTTGTATTGACAAGTGATGCCAGAGAAATCACACAACTGCGAGCACTCTATAAATTTTTAGTCTCAGTTGAAAGAAAGTCACTTGACCAATGGTCATCTTGTCAATGATATATTCATTCTCCTCAGTTGGTACTATAAAGCTTTCTGATAATTTTAGTTATCTCACTCATTCATCCCCCTGAAAATTACTAACAATTATTTAGAGGAAAATATGGGGATTATCTATTTTTTCCTTCTGAGAAGAATGTATGCATTTACCCATATACACCATGTTCTTCTTGGCCTTGTTGTTTTGGCATGTTATTTTTCTTTACTATTCATCTCAATTCAGCTTCCTTTTAAAGTTACTCATCTATGACTAGTCCATTCACCCTGTTCCCTCCCTAAATATATACCTTTTAAAGACTCATGTCAATAAACACTAATTATTTGTTCAGATGTCACCCAGTGGAAAATGGGCGCCTGGGTTGTGATCATTTTATGACCTGAAGTACTCACCACACCATAGCTTTATGACCTTTCCACAGTATCTCAGTCCCCATTGTCCCAAACAGGATGTCATCTGGAGTTAGATGAAGTGTTCGTTCTCTCCCTCAGCTTTGGGTGCATGGCTGGAATGTGAGATTGGAAGGACACAGATGGAGAAGCATATTCATTTTGCCTTTGGAGGCAGAGGTACCAGTGTTGAAGCTGAGATCAAGGGATTCAGAGCTGTAAGACAGGCAGAGAAGCAGATTGGGGCTTCCTGGATTATAAAGCAAGCTGTTGGTGAATATTCAAAGGTTTTTGCCTATTTATGGGAGATTAGGTGTTTCTAATATAGAATACACATGTGCACTGCCATTACCCAGTGTTAAGACTCAGAATGTACAGATGAATAGAGATGACAGTAAATACTCAAATGACTGAGTGGGTTGATTATGCCAGGTATTAATATTTACCTTTTTAAAGAAATAGAACTAGTACTTAGAACTAGTACAATCTCAAAGCTTCTTGGTTTTTTAGTTTATATTATTTGGAACTAGATTTTGAATTTACTCCAGAGAGAATATTAGAGGAAACTGGCCACCATTCTCCACAACCACTTTATACCCTTTTCACAGCCATCTTATGATGTTCTTAAATATATCTTGGTAGGTACATCTTAAGAATGGCAGGATGCATTTGTGAAAATTCCAGAGTGTAACAAAAATAATCACAGTGAACAAAAAAGTATAAGGTGGCAGGCTCTGGGTCCATCTCTTACCTCAGAAGTAGAATTTGCCATTTCAAAGCCCAGCTGCTTTTGTTTTATCTACTTGATTTCCTCCAAGAGGAATTTTCTATCCTCATCATCTCTCTTTTATTTTTTGATTCCAATTCTTTTCTACTTTTAAGTATCTGCACTAGGAATGATTTCTAATTCACTCTATTGTATTTTTCTGAAAAGGTTTAGTGGTGTAATTTGACTTGTGTTAAATTTTAAGTGAGGGGAATAAAACTCCATGTTATTTACTCAATCTTTTTCTTTTATCTAAAATACTATGTCAATATGAAACAACACTGGATAAAATTCTACTCAATCCTGTGTGTGTGTGTGTGTGTGTGTGTGTGTGTGTGTGTGCATGCGCGTGTGTGTGTATGTTGCTGGGGATGAAACCCAGGGCGTTCCACCTCTGATTTATACCCTAGCCCTGTTATATTTCTTATTTAAAAACAGGTTTTCACTACATTGCTAAAAGCATCACGATGCTGATGAGACTTCTCTCAAACCAGCAATCCTCCTGTCTCAGCCTCCCACATACTAGGATTACAGGACTTTGCTACCATGTCCAACTTCATTCACTCTTTGAAACCAATTCAAGTGACCTCTCTTCCTTCTCACTCAACTAATATCTACTTTTATTCAAACCACCAGTTCAGTACTCTTGGCTATCTACCTCCAAGGTAGACCAGGCTTCAGGCTTTCCTTCAGAAAATCATGTCAGAGATTTGTATAGTATATATATATATATATATATATATATATATATATATATATATATATATGTGTATATATATATGTATATATATATATGATAAATGGATGAGAACTAAAGTCTCAAGCGAATTTTTAAGAAAACCGTTGCCAAAGAAAGGAATATTGGTGAAACTCAACTAGCATCCAATGAGTGTGTAGGCCCTATGCAATCACAAGCTGCCATTGTATGGAGCCTGTGGGGTGAGGGTTGTGGTACTGGAGTTAAGACATTGGTTTTCTTCTTGAAGTATCACCTACCAATTGCACCACTCTGGAAAAGGGAGTAAAAAGCAATTTAGAGTTAATGCATTGCGGGTAGAAGTAGAGAATAATGGCACGTTCCAGTTACTAAAGCTGACTGAGAATGTGAGCAGTGTTCAAGGCAAAAAGTGAAATCACACATTACCTGAAAATTTATTATTATTATTATTATTATTATTATTATTATTAATTTTTATTATTGGTGGTACCGGGATTCCTGGAAGCCCTTCTACCTCCGGGCTACACTCCCAGACTTATTTTTTATATTTTTATTTGGAAACAGGGTCTCTTAAACCAGAGAGGCTGGCTTCGAACCTGCGCAATCCTCCTGTCTCCGCCTCCCAAGCGCGGGGATTACTAGCGTGTGCCACCACGCCCAGCAAAATTTATTATTAATTAAATACCAAATCAGGCCTAGTTTAATGCAGTAGGAAGTATGTTTCAAATAAATTTGTGTTTTCTATCCATCTGTCTTAGTCTAATTTACAATTTGCAATTAAAAGCATTTCATTAATCAGTTAACAAGGCATATTTATAAGATACATTAATTTATGTTATAGCAGTAAACTGGTTTTATTTTAACAGCAACTTTAGCATTTTATTAAGGAAAAGTTAGTGATGTTTATTCTACTGCTTGGTTTTATGTTAAAGTCTTGGATTGGAAATTAGGTGAAAGAGGTAAAACAACTGATATGCTAGTAAATGCTGTAGTTTATTATTAATGGTTGAAAGAGACAAATTGTTGATTGAATCCAGATGACATGTGATAGATATGACATATCTAAATTTTAAAACAAGCAATGGAAGAACATGATTAAAGAATTACATTTTCATGTTAGCATGTTGGCTTCCTGTCTTTTCATTTCTGTGAAATGTGATCATAATATCATGACTAAGTCCAAGAGTCAAGTTTTAAAACACATAATCAAGAGAAATGAAATAGTTTTTAGGTTCTTAGAGGCATTTATAATCAACTCTCCTGTAATATTTAAGTTACTGAATAAGCATTTTGGAAAAGATAATGTAATTCTGTTTTTCTGCACCTGTGAATTATCAGTCTAAATTGTGTGATGATGGTGGATAATTATCCCAAGCAAATTTAAACTCTCTTAATTTAATCATATAAGCTTTCTTCTCTTGGCCTGAAAGTCTGCTGATATCAGGATATTTTTGGATTTCTGGGTTAACATATAAGTTTCCTCTTCAGTTGGGCCAAAAGCCAAATCCTTTCTTTAGATGGCTTTTAGTATTACCCTTTTCAAATCTTTCGCTGCATTTCTGAGCCCAAATAATGTTCTCAGTTACTCTTCCATCTAATTGGACATTGAACATCTCATTAAGTGTGGAAAATATTATCAGAAGCATGATCAATGTTTGCTGAAATTCCCATGTCCTAGCAGCTAATGCCAACCCCATAGTTCAATAGCAAATCTTACCTGATAATTATAATTCCATTACCATTTTAAAGAGTGCCAGAAACATGTAAGCCTGATTTTATATTTTTCATTCAGCAGTGTTGCATATGATTAACATCCAGTGCCTGGAGCTTTTGCAAAAAGTATTGATTAGCTTTCACGTAATGCTATGCATACTAAAATGTTGAATTTTGCTCCAGGTAAATTGTGTCCAGTCAAATAATAATAAGCAACCAATTCACATGTGTATTTGAAGAGAGAATTCACATTTGGCAAGTCATAAACCAACATATGCATTAATATTCAAGCATTCTCCCTAGTTCTGAATGCTTATCACGCACATTCTTAGAAAACACCTCAGCTTTGGGTATTTGTTCACATTAATATTAGTATATACGTTCTTTTAATTAATAGGTACCCTAAAGACAATCATTTTTTTCCTATTGCTCAATTTCTCATCTTTATAAGGAAAATAACTAAATTAAACATCACTATTAAGTCCAAATAGCAGCTACTGAAAAATGTGCAGATGGATGTAGGTCAGGAGCTTCAGTGGGAGGTTCCTGTGATCAAAACCCTCACTTCTGCCTAGGTTCCCACAGTGAACAGCTCTGCAACTTTCTGCTTTTTTGCTTCTCTGGATTTCAGTCACTTCAAAGTGAGGTATCTGTACTAGATTAGCTCCAAAGTCATTTCCAGCTCCAGGAAAAGGGATTACTTTTCAAAACCAATAAATTTTAATTTTCAATGTCTTATATTCCTCCTCAATTCTTTCTCTTTAATAATTTGGTAGGGTTTAGGGATGACAATAAAATTAGTCTTAAAGTTATTATTATTCTTCAGCACTGGTTGACTTAATTATGACAATCTATTTCTTCATGATAGTTTTTTTTCCTAACTTAGAAAAAACATAAACAGAATATTTCTATTAGCTAAGGAAAGGAATATGTGAATCTACTAAACAAAAAAAAATCCAGTACTCATAATTAAGAGGGTTTGTCTCTTAGAAGTGGTAAAGTTGTGCCCAAGTCTCTGTTTTTATGACCCAGAAATGTGAAGAGAGATAGGTAGGAGGAAGTATTCAGCTATTAATTCATATATCACAAATAAGCTAAAAAATACTTTTTTCAGAATGCTTTTTTTTTGTAGGGGAGGATACTGGGAATGAACCCAGGGGCATTCTACCTCCAAGCTACACCTCCAGTCCTGTTTCAGTTTTATTTTGAAACAGGGTCTTGCTAAATTGCTGTGGAACTCACTAAATTGCTGAGGCTGTTCTCAAACCTGAAATTCCCTACCACGTACTGGAGTTAGAGGCATGTGCCACCAAGCCCAGATCAAAAATACTTTTGAGTAAAAGTCTGAATTGCTACCATTTCAGCTCTAGAGAACAGAAAACTTTCTTAATGTTATAAGCTATTTCATTAAATAGCATCTAATATCTACAATAAAATATACTGCAAGTGGTTAAGTAGAGAAATCTGTTTAGGGCAGATTATGACCTAGTCATTTTCAGCTATAAAGGAAAAAATAATTTTTGTGTATAGTTGTATTTAAATTTTATGCCATAATAGTTGAAATGACAATGAATAACCATTTAAAGATTAATTTAATTACTCATACTTTGTCACTTTAAAGATTAATTTAATGATGAATCTTTTGTCTATTTAAAGGGGTCTAAAATAATAAAAACAGAGTTTTATATTTTAAAAAACCCTCACTTTTTTGTAGCCCATATCAGAAATGATTAGCGTGCCTTTTAGCTGGATGAATAAATTTGTACAGGTGGCTGTAGAGACAGTAGGGAACTTGCATTTACTCAGAGGTCTTTCCATTTCCTAAAATGGAAAATCCTCTCTCCATCAGCACAAGCTAAACCATTTAGTATCAAATATCTAAGAACAATAACTAAGCTAATAAAAAAGAGCCGAAATCCCTTCTAAAACAAATCAACAGATTTTCGGGGGGGGGGGGCTTGGAGCAAACTTTGAGGGAATTTAAAAGGGAAACAATTGGAAAAGATGGAAAGATGAGGAAGAAAAGAGAGCATGAAGAGGGGAAGTTTGGAGTATCAGCAAATCTGCATAGTACAGAGAAGATCTGAAACAGGGAGGGAGGGAGGGAGGGAGGGAGGAAGGAAGAGAGAGTGAGGGAGAGAGAGAAACGGAGAGAGAAAAATGGAAAGGCATGGTCTAATAGTATAAAAGGAAAAGTGTTTCCAACTCTTTTGGGCTCCTGACATTTCAACACTCCAAATATTTGGTCAAGAAAAGTAACAGTGGGAGCCTATGAGTTAAGCAATTTCTTTCCTAGAGAGTTTACCAATCTCAAATCAGGAAATTAGGTTGCTATGAAGTCATTGTCATTATTTTGTTGGTAATGTGGGGTCCTACTATGACTTGTTTATGACCTATAAATACTATTTCTAATCTTACAGGTTTTGACTACTTCCATTTTGTGAAAACCACATTATTAGAACATTGTAAAACTCTATAAAGGATTTGAAATGAAATCATTTGTCATTTCAATGGGAGTTTTAGTACTGTGTTGATATTAAATAACCAACTTCAATATCTGAATTTAACACTAAAATTAAGATTCATGATTTTTTAAAGTGATACACTAATACAATATTTGCACTTTACCGGTTTGAAATGGCATTAATACTATCAATCTTGTCATTCACTTTAAGAAAAAAGGAATTTTCTCTAATTTCTTCTAGGTCCTAGTGAAGTATATTCTGAAGTCTTTTAATGTATATATATATATATCATCTATCATCTTCATTATATGCATGACTATTATTAAACCATCAGAAAACTTTTTGCGGTATTGGGAATTTTTTAGGTATTGGGAATCTCCAGTTATTATTATTATTATTATTATTATTATTATTATTATTAATCTTGAAATAGGATCTTGTTAAGTTGCTGGGTCCTTGCTAAATTGCTGAGGCTGGCCTGGAACCTGTGATCCTCCTGTCTCAGTCTCCCGAGTACTGGGATTATATGCATGTGCCACTGTGCTTGGCAAAATTATTATTATTATTTTTGTGGTACTGGGGGTAGAACCCAGGGGCTTTTCTACCTCTGGGCTATACTCCCAGACCTATTTTAAGTTTTATTTGGAAACAGGGTCTCACTAAGTTGCTGAAGGCCTCATTAAGTAGCTGAGACTGGTTTCGAACCTCTGCGATCCTCCTGTCTCAGCCTCTCAAGCACAGAGATTACAAGTGTGCACCACCACGCCCGGCCCCAAAATGATTATTTTTTAATGTAGTCATCCTTCCAATACATAGGGTAGGAGCATTTTGGTGTGTTTCCTTTCAATCATATTCCTGTGTTTATTTATCTGACCTTCTCTCATTCTCACTGAGATTACAAACACTGAGATTACAAGCGTGCACCACCACGCCCGGCCCCAAAATGATTATTTTTTAATTTAGTAATCCTTCCACTACACAGGGTAGGAGCATTTTTGTGTGTTTCCTTTCAATCATATACCTGTGTTTATTTATCTGAACTTCTCTCATCCTCACAAAGTTATATTCTACTGGTTATACAGATTTTTATTAAGGTTTGTTTCTTGAAAATGCACATCATGATTATACATTTAGAGAAGTGCATTTCTAAATAGGTTCAAAGTTATTATCTGAAAAATGAGAGAATGAAGAACCCATAGCGCACCAGCAATTAAACAGAAGGGAGGGAGAGGCATACAGGGATGTATATTGAATATGGAAACTGCAAATATTGACTGGTATTGGTACTAAACAAGCTCAGAAGTCACTTCTTTAGACTTAGACTTGCAAGCTGAAGGTTTGTTGGATACATCTGGCTTGCAGATGTTTATAGTTTGGTCTGCCAAGTATTTTTATAAAAAATTGAGCAGGCAACATTTAAAAATTAATAGATCTCACATACAGAAAACCTGAGTTGACCCAGTACGTTGGCATGTTCCTGAGAACCAGCTACTTAGGAAACTGAGGCAGGAAGAATGCTTGAGCCCAGGAGTTTGAGGTCAGGCCAGCAACAGTGACATTTTGTTTTGCTTTTAACAGAGTTAAAATTTTTTTTAAGTCAGAAATAATTTTAAATCAAGGGTCACATCCCTACCCTACATGGCAAATATTGGCTGTAGCCAATATTTGACACTCAGTGAGATGGACCATGTGTTCCTGGTGTCTATGTTGGCTCATGTACACTGGCTTCTATAGATTGTTGACTTTATAAACACTAGAGGCCAGTCCAGAGATCTTTTTTATTATTATCAATCACCGTGTGTGTGTGTGTGTGTGTGTAGTGTGTTTATGTGTGTGTATTGTGTGTATGAGAGAGACGCCTCCTATTGAGATCAACTAGATAAAGTAAGACAGAGATCATAGTTCTTCTCTAAGACTTTATCATCTTATGGACTTACACTAGATACTCTTGATAATTATTTGATCATTGGCCATAACCTGTTGCTGGACAGAAAATTTTACTCTAAAATATTTCTAGCAAGGATGCAATCCAATGGAAAATGCATTTAAAATATATTCCCAAATGAGAAACAAAACAGTAGTAACAGTTTACAACTTTCACTGTTTACATATGTATTAATTGAACCAATGAGATTCCTCATGGAAAATGACTTTAAACTTAAATTCCAGTGTTTTATAATCAATCGGCCAGAATCAGAGGTCTTCTTTATATGCTAGTCTTATATAGGTGCTGGGGCTACTGAACAGGGCAGAAGGGCTATTGTGGTTTGCAATTTATAAGTAATACAGCAGTGGTGACCTTTGTATCAAATGATACATCTAGTTCTGAGATGAAGATTCAATGCCTGCGTAAATAAAACTATTCATCAGAATGAACTATAGAGCTTATGTACAGGTTTATAACATCCTAACAAAAAAAGGAAAATGGAGCAGAATACCAAAAGGGTACCCTATAGAGCCTTAGAAATGAAAAACAATCTCACAGGAGTAATGGTTTTTAAAATTCACATATGGATAATGATTTGGAATAGCTAAAAACTTTCTGATGTCTTATAGCCCTCTTGGCTCCTTCTAAAGTTTCATGCCTTTATTGTGAGATGGAAATGAGAGTAAGACCATTTTTCTTCATGTTCAAGTCATCCATTTGAATGCATACAGTCTGTTTTCCATTCCTCACTTTAAAATTCTGCTTTTTTCAGTTATTCTTTTAAGGAGAAACATAAAGGAGCTTTTTTGGTGACCACTGACCTTGACGTCTTGGCGATCTAAATCTCTACTGAACACAATGACTTTTTCTACTGTGTGTGTGTGTGTGTTTGTGTGTGTTTGGGGATCGAATATTAAATTCAGGGCCATTCTATCTATGAACTACACCTCCAGCCCTTCTTATTTTTTTTTATTTAAAAAAGATCTCACTAGGTTGCTGAGAGTCTTGCTATGTTGCTGAGGATGTGCTTGAATGGGTAATCTTCCCATCTCAGCCTCCCAAATACTGGGATTACAGGTGTGTGCCACCATGCCCAGCTCTACTTTCTTGATCATACCATATATAGTATTAGAATTTTATGGGCACATAAAGCTAAGGATTGATAGGTCAGGTAATGAGAGACTGTAAGAGCAGTATTCAGGCGGTAGTACTATGCTTAAAGTTATGTCTTTTTAAGCCAAAGTGTGACTCAGAAATGAGCTTTTGCAACCTTTGTGTATTGGTAAGAACATTTCAGACCTAGGTATAGTAGAACTTTGAGTACCTTTTAAGCCATGTACTTTAGGGAGCAGATATCCCTCCTCTTCTGAGTGAGGTGTACTTAGTAAGCACCTTAAACTGGTTTGTGTATCTAAAGTATGGAGAGCAAGGATAAATATGAGCAACAATATAGTGTTTTATCTTAAAATATAATGTGTAGACCATCTTTGATAGAAAATCCCCAGTTGGCAATAGTGTTCAGTTGGGAAGAGCAAGGAAGCAAGTTTAAAAATGAAGAGCCCAGGTCTCATCCTAGACCATCTCAATTCAAATCCCATGAGTATGACTTTGACACGTGCATTTATGCAAAGCTTTCTGGGTGATTCCTGTAAGGCATTCGAGATCCAAAGTAAACGCCAAAGCAAGAATTTAGAGATTTTTAAAGTTGAGAAAACAATGAATATCCACATATGAGTCTTATAATTTTGTTGATAAAAATGCACAATTTAAAAATGTGCATTTTAAAATTTGAAGTGTACCTTGTATATTTCTTTATGGTCTGTATTTTTTTCAAAGGTCCATCTTGCCTCAACTTTTGATGCCACAAAAGTCTTGAAGACACACACTGTGGGTGAATGAAACGAATGTTATTTTTCCATCAAATAATTCTGTGTAATTAAAAAAAATTATTGGTGCATTGTAGTCATACATTTAATGGAGTACAAGATGGTAGAGGCATACATCCACACATCAGTCAATTAGCCCTTCCTCATTTCTCACCCCATTACCTCCCCCTTTCCTCCTTTTCATATCTGGCTTAGTGATTGACTTTGATATGTTTGTGAATGTACATCATGTACACTAGGACATTCCCTCTCTATGTATTTGAACAAGAAAAATAGTCTTATATATGTGTCCATGTTTTGGTGAGTAGAAGACAAACTTCACTCTGCCTCAGTATCTTCTTAATATTCCTTATAATGGAGGTGGAGCAGGATCAGCCAAGGCAGAGATGGCCCTACTAAGTCTACTTTGTTTCTGGGACACATGCAAGTTCCAATCAAAAGCTACTTAGTAATATCAATGGGTAGATACACTAGTTTAAAATTAATTTTGGGGGGTGTGCATGTAGTGCTGGGGATTGAACCCAGGGGCATTCTACCTCCGAGCTACACCCACAGACCTATTTTATTCCTTATTTTGAAACAGGGTTTTGCTAAGTTGAGGAGGGCCTCACAAGTTGCTGAGGCTGTCCACAAACCTGTTATCCTCCTGTCTTAGCCTCCCGGGTACTGGGATAAGAAGCATGCACCACCATACCTGGCTTAAAGTTAGTTTTAATAATATGAACTGAATGTTTATATGCCCTCAAAAGTCCTATGTTGAAGTCCTAACCCCCAAAGTGATGGTTTTAGGAGCTGAGGCCTTTGAGAGAAGATTTGATCCTGAAGCCATGGAATTGGTATTCATACAAGAGACTCCAGCAAACTCCCATGTCTCTTTGAAGCCAAATAAGGGTATGGTAAGAAGACAGCCATCTCTGAACCAGGAAGGTGGTCCTCCCCTACCAACCTTGAAAACTATGAGGGATAAGTGTTGTTGCTTAAGAAACCCAGTATTTTCATTGTAGCAGCCCAAGTGAACTAAGACATATGACATTGCTCTATTTTTCTATTTCCTTTAAAAGATAAAACACATCAGAAATAACTTGCTTTTCTTTGTAACCTCCTCTTTATTGACCCACTATTTTATTCCATTCTCACCTTATCCTGACAAAGAAGGACCCCTTCACCAAAGCTGGAGGGTCAATTGCTGTAACAGACTTTACTTCTGTCCTCAGTATTCAGGAATACTTTTGCTCCTAGGTCTTCATTTTGTCCATTGGTTTGCAGCATTCTGGCTCTGTTGATGCTTATCCATACAACACAAATCTTTTTAACTACCTACAGCAGCACTTATACATGACTAATGGTTCAGGTCTATTAAAAATCACCCAGTGATCGGTGCTTAGGAGATCTGGAGGTCTAATAAATGCAGAGAAATATGGTGCTCTTACTGCATTTACTGCTGTCGGGCTGCTGTGCACAGTTGCCTCGTGGTGATGGGGTTCTGAACCCACCTGTCAGTCAGGAGCCAGAGGAAAGATTTCAGAAAGCAGGGACTTGTGTGTGCAGAATGCAATTATTGCTTGGGGGAAATAAACATAATTTATGTTCATGTATTACCCAGCCTAATTACCTATATAGTAATAGTTTCTTGAAAATATTCAAAGAAAGGCACAAAATGAAAAGCTCAGGGAAGTTTCAATGAATAACTTGATGGAGAAGAAAGCTTAAGAGTGAACTAAAATTGATTACATGTGTGGATATTTGGATAACCTTTTAAAATATTATTCTATTCTACTCTTGACTTTGAAAAATGTTGGCTAAAATTGTTTTCCTGATTTATCAATATTTATTTACCTAAAATTATTAAACACATGGTTCGAGATACTAAAGACTTCACAGAGAGGTCATGGAATATAACACTAGAGACATCTTTTGAATGAGGCCAGGAAAGGTCTTAAAAGGCATTCTAAGGATTAAGAAATATATTAGATACTTGTTAGTGTTGCTATAGGTTATATAGTTCATGTAGCATGATCACTTCTAAATTTTAGCAAAAAAAAGGTAGTAAGGTATAAGAGTGTTGAATATGCTACAGGGATAGTCTACATAACATATCTTGATCAGAGTAGATGGCACAGTAGGGGAAATTATTATAGTGGAATTTATACAACATTTATTTTAGTAAAAAAGAGAAAGGAAGCAGAAGAAATCTGAAGTTTTTGGATGATTAGAATTTTTGAATATTATTATGGGACAGATTGTTTTTCCCCAAATTCATATGTCAAGGTCTTGACTCTCAGTACCCTGTAATCTGGCTATAGCAGGAAACAGGGGCTTTAGGAGTGATTAACTTAACCTGAGGCTTCTTAGTGTGGGTCCTCACCCAATCTAACTGGTTTATTTGTAAGAAGAGAAGACATGCACACATACATGACACACACAGGCACCCCAGAGGTTCATGCACATGTTCAGATAGATATTCACAGAAAAATGTAGCAAGAAAGTGGCACTATGTAACCCCGAGCCCAGGCCCCAGAAGAAGTGAACTGTGCTGACAACTTGATCTGGGACTTCCAGCCTTCTGAACTATGAGAAAATAGGCTTTAGTTGTTTAAGACACAGTAAAAAAAAAATTAAAAAATTGGATGCTCTCCCTAAAATGTAGACGCTAGGAAAAAAGTCTAGATGAAGAAGGAACTCGTCATCTAGGAACTAGATATGTAGCTTTGCTTGGATGCAATTCTATGGTAAATTTTAACCGTAGTCCAAATTTTCTGCCTTATCTAAGTCTTTTAACTAACAAGACAAAAATTCACAACAAAAATTTTTTTTATGTCTGTTCAAAAATTTTTATTGAATTAAATCATATTTTGTGAAAATTAAAGATCCCTTTTATATTTTATTCTGCTTTAAATAATCATATCTTTTTAAAGAAAATGTATTATATTTATTTAATTTTTTCTCACAAAAATTTTCCATTATATAATATATGCAGTTCTTCTCAATGCTTTTCTTTTAATTAGCAGGTCTTGAGAGCTTCCCGAATTGAAAATAAATTGAATTGTTAAATTTTTACTCACTACTAAAATAAGATTCCTCTATATGATGTCTCATAATTTACTTATTCTGTCATTTATTGTTTTCATTTACTTTTTGCTATTTAAAAGGATGATGCAGTACATAATTTTGAATATACAGGTTAAACAACCCTAATTGAGCTTCTGTACAGCAAAGGAAGCTATCAAGCACCTCAACGGAGAGCCAACAAAATGGGAGAAGACTTTTACCAACTACTCCTCCAATAGAAGACTAATATTTGAGAACTCAAGAAACTCGGCATTAATAAAATAAATAACCCAATCAAAAAATGGGCAAGTGAATTAAATAAACACTTCACGAAGGAAGAAATTCAAATGGCCAATAAATGCATGAAAAAAAATGCTCAACATCATTGGCAATCAGAGAGATGCAAATCAAAACTACCCTGAGATTTCACCTAACTCCAACTAGAATGGTAATCGTTCAAAACACAAGCAACAACAAATGCTGGCGAAGATGTGGAGAAGAAGGAACTCTAAAACATTGTTGGTGTGATTGCAAATTAGTGCAACCACTTTGGAAATCAGTATGGAGGATCCTCAGAAGAATAGGAACAAACTTACCATATGACCTAGAAATACCACTTCTGGATATCTACCCAAAAGAATAAAAACCAAACTACCAAACTAATTGCATGTGTATCTATGCTCATAGCTGCACCATTTACCATTGCCAAACTATGGAACCAGCCAAGGTGTCCATCAACAGATGAATGAATTACAAAACTATGAGGTATGTACACAATGCAATTTTACTCAGCCATAATGAAAAACACAGTTATATCATTTACAGGGAAATGGATGGAACTGGAGGACATTATGCTAAGTGAGATTAGTCAGTCACAAAAAATAAGAAATTGGATGTTCTTCCTAATATGCAGAAGCTATAAATGAGCAAATAAGGCAACCTGAGGGTATAGGAGAGGGGGATTCTCTAATACACATGATGTACATTAACAAATATATCAAAGTCAATCACTAAGCCTAACATGAGGAAGGAGAGAAAATGGGGCAGGAATTGGGTAATGGGTAACTGGATGATGTGTATGCCTGCACCATCTTGTACTCCATTAAGATGTATTACTACAATGCATCAATTAAAAAAAAAAAAAAGGAAAGATTAGAAATCTTAAAAAAAAAAGTAGAATCTGGGCATGGTGGCGCATGCTTGTAATCCCAGCATTTGGGAAACTGAGACTGGAGGATGGTGGTTCACGGCCAGCCTCAGCTACTTAGTGAGACCCTATTTCAAAATAAAGAATAAAAATCAGGGCAGAGGTGTAGCTCGGAAGTCAAATGACCCTGGGTCCATCTGCAGACACACAAAAATATGGAAACTTTAAAATATATTTTAATATGTTTAGTATTGTCTGCCGTATAGTCCTTGTTTTGTTGTTACAATCTTTTTAATAACATTTGAATTTTAAAAATTACAGTTAGTGAGTTTGCCAGAGTATTAATGAATATATAGATCATCTCAGGGAGAATATTCATCTTTACAATATTGAGTCTTCCTATCAAAACCCAAACATAGTCCTATTTGTTCTACTTTTCTTTTAAATCAAATACTAGGGATTCTACCTCAGAGCTACACCCCTAGCCGGCTCGCCCTTCCTTCCTTCCTTCCTTCCTTCCTTCCTTCCTTCCTTCCTTCCTTTCTTTTTTTCTTCTCTACTGGGGATGAAACCCAGGGGCATTCTTCCTCTGAGCTAAACCCCCAGCCCTATTATTTATTTATTTATTTTTGTGGGTCTGAGGATGAAACCCAGGGGCATTCTACCTCCAAGCTACACCCTATACCTTATTTTTTATTCTTGATTTTGAAACAGGGTCTCACTAAGTTGTGGAGAGCCTAAGTAGCTGAGGCTCTGCCTCGAACTGTGTTCCTCTGGTCTCAGCCTCCTGAATGCTGGGATTACAAGTGTGCACCACCACGCCTGGCTTGGCTCTTTTATTTTTGAAATAGAGTCTTACTGAGTTGCAAAAGGCTTCACTAATTACCTGAAGCTGGCCACTAACTGTGATCCTCCAGTCCCAGCCTCCCAAATGCTGGGATTACAAGCCTGTGCCACCATGCCCAGATAAAACCTTTTCATTTTTTGTTTTTGAAACAAGGTCTGGCTAAGTTGTTGAGGGTCTTGCTATGCTGCTGCTGATGGGCTTCAACCTGTGCTCCTCTTGTCTCAGCCTCTCAAGTACTAGGATTTCAGTTGTGTATCATTGTACCTGGTTTAGATATTATATCTTTTTGTTATTATAAGTGACTTCTTCATCATAACTTATTCCTAGTTTCTATGTGTATATATAACAGATTTTATATAATTAATGCAGTTTTAATGTATTTTCTCTTTTTTTCTATTGTTTTTTTTTGTTGTTGTTTGTTTTGTTTTGTTTTGTGGTAATGGGGTTCCTGGAAGCCCTTCTACCTCCAGGCTACACTCCCAGACCTATTTTATACTTTTTTTTTTTTTTTTTTTTTTTTAAACAGGGTCTCTTAAGCCAGCATGGCTGGATTTGAACCTGTGTGATCCTCTTGTCTCCGCCTCCCATGCTCGGGGATTACAAGCGTGCACCACCACGTCGGCTTTATTCTATTTGTTCTAAATATAAAATTGTAAAATCTAAAACAGGTGATTTTTTTACTCCTTTAAAAATTTTGAATGTTTAATATCACTTACTAATTGTGTTCAAACAAATTAAATAGCTGTTGTAAGAAGTCCCTGTGATTTAGAGTCCTATTCAGCTATGAGTACTGACCCAAGAGCATCCTTTTCTTTTGAACACCATGTTTTACACAGCCTGCTCTGCATTTTGTAATTGATCCCCAAAGCCAGATTTTGTCACCACACTAGACATTTCTATTTACTGTGAGCCTGTCATACTCCATTTCAACTGTTGGGTATTTCAGGCTTTGTATGGCATTATGTAATGATTCCAAAACCTGGTAATGCACCAAAGCCAATCAAGGAATGTTTTTGGAAATGAGTTAATAATCTTCAAATTAAATATACTGAATCAGAAATTTGGGAGTAGATTTTTAAAAAAAATATCCTCAGGTGAATCTAATGCTACACAAATATATTCCATCCATCCAGATTAGTGGAATCAATAATTGATTTTGCCCTCTAGGTTTAGGAGCAGTTTCTGGGGATTTTTTTTATACTCTCAAATGCAAGTGGCGTCTAGAGTTTAAGAACCAGGGGTGTTGTTAAACATCTCACAACAAACAGCACAGCCCCTTGACTAAGAGTTTTCTGGTCCAAAATATTAACAGTGCTAAGACTGAGAACTCTGGTCCAAGATCTGCACCTGGGAACCATCAAAATGAATCATCCTTCATGACCATGGAAAGTAACATGTTTAGCCAATTTTTTTTTTTTGTAGCACAAGGCATATCAACTTATATTAAAATATCACCAAACCATATGATATGGTCTTTCTTATGAATTAAAGAAAAGATGTATTTTTTTCCTTGGAACTGTAAGATCTGAAATTTTTTGTTAGCCTGTTTTTGTGTTTCACATTATGATCTCATAGTCACAAACTATTCTCACTAACAGCAGAAAATTTAGGTGAGGGTAAAAATGTACCTTCCTTGAAGGTTGTGATGGCCAGGTGAAACAAATATAGCAATTGACCCAAAAGTATTTTCCGGTGTTGCTTTTGTGAAAGCTCTTTGAAAGACGGACAAATTAAGTTGGTACATGCTTTCAATCTTTGATTTCCCCATCTTCCTTTCCTGGGACATTGATATAATGCCCTGGGTGAGGAATCTATTTTATTATTGTTAACTCTAGTCACCATGTTGTACAATAAATTTCTTGAATTTATGCTTGCTCTGTAACCGGAATTTTGTATCTTTTGATCAACAAAACCACTATAAGAGATTCCAATTATTTTTTCCTGATACAGTTAATACAAGATACAGACCTTGCTATGGGAGTGGAGAGTTTGAAAAGAGTAAACTCCCTATAGTTATGGTCGGGATTTAAAATGTTTCCCTATATCTCGTGGAAACAAGGCATCCATGCTGGAGGTGGGACTAGGTTGCTTAGGAGAGGTTCCTGGGGGTGTGGTTTTGGAGATTATATATGGTCCTTCCTCTCTTGCTTCCAGCCTCTATGAAATAAGAACAGAAGTTTTGTACTTTCTACCTCTCACTGCAAGGTCCTGAGCTCCATGGATTTAACTTGGCCTAACATGAATTGAAACCCAGAAATCTCCAGAACTGTGAGTAATACAATTTCCTTCCTCTACATTGTGGTGATCAGGTGTTTTGGATTACATCAGTGAGCATGCTGACTGAATCACCTACCTTTGATTATGTCTACTAATATACATTTAATGACTCAATTAATGCTTAGGAAAATGAAAAGAAAGTCACTGCCCATTCAGAGGTAAGCAACCATGAGAATTTTGAATTCAGGTATGAGAGGAAGGTTATGTATCATGTGGAACAAGGGCCAGAATATAAAGTTATAAAAAATATGTTTAAAAGACTGTTATGAATCAGTACTAAATTTTTCCAAAGGCTTTTACTTCCATAAGGTGGCTCAGGAAATGCATCTTTTAAAATAATGCTTTTAAAAATTTTGTTCTGCTGTAAAGACATGATAAAAATTTATACATTCATACCTAAATGAGGAGCAGCAAGCCAGCACCATCTGGAATCTTAAAGAAAAGAAGTATATGACTCAGGGTCTTTTTGTGGTTGCAGCAATTTAAATACCTGTTGTCCCAGTATCTGTATTTAAATAAATATATCTAGGAGAAGAAAATTTATGCATTGAAATTTACAAAACCTACATTATGAAGTAGGAGTTAATGTCATAACTCATATAAATAGTGTATAATTAGATAGATCTATTTTAGGAAGTCAGGTAGTATACCAAGAATAAGTGTTTTCTAAATATTGTCCATCAATAGGAAAAATGTGACATTTCATAAGAACCAAGTGTGCCTCACTAAAAAAGTTATGTATTTTCACTCTGAATTCCATTCATTTATTACATGCATTTAGTTTTGTAAAGCAAATGGAAAGACAGGAAATTGGTTGAAGCATACTTATATTGAGTAAAACAAAATCAAATGAATAAATACATGAAAAAAATCACCCTCAGAGAAAATCAAGTCAAATATATGTAGAGAAATGTCCAGGGTCTAAAAAAAAATATGAAAGAATAAAAATCTAATTGAAGTTAAGACAAATGAAAATATAAACAGAAATCATTTAAATTCTTTTTTTAAATAAATTTAAATGAACAAGAAAGTTTGTTTTGTGGTTAGTCTTTGAAAGCATACAACCAATTATAGATTTTACCTCATGCTACCTTATGTGCTTTAAGAGAAAACAGCTGAAAAATCAAATGATGCTTTACTTATGGCTACCAATCATAATTCTTTGCATCTGTGTCATTTGGTTCAATGGGTACCTTAGCCAAGAACAAGTTGCTGCAGATATCTATGAAATCACTATTTCCATCAATTTTGAAGTTCAAATTACCGCAAATAGGGCTTTAGATTTTAAAGGTGTCTAGATTATTTTAATGTAATTGGCACTTGACTTTGAATGGAAATTTAATTAAACAATGTTGGGAGCAGAACAGAGCTCAACTCTACTTCCAAGGCAGAAACGACTTTGCTGTAATTCCTTCTGATGTATTAACTGCCTACACAATGTCTGAAGACTAAAAATAAACAAATAAATTACATGTAATGTCATATATTTAAGATAGGAGGTTTTAAATAACTTAATATTATTAATCTGTCAAGTAACAGTGTTCTTCATCAGAGACAGCACTATTTGGCCGGGCGTGGTGGCGCTTGCTTGTAATCCCAGCATTTGGGAGGCTGAGACAGGAGGATCACGGTTCATGGACAGCCTCAGCTATTTAGTGAGGCCCATTGCAACTCAGTGAGACCTTGTTTCAAAATAAAGAATTAAAAACTAGGGCTGGAGGTGTAGCTCAGAGGTAGAATGCCCCTGGGTTCCATCCCCAGTACCAAAAAAGAGAGAGAGAGAGAGAGAGAGAGAGAGAGAGAGAGAGAGAGAGAGAGCGCGCGCACTATTTATACCAACAACATTGTGGATTTGTGCCCAGTCATGGGCACAAATGGTTGCAGGAAAAGAGAGATAATGATAAAATATGAAACCCCTAGAACTAAATTTAAAAAAGAATGTAGAAGTCAGGCATGGTGGTGAATGCTTGTAATTCCAGTACTTGGGAGGCTGAGACAGGGGAATCGCAGGTTTGCAGCCAGCCTCAAATACTTAGGCTCTCTGCAACTCAATGAGATCCTGTAGCTCTGAGGTGGAATATTCCTGGGTTTAATCCCCAGTACTGCAACAAAAAGGAAGAAAGAAAGAAAAAAGAAATGTAAAAAATATGCTAAAGAATATCTCACATCATTCAAGAGCTAGCAGTTTAGTAGCTTGGCATTGAGGGTAAAAGACACATGGTCAAGTATGCTAAAATCCATTAATTTTGGCATAATATATGGTAGAAGGTTAGCAGAAGATTAAGGGGCTTCTTTGCTCCTGTCTCACTCATTCACCACACAAGTATTTCTTAAGTACTTAGAAGAACTCCCTTTGTATATTACCATGTCACACATGCAGGATGACAAAGTACTGAACCATACTTCTGGACTCAAGTGGGTTTCAAACATGGGGCAAGTCATATCTGTACACAAAAGATTAAATGATTGTTACTACAAGACCTGGTGATTTGTATCTTTGTAGCTAAATTATTTAAAACATTCAAAAACAAAATTTGTTTCCTGGCTCAACTTTTTTGTGAAGGATCTAAATGACGAGACATTAGTGAACCAAGATATAAAGGTAAAATTACAAAACTGATGGATCAACAAACATTTATATTTCATAGTGTCTTTATCTACAAAAAAACAAATAATGAATAATAAGATATAGTGAGCTTTTTGACAATAGAGAGATTTCAATTGTTACTCTATTTCTTTAATTATGTCTAGTATATCTTTAATAACATTTGGGTGTATATATGTCTAATAAAACATTAAGACTATATATCCTTAAAATATATTCACTAGTAGTTTTAATGTGAACTTTTAATTTCATTTTGAGTTGTGACAAAAATATATATATATAACATTTTGAAGCTGACTTACTGCTTTTGAGCAAAAAAGCTGTTTTGGAGAAAATACAGTGTGTTTCTTTGGCCTCTACATTTTCACACCAAAGTTTTGTTTCTCAATCCTCTCTTACACATCGCAGTATATTCTTGATCTCCCCTCTATTATTTTACGTAGTTTTTCTGCTATTAATACTCAGCTTTCCTAATATTCCTGAGATCTGCTCCCCTGACACTCTGAAATCTTCCTGGACTGTCCAAGTGTGAAGTCTAAAGGATGCCTCAGACAGGAGTTTGCTCTCCTTTGTGAAGCTATTCATACATCTCGTATTGAATTTGCAGACACAGCCTTATGATATGTCCTGGTTAATTCCCACTGTTACCCTTCAGTTGCTAAGAATTCTTTCCTTAACAATTTCTCTGATGACTTTCAAGCTGTTATTATCAAACTTGAGTCCTTTGATGTCTTGGAATTTTGGTCCTGTTCATTCATGTGTAGTTCAAACATGGTATTAGGTGATTAACATGACAATTGCAACTGAAAGCAATAATACTCACTTGGAAAATCCTTGATTTACACCTGGGATACAGTGAGTATTTATGAATTTTTTTTTATACAGAAACCAAGGCTATTTCTGAGCTAATATATTAGCATAAAAACACCAAAAAAGCAGTAATTCAGTCTAAAAAGTTTTTCTCAACATCTTATTTCAAATAGATTTTCACTTTTCAAGTTTTTTTCTGTAACTTCAATCATACATTCTTCTTTCTATCAGTCAATATATTCATCTACCAAATATTTCTGAGTGTCAATCACTGTCCTAAGTTATTGATTGAAGACTTAAGTAGAGTTCTAATCATGAAAGGCCCTATAGGCAAAATAAGACAACTTAAGCCTTGGACCAACAGCAAAGGGCAATCCTTAAAATGCCTTGAATTAGAAAATGATGAGATAGAGTGGAAACTGGATTGAAAGGAAGAAGCATGGTTATGGAGAGACCAGGGTGATATCGTTGTAAAAAATTCACAAGAAATGATTATGGCTGGAAGTAGAATGATAGTTCTAGAAATAGAAGTTGAAGGATTTGAGAAAATTGCATATTGAAAAGAATTAAGGAATAATTTAATATTAGAAGTGAGGATGGAATTATTATAATGACTATTTACTTTCTTGAATAGATTATGGTGATGTCATATCCTGACATCAAGAATAGGAGAAATGTAAATTTTGAGAGAAAGGGAAAGAGGATATTCTGAGAGACATGTCAACTTTTATATTCAAATGGGGCTGCCAAGTGGAAATTATCAATATATGTAGGATAATATTTTTTTTAACTAAGGAAAGAACTCTGGAGTGAAGGTTGAAATTGGAATAAATCAGTATGTAGTAGTTACTAGTCTTGGAATCTTAGGTAATCACAAAAACACAGAAATGTAAAATAAAAATAATTTGCTGAACTAAATTATATAGAAAATAACATTTCTAGGACATGCTAGAAATCACACACACACACAAACAAACACACACACACACACACACACACACACACACCAAGAACAAGCAAAAGAAGTTAGAATAAGACCAGGAAAATAAAATGTAATGAATGCAAAGGAAAATAATGTTTTAAAAATGAAGAAATAGATAAGGCATCAAATGTTTCCACAAAATAAAGTAAAATAATAGGTGAGCTCCTATTTGTTTTGGTAACAGAACAGTATGACCTTGGAAGAACCAAATTATTGTGTATTTAAAAAAGAGTGGAAAATAAGAAGATGAATACAGTGAATTTAGAGAAATCTTTTAAGATTAGTTATGAATACAAATAAAAAATTAGCATAGTTGGTGGACCAGGTTACAGGACTAAGGGGGAGTTTAAGTATATTTTGGTGGTACTGGGGATGGAACCCTTCCACCTCCGGGATACACTCTGAGACATACATATATATATTTTTAATTTGGAAACAGGGTCTCTTAAGCCAGCTAGGCTGGCTTTGAACCTGCACCATCCTCCTGTCGCCACCTCCCAAGTGTGGGAATTACAAGCGTTGGGCCACCACGCCTGGCTAAGTATTTTATATTTTGATAAGAATTGGTGCCATAGAGAGTTCTATGATAAATGAGTAAAGATGACAAGTTTTTTTTTTCAGTTCACATTTTTCTGCCACTGCATTTATTAGGTATTACTAAGATCTCCAGTATGGCCATCAGCTATGTTGATTCCAAAACGTTATCTTTCTTAAAGCATAAATGGGTCAATTGATTAGTCAGAATGGTGATTTTTTTTAACTGATAAGCTTTATTTTTAGAACAGTTTTATATTTATAGAAAGATTGTGCAGGCAGAACAGGGAAATCCCATACATCCACCCTATACCACTTCCAGTTTCCCTTACTCTTAATATGTTATTAAATATATTTATTGATGAATGAACCAGTATTAACACATTATTATTAAATAAAATCCATATTTTTCACCCTGAAAAATGAACTTTCTTGGTTAAAATTTACTTTTAGGGTTAATTTTTTTTGGTTCCTTCTTGGTTTTGAAAATCTCACACTTTCCTTTTTTTTTTTTTGGCAACCTCAGTAATTTAGGGGGAGTACTGGTCACGTATATTGTAGGATACTTGCTATTAGAATTTCATGTTTTTCTTAGTCTTTGAAGTTATAGATTTTTGGGGCAAACATCACAGAGCTGAAGTATAATTTTTATAAATTCATATCAAGGACATATAGAATCTACCTGATTTATGGTTATTGATAATGATTTTGGTCACCTTGCTGAAGTAGGGTTTGTAAGATAGTATCAGTCATCTAAGTTTTTTTTTTTTTCTATAATAGAATACAGTTATACTCTACTGGATTTCTCATTTTTTGTCAAAGAAACCTTGGAATTATTTTCTTGACATTCAAAAAGTACTTGGGATTTTGATTGTCCTGAATCTATTAAAAATGTTGGAAAGAATTAACATTTAACAATATTGAATCTATCAACATAGAATCTTCCAATTATTTACATAGTCTTTGATTTCTTTCATTAGAGTTATATGGTCTATTTTCTGATATAGATCTTTTACATATTTTATTAGATTTATGCCTTAGAATTTTATTATTTTGGGTGCTAAGGTAAAAGATAAAAGATACTATGTTTTTTTATTTCAAGTTCCTGCTATTTATTGTCTTTTAAACATGTTTTTATTGGTGAATTATATTCATACATCATATTGAGGTAAAAAAACTTGTGTGGACATACATGTACACATTACCCATTTAGCCCCTACCCAATTCCCACCCCGTTCCCTCCCCATCTCCCCTCCCCATGCCTGGCTTAGTGGTTGACTTCGATATGTTTAAGTACATTGTGTGTTTTAGAGAATTTCCTTTATATAGGAAAGTAAATGACTTTTATATCTCGGCTTTTTATCCTGCATTCTTGCTATAAACATACTGCTTGTTCCAGAAGTTTTTTGTTGTTGTCACTTCTGTGGGATTTTCTATCACATCATCTCTTAAAAAGACAATTTGGTTTCTTACTTCATTCTCCATAAACATTTTATTTGCATTTCTTGTTTTATTATGTTTGGTAGTATTTCTAGTGTGATGTTGAGTAGATGTTGTTCCCAGTGGGAAAGCATCAGTTTCTCATCATTGAGTAAGATGTTAGCTATAGGCTTTTCATAGACCTTCCTAATTAAGTCAATAGAGGATGTCCCCCTTTAGTCTTAGTTTTCTGTGATTTTCTACTATTAAATAGGGCTGAATGTTATGATGTTATGTCAATGATTTTATTTTGAATCAGTTGATAAAATCATAGACAATTTCTTCCTTAATTTGTTTATATGACTGATAATATTAATTTATTAAAACATCTTTTTCCAGTTTTATGTTCATATAATAAAATTTATTTATTTATGGTATTTTTATATATTGATGATTTATTTGGTAATACTTTGTTGAGGAATTTTGCATCTCTGTTGATGCATCTCTGTTTATCTCTATAGTTTTTCTTTCTTATAATGCTTTCATCTTATTTTGTATTAAGTATTAATGAAGATAATTGTTAATGAAGATAATTGTAAGATATTCTTACAATTTTTATCAATACAATAACTATTACATTAAATTAAATCTAATTTTATTTAATTGAATTCCACTCAAAACCATCATTAAATATGTATAAAGTATTCTGCTACATACTGACAGATTCAGAGATAAAATGGGTTCCATATTTCATGAGAATGACAGAGTAAATGTGTTCTTTTAAAATAGTAAACTAAACGGGGTGTGGTGGCACATGATTATAAATCCAATATTTAGCTGGCAGAAACAGGAAGGTTGCAGGTTCAAGGCCAGTCTCAGCAACTTAGGAAGGTGACCCTTTTTCAAAATACAAAGGGCTGAGAGTGTAGCTCAGAGGTCAAATGTTCCTGGGTTAAATTCTCAGTACAAAAGTAAACAAATAAATAATTAAATAAAGGGGAAACTCTAGGTCAAATGAGTATTAGAAGAAAGAAGAAAGTTATTTAAAAAAGATTTGGCAGACAAAAAATTATAAATCTATTAAAAATATTTGCTTCTAGGATGCATGGGTTTTACCCATTTCTTTCTTATGTATCTCCAAGGAGCTAGAAAAACTCTCATTACATAGTTAATGCTAAAGAATGAAGGAGTAAATTGTTGGTATATTCCTGAATAAAAGTCTGCAAGTGATATTCTGAATCTGAACATCTTCAACTGTTACATAAATGTTAAGTGCTGGCCTTGACTATTTTAGAATTTTTTTATTATGTGATTTCTTGTCACAACATTTTGATATCATTGCCATTGTAGCTATATTTATTTCTAAAATTGTGCTTTTATCTATTTTTTATCATTTAGAAGGGATATAAATAAATCTCACTTATTCTAAAATTAACCTATTCCAAATCACAGAAATAGATTAATTCCTATTTTGATGATATTCCACCCTCATATTGAGAGAGAGAGAGAGAGAGAGAGAGAGCGAGCTAAGTTGCAGAGTTAAATCCAATTATGTTCATTGCTTTTAGTAAAAAAACAAGTCCCTTACTTAACCTAGGCACACATTACTTTCGCATTATGCCACCATTTTTCTTTTAATTCCTGTACTATGCAGCCCAGTAGAATGTCCATATTTACCTATTGGGTAGCTGACATGTGGCTAGTGTTCTAAATAGCAATTATAATATTTTTTGTTATGTCAGGTTAATAAAATATTATTAAAGTGGACCTTACTGTTTTCTTAAAAATATATTTTTATCAGTGCATTAAAATCTCAACATCATAATGTAAATCATCATAATGTCAATAGTGACATACATGCACACGGTAATTGGTGGATTTTCCCCTGGTGGCTCCCTCCTTATCTCCAGAGTACTGAGATTGACATTAGTATTGTCACATATGTATATAAAGCCAATGGTAGTAATTCCTTCATTGATCCTCACTCTTCTCCTTCTTCTTCCCATAGACTACCTTGTTGACTTCACTGAAGTTTTTCCTCCATTATCTGGAGTTCCTCTGGGAATAATTAGATTATTTGTTCTTTTTAAATTTTTTAAATGTAACTACCAGGAAATTTTACATTACATATATGGCTCACATTATATTTTTATTAGACTACATTGGAGACTATTGAGGGTATGTGGGATTGCTATTTATTTGTTTTTGAAATAAGCTAATTATTGGTGTAAACTGCTCATAATGCATCTGTTCACTTTTTAGATGCCCAGAGAAAACCATAAGCAGCTTGTCACACAAATATTAGTGCTTCCAATGGGCTTTTTCAGTGGTAGGATGAGATAGTGACAAATTGGTTAATACCATTACTCATGAAAGAATATGACATCATTGAGTTAAAAGACATATTTAGAAAATGCACTGGAATTGTTATTGGCCTTCTGGTGTAGGTGATTTTACGTTGGACTGATCTGCTGTTGGAGTTCACTCCTGAGTCTTCACCTGCTTTGGATTCCTGGGCCACATTCAAATTATGTAGTTCCTTTGCTACTTGTTTTTATAGTGGTGGAGACAGCTTCTGTTTTACTCAGTGAACATTCTCATTATCTGTACTATTAACCCTTGAACCCTAGTAAATTATTTCTCTAGCCTTGATGTCTATGCCTTTCACATTCTCTCCACCATCACACAATATCTCCAAATTGTTTTTCTCTGAGCAAGTTTCTCTTGTGTAATTTATGCCTCATTTCTATTTTTACATAAATGAAACACTAACTCATCTATCATTTTGATTACTATTCTCTGGACTATTTTTTAAATATGTAAACTATTCTGTACAGATTAGAGAAATCTCAGTATTTTTCTTTCTTGAAAATAAGGGTCATCTTTTCTCTTTTTATGGTCAGGTTGTTTTGAAAAAAAGAAGAGCATAATCAAAAAGGGGTAGCTGGTGTTTCAGTCCCAAATCCAGCTTACCAGTTACATTGAACCCAAAGTTAGGAACTGTGTCAATAATGCTATAAAGTTAACAATACATCCGAAAATGATCCTGTGGAAAAATCAGCCATCCCTTTTCAATTGGCGATGACAGATATGTATCTTTTTCTGAACCAAATTTAGAAGTCTTTTCTCCAACCCACCTAAGTTTTGGCAAGAAAATAGAGAATTTTCTCTAAATGAATGGTTGTGGGCACCAGGGCCAGGTTAGGAATTTGAACAGCTGAGGAGTTAGGGATAACAATCACTATTTCTGGTGTTGAAACCTTTAAAAAATGTGTATCTTATCTACCCATCTATCTGGTTATTTGTTTTGTATTTATAGGGATAAGACAATGCCCACCTTTCCATGTCGCATCACTTTTCACTTAGTGATTTTAAGTGTGCGTGTGGCTGAAGATAATCTCAATACAAAGAGAGCTTAAATAACATCCATCCACCTTTCAGGGGGAAACCAGTCCCTGCCTGCACTGTTTATTTTATTGTAAGAGTGCATGTTAGCTCTATGATGAACAGAAGCTCTTTTTATGAAAGCAAGGATAAGGGCTGATGAGGACAGTGGCATGTCTATGATCAGGCTGGGGAGAGGAGGAAAGTAGAAGTTTACTAAATCTAAGATCCTAACACATCCCCTTTCTTTAATTTTTTTTCTTGACTAAGAGATAAGCTGAGAAGTGGAGGAAAGGTGGATCAGTAAGCAGAAGTCTTAGGTGGCTTGAGGTCAAGGAATAAAGGGGAAATGGAGCAGGACGTGGTGGCACAGGCTGAGACAGGAGGATCATGGTTCATGGCCAGCCTCAACTACTTAGTGAGTCTCTTTGCAACTCAGTGAGACCCTGTTTCAAAGTAAAGTATAAAAATAGAGCTGCAGGTGTAGCTCAGAGGTAGAATGCCCCTGGGTTTCATCTCCAGTACTGAAAAATAAAAGGGGAAATAAATTATTTTCAATGCATTTTTCTTATTTTGGAAAGTGCACTTATCTCAAGGTTGATTTTCCAAAAAATCTCTAAATATGTTTTGTATCACCTAGTCTCACCCTTTAAAGAAGGGTGCTTTAAAATGTGCCATAGTTTGTGCCCACTCCATTGCACTATAGAACTCAGCTTTAAATTCATAGAATATTGAGTGGCTGTTACAGAGTAAATACCATTTATAAACCTGAAAGGAGACTCAGATATTTGATCTAGGGTCCTTGAAGTTTATAATCTTGTGACCCATAGTAAAAAAGATGCTTCTTGGAGCATTCACTTTGGGTTAAAAAATAGTACTTCAAGGTCACTTATGAAATATGAGAATAAACAATTATGCATATTTCTTTTTTATAAAATTTCACTGATTCCTTGACATGATACATATATTTTAATGCTCCACATGGAAGGTACAGTATTTATCATTCAACAATATTATTAGCCAGAGAATTTTTTAAGCAGTATTTCCAATATATAGGGCCTTTTGAAATACAATATGGAAATACCTAGGTAGTTTTCATTTTGTATAATTTTTTACATTTATTCTAAAATATAAAACTAAGAGTTCAATAAAGAAATCTTTACTTTTATGTTCTTATCCTGCTGAAATCTTATTTGCATTACATATTTGAAGTCAACAATTGATTTGAAAAAATGTTCTATATAAGACGATATATGATATCCATTGATGTAAGCCAACCACCTCCTTTTTAGAATTAGAAAACTCATCACTAGACATTCCTTGCAGTGATTTATTATAGATCTTATAACAAGCTAGAGATCAGAACCTCAGTCTAGTGTCCTTTCATATTCCCTAAACTATAGTGAATATGTCATGCAAAGCATAGCTATAGTAAAAATTGGCTGAAATACAAGTCTCTTCGTGACAACAAAACTTGGCTCTTCCTAACCTGATATATAAGCACATTTGCCTAGTTATATCATGAAAATCACTCTATCTTAAGTTATTTTATGAGAACTTTAGTTTCATGCAAATTACTTCTTTAGGCTAATAAATATTTATATATTATTTCATATTATATCATATTTCCTTTTTTATTCTAATTAAACTGATCATACCAATGGATGTTAATATTTTTTCTATATATTCCTATTCTCTAACAGATCCATTTGTTCACTATTGGCTTAACATTTTCTTCTGTTGGTCATTGTGATGAGAGTGTATGATTGAGAGCTCTGGAGTAGATCACAACTGGGCTTTAATTCCAACTCCATAATTTGCTAAGTGCATGACCTTGGGCAGATCACAAAATTCCTGTGAGTCCAAATGGTCCAATATTCAGATCCATAGCAAATTTTTCTTTAAATCTTTTGTCCTGTGGCCTATTGCTAGATCCCCTTCCCTCCCCTCCCTCCTCTTCTCTTCCTTCCTTCCTTCCTTCCTTCCTTCCTTCCTTCCTTCCTTCCTTCTTGTTATAGCAAACAGAGCCTTACTATCCATTCATGACATATTTCTCAATCTGTTCAATACTAGATATAGGCTCCCCAAATTTCAAAATATAAGGCTTTAAAATATAAGGCCTCTTTTTCTTTAAAGTCAGTAATTTCATGAAAGTTGGTAAAGAATTACAAATAAAACAGGCTTTGAGAACATTAGAAAGTTTAAGACATGATCTCATTTTTATTGCTGCCCCTCTTTTGGATGTTCCAGTCCTTTTGTTTCTTGCTATCCGGAAGTCCATATTAGAGAGAATGAAGATTGAGAAGTCAGCATGTTGATCACAAGGCATTTTAACTGGCTCAAAGGAAATGGACATTTCATTCATCCTCTCTTTTCTCTTTCAAAGAGCTATACCATGGAAGAAAGGAGAACAGAGGCTGATACAATTTCATGTAAATAAAATTATTAATCAACGGCTATAGTTTAGACCTTAAGTGTCCCCCAGGCCAATATATCAATGGCTTGGTCCACAGCCTGTGGCACTATTTCAAATTGGTGGAATATTTCAAAGATGGTGCCTAGGAGAAGGAAGCTAGATCACTGAGGGCGTGTCCTCAGAGTCAGGATGGTGGGACTATGTTTTTTTTTTTCTTTATTTATTGTTTTCCCAACCCCTGGCTATTTCTTTTTGCTTCCTGGCTGCCTTGAGGTGAGCAACTTCCTTACCATGTTCTCCACCATCATTGGCCCCAAAGGAATGAGCCAATGATCACAGACTGAAATCTCCAAAACTGTGAGCCAAAGTAAATGTTTATCTTAACTTTGATATCATAGGTATATTTAAAGAGTAACAAAATGTTGCCGGACTGGCGCACGCTTGTAATCCCCGCGCTTGGGAGGCAGAGACAGGGGGATCACACAGGTTCGAAGTCAACTGCGCTGGCTTAAGAGACCCTGTTTCCAAATAAAAAGTATAACATAGGTCTGGGAGTGTAACCCGGAGGTAGAAGGGCTTTTAAGAATCCCAGTACCATAAAAAATAAAGAGTAACAAAATGTTTATTAATGTCCATCATGAACATTAGAAGGAGGGAGAAGAAGTTAAACATTGCCAGGTGTTTTTTCCAAATTAGATCAAAGTTAGAAATTTTAACAATTTCTGTTTATTTTTTCTTTGACATTAAAATATTTATTATGAATTTTAAAAAGAGAGTAACAAAAATCTGGCTGACACATTTTCTGTTTTCTGATGCTACAAGTGGATATTTCTTATAAAAGTTGACACTAAAGGCCAAATATTCAAGCAAATATTCATGCATGTGTATCCTTTGCTCTATGGTTAGAATTTAGAACAATTTTATCTCTCATGATGGTTTACTAAGGCTCAAATGGCAGTGTTATTTAAATTCCCAGTTCCTATTGTGTGAAGTCAGCTAAATGATATAGTTAAAATTAGGTGAATCAAGAATACTAATAAGCAATTATAATATTAAAACCTCTGGACATTTTATTTTACACATTTTTATTTTCACTAAATGTATAGTAATTGTATGTATTTGTGAGTAGAATATGATATTTCAGTGCATGTGTAAAATATGCAATGATCAGATCAGGGTAATTGGTACATCTATCTGCTCAGACCCTTTTGACATTTTAAATCCTAAATTTCTATGCTCACCAAGTAGCATAGGCTACTGAAATTATAATATTTTCCTTTGTTCTTTGAGTCACTTCTATTGTCCACATAAAGGTATTAATTTTTCATCATGAGAAAGAGGAGAAAAATATATATCTTGAAAAAGTACAGTCCAGCAATACCACTGCTGGGTATCTTTCCAAATAAACTAAAATCAGCATATTATAGTGATATATCCATATTTATGTTTATACATCCATATTTATGTTTATAGAAGCACAGTTCAAAGTAGTCAAATTATGGAACAAATGTAGGTGTCCATCAACAGAGTAATGGATGACAAAATTATGTGACAAATACACATAGAATTCTACTTAGCAATAAATGACCAAATTTTGTCATTTTCAGGAATACAGATTGAAATTAGAAAGTCACAGAAAGTGAAGGGTCATGTTTTCTCTCATTTTGGAGGCTAGGAATAATTGGGATGTATGGGGACTTTAGATAATAAGGGAGAAATGACATTGGAACAACAGAAAGGGTCTATAGGAAGGTAATGTGTATATGTGGTGGGGAGGATTAATGAAGGAACACACTGGTGTTATGTACATACGTGAAATTACCAATGCCAATCTCAATATCATGTGTGGGGAAAAGAAGAGTTAGGAGGAAGTGGGGAGGAGAAGTTGACCAAGTGCTGTGTGCACATTTGTCTCATTCACTTTGAACTACAATATTCTGTGAATCTACAATGTACCAATAAAAGTATATAAAAGAATAAAAACAAAAATACCAAATAACTAAAATAATTATCTTTTAAACTAAGAACCTCCTATAGCTTTGGCCGAATTAGGCATTAACTTTGTTATCTTAGGTGAAATTCACTAAAATGTGAAAAGTAAGTAAAAAAAAGTAAAAGGAAAATAAGTAAAGTGGAAGAAATTAAGTGAAAATATTAGGGACCAAATTGTATAGGCTCTGGTTCTTCAGAGAGAAGTTGGTACTTTAAGTTAGAGCTGGTATCTCTGGCTATTATTTTATGTATTCTTAGAAACTTAAAAATGTAGGATAGAACAACTTTAAGAGTCTTGATATTTATAAGTTGAATAAGAGCCAAGATTATAAAAGAAAGAGTGTCTGTGAAGTATCTGGGACTCTAACAAGTGCAGAAAATTCTCTATGGACTACTGCTAAAAGGAGCAATAAAAGATACTGTAGAGTCTGCACACTTTCTGAAGTTTCTGTTTTTGCTCATGTTAAATTATCTATATTCCACCACCTTTTATTCTTCAATGCTTTCATTTATTATCAAAATTTTTGTCATGGAGATAAAAGCACTAGATCTTCATAAAGAAGAAGAAAAAAAAGGTATTCTATTTCAAACTAGAAATCTTTTGTTCCCAAAGTTTTAATTTGAAACTAAAACTAATATATTTATATAGAACATGTTGACTGATCTGTATGATATAGGTATAAGATGGCTTTATGATTAGGATAGAATTAATCTTGGAATAACTCATGTATTGGCGATCCAAAGATTTTCAGATGTGAAATGATTGAATTATAACTGTTCTAATCTCATTGGTGAATACATCTATTGATAGGTTAATCATCTGAATGAATTTATTGCATAGTATACAGGCAAGTAAGGTGTGGTTTGGAGGAGTTGGTCACTGGGGTGTGGCCTTGGGGACCATAAGCATCCCTGGTAATTTCTCCTTATTGTCTCTGCTTCTGGCTTCCATGATGTGAGAGCAGCGTCCCTTCTTGCACTCTGCTACCACTGCCGCCATTTGTCCTTTGGGGGCAGTGCTGTGGACTGAAACCTCTAAAACTGTGAGCCACTATTAATATTTCTTCCTTTAAGTTATGAGTGTTTTATATGTAGATTGCAGTGTTAGGAGGCTGACTGAAACAGATGGGCAGGATTACAACTAAGTGCTTTGGACTTTACCTCTGTTACTTGTCATTATTAAATGCTGTAATTCACATTCATCCCACACATAGAGTCTTTTCAGCTTCTCAGAGTAATGAGTTTCATGTACTACACATGACATTTTTTTCTTCTTTCTTATTAACTCTCTTTTAAATACCAGAATGTCATCAAAGTCTAATATTTTGAGACTTGGTATTTATTTTGTTTATATGCTTCAAGTATTTTTAAAACATTTTTGCCACATTTTCTGAAAGTGTTTATGTTTTTAGAGACTATCTAAATCATTTTGTCATTAAATGAATATAAGTTTATCATGACTCATTGTGGGTACACTTCTAGAAACAGTCCTACCACTGTTTCATCTTCTCTTGAATTTGGACCCCAGAACTGCCAAAGACAAGTATTTATGTTTTAGTACACAAGAAAAACTATGCTTTTTTTTTTTTTTTAAAAGAAATCCTTTCTCATTAAAGCAATCTCTCCTAGGAGCAATCTAGGAGATTGCTTATGCTCCACATATAATAGTTATTTTTTGGTGAAGAGATTATCTTCCATTTTTCAAAATGGAAGTTCATCTATTTCTCTTATGTTGTCTCACTGAACTTATTAAGATGGATTTTTTTCTTAGCAATTTGTCCTGTTTTCCATATGAAAAAGTTTAATGTGAACTGAAATTTGGGACATTTCACAGTGTCACCCCTCTCATTTGTCATCTGAAGTTATATTATCTAAGACTTTATTATCACTAATGTCTGAGTGAAATATAAAACATTCCTACTATGATTCATTTCTTCTTTTAAGGCTCCTATAATACAGAAACTAATACAATTTTACACTTATACAAGACTTATAATAGAAAAGGCAAAAGTATGACACCAACATCAAAGCTCCTGTGAACCTATTATAGCTCATGAATCATAAAGTTGGGCTCTATATCCTCTTCCCCCCACCTCAAAAAAGAGAAAAGCTTAATCATGGGAACTTTTTGGTTACAAAGACTAGCAAAATGTATTTGTTCATGGATCACTTCCTGGTGCTGCTGTCCAAGTGAAACTTGTGAGCCTTTTGAAGTTTTTTTTTTTTAAGTGGTTGGTTTGGAGTTTTGGCAGTTAGTGTGAAAAATCAAGTCTACATGTGAACACTTGATAGATAATGACTATATATATTCCAAGAAAAGACACAAAGTATGATTCCATCTAAATCTGTCACTTTAGATCATAATTAGCATAATTCTATATTGTTTTAGCTGCATTACATCATTTAATTTTAAAGCAAACAAAAGACTTCACCCAAAGAAAAATGTATAAATGTTAAGTCAGCAGAGCCTAAAGGAAATTTCCTACGTGTGAAATGCAAGGAAATCTTGCTTAGACAAGCGCTGCAGAAGATCCTGAAATATAGCTAACATAACAACGATGAACCTCACAGCCTTTCATGCAATTGCAATAAATTTTTATAAATACTGTAGCTAAGAGGCATCAAGATAGGATGTATATATTTTATTAAATGTCTCTAGCATGCTAGACACGTTTGGCATCTGCCACATGTAGCATCAAAGAAGAGGTTAGAAACTGCAGGAATTTGACTTTTTGGATTACTTTACAATGCTTTTCATTTTCAAAAAAGGGGAAACAAACAATGTGTTTCCAGGGAATTTCTGGCTCCCTTGAATGGTATTTGGTATGGATCCTCAAGTATGTCATTACTACTTTTGGGTAAAGAAATATCTCTTTTAAAGCAAAGGGCAACTTCTGTAGCTGAATAATCATATTTTCCTCTCAGTGCTGATTTGGGGAATGGCTGTGTTCTTTCGGATTCTCCCACACTGGGGGAATTTTTCCTTAGGCAACTTTGTGGATCCACGCTGGGCTTTTGAGGGTTGAGCTTTAGCTCAGAAGAAGAGGCTGAAAAACAATCTTTTCATCACCAAAAGAAAGTGCAAAGGGATATTTTTGAGGAACAGAATGTAATTAGCCCAAGTGGAATTGGGCCAACTTCACAGTATTAACAAGCTAAATATGCCCAACCTCTCCAAGCATTCCAAAGTTGGGTTCATTCTTCCTGACTGTTGTAAATAAAGGATGGAGCATCTATAAAGGTCTAAAATGGCAAATGAGAGACGCAAGAAGAGAAAAACAGTTCAGTTCTTTAACAAATTGAAGATGATAACTAAAGCTGGTCAGCATCTCCACAACACAAAAATCCATGTAATTAATTTTTTTAAGTAGACATTGGAATGGTCCTACTGGGAACAGGACAGATAATATATGTAGCTGGCACTCTTACCCAAGAGAAACTATTGTTTCATTTGGGGGTGGAAGCCAATCCCCCTCAAGATTTAATGAAAAGCTGCTTTAAGACACATTTAAACGCAACTAAAAGAGGAAAAAAATGTTAATTTGCATTGTGTCAGATGACCAAATGTAAAACAAAACTATCTCTTCTCCTCTAATACAAAACAAAACAAAAATAACAAAATAAAAAAAAGAGAGAAAAGAAAAAGGAACATGTTGCTATGCTTTCTCTGTGCTCATTTTGATGTTCTTCATTAGTTTTCTAAATTTTAATTTGAAATTTTATGATTCTCCAAAGCAGAAATGTCCTTTACTAGGTATAATTTTTATCTGGCTTTGCTCAGTTCTTTAACAAAAAATCAAGAAAAACTCTCACTTAAGGAAAGAAAAAGGATCCAAGTGATTGCTGGCTATAAGATCAAAGTAGGATAAATAGAGTGAATTTGCCTAAAAAGAAAAATTTCTTTGATTAGTAGAAATATCTCTGAGAATAGTGCTTTTTAAAATTTGAAATCTGGAATTTAGTAGGACTAACCACTTGATGTTTCCATCAACTATCTATATTTCTATCAAACTATCTAGATTTTTAAAAATTTACCTACTCAGAAATTTTATTTTTTGCCAAATGAAATTTAACCCTACCTGATATTTCATTTTAGGTGAAAGGACAATATAAGTTTTGGAGATAAAGTTTCATCTGAATACTTTTAAAACTCAAAGATAGTTTTGATTTCAGCTTCAAGTATCTTTTAGATTGTAGCTTGTAGTGAGAACAAATGACTCCATTTCATTTTAGTCTTTAATTGAACAACTTATGTTTGAACAATGTTTTTTGCAATGTCCTTGCATGCAATGTAGAGTGTCCTTGTTCAGGGAACACTAGGCTACCCATGGAAAACACCACATTTAAATCCCCAACTGAATTACATTGGAAAAATTACATAATATTCTGGGAAACAGTGATAATATTTGATTTCTTATGTTGTTGATTTATAGAAAAGATTCAATGTTGTAATAAATGTGAGAATATAGTAAAATCTAAAAGCTTTGTAAAGTGGAGGAATATTTTTTCTTGGTATAGATGCTTTCTCAATGCACTTTGCTGTGTTTTCTGAAATAAAATCTGAAATAAAATTTTATATTCAAATCTTTATTGATCATCCAAGGTAGGGTGTATGTAGAGTCTACTCAATGTTTACTAAAGAATAATTAAGCAGGTAGTTGTTTACATGATTGAGTTTTCCCTCTTCATTTATTTCTGGTGTTAATTTCAGAGAGTTTTGATTCAATGAGTCATATGATGAACTCTTTGAAGCTAGTCTTTGTTATACTGTATTGAAATGTTTGGGAATCATTGATAATAACAAAGAGCATAAGTTGAAATTAAAGTGATTGCAACCACTTTCCATTCTTGATGTGGTTTAATGGTCTTTCCAAAATATATGTTGAAGTTTAATTGCCATTATAATATGGGTTTTTGTTTGTTTGTTGTTTATTTTTATTTTTATTTTTTGTACTTGAGATTGAACCGAGGGGCAATCTACCTCTAACCTACACTTCCAACTCTATTTTATTTTATTTTTTATTTTGAAATGAGGTCTAGCTAAGTTATTGAGGGTTTACTGAGGGTCTTGCTAGGTTGCTAAGGCTGTCCTTGAACCTGTGATTCTTCTGTCTTAGCCTCCCAAGAACTGGGATTACAGGCATCAACTACTGTAATATTTTTGAGATGTGGCACCTTCAAGAGTTGACTAAGTCATAGGGGTATCTCTATCATAAATGGATGAAGGCTGTTGTGGCAGTAATGGATTCGTTATCTAGCAAATGGGTTATATATAAAAGGGAGAGTTCATCTCCATCCTCATATTCTCTCTTGCCGTATGATATGCTTTACATCATATTATGAAGCAGTAAGAAGGCCCTTTCTAGATACAGCCCTTCAGTTTGGGACTTTCTAGCCTCCGTAAGTCAAATGAAATCGTATTGCTTATTATGGACCCAGATCTTGGTACTCTGTTATAGCACCGGAAAATGGCCTAAGGCTTAACTGTGAGAAAAATGAATATATATGATTAATTGGGGAGATTGGGAAGGGGCCACACTAGAAGAAAAAATATGTGTGAAAAGTGGTGGAAGTATCATTACACAATAGGCAATAACAGGACTTTAAAATCAAATGACATTTTAAAGTTATCTAGTAACATGAAGGAAGACATATATATGCATCTTATGATTGACATATCTGAGGACAGTTTTTTAAATTGACTCTTCCCTTTCATTTGAGCCAAAGTTGTTGCCTCTTACAAGTGTTCTCAAACTTTCATGTGCATGGAAACTACCTGAAGACCTTTGTAAAATGGTGGTCTGATTACATGCTCTGGTTGTGAGGCTGGAGAAAGGATTCATTGTTCCTATGAAGTGCCAAGCCATCACTCCTCAGAGGGCAACCTGAGTAGTGGGCTAAGTGTTACTAAATAGGTGGTCACTGGTTTATGGTTTGATGTAATGATTTTTTTAACTTTATGATGGTGCAAAGTAATACACCTTTAGTAGAAAATCATACTTCAGATTTTGATCTTTTCCTGGGCTCGTGATGTATGGTACAACACTCTCTCTTGATGATGGGTGGTGGCAGTGAGCCACAGATCCCAGTGAGTCAAGTGATCACATCCTACAACATACTGTCACTAAAGATTAGATGGATGTAATGTATTTCTGACTTACATTTTTCAGTATATGATGGGATTTACTGGGATATATTCCTATCATGAGCCAAGAACCACCTGTGACCATTTTTACCATTCACATTAATATTCTAGGAATATCTGTGTTGGGGCAATTGTAGTATGAAAATTTTATCTCTGAAGATATTGTATTTTTATATAGCTTTACTGGGGTGAAACTGATGCACAACAAATGGACATTTTCAGGTTTATATCGACTTTGATGTTTTGACATACATACATGACCATGAAACCATTATGACAATTAAGATATTGAACATTTCTATGAATATTAATGACTTTTACATACTCTTTGTCGTCTGTTCCTCATTCATACTATCTCTATCTCTGTGTACCAACTATTTTGCTTTTTGTAATTTTTAGGTGATTTTCCATTTTCTAGAATCTTACTTATATAGATTCATATGATAGATACTTTTATTCTTTTTAGCTTTTTTCACTTTTCTCATTCTACATATTTATTTTGAGATACATCTCTTTGTCCATAGCTTGAAAATTCAGTTGTTTGCCTTATACTGAGTGCATGCACCATGCATTTTATTACCAACTCATATTATATCAAGTGAACAGGCCCTAGAGCATCTGTCCATTCAGTTACTGATAGACATTTGTATGATTTTTAATTTTGGGCTTCAACTTATCAAACTTAATAAGCATTCATAAACATGCCTTTGGATATAGTCTTATATTTTTCTGCTTTTAAATAAATTATAAAATTATCAGATTGCCAAAAATGATTATATAATTTTACATTTTCACCAGCAGTAAATCCAGTTGCCTTCCCTACTTCCGTAGTTTGTATGAATAGCCTTTAATTTGGGGATTTTTTAAATGAATGGGTGAATAGTAGTACCTCACTTTAGTTTTTTTTTTTTTTTTTTTTTTGGTGGTACTGGGGATGGAACCCTTCTACCTCCGGGTTACACTTTCAGACCTATTTTATATTTTTTATTTGGAAACATCGTGTCTTAAGCCAGCGAGGCTGGCTTCGAACCTTCCCTATCCTCCTGTGTCCACCTCCTAAGTGCGGGGATTACAAGCGTGCACCACCACGCCCGGCTTTCACTTCAGTTTTAATTTGTATTTCCATAATGATTAATAATGTTGAATAGCTTTTCTCATGTTTTTTTCCATTCATATATATTCACTTGTGAAGTATCCAAGTATTTTGCCCATTTATTAAAAGTGAGCTGTTTATTATTGAGTTACAGTTAAGTTCTTTACATATTATAGGTCTGGAATTGGTAAAAAATTTTTTACAGAAATTGGTAAATTTCTGTAAAGATAAAGACAGTGAATATTTTAGGATTTATGGGCCACAAAATTTTTATTGTAGGTATGAACAATGGCCTTATGTCATGAAAACAGTCAATAATAGGATATTAAATATATGAGCATACCTTTATTTACAAAATATATGACAGACCAGGTTTTACTCAGGAGTGTTGGTTCGCTAATTTCTGTTCTTTATGGAAGTTTTTTGTCTAGCAGATGCTTTGCAAATATATCTTCTTGTTAATGGATTGTCCTTCCATCTACTTAATCTTTTACAAAGACAAAGGTTCTACATTATGATAAAATCTAACTGATACTTTAAACAGGTCATGGACACTGTGCTCTAGATGAAACTTTGTCTAATCTGAGATTCACTCCTACCTTTTTTCCCTCAGGTTCCTGATGTTTGCTCCTCCTATGGATGTGCAGTTGCTACAGTACCATTTGTTGATTAATTATTCCTTACCTATGGAATTACATTGGAATCTTTATCAAAATCATTTGGCTGTACATGCATAGTGTTTGTTTTGTTTTATGTTACTTTCCTTTTTTCAGAACTTATTTTCCAATTCCATTGATCTTTATATCTAATTTTTAAACATACCTAATACTAACTTGTTTGAAATTTAAAATAAACTTTCAAACCGAAAAGCATAAGTTTTTCAATTTTGTCTTTTTTTTCAGAAGTTATTTTAGGGCATTTGTATTTCTATATAAATTCTCAAAATAAAAACCGGCTGAAATTTCTTTTTGGACTCATTGAATCTATAGCTGGTTTTTGCAATATACATCTCATGTCAAATGCTGCATTGAATCAGTTCTTATAGGACCCACAGGTTAAGAGTGGGTTTTACATATTTAAGGCATCATAACAAACAAAATAAAGCATAAAAACAAAGAATGTACAGCTGACTATATATAGCCTGCAGAGCCTAACATGCTTATTATCCAATCCTTTACAGAAAAATTTGCCAACCCATGATCAACAGGTCAAGCTGGGAAGCATTTGTGTAATAACAGTATTATATCATCTGATATAAGGCAGTGTGTAGTAGTTCTTGATTTATTTAATACTTAATTCTGTAGACAGTATTTTGTAGATTTTAGTGTATGAAACTTCTAAAACTCTTATCAAAGACATCAAATTTTATTTTTCAGAATTTAATATTTTAATGCTCTTTTAATAGTATTTTATATTTTACTTTTGTGGTTTTTGCTATTTTATTGAAATATTGATTTTGTGGGGGGGATACTGGGGATGGAACCCAGGGACTTTCTACCTCTGAGCTACATTTGCAGACCTATTTCATATTTTATTTGGAAACAGGGGCTTACTAGGTTGCTGAGAGCCTAAGTAGCTGAGGCTGGCTTCAAAGCTTCATAATCCTGCTGTCTCAGCTTCCTGAGTACTGGGATTACAAGTGTGTACCAACACATCTGGCTGAAATATTAATTTTATATGGTAATTGAGTCATATTATTTTCCCAAATTTACTCATTAGTTATGGTAGTTTCTTAAAATTAAAAAATCTATTTAACCTGCCTTTTCTCTGTTACTTCCTCTTCCATCATTATACTTTTTGCTTATTTTTGTCCTATACTGAACTAATATCTACAGTTGAGTGTTGCAAGGAAATGCTATCAGTAGACTTCTATGTTTCAGTAACATTGTCCAATCTTAAAGAAAAAGCATTATGTCTTTCATCATTATAAATAATGCTAGCTATTTGGTTTTCTTAGTTGTCCCCCATTAGGTTGAGCAAGTTCTTTCTGTATTAGTTTTCTACCAGAACTGTAACAAGTTACCACAAACTGGATGGTTTAATCCAACATGAAGCTATTTTGTTATATTTCTTGAGGCCAGAAGTCTGAAATTGGCTACACTGCACCAAAACCAAGGTGTCAGCAGGATCACCAGGGACTCTAGGAGAAGAATTCATTTTCTCTCCTTTTCTGGATTCTAGAATTGCATTCCTTAGCTCAGGGGTTTCCTCCATATTCAGAGTCTTCTGTGTAGGTCACCTATGCTTTTTCTATTATCCATAGACTATCCCTCTGTCTATCCTTTTAAATAAAACTTACAATTGCTTTAGGCATCACTAGAATACTCCAGCATAATACATGGATGAATATTCTATCATCCCTGTAGACAGAAGTAAAAAGAATTGTCATTTAAGTACATTTTTATCCTAGACTCAACAAGAAGTCTGCTTCAATTAGGTTAAGATTTAGAAAATATTGAGTTTACCAGTCATTTTTGCTGTTGTTTAATCATTTTTGTTGTTGTTTTAGCACAGTTAGGAATCAAACCCAGGGCCTCACAAATGCTAGACAAGTGCCATTCCACTGAATTATATCCCCTGCCCAGATAAATGGTTTTTAATGCTGTTATATATACGTTCAACTTTTGTAAGTCAGTTTTTGTGTTGCACTTGTTTGAAAGGGAAATAACTCAGGTTAATCCAATTTTCCACAGACTTTATATCTATAAAAGCAGTTGATGTCAGTGAAGAAAAACACATAAGTAGGACAATTATTTCTCTTTAAAATTCATAACCAGACGGGCATGGTGGTGCATGCTTGTAATCCCAGCATTCAGGAGGCTGAGACTGGAAGATCATGGTTCGCAGACAGCCTCAGCTACTTACCCTCGGCAACTCAGTAAGACCCAGTTTCAAAATAAAGAATAAAAACTAGGGCAGGAGGTGTAGCTCGGAGGTCCAATGCCCCTGGGTTCCATCCCCAGACCTGCAAAAAAAATTTTTTTTTCATAACCATTGATATTATATCTATTGAGATAGAAGACTAATATTAAGATTTTTAAAGAGAATAAAACATCTAACAGAAAATTTGAAGCGAATTACATAGTCCTTTATGTTCATAACTGGAACTAGCAAACTTTTCAAAATCGAATCCAATCTACAGATCCTTTCAAATCTCCACATTTGCAAAATGGCCTTACTACAGGAGATGTTTCCTTGTTTATGGAAAAAAACTCAGGTGCAAGGAGCCAGAAAATAGCTCATTTTGGCACATGGGATCCTGAGCACATCATAATAAATAGAAAAAGAGGTTAGATTGAAGTGAACTGGCAAGCAACCTTAGACCTATGACCTCCACTGGGAGATTTGTTAGAAATGAGATCAAAGCTTAGCTATTGGCCTAGGGCAAAGTGTCACTAGAAAAAAATAGCAAATGAGCTATGTTAAACACATACACAGAAAAAATTATAATTTTGTTGAAATTGATTTTTATTCATACTAAAACTTTACCAAGAATGGTAGCTGGCACTTGATGTTAATATATTAATTGCAATTAATTTCAAGTGGTATTGAGCCATTAACTTAAAAATCAATTGAATAATAATTTTTTACTATTTCTTTTCTGACAGCATTGATATAGAATAGTGCTTAAAAACATACTTCAAAACTATATGAACTTTTTCACACTTATTTAAACATAAACAAACAAACAAATGCTTGATTGAATGTAGAAACAGATTGTGGATTCAGACTGAGATCACAGGAACGGTGACTTAACAACATGTGCCTGAATCAGGATTTTGGATAGTAGTGTTTTGCACAAAGCTAATTTAATGAAATAGGACTGCACATTACAGTCAAATTCAAGTCAGAAAATAGGTACTAGCTATAAATTTAAGGAAATATAAATGTCTTATGCATATTTGGGGTATTAGTTTTACTTTCTGTAATTTCTATTTCAATTTGTTATTATATTAAATAAGATCTTTGATCATTGGTGCCTGCACCTTGGAAATATTGCAAAGTTCTCTTAAGGTTAAGGTTTATTAGAGAATCCAAAGAATTTTCATGGGTCAAGTAACATTAGGGTGGGCCCCAAGTGTACTTGCAGTGGGAGGTCTCTTTTGTTCACTAAAGAAGATATGAGCTATGATCTGCTACTCTTCATCCTCCAAGGAATTTTACTTTATTTACAATATGATCTCATCCATAACTGTAATATCTGGCAGGTGATACTGTTAGGACACAGCTGACCAATAACATAATTTCTACTAAATAAATGTGTTGCAGCTTCAAAATGTTGAGTGACTCCTTGGCCATGGTCAGTTACTGAGTCAGCAGAGAGTCAAAAATAGAAGTAGGAAATTCAATAACTTATGTCTTCAATATCTTTGCAGCTCACTGAAAAATATTTCATGAGATGAGCAACACACCATACCATGCTTTTGCGTTTCCCCATAGATCACATTAGCTTACCTTCATTGGTTTTTGCCTCAAGTTAATTTTACTTATTAGGTCTGTGAAAAACATGGCCATGTCCTTGGGGCTTCTGGACAGGCACATTGAAACAGATCAATTATCTGAAATGCCACAGAACGAATACTAGCAGAATAACCTCCACTAGAGAAGAAAGGTGTCATATAATTCAAAGCAATTTATAAAGAAACTACTTTCAGACAATGTGAGACATAATCCAAACTTCTTTGAAGGGAATTTAAACAGAGCTGTGCCGATATTATGATTACATTTTCTCTTGTTTCATGTCTAGAGTAATGTTAAGTCAGCAGAGTTCAAGTATTTTCTCTAATATTGGCAGAACATTGTAAAAATAAGGTATTTACTTATAAAGGGACATAATTGCTTTGACTCAGATAGCTCTATCTTGTAAAGGAGATTTACTCCCATTGGAATGGCAGAAGCTTTGTTGAGATTTAACAATATTTTTAAGTACTGAAAAATATTTACAAAATAAGACTAAAGATTTTAATGTGAATACATTAGATATTATGTGGTTATGATTAAAGTTCTAGCATATTGTTACCAAACATAATGAAGAATGCTATAGAAAGGAAATCTAAAATCCAGTGTTATAAGAATTGTTATGAAGATGTTTTCTCCTGCTATGGTACTGGATATTGAACCCAGAGGCACTCTACTACTGAGATATATCACCAACCTTTTTTATATTTTATTTTGAGATAAGGTTTTGGTAAGGTGAATGCTCCTAATCCATCTTCCTCCTCTTAAAACTTGAAACTTGCTGGTCTCTATATATCTTAGTGAATGATGCCCTCATTCATTCATCACATAGACTCATGCCTGCAGTTCATATGAGCGATGTCAGCTCCTCGTCAATACATTCCACAAGAAGGACATGTCAGGAAAGCAGACCCAACACCACAGCCAAGTCAGCAAACTCTCCTAATCAAGACTGTCCTTCAGACATGATTATTAAAGAGTCAAAGAAGCAGCACCAAGCATTTAAAGAGATTCAGCTGATGAAAGATGAGTAAACTGAACCGATTGTAAATTAAGAAAGCAATATAAAAGAGATCATACTATTTAAAATCTAATGATTTATCAAACAAATTAAGAAAATATTGACTTCATAAATAGAAACTGCTAGATTCGTAAAACATGTTAGATGCTGCCAGGTGTGGTGGCGCACGCTTGTAATCCCAGCATTCGGGAGGCTGAGACAGGAGGGTCACGTACATGGTACACAGCCAGCCCCAGCTACATAGTGAGTTCCATTGCAACTCAGTGAGATACTGTTTCAAAATCAAGAATACATAATAGGGCTGGGGGTGTCACTCTGAGGTAGAATGCCCTTGGGTTCTATCCTCAGCATTGCAGACAAAAACAAAACAAAACAAAACAAAACAGTTAGATGTTAACATCCCAAATCTAGCAATTTAAGGTTGGCTTGTAATGACTAGTTGAGACTCATCTAAGACTGAACTATTTTGTGTTGAGTTTAAATTATTTTCTTTTCTGCCTTATGTTTATATAAATGTATACATTTTAGTTCAGGATCCAAAAATTACATTTTTTTAATAATTATGTGACATATTTTAGTCAGTATTTTTTCTTCATTTGTTTAATGTACCTTATTCATAGAAGTTTTCTTTTCAGATTGCGTGGTGCATACTTGTAATTCAAACAACATGAAAGGCTAAGACAAGAGGATAACAAGTTCATAGAAATTAAAAATATATTTCTTTTAAATAACAAAATGATTATTTCTAAGCCTAAAATACTATACTAGTAGAATTTCCAGATAATAGTGAACACCCAGCTAGATTTGTTTCAGATGAGTAATAAGTAGGTTTTTTTAGTTATAAGTATTATAAAAGGTAATTTGATGTTTTTCTATTCACACTTTGTATACTAATAGTTTTGCTACTAGTATACTGCAAGAAATTATAAATTAGAATGCTATCATTAGAGATGAATAAAAACAATTTTGTAGCTCACGAAATGAACTACAAAATGAATATTTGTGTGCTTAAGAAAATATCAAGAGATAATTTAAGTATAAAATAAGCCAAATATTTTTCAAAAATTATTTTTGCCAATATCTTGATCTGTGTTTATAGATTTCTGAGGATTACAAATGTCCTCCTCTATTAAGAAATTATTTCAAAGTGGAAGAAAATAAGTTGTGATACATTTGTCTTTGTCAAATAAGATGATTTTGCTCTCATCTCTCAACAATATGGAACTGATTTTGTGAAAGATAAAGTTTCTTTCTTTTGTTTTATTTTTTAACATCTTTGCCATAATTTTGTAAATTATGAACTAAAATGGAAGCAAACTCTGAAGTGGAAGTAATCTAAGAAAGAAAAAAGAAGGCACATCATGTAATTGTATAAAGTATCATAGAAGTAAACGATTTCAGGTTCCAGTAAAAGTGTCATTCATGTAGCTTCGTGTGTGTGTGTGTGTGTGTGTGTGTGTGTGTGTGTGTGTGTGTGTGTTCATGGCCTTGTGCTTGTGCTTACTTAGGAGAGGAAATTATAAAAGGTGGGAAGTAGTAGTAAGTAAAGAGTGAAAGAATCATACTTAGTGGGGTTTTTTTCCTCTAAACTCATCAGCTAACATGTATTTTAATCTCTGCCTCCTCTGATTATAAGACACTTTTTAAATGCCCTCACTATTTGTAGAGAAATATATTGTAAAGCAGTGGTTTCCCTGAGTATTACCAATTGTTTGAAAAGAATGTTATGATAGAAACAAAAGTTTACTATTTCCAAGAATGACAGCCACACACTTTTGGTTTTACTACTGTCAATAAAACCCTGGTGCAAATAGAGAACCACCATAGAGAAACTATAAACAGAGACCTAAGGATTTTATGCCACTCAGATAGGGGAAGCCTCTAAAACAAGAATATATGGAGGAAACCCAAGGTTCCCAGTCACATTGATGAAACATTTTGCACAATTATTTGCTGAGTGATGTTCATATTTATAAAACAGTGAAAGTATGTTTTTGAAAGCTGGTTTTGGCCGGGGTGGTGGCGCATGCTTGTAATCCCCGCGCTTGGGAGGCGGAGACAGGATGATTGCGCAGGTTCGAAGCCATATGAGCTGGCTTAAGAGACCCTGTTTCCAAAAATAAAAAAGTATAAAATCGGTCTGGGAGTGTAGCCCGAAGGTAGAAGGGCTTCCAGGAACCCCAGTACTACCATAAATAAATAAATAAATAAATAAATAAATAAATACATAAATACATAAATACATAAATAAATAAAAAGAAAATAGGTCTGGGAGTGTAGCCCGGAGATAGAAGGGCTTCCAGGAACCCCAGTACCACCAAAAAAAAAAAAAAAAAAAGCTGGTTTTGGTATAGATAGTAGACAGAAACACTTAGCCTGTGGTCTATTATTATATGGATTGTATTTTCTTAACAAGGGAGTAGGAATGGAGGAAGAAAAAAAGTCACATTGTCTTAGTGAATCCTAAAATTAAAAATTAAATTTTAAATTGAAAATGTGGTGAATCTAATATTTAACACGACGAGTTTGCAGTGCATGGAAAATCTACACAGAGTTTTCAGCTGTTTTTTGTTTGTTTTTGTAGTATGAGGCATGGAACCCAGGGACTTTGCTACCTCTGAGCTATACTCCCAGACCTATTTTTTAATATTTTATTTGGAAACAGGGTCTCACTAAGTTTATGAGAGCCTCACTAAGTAGACGAAGCTGGCTTCGACCCTGAGCAATTCTCCTGTCTCAGCCTCCCAAGTGCTGGGATTACAAGCGTGCGCCACCACAACAGGCCAGTTGAGAATTTTAATAGACTGAAAATTAAATGAAGAAATTTCCAGCCATATAGCATTCACTATTTTACGATCAGTTTTTATTTTTTTATGACATGACATAACTTCTATATGTGTATTTTTTTTTTCACCCTAAGCTTGTATTCTGTACTTCTCTGGGCTAATAGCTGATTGAATAAAAAGGTGAATTTTTACCAATCTTATGATGTAGATGCCCTTCTCATCTACCTCCACCTCATCAAGCAAGTTCTAAAATTTCAGTACTATCTTCCAGTACCAAACCAGGCTTTTGAGAAATATCTTTATATTAATAGGATATAAAACTGTTTACTATTCTTCTGTATAACTTTCATCATTTTCTTATTAGAATTCTTTTGTGTGAGCTAATATATAGAGACTATTGACAAAAAGGAGATAGACAATGTGCACAGATTTCTTTCAATTAAATTTTTTATTTCAAAACCTTGATTCTATTTATGAACATATGATATTTATCAATTTATTATTGTATTGTTCAAGGGTTATCTCATCCATCACAACCCTGATATGGTTATCTGTACTCACTAAATTAAATATCTATACTCTCTAAGTGTGTTGATGAAAACTCTGAGGGCAAATGGGTGAATATCAAACAGAAATTCAAACTTAAGAAGTCATCTTATAATCAGTCTTTAAATAGCTTAAAAATGTCCCACTAATGCTTCTATCAAGTGATTACCCTGTTTCCCAGAACTGTTAGCAAGATGCTGTTGTGCTTCTCAGCGTCTGCACATCATGTTGGCGTGACTGATTGCAAACAGCTCGCCTTGGCACACCCTGTGTTTGCTATCTGTTTTTCCTGCAGTAACTGGCAGTTTGTTATCTTGAATTTCGTTTGTTAGCTTTAAAATGTAGAAGTGCCAAAAGCATGCCTCATATTATTTATATATGTTTTTTAATTTCAAAAATTGAAACAGAGGATGTTTGGAGAACATTAAGGAGAATAGGCCCCTAAAAAACTCCTGGAAGCCAAGATTCAAGAGAGCCAATGGAGGACAAGGTTATATATATTTAATAAAATAAGTTGGCCAAAGAAGGCAGTTACTTAAATTTTCAGGATATGTGAGTAATGGGTGCCTGCTAAAACTAAATGCAGCATGGGCAGTTATATTTGAATTATTCTTTTGAAAATATTGTTTTTATTATTTAATATCAGAAAGGGCTAAAAAGTATATCTCTTTAGATCATCAAAATTCTAGACATTATCTTCTTATTTTCCATAATGGTCAATTTAATTCTAAAAGTTTTCAAATATAACAACTACATTACTCTTATTGTGTTGGACAATTTCATTTTACCTGTGTCTGAGGTAAATAACAATGGAATTACTGTTAGGATATTTATTGTTATTAGATCAATATTTTGTAATTGTTGTCATCATCCTCTTCCTTCTTCTTTTTAAATTTGGCTGATAGTGCACGCTGGTAATTCCAGCATTTGGGAAGCTGAGACAGAAGGATCTGAGTTTGTGGACAGCCTCATCTACTACTTAGTGAGGCCCTCTGCAACTCAGTGAGACCCTGTTTCAAAATAAAGAATTAAAAACAGGGCTGGGGCTGTAGCTCAGAAGTAGAATGCCCCTGGTTTCCATCCCCAGTACTGAAAAAAAAAATTGGCTCATAGATTTGTGTTTGGTATATGTAGAGATTTTTTAATATTAAGTTTATTAACAGTGGATTGATTATCAATATATAAAAATTGAGAGATCTTATTTATACTATAATGAAACAGGTGTTATTTGCTACAGTTGGAAGGTAATTACTGAGAAAGAGATATGTATTTACATAGTAACAGAAACATCATCTAGTCATTGTAATTCAGGGTGGGGAACAGTCTTTGAAATACAAATACATAAATTTAATTCTAATGTTAAAATTAACAAAGAACAAATTGGACTGGAGAGCATAGTTCCTTGGTCAGTATATTCTCTCCAAGGCAAATCACTTGCAGACTAAAACTAAAAGTGATCAGGAATTTGGCGGTAAAAATAGAACAAGAGTAGAGAGAACTGGTCAGAAGATTTTCTTAGTGTTATGGAGCTACAGAAGTCTAGCAGATCCATCACACCTTTAAAGTCATGGTGTTCCTTAGTACCAGAGAATCTCACAGTGAAGCATATCGTTTCCCTTGATAAGTGCTATAGATCAGCTGATAATTCCATCTTTGTTGATGCCCCATTTTCTATAATTATAATTCCACCTGTTGTCTAATAATTTCTTTTTTTATGAAAACACCCTCCCTTGAGTTATTATAAAATTTTATATTCCTTCAAATTTTATATTTTATTTTTCATTTGACATAATTGCCAGTAATTTCCTATTACTCATAGCAAGGATAACATGTACACACCATGTTACAGTGCTTTTATATTTAAAAACCCAGCCGGGGTAGTGGCGCACACTTGTAATCCCAGCGTACAGGAGGCTGAGACGAGATGACTGCAGTTCATAGACAGCCTCAGCTACTTAGTGAAGCTTTTTGCAACTCCGTGAGACTCTGTTTCAAAATAAAGAATAAAAAATAGGACTTGGGGTGTGGCTCAGAGGTAGAGTGCCCTTGGGTTCCATCCCCAGTACCACAATAAATAAATAAATAAATAAATACCCATTACTGCTGGGCATGGTGGTGCATACTTGAAATCCCAGTACTTGGGAGGCTGAGATAGAAGGATCGTAGGTTCATAGCCAGCCTCAGCAATTTAGTGAGACCATCTGCACCTTAGTAAGACCCTGTTTCAAAATAAAGGAGTAAAATAGGGCTGGGGGTATAGCTTGGAGGTAGAATGTCCCTGGGTTCCATCCCCAGTACCATATATGTACATGCATACACATATACATTCACACACTCACACACAAATAAATAAATAACCCCATTTTTATAAATGTTAAATGTGGTATCAGAATCTTTGTCAGAGTTCTTCTATTAACTTTTAATATGTGTGGAATATACCATGATATCTCATCTCTCTCATGCTTATTTTGAAAACCAAATAAAAATGTTGCTTGAATTATTTTTTTCTCCACAAAGATGCTTTATTACATTTTATTTTATCATATCTATAATTTTAGCATTTAAATGCATCTCTATAATTGTAAGATTTTCTTTGTAAATATTGTAAAGTATTAATTCAGATTTATTTTTCCTTAGTTTTCAAGTTCTTCCATGGCTATCTACACAAAATCTTGAATTTTCTATTAGTTCTATGGTTGGTCATGTATTGGTTTCAGATACATACATGGCTTTATTTTCAATCTATGCATTCTATTTTAGTGGTCTGACTTAATCTGCAATATTATAGTGCTTGAATGATTTTGAATTCCAATTTTTAAAAATATATTAAAGTTTATCACTATACTGTTTAAAAATTTATAATCATTTTTAAATTTAATTGAATTTTTAAAATTCCTCTAAAATTTTCCCAAGATTCTGAGTGGAATTTTGATAAAATTTAATTGGTAAATAAATGACTTCCTTATAATTTTATTAATTTTACTTATAAAATGTATATTTCTCTTTATTTAGTAATGTCATATATATATATATATATATATATATATATATCTCAAATTATTAAAATCTTTTCTTTGGTTACTTAATTCTTTACATATTTTAGCTATGAAAATAATGTTAATTATTGGATTCTTACAAATTCACTGCTATATCAAAATGCTACATTTATTTTATTTTTTTATTTTATTTTATTTTATTTTATTTTATTTTATTTTTGGTGGTACTGGGGTTCCTGGAAGCCCTTCTATCTCTGGGTTACACTTCCCAGACCTATTTTATATATTTCATTTGGAAACAGGGTTGCTTAAGAGCGCGGCTGGCTTCGAACCTGCATGATCCTCCTGTCTCCACCTCCCAAGTGCGGGGATTACAACCGTGCGCCACCACGCCCGGCTTTACATTTAAATTTTATATATTTATTGGGAGCAGAAAGAATACTATTATGTGCATGAGAGGGCCAGTATATTAAATGATCTCTAAACTTCTAACATTCTGTTGAAACTTTTAGGTAAAAGGTTTTGCACTTTTGCTTTTTCTTTTCCTCTTCCTGTGTCTATGCATTTTTATTGTCTTATAGGTTTATCTGGGTCTGTCACTTATTAGTGGTATCAGTTAGGGTCTAATCAGGAACCACATATATTTTGAATTTGAGGATAATTTTAAAGAGAAACAATGTTATTAATATAAGAAATTATTAACCAGAGATTACAGCAACAAGAGAACAATGAATAGTAGAAGTAAAAACAACTAAAAAACTAAATAGCAGAAATAGGAGATAGTCACTACCCATACTTTGAGAAAGAATACTCAAAGAAGGATGAAGAAGGAGATCTGGAAAATCTCCACAACCAGGACTGAAATTCAGGCTTCAGTGGAAAAGATGCATCTTGGACTCCTGGACATCAGAGATGGTCATGAAGGCTTGAGGCCACCCAAGTCAGTTCTAGGGGAAGTAATCTACAGAGTGGTGCTATATTGGCTTTATTTTCTTAGAATCCCTTCTTTGGGATGCTGGAGAAGTTTTCTGGAGGGGGTACTCCACCTTGGAATTCACTGTTCAGTCACGCAAGGGAGCTCACAAAGAAGCTGATCTTGGTAGGTATCTTGCTAAGAATGTTCACTGAAAAGCACCTGAAGAGGAAGCAGTAGCAACTGTCCATGGTGGGTGGCAATGTGGTCTTTTCTGACCAGTGTTGCTGGAGTTATATGCTGCAGAATCCTGGTAACATGGAAGCTGTGCTGTATGTGCTGTAGGGGCTGGTCTAGAGGATCACACCAGAACCAAGAAGAGAATAACTCCTTCTCCACTGTGCCTTCAGCACCTTCAGATGACAAAGCTTGATAGGAAAGGCTGTGTGGGATAAATTATAACTCCCAAATTCGTATGTTGAAGTCTTCACTTCTCGCCCTCCGAATATGACTATATTTGGAGGCAAAATCTCTGAGAAGGTTATAAAGACTGAATGAAGTTATTGGCATGGTCTCTAATCCAGTATGGCTGGTTTCCTCATAAGGAGAGGAGATTGAAGCCTGAATATGTACAGAGGTGCCGGAGCCAGCCAGCAAAAGTACAGGTTCTGAAGAGAGGAGTGAGGATTAAAGAATTCAATTCAAAGAATTCAATTCAAGCATTGAAGGATCGCCAGTCTACTCCTGGGTCGATAGCTCTACTGGCCAATCTCGAGTTTATTTCTCTTGTGGTATTTATACAGTTTCTTACACCAGAATACAATAATGACAAATCCAAAGTACATTATACCGGAATACAATAATGACAAATCAAAAGTACATATATCACGTGCAGGTCAATCAATACCCTTGTGCCATCACAAACAACACAAACCTAATCTTCTCTCAGACCTTAATTACTTTGAACCTTCCATGACCCCAAACCTTGTTGACTCCGGGTGAAGGACAGTCAGCTGAGCAAAGGACAGTCAGAAGTATTCTTTTAGTAAAGATATGGGAAAAACCTTAATGGCTCCCCACACAGAGGGAAGACCATGTGAAGACAAAAGGAAAGGAGAGGCACCTGGGAGCCAAGGAGAGAGACCTTAGCGTGAAACCAGCTCTGCCAATACCTTCATTTCAAAACATGGTTTCCAGTAGCACAAAGAAATGTCTGTTGCTTTGAGCCACCCATATTGTGGTACTTTGTTGTGACATACTGAATAGCAGACAATGGCATGCAGATCTAAAGTTTTGAAAATTCCCTAAATCGGTTTTCTTATACATAAAAATGGGATCCTTCTCATTTGAAGGGTCTTTTTAGACTCTTATAAATTTCTCTCATATTATTCCTGGCCATCAACCTTTTTTTTTTTTTTTTTGTACTTGTAATTAAGCCCAGGGGCATTCTACTTCTGAAATACACCCCCACTCTTGTTTTTAAAACATTTGAAACAGGGTCTAGTTACATAACCATGCTCACAAGCCTCAAACCAGTGCTCCTCTAGTCCCAGCCTTCCAAGTACTGGCATTTCAGGTGTTTGCTACCATGTCTGACCCATCAATATCTTATATAGAGACTTATTTATAGAAACAGTTTCAACAACCTTTGGAATCACAAAGTCCTGCTTATTTAGCACTCACAAGCTCTGTGTCTTTGGCCAGGTCACTTAATTCTCTGAGTCTTGCTCATATGAAAATGAGGTTGTAATATTTATCTCATAGTCCTAATGCAATGATAATATGATAGGCTATATATAATGCACTTAGATTTATGGTTGGTACATTATTGGGTAAATTATAGATGCTAATATTTTTGTGACTTTAATACTTATGGATCTCACATAGCATATAAAATATACACGTGTAGCATGATGTAGTCGTGTGTATGTATAATTCCACTACTTGAGAGGCTGAGACAGGAGGATCACAGGTTTGAGGGAAGCCTGAAAAACTTAGTAAGACACTGTTTCAAAAAGAAAATAAAAAGAAATAGGGGTCTAGCTGAGAGGTATAACTCTCCTGGAATCAATTCCCAGTACCAACAAAAAGAAAAAAACCCCATAAATTTGTTAGATGGAACTGATGAGTCCTTCTGTGGGAGAACTTTAGCATAGCAGCTGGTCGGTCTCTCTCTCTCTCTCTCTCTCTCTCTCTCTCTCTCTCTGTGTGTGTGTGTGTGTGTGTGTGTGTGTGTGTGTGTGTGTTTGGAACAATATGTTAAAACAGAATGAAAACCTACTTGGTACCTTTTGTATGACATCAATGTCCCTCTGGCTACCAGTGAAATAGTTGTAAATGACCACATAGGACACATCACCTTCCCTCTGCTACAGGATAATAGATCTCACCAAATATCCAGGAAAGAAACTTGATCCTGAAACAAACACAGAAATGATTCAAAGGGTTCACCCAAATCGAGTTAAATGTTGAGAACAAAATATAGTTATTTTAAATCTCTGAGAAAGGAAGTGGCACCTTAGGACAGGAAATCTATTAAGCCTTGACTTGTTTTCAGGAAGTCCATAGTTAAACCATGCAACTAAAATTCAATAGGTCCAAAACAAAACCTGATTTTGATTACTTTTTCAACTCCATAGCTTTTGAAGGGCATTTTTTTTTTTTTGTGGTACTGGAGTTCCTGGAAACCCTTCTACCTCTGGGCTATACTCCCAGACCTATTTTATAATTTTTATTTGGAAACAGGGTGAACCTGCGCAATCCTCCTGTCTTACAAGCATGCACCACTACATCCGGCTATTTGAGAGGCAATTTTAATATGGATTTCCTTGATGTTTTATATTTTAGGTTCTTTATCATTATAATAATGTGACAGAAAGTAATAAGCTTACTTTAAGCCTTACATCCTAAGCAAGTTCTCATATTTTTAAGAAAGTGTTTGTTTCAACCTAAGAGTACATTAGAGGCATGAAGTCAACATAGACATTTCAACACCAGGGAAGGAAAAGAAAACACAGAAGTGTTGAGATTTCTAATGCTCAGTCAACAGAACTTAAAATTTTAAATAAAAAAATGTAGTGGCACTATTTAGTGAGGACTTCCACAGCTTAGTGAGACCCTGTTTCAAAATAAAGAATACAAAATAGGGCTAAGGGTATAACTCAGAGGTAGAATGCCCCTGGGTTCAAACCCTAGTACCACACAAAAAAATGTAGCTACAAATTTTGGCTTTCAAAAATTTGACAGGCAGTCACTAACACACACACACACACACACACACACACACACACACACACACACACACGATTGACTACTTAATATCCTCTTCACCAATGAAAGTGATTCCGTTTATGTTAGGGAAAAAATAAAGCTCAGTATAAAGGTCATTTTGTTGTGTCTGCAGCTCTCACTTCTAATATGCGAATCTCATTTATAAGTAGAGGGAAAAATCAATAATCCTTTTAAGTTGCCTTGGATTCCAAGTGGAAAATGCTTTAACCTGCTGCACCGTGGTGACTTAAAGCCACTATGAGATATTATGTATTGTTTTTTCACTGAGAATCCCAGCTCTCTCCAATACCTTTTAATTATGTTGCTGAATCTGTCTTGGCTGGTGAAGAAAATGAATCCTGTCACTGCTTTCTGAAAATTTAACTCTTTAATTCATTAGTTTTTTTTGTCATCTTCTTGATAGTTAACTTTGCTTTTATATGAGTTATTTGTAAGATTGAAGTAATAAGAAACAGGTCTATTTTATCTAAGATTCAAAAGCTTGAAGCTTTTAGATTACACTGATTTATTAATATCTACAAATCACCACCTGTTTATAAGGTCTTATGTCTTAACTGGAGTAGCTGACAATATGCGTATAATTTGAAGTTCTATGTAAATTTTATTTAAGAAGAAGAAGAAGAAGAAGAAGAAGAATCTCTGGTTAAAATTTGAAGACTGAAGCTGGGCATGGTGGTGCATGCTTATAATCCCAGTACTTGGGAGGCTGAGACAGGAGGATTATAGGTTTGTGGCCAGCCTCAGCTATTTAGTGAGGCTCTCTGCAACTTAGTGAGGTCTTGTATCAAAATAAATAATAAAAAATAGGGCTTTGGGTGTAGCTGGGTGAACCCCAAATTCCTTGGGTTCAATTCTCAGCAACACACACACACACACACACACACACACACACACACACACACACACACGAAGATTCAAAAGAGCTCTGATTTCAGACACATAATGATAGGAGGAAGACAAAAGATTTCACAGGCCTTGAAGAAACAAGTGACTTTCTTAGTCAAAATGAAGATAGGATAAAAACCAGATCTGCTCCAACTGGAACTATCAATAACAGAAGCAGAGTCCAGGATATGAACAGTTTTAAATATCATACTTTTCTGAGAAAATTAGTAGCACAATCCAGGCCAGAAGGAAGACTCCTCTGGAAGCAGAGAAAGATTAATTTGACTAGTAAGAATTGAGAAGAGAGAGCAAGACAAGCAAAGACACAAAACATAGTATAAACATGAGAGATTTTAGGTACAATAAGCATATTGTATGTTGATCAATAGAAGATGTAATTGTCCTCTGGAACAAGTTCTGAATTTATACCCCGAGGGCTAGATTCAAATCCCATTTCTGTCACAAAATATATAGATTCATTAAGAATGAAAGAATGAACAAATAAGTACAAAATTGTGTGCCAGATATTCCTCTGGATATTCCATAGATATCATTTCTAATATTCACAACAATTATTTAGATAGGCATCAATAACTTCATTCTGTAGGTTAGAAACCAAGGCACAGAGAACTTAGCTCCATGATATATATTTTTCATTACTTGACATTACAGTTCCTATTGAATACAATAGTAATAATATCAGGCTTGTTAGATCCTTATGGAAACCAAATTAAAATGACTCCAACACTCCAGAAAACTTAAAAGAAGCAAGGAGAATTTATAAAACTTGTTTAAAGAATGATATTTAGTAATCTCCAAGATAAAGAAAACTTGTTTTAGTTCTTGTTGTCTCTCTGAAATCCATCACAAGTGTATATTATTTTTTCAAATTGTTTTAGTTCCTCTGCCTCATATTAGATATTGCAAATATACTCATATTATATACAGCAAATTCCATACAATATACATAAACATAAACATGTGACTATTCTGAGTTTGTGTTATATAAATACACTCAAAGTACTTCATTAATATTATATGTAATATATATATAATGCAATTTTCATATATAATTTAAATGTAATTTATGCATACATTATTATATGTAGTAATATATAATGTTAATTATCATTTTTCTCCATGGTGAAAGAATAGGTAACAATTAATTTCCTTTCCATTTATTTTGTTTGCATAGGCTTTGAGGAATTGGATGGGCAGCGGAGGTGAGAATGGGCATTTCCAGGTGGATTTGGTAGAAAATTAAAGGCACATTTTTGAGCAATGCATAAAATACATACATAGAAACAAAGGTATTTTAAAATACAGTGCTCATATAATGAATATTATTAAGACACAATATCTATAAATTAAAAATATATGTGCACCCCAAAATTACATTTTGAAGTAACACATACAAACAAAGCCTCTTTAAATCCACTCATGTTTGCCAGTGGTGGAGTGGGAGAAGGGCAGGGACTTGGAGAATATAAAGGAATGGGTAAACAAGGCAAGTGGGCTTCTGCGGCTCAGTACTGATGTGTACTGTGAAATAGGTGTTGTGTTTAGTCAGCCCTCTGTACCTGAAGTTCTTCTGAAACTAGAAGGATGAACTTCTGATGGAGTTCTTCTGATCTCAAAGAGGAGGGATGCCATGTCTGAGTCAATGGAATTTCCCAACATCAAAAGTGGGAAGTATTTAGAATGTCTGGCTGTTTCTTAACTGTCTTCAGAGCGTCTTACTCATTCTGAAATCTCTAATGTACTTCCTGATGCTGACATCTACCATTTGGAGGCAGCAAGGTTTGGGAAAAAGATCAATGATACTCAGAATCAAGAATTGCTTGGATTTAACTTTCAAATGCTATCACTTGTCAGTTGTGAAAGCCAGAGCATCATACTCAATCTTTTAAAACTTGAAAATCTTCAACTATGTGATAGAACCACTTTGCTGTGTTGATAAAGGAAATAGATGAGTGAAATATGTGTCTAGCAGAGGAATAGGCTCCTGGTGGCCATGCTCCTGGGGGTAGTTTCTATACTCTTTGTTTCCCTCTGACATTGCCCTCATGTGTTTATTCAGGAAATATGAAGTGAGATGTTACCATGGGTTATGCAAAGATGGAAATGATGTGACCTAGGCCTTTAAAATGATTGTAGTCTAGTGGTAAAAAACAATAATGAACCAAAAGTTATAAGCTGAGAAATACAATGATGAAGGTATACCCCAGGTGGTAGGACAGAAAGGAGGGGGTGCTCAGGTCAATATTCTTATTCAATCTATATAGATACAGATAGAGATCTATTTGCTCAGTGTTTGTTTCATATTTTAAGTGAATATTATGTTAAACAAATACTCATATATTGATGTGTTGTATGTGAGCAAATGTATCTTAGCATATACATCTTTTTCTTTGAAAAGGGGAAAACAAATTTATGTTTGGATAGGCTGCTATAAACCAAATATGTGATAGTGATTTAAAAAATATTTTTCCTTTGCAGCATCTACTGAAATGGCAAGATTTTCCTGAAACAACATTTAGTGTTTGTTTTTAAAACAAACCCTTGGTTTATTTTGTAAAAACTCGTGCATGTTTTTTATTCATCCCATATCCTTTTCAGGGTTGCTATTTGCCAAGGGAAATATGATTAAGGCAGCTCCGGAAAAGTTCTGCTCAGCAATAAGACACAATGGCCATACCTTGTGTGGAATTCAAAGGACAGAATGTGGAAAATCTGAGCAGATACGCTTGAGGGGGCAAATCACAGCTCTTAAACCCTTATCAGATGATAATCAGACTTTGAAAAATAGCTTGGCCCTCAAACTGATAACAATAACTTAAATTTAGCTTTAAAGCATCTGTTAAAAAAAGAAGAAGAAGAAAAAATCTACATCCTAAAAATTTTATAAAGCCCAGTGGTGATAGTAAAGCCGGTATTGACAAAGCACTTAAATAGATCTGTTCCCTGTGTGTTCATCTTTGTGCTTCAAATAGTTTAAGATGTAGTGGACTCTGCAGTTTTTTTTCTCTTCTTGCTTTAAGTATTGATGGTGTTGGAAATAAAATATGTTTAAAATGAAACCTACAAGAGTTGCTATTGAGCTCCCCCTCCCTCGCCCTGACTTCAGGATGCATTAAGGTTTACGACTTACTTTTGTTGTGACTAGAAATGCTGCACTTTGCAGAGATATATAAGCATAAAATGGACAAGGTTGGGGAACAAGAGCATTGGTGCCAAGAATGGATATCTGGCTTTCAAGTGTTAGGTACACAAAGGACACAGAATGAATGTCTTCTCCAAGATCTATTTGGAACCAGTTAAATCACAAAGATTCTATTTTCCACCTTCCCTTTGGAAACCTAGTTACTGATGGTTTTACATTTCCCCACATGTACAATAGGAATGGGGACAGGACACAGATCTGACTTAGGCTTTTCAGTTATCTATTTCAACATTTCAGTTGATATGAGCTTGTCATTGATAGTAAGTGAATGAAACACAGTGAGCAAAGCAGCTAATAAAAAACAAGAAATTACATATAAAATACTTTGTTGGGTTCGAAAATATCATTGTCTTTTGGAATGATATTTTTAAGAGAAGGCAGATGTTATTTGCAAATTTTCATGGCCTTAAAAGAAAATATTGATGGTGTTGGGTACCTCAGTAACAAGCATTAAGAATACTTTTTTTTTTTTTTGGTGGTACTGGGGTTCCTGGAAGCCCTTCTACCTCTGGGCTACACTCCCAGACCTATTTTATATTTTTGAAACAGGGTCTCTTACGCCAATGCGGCTGGCTTTGAACCTGCGTGATCCTCCTGTCTCCGCCTCCCAAGCGCGGGGATTACAAGCGTGTGCCACCACGCCCGGCAAGAATACCTTTCTGTGTATTTGTTTCAGACACACTATAAAGTCCACACCTTAACCAGAATGTCCAGGTGGCTTTAGACAATGCCTAGCAAGTTATCATAGAGTGCTGGGGATACACTTTGAATTCATTACATGCTCCTTTTTTATGTATGAATGTTTAGTCTTGGTGATTGGACACAAATATCTTATCAATTTGATCTTAGGCATTTGTGATACTAAATAATGAACATTGTTACAAAGTCAGTGCATTACCAATATAATTTATAAAAGGTTATTACATATCTATTTTCTGAAACAGATAGGTATTCCTTGAAAAGTACAATATAGATGAATAGGCCATTCTAGATGTAGGTTGGTGTGGAAAATTCTCTTAAATATCCAGAGATTATTTCAAAAGTATAATACTTCAATAATGATGATTATAAAATTGAATATCCATAAAGTAACTAATAACTTCATGTGATTCAAGCAAGAAAATAGCTCTTATAGCAGTAAGTTGCTTAAAATATTTTTTAATTTGTATTTAATTGCAATTAGCACAGAAATTAAAACGTGTCTTTCAAGAAAAAATATTCTTAATTTTTCCTATCTTGTAAAGATAAAATAGAATTTTCAACCAAAACTTATTCAATTAAACTCCCAAACAAGAAATTCTATACAAGTCAATTCTTTATAGTTCTGAACATAGAGGGGCTAAATATTTAAACAATATTTGTGGAAATTATTTCTGTAAAATTTTCAGCATTTTCTTTGGTAAAGATAAAGAATCTTCTCTGAGATTTGCCCAAGTGTGGTTCTTAGCAATAGAGAGCCATAAGAAGACATGAGAAAAGATATGTCCTTCAATTATATTCTGCTTTCCAGAAAACCATTAGTGATATTACTAAAAATTTTTATGTGTATACCTTGTATATGGCACATGGAGAGAGAAGCAGTCTTGTTTTACTTAAGCAACAAATCCCATGCTTCTACCTTTCTTACTAGATTTCCCTGAGTTTTCTACAGCTGACTTTCAAGAGAATCTGATTGAACATATATTTCCAGAATGGAATGTTTTATATAAAGTATCATGAATCTGTCACTGACAATGTAACATGCATGAGATTTTGTGTGTGTGTGTGTGTGTGTGTGTGTGTGTGTGTGTGTGTGTGTGGTTATGGTTTACACACATCAGTTACTTGTTCACAGAACAGTTATGACATTTCGTAGTTTAACTAGATAACTGGTCTCAAGACAAACAAGCTACACGACATAAAGGAGGTAAGGAGAGGCTTTTTCAGGGAATTTTCTATCCATGCTTTAAACACCTTTGTAAATGAAAGCCACTAGACCAAAGACACTTTAAAACTTCACCTTAAAGATCATGATATGAATACACCAAGACATAGCTGATAGTGGCTCTTCAGGTGCAATGGCTGAAACTTGCTTGTGGAGTGACAAAACTTTGATACTTCTGTATCACCTGCTGTATGGATCCACTTATCCATATTAGTATCTCCAAAGCTGCTACTAAAATTGGTGTGTAGTCAAGGAAAGCCAAGCCACAATGGGGAATTTTAAGATACTATTATTATTATCTCAAAATCAAATTTCAGTTTCATTGCCGCAATGCTAGATCCAAGATTCAAGAGAAGAACTTTATCAAAGGACTACATGAATGTATTTAGTAATGAAAAAAAAGAAAAAACAAACAAACAAACAAAACACATTAGAAATAGCAATATAAATGAAGGCCATCACTTTTTAAAAAATATGTGCTCCTGATATTTTAAATATGATGTTGGCTGTGGGCCTATTGTATATTGCCTTTATGATGTTGAGGTATGTTCCTTCTATTATGATTCTTTGCAGTGCTTTTAGCATAAATGGATGTTGACATTTTAAATAATATTGTTGGTGCTTTGCAATTAGACATCATAGTGATATTCAAAGTAATAAATTTATAACTAGGCATGTTGATGCATGCCTATAATCCCAGTACTTAGAGGTTGAGACAGGAAGACTACGGGTTTGAAAGTAGCCTCAGCAACTTGATGAGACTCTTTTTCAAAATAAAAATAAAATAGAACTAGGGTATAGCTTGAAGGTAGAATGCTTCTAGGTTCAGTCCCCAGCACCACACATACAAACCCCCGAAACCAAAATGATACATTTATACATGAGCACATCACCACCCAGCTGGCCCTCTTCTCCCCTCTGTACATGTTAGTGGAATTGGTAGTGATACCTTGACATAGAGCATCACATTATTTGATCTGTTTCCTTCTATAACCCCCTTTGTCTCTCCTTCCCTCTCCTTTGATTCCCTTCTATTATTCTACTGGTCTCTTAAAATTTTCTTTTATAGCATCTTTACTGAGATGTAAATCATATATCTTGCAATTTGCCCATTTTTTTTTATTTTTTTGTGGTACTGGGTATGGAAACCAGGAGCCTTCTACCTCCATGCTACACCTACAGACCTATTTTTTATATTTTTATTTGGAAACAGGGTCTCACTAAGCTGCTAAGGCTGGCTTCGAACCTGTAATCCTCCTGTCTCAGCCTCCCAAGTACTGGATTACAAGCGTGCACCATCACACCTGGCAACCATTCACCCTTTTAAAGTGGACACTTTCACGGCTGTTAGCATAAAGAGTTGTGCAATGACTACAATAAATTTTAGAACATTTTTATTACCCCAATGAAAAATCTCATACTCCCAATCACCTTCTATCCCTCATGCTCTCCTTATCTCCTGCCCCAGGCAACCACTAATCTTCTTCCAGTCTCTATAGATTTAATATTCTGAATATTTCATATAAATATAATCATGTCATAAATGGCTTTTGTAACTAGCCTCTTCAATTCAGCATATTCTCAAGATTTGTCTACACAATAGCATGAATCATTACTTCAATTTTTATTAACAAATAATATTCCACTGTATGGATATACCACATTTTGCTGATCTACTAGTGCTTTGTGGATATTTGAAATGTTTCTACTCCTTGTTTATTATGCATAGTGCTGTGATAAATATTCACTGGCAAGTTTTTGCACAAACATATGTTTTCATTTTGCTTAGCTGTATACCTAGAAGTGGAATTTTTGGTCATATGGTAATTCCATGTTTAACATTTTGAGAAGCTGACAAAATATTTTCTAAAGTAGCTGCACAATTTTATATCCCCACCAACGAAATATAAGTGTTCCAATTTTCCCATCAGCACTTTTTTTTTAATTCTAGCCATTCTAGTAGGTGTGAAGTATAATGCCATTGTGGATTATATTTGAACTTTAATTGTAAAAAATTATGTTGAAATTGTTATGTGATTATTAGCTATTTGCATATGTTCTTTGAGGAATTATATATACAGATCTTTTGCCCATTATTTTAATTGGGTCATTTGTTGATGTATTGTTGAATTGCAAAAGTATTCTTGGTATATTCCAGATAAAGTTCTTTATCAGAAAATGACTTGCAAATAAATTGTTATACTTTGTAAAACCATTGATGATATCATTTGAGGCATACAAGTTTTTAATTTTAATGTTGCTTATAATTCTGATATTATATTCAGAAATTTTTTGCTTATAAGGTAACAAATATTTGCTTTAATAATCTCTTCTAAGTTTTATAACTCTTAAAATATGTTCACAGTTGATTTTCATTTAATTTTAGGTGTGGTGTGAGATACAAGTTGTGTTTTTTTTTTTGTGTGTGTGTGTGTGTGGTACTGGGGATGGAACCCAGGGGCTTCCAGCCTATTTTATATTTTATTTGGAAACAGGGTCTCTTAAGCCAGCTGAGGCTGGCTTCAAACCTGCGCGATCCTCCTGTCTCAGCCTCCCAAGCGTGGGGATTACAAGCGTGTGCCACCATGCCCGGCCGAAGTTGTATATTCTTAATTTCCAGCTTGATATCCAGTTTTCTCAGGGTTAATAATAAAAAAAATTACCTTAGTACCCTACTATAAATGAATAAACAGTTAAAGTTAATTGATAATACCAAAAAACAGGGTTTAATTCTGGACTCAATTCTCCTGCATCTATATGTAAATTTATGCCACACTCCATTAATTATTATATTTGTAGTAAATTTCAAATTAGAAAGAACAAGTGCTCCAATTTTGCTATTTTTATAAAAAGATTATTTTGTTTATTTTAAATCATATGTACCTTGAGCCAGACATGGTGGTGCCAGCTTGTAATTCCAGTATTTGGGAGGCTGAGACAGGAGGATCGAGGTTTGCAGCCAGCCTCAACTACTTATTGAGGCCCTTTGCAATTCAGTGAGACCCTGTTTCAAAATAAAGAATAAAAAATAGGGTTGAGGGTGTAGCTCTGAGGTAGAATGCCCCGGGTTGAAGCCCCAGTACTGCAAAAAAAAAAAAAAAAAAAAAATCTTATGCATCTTCATATAAATTTAAAGACGGACTTGTCAATTTTTCCAAAAAATGTGGGTAAAAGTTTAAAAAGAATTTTACAAACTGTAGATGAATTTGAGGATTATTGTCATTTAGAAATGTCAAGTCTTCCAGTTTGTGAACATGACATCCTTCCATTAATTGGGATATCTTTAATTTATTTCAATGTTTGTCATTATCAGTGTACTTGTCATATACTTCTTTTGATAAATTTATGAAATATATTGTTCTTTTAGAGGCAATTGTGAGTGGAGATTTTTTTCTTAATTTCATGTCTATACTGTTCATTTCTTGACGAAGGAAACAGTTCAAATAATGCTATGTCCATATGAGAAGTAACACCAATCCCATTCATATGTAGAGTGGGGAGTGGGGTGAGGTCCAGAGAAAAGCAGAGGGAAGCACAACATATCACTTTGAACCTCACTGTGATTTATAATTATAGTGCATCGATTAAAATATATTAAGAAAAAAAAAACCATGCGATTGCTTTCTGTATTACTAGTAGCTTTGTTTGTGTCGGTGGAATCCTTAGGAATTTCCTTAGAAGAGACTGTACCAGCAAAAAGTTTTATTTCTAATCTAGATATCATCTATTCCCTTTAATTGCCTAATTGCTCAGATTATATTACCTTTGGGCTAGCTTCTTGTATATCCCAAGCTGTGGCAGTTGTGACATAAAATACTTACTAAAGAAAGTTCTAAGTTTTATTTATTTTTACATAAATTTTCTACAGAAAGTGCTTTCCACACAGAAAGGGGTCCTTGTAAGATCAAGACACTGGAGTCCTCCCAAGTGATATGTGCATGAATGAGTATTAATTTTAATAATAATGACTATTAGTTTCAGTGTTACTTATGATTCTTTCCTGAGTCAGTAATTTTTGACTCATTTACCTACTTTTTATTGGTCCTTTGTAGCCATACATCTGAAGTTTAGTGTAATAGAGGCATAAATACTCACAGCACTTGGTGAGCTTTCCCCAAGCTCATACTTTGCTTCCTCACTTCCCCTGTGCATGGTATTGAGATGGATGTTGATAATTTTGTATATGTCCATCATGTCCACTGGAGTGTTTCCTTCATCAGATATTTCTCCTTCCACTTGCCTCTGTCCCTTAGATTCCCTCCATCACTCCACTGGGGCTTCTCCTCCTTTGTCTGGAGTTCTGTTGTATACCAATTTCTCCCTACCTTCCATATATAAGTGAAAAAATATGACCATTTATTTGTGTGTGACTGGCTGATCTCACTTAGCATGCTATTCTTTAGTTTCCTACAATTTTGTACATCTTTATGGCTAAGTAGAATTACATTCCGTGTATATATAAATTTTGTAACCCATTTATATTTTGATAGGCACCTAGGCTGGTTACACAATTTGGCTATTGTGACTTGTGCTGTTATAGATATACATGTATTATTGTAATATTCTGGTTTCAATCCCTTTGTGAAGATAGCCGATAGTTGTCCAGCTGGGTCATTATTTTGACTAAATGTTTCCAGGTTAAGTCAGTATCCTTTCCAGGTTAAATTTATCCTTCAGATAAGCTTCTCTGTTCTTTTGAAATATCATCATCAATATTTGAATCAGATTTCTTAACTTCTTACATGATCCATCTTAAGTTGACTCTTATGCAGGGTGAGAGATAAGGATTTAATTCCGTTTTCCTGCAAATAGATAACCAGTTTTCCTAATACCATTTGTTGAAAAGACTGTCTTTTTCCAATGTATGTATTTGGCACCTTTGTAAAAACTCAATTTACTGTAAGTGTGTGGATTTATTTCTGTATCTTCTATTCTGTTCCATTGGTCTATGTGTTTTTGTGCCAATACCATGCTGCTTTGATTACTGTAGCTCTGTAGTATAATTTGAAGTCTGGAATTATGATGCCTCCTGCATAGTTTTTATTGATGAGAATTACTTTAGCTATTCTGAGTGATTAGCAGGAAAATGGATGGACTTGGAGAACATTATGCTAGGTGAGATTAGCCAGTCACAGAAAATGAAGGGTCACATTTTTCTCTCATATATGAAACCTAGGGAGTAATCAGGATGCCAGAGGGATAGTGGAGGAGAAATTTCAGTGGAGCCAGGGAAGTGGTCTGGGGGAGACCAGAATGAAAAAATCATTTTTATGGGCATTATGTACATATGACAGAATACTACAATATCCTATTAGGGGAAGGGGAGGGATGAGGAGGGAACCAGGAAAAGCCCACCAAGTGCTGTGTGCATGTATGTCGCTATCATTATGAACTTCATTATGATATGAAACTCTAATGCACTTTAATAAAAGCATAAAAGCTAAATTATTCCATTAGAGAATACTCTAGGTTTATCTTATATTTTTCTTACCCCTGCCCTGAAATCAGCCATCCCCCCAGCCACAGTAGCTTTTTTTTTTTTAATTAAAAGTGGATTTAGAACCCCAAATCTGAGGACCAGATATTCATTACTGTCTGTGTGCCACCATTTTTAGGACTTCTTTCATGGTAGCTAGAAAATATATTTATGTTATGTTTATATATTTATGTATATTATATATGTACATGTCAACTCATCTACAATCCTATTTGTATACCCATATTTATATTAAAAATAACAAAATTATGTCATTTGCAGGAAAATGGATGGAACTGGAGAATTTTATGCTGGATAATATGAGCCGCTCTCAGAAAGTCAAGGGTTGTATGTTTTCTCTCATATATGGAAGCTAGAGGGAAAATATTACACAAAGGGACAATTGATAATTGATAAAGGGATAATTGATATATTTAGGACAGAAAGTAGAACTGTAGTAGAAGGGGGCAGTAGGAGGGACATGGGAGAACTGATGAAAGGAATGGCTCAAATATGAAGTTATCACTATCCATCTCATCAATATGTTTGTGGAAGGGGGATAGGGATAGGAGGGGTAGCATCCGGAGGGAAACACACCAAGTACTGTGTGCATGTAAGTTTGTAATACTTTGGAATTTACTAGGATGCATATTTATAATGCATCCATAACAATATGTTTAAAAAAAAACCGTACATTTGTACTGATACCTCCAATTTACTCTGGATTTTATCTCTTTTCATTTTTGTACCTTTTTCGTTACCCAATATTAGAAACCCAGTTCTCATTCTTCTGAGTTAATATATTTTTACTCAATCCTCTGTTTTTAATCCCATAATCCTTTAGGCTTTCTTCTTGACTAATAAAACAGGTTGGATATGCTGACAAGTTCTTCTCCAGCTCAGAAGTTACTGATTCACACTACTGAGCAGCTGGGTTCCCACAGGAAAGGGGACAGGAAGGAGCTAACTAGCTAGGGCATTCTGAAGAGCCTTTTTCTCAGAGACTCATAAAAGGAATTGCACAAATGAAGTGAAGAAAAGAGGACTGTGAATCCCGAAATAGAGATTTTCTTCTATTTCCCAGGAAGCACTTCTGCAGAGTGGATGAGATAAATAAACCCTAAAGAAAGTTGGCAGCATGGTGATTCTAATAACCAAGAGAAGCCTTTCCAAAAGCTACTGCTTCCCAATTAAGACGTGGGGGCTATCGAGAGTTGACAGACAGGAAGCCGACTGAATGATGCCTGTAAGGAAAATCACTGGTGTCCACAGCAAATGCGTACTACAGTATCTTGGCATTGAATCAAGATATTTGGAGTACAGAATAGCATTGGGAATGGGAGAAAAGCTCAGAGTGACTGAGGAGAGCACAGATTAGAATAAAATAAGATTGAGTAATGGCAAGGAAAGTGTTCTTGAATGCTCAAGTTTATGGATTGAAGTTCATTGCCACTACATCTGGAAATGGCGTAAGATCACCATACAAATATAAAATGAGTATTATATATTAATATATAACTTCAATGCCCTTAAAACCCATATAGCTAAGACTTCATGCTAAACTAGAGAGTTAATAAAGTCATTACTTGTTTGTCATGGCCGGGAGCAACTGAAAGATATTTTTACCACAGATTTTTGAAGTTGATATCAAACTCTAAAGCATCCTATTCATTGTAGAGATTTTTATGTTTTATTTCAGACTTAAGTAATTACATTATATAAACATTCTAATCAGCGATGTTTCTGGCAAGAACATCTGCATTTGCAAGTCTATCTTTTTCTTTGTAAATCATAAACCCAGACTGAGTTCCCAGGTGGGAAACACCAACTTTTGACATTACCTTGATAAATGCTCCATATAATGCAAGTCTCCTCAGCCTCTGTCAACATCAGCAGGCTCTAGAATCTGTTTTTGTCAAGCAAATTTCTCATTTGCTCTGCTTGTCACAGCAGGTTGCCTTGGCTCTTGTTTTGCTGATTCTTACTTTTTCTTCTCATTCTGTATAATGTACTTACAACAGGATTCAAGCTTTTCAGTAATTACAAAATTCAAATCACAAAACAACATGAAAATATTTGTTCCCATCTTATTGTTTTGACCTAAACTTGCAGATTGATTCTCTGTTGTTCTTAGTGCCCACTAGTTTTCCAGTCTCCTGTGCTTTTCTCCTAGAGTTACTTCACCAAAGATGTTTTCCTTGTCAAATCTCCAGATGAATGTTAAGGCTCTCCTGAAGCCATATTTATGAATCTTTTCCATGTGAATGAATTTCTTTTTTTCTTGGTTGTATCATTGCAACTTATATTGTTAATATAGCACTTAACTCATTCTTAACTTGAAAGATCATTATTTGGCGAAACATAACCATCAACAGGAAAATTCTAGTGGCTCAGATAAAAAGTAAACATGGCTTCATGATAGAAGTCTTTGGAAAGAAGGAATGACTTTTATGTATTTTAACAAATGGATTTCATGAAGAGGAAATGTCCAGGAAGAAACTAAAGAAACACAAAAATGATGTGCAAATTAAGGAGCATAGCACAGGATCCAGTTAAAGTGTTCTGTGTAGAAATAGATGATAAATACTCTGCTTCTGTGGGTCACAGTCACTGTTGCAACTACTAAGATCTACAATTGTAATATAACAGCCTTCATAGACAATATATGAGTGTTATGTTTATATACATAGAGATGGTAAGCATAATTTGACCCATGAACTAGTTTGCTGACACATGAGTTAGAAAACATTCCTAAAGAGAAGAAAGCAGAGGCTGAATTTCCATAAGGATGGTTTCAATGTTTTTTTAACCAGTTTTTAATATTATTCTATCATCTAAATCAATATCTAAATTCCCACTGGATAGTTCCATTATATACAGCTAATTTAATTCTTTTTCATTAAAGATTATTTTGCCAGAAATTTAACTTTTAAATTCTTATACTTTTTAATTACTTTTGCTTAATAAGTATCTGTATGTTCTCAATTCTAAATGTCCATGAATAAATATTGAGAGATAATTATCTATAGATTTTTCATTTTTTGCACTTTTTGCAAGAAAAGGAATTCATAGTTTTGTCTAGACTTCTTTTCAATGTATGGCAAATAGCCTTGCAAGAAAGAGACAGGGATATCCCTCTGAAGAATAGGCCATATTTATTTTTTGTCATATATAATGAAGATATCATAAAGATAAGGCCTTCATACAAGGCAGAGGGTGAGTGAGTAGGGCTTCTTGCAGCCCCTTATAGACAATTGGAAATTCCTCATTGGGTTTCTCAGTTGTGACACAAGACCATTGTGTATGCAGCTTGGGTCCATCTGTACCGTGGCCTCGATTTTGGCGCCAATATAAACCTGAAGTTCTTGCTGCCTGCTGAGCCAAAAGTAATAAAGTTCTTTGTTTTTGGTCCAGGAATCTTGACTCTTTTGTATCATCCATGAAATCATGGCAGGTTTTCTGACTTACAAATGAGCAAAAACCTCAGACCCTTAACAATTTTTGATGTTTTTTGCAGCATGTATTGACCATTATGTCTGTAAGTAACTTACATACATTCTCTCATTAACATTTTAAAGCCCTGATCATTTTATATTATCATTTTCCATCTCAGTTTTATTCTCTCTCACTGTAGGTGTTTTTAACTCCAAATTGGAGGCACATGGTTGCTCCTCTTTCTTGAGAATCATGACTTCTACTACTTTCTTCAACTAAAGACAGAATTTTTTTTTCTTTTGATTTTGAAAAAAAAATAATCCTAGGGAAGAACTCTGATTAACTCACTTTGATCAGATCAGTCTCTACCTACGTACAAATAAACTCTGGGTGGAGTTTGGAGTGGGGTAGATACCATATTAAATAAGAACACAATGGTCTTTCTGGATTGAAAGTTTTCATGCTTCAATGGACTTGTATCATCTTGTTATTTATTTGATCTGAAATTAAGAGAGAAATATAAATATTTGGAGAAGAAACCATTGAAGCAGTGTTTAAGAAAAAGTTGAGTAAAGAAAATAAGATATTCTTGAGCATTGAAATAAAATTCAGTGAACTCTGGCCTACAGCTATTGTTGGGATATAGAATGTCCCTTTGAAGAACTTATGTGTTGATGTTCAGAGGTGATATAGGTGAATCATGAGGGTTCTCATCTCATCAGTTGATTTGCTGGATGGTGATATAGGCAGGTAGGGTGTGGCTAAAGGAAGTAGATCATTGTGGCTGTGGTCTTGGAGTCAATACATATGCCCATGGACCACCTTCTTCTCTTTCTCTGCTTCCTGCAGTCATGCCCTGAGCTCCACAGATGTGAGCTGGCCTAACATGGACTGAAACCTTGGAAACATCCAAAAATGTGAGCAAATTAATCTTTGTTTTTCTTAGTTTTCATGGTCAGGTATTTTTTTATTAGTACACTTTAGTCATACATCTTAATGTGATAAAAGACTTGTGGAGACATACATGCATACATCACTCAATTAGCCCCTACCCAATCCCCACCTCAATTCCTCCCCATCCCTCCTTCCTGGTCAAGTATTTTGGGTTACAGTGCCGAGAGTGCTGACTGAGAAACCTCCCTTTAAAATGTTGCTAAAAGGCTGCTTGTAAACCTTAGAGTAGTTTCAAAAACCATGTTTAATTTTTATTTTATTTTTTTGGTTCTGAGATTGAACCCAGAGCATTCTATCTCCAAGATATACTTCTAGCTTTTTTATTTTTTATTTTGTAACAGGGCCTCACTAAGTTGTTGAGGATTTTGCTAAGTTGTTGAGACTGACCACAAACCTGAGATTTTCCTGTCTCAAACTCCCATGCAACAGACCCCATGTTTAATTTTAACTAGTTTAACATCCTCAGTTATAAGGTTCTAGGGAGATCCACTTTTCTAGCAAGAAATATTTATCAGGAGCTCTGTTTCCTGAATTTTATTCAAGCAGACAGGAAACCTAACTGGAGCAGGCATTAAAATACTAAAAGGCACATTGGAAAAAATTTCATACCATTGTTATTAGTGTGTCTAGGCCTTAGCTTCAGTAATGCCATGACGTTACCCTAGAAGACCCCAAGGCACTAATGTTGCTCAGCCTGAGAACTAATGTTTATTACCAAGTACCTCGCTAGTCACGCATAACTGCCTGTTTGGCTTCTGTAACTCCTGCTTAGCTTGTACTTGCAGAGAAACAAAGGCCGTTAGGAACTTTCTATCCTTAAAACAATCTAAAGGTGGACAATAGAAAGGACAGACATGGGTCGTTGAGCTTCTGCACAATGCTGCTCCTGGTTTCTGTACTTTCCACTTGACTTGCACACCCACTGAAAGAAACTATTGGGAATTGTCTATATCTGTGGGAATGTAAACTATTTACTCTTGAGATTTTTATTTTGATGCATAAAAGGAGCAATGAGAAACGGTTTGGGGCTGTGCTCAGGATTAAACACACTGCAGTGTGGTTGCCATCCAGCTAATAAAGACTTTCTATTTGGCTTAAACTAAGTCTGAAGTGGTCTTCTCTGGTGGTCGCTCTGTAACACCATGAATTATTATGAAAGGCTAAAAACAAGAACAACTTGGCTTTTTAGGTTCGTAGGGCTGCCTTAACAAAATACCACCAACAGAGTGCATTAAATAACAGAAATTTATTTTCTTGCAGTCTACTACATAAATAGAATACTTCAATGAGTCATCTTGTCTGCTACTTTCTTGGGTGTTTGGCCAATAGGAGCCCCTGAAGTAGATCAAAAGTGAAAGATGATTGAAGGGTCAGGATATTTATTCTCCAGCTCCACAACTTTTGTGCCTATGGCTTGTTCTGACCTTTACTGGAAGTTGCTAATTCTTTCAAGGTGGTCTTGTTATACCACTCTCCACTTGTGAATTCTGATGACAAATCTATGCACCTGCACCACCCCACCCTCATTCCTATCCAGTTATTAACTGGGCTTGAGGTAATGCAGTATTCCCTTGTGGCACTTCTTTCTCAAAACATTCTAGGGTTGAGTGTTCTTTCCTAGGGCTCCTTTGAAGTTCAAGTTTTCTATATCCAGTTTTGACTAATATAGAAATTGATTCAAAAAATGGCCCTAGAAAACCAACCCTTAAAATGGAGATCTATAATGGAATTGCTAATATAAGCAAAAAGAAATTCAGAAAGAATAGCTGTTATACAGGATAGGACATGGGGAACGCATGGCAAATAGTATCATTGTAATTAATCAAGTTAAGCAGTAGGTGAAAAACAGATGAAGTGGATATGATACTTAGTAGCTATGACAAAAATAGTGATTATAAGAATATTAGGTTCCCTATATTTAGTTTATAATCCTAGAGATATGCATCTAGAAGAAGCAAAAATAGAAGCTATGAACAGACAAATATGAATACCTGTGGAAAAACAGAAAGCCTGTTCGCAATCTTGAAGGAATCTTTTATTTCATGAATTAATAGAGGATATAAGATTGAAGAATGACAAGAGGATGAATTAATAGAGGATATAAGATTGAAGAATGATAGTCAAATATGTAACCTTGCTAGGTATCTCACACCAAGGTAAAGATCATGGTGGGGATCGAATAGAATGTTTAAGTATAGAATGGGGATGTTTATACACTGGCACAAAAATATGCTTATTTATTTTTAGCTCAAAACTCTGTCATTCCTGCTTACCTACCTGATATAGTCTTGGGCAATGCTTCTCTAAGTTTGATGTGCATAGGAATCACTTGGAAATCCTGTTTCAGATTCACTAGATGAGGGACTTAATCTGGGATGTGGTCTATCATCTTAAAAAAATTACATTAAAGACAGTGCTAATTTAAAATAGCAAATACAAAGTAATGGATATTATAAATGTTCAAGCCAGATATAAGAATGCCACATGATAAAAGATAAATGCTAAAGAAGCTGGGTGGTATGCCATATCAGTGAAAAGTTTAAGGTTTATACAAGGGTAGGTCTTTTAAAATAAAGATACGTTGCTGGGCATGGTGGTGCACGTTTGTAATCCCAGTTCTTGGGAGGCTGAGATAGGAGGATCGCAGGTTCATGGCCACCTCAGCTACTTATTGAGGCCCTCTGCAACTTAGTGAGACCCTGTTTCAAAATAAAAATAAAAAACAAGGCTGGAGGGTGTACCTTGGAGGTAGAATGCCCCTGGATTCTAATTCTACCCCCAGTAATGCATCATCATCATCATCATCATCATCATCATCATCATCATCATGAAAAGTTATAGATTGGACATGGTGACACATGCCTGTAATCTCAGTATTTAGGAGGCTGAAACAAGGATTACAAGTTTGAAATCAGCCTCAGCAACTTAGCGAGACTATCAGCAACTTAGAGAGATCCTGTTTCCACATAGAAAATAAAACAGAGGGTATATAGTCTGGAGGTAGAAAGCTCCTGAGTTACACCCCAAGTATCACACACATAAACACACACACACACACACACACACACACCAGTTTATTTAATCCAACACAATGAAAGAGACATAATTGTGTGGGCCTCTTTGGATTTTGCAAGCAACAAATATTGTTTTTGGTCACCGTTTTGCAACACATTTACTTACCTGGATCTTCAAATGTGGCAGTATAGATTTGGATCATGACTAAGAAAGAACTCAGTAATAAGATGGGTTTATCTTTAAGTTACCTTGCAATTTGGATATAATAACCTCACACAACCAATGATTTTTGAAGTGTTTGTGACAGGCATAATTTTTATATAAACTCCTTCCAAACCCAAATAAAAGAAATCATAGCTTGGGAATACCTGAGGGTAATTTGATGTTCTTCTATTTTTCCACCATCTACATGTATTTCAAGAGTTGTACCTCTCTTCTTCCTGGGGTCTGGTAGGAAGTGAATACCTACTTTGTAAAACTATATGGCTGTGAATTATACTGTGGAAAAATAAATTATCTGTTACCCGGTCAACTCAACCAAAAAAATTAATATGCACAGCAGTATTATTTTATAACATGGAAGTGGTATATAAATGTTAGCATGAGCTTAAGCTATTCTAAGAAAGTAAATATGCAAATGAATGGCCAGTTTAACATGGTACCTGCTTCATTCATTTGCCATCTTGAAGAAGGAAAAATAATGAATTTGGTCTACTCGTAGATCTATTGTACCAGCAATAGCTAGAAATAACCTGCAGCTCTCAAGGGTGTCCTGTATAACAGTGACTATAGCAAGTATCACGGTTCACTACCTAGATCCTGTCTTTTAGAACTGAAATACTCATTTCTTTGGCTGCTGAGACGCTTGACAACCAATAGTTCTCATCTGAGTTTCTGTCCACTATTAGCTCTTATGTGAACAGAGTCTACTCATCCAAAGTTATGACCCCTTTTCTTCTTGGGGTATGATCAACTCAGTAATTGCTAAATACAGAGATATAAAGGCCTACCTCCATCCCACAATATAGAACAACTCTAAGGAATCATTCACGTCCAAACTTAAGCATAGAATCAACTGAAATATTGGTTAGGGCGGGCGTGATCAATGTTTGAATTCTCCTGTCTAGTTCCACTGAACTTCATCATTATTCATCTTAAACATGTCCACATAAACTTTCTGTACCGACATCTCAGAGTCCGTCTCTAAAGGTAGTGAATATGTGACAGTAAGTGCCAGCTGTGGCCAGAGCAGACATGCTGATGGACTGTGCGTGAAACATGGAATAAGTTGTGAAATGAATGGCCATGTTTATGAAGGTAAGTCTCATAACCAGATGTAGAAGCTGATGCTTGCAGATATTTTATATTGCATAAGTACCTCTCTATTCCCCATTTAATTTTTTATGAATACGACTAGTGGTAGATAATATTTTCTTTCCCCCTTCATCCTTCTCTACCGTGTGTCTTGAAAGGCATCATCTCAATGAATTCTCTTGTTCTCTGGTTTTTAATTGGTTTAGATGATGAGAACGCCACAGAAAATATCAAGGAAATGAAGAGGGACCTGGATTATTTATTTCCTAGCTTCATTCCTGTGGGGTTCTTTTGGGCTATTTCTATCAAATCTTCTCAAGGAAGCTTTTAGACTGAGGGATATTAAAAATTAGTCTATACTTACTTCTGCCAATACGAATACAATACTTATTGTGTTATTAATTTAATCCTACATATTTGCTTTTGTAAGCAGCTCATTGTCAAACTCTTCTTGAAATACCCTGACTTGAATGTGTTTTCTATTGAGATCCTGACTAAAATAATTGGAGAAAAAATAATTGCTTTTGAATTAGGGATTATATATGAAGGCATTTGAGCTTAATATGCAAAATTCATCTTTTGCTCTTTACTATATCATAACTTTCTTTCTAAATTTTGCAAATAGACCTGGTCCTCAATTCAAAATATAAAAAATTTTTTAAAAAATATAAAAATAACATTTCAGAGATCTGGGAACTATTATAAATGGAGGCCACATGTTATGTGTCTAATTATTCAAAAGATAAATAGCAAATTGTCAAATAAATACATTTTATTCTCTTATCTTGACAAATACCTTCATAACAACATGTGACATTTTTTTTGACTGAAAGTTGGCAAAATATAAAAAATGAGTGGCATAGTTTGGCTCTCAAATGTTCCCCAAGGGCTCATTTTTTAAAATCTGAGAAATCTCCTCCCCCAGAAAAGAAAAAAGTCTTTGTCTCCAGGGTGGCATCACTGGAGTATCCTGGTCTCTTTTCCTCTCTGCTCCCTGGCTTGGTTCTGTCACGTGACCTCACCATGATGTACTACTGGGTCAGAGGCCCAAGACAAAGGGACAAATCAGTCATGAAACGAAACCTCTAAAACTGTGAGCCACACTAAACCTTTTTCTTTATAAGTTAGTGATCTCAAGCTTTTTACTACAGTGACAGAAAGTTAACACAGTAAGTGAACTCTATTATTGTGCATACATGGTATTCTGTTGATGGGCAGTGATTTTTGAGTGAAAATAAAATAAAGATATGCATAAATTATAAATTATATACTTATTTTTAAAATGTATTAAAATATTAATTTTATGATTATCTTGTCATCACAGTTAAATAAAAATTTTCATATTCTTATTATAATTGTCTCATGATATTGGAATGCCACTTTTGTTATATATTTCAAAGCCATTTTTTAATATGAAAGAACAGTCTGTAGGTTTTAATAATTTTAAAAATAAAACCAAAAATTTACACGTGCACTTATATTTGTTTTCAAAAATTTTACTCAAATATTGATATTCATAGCTTCATATTAAATAGTTTTGGATTATGCAAATTAAGATATTTTTATTTCCCACCAAATGCCAAAATTTATTTTAGCCTAGGTCTCTTTTTGCTTATTTTTCAAATATATTTTTAATTCTCTATATCTAATTCTCTGTTTGTAATTTTATTTTTTGGTGGAACCCAGAGACTTTCTACCTCCTGGCTATACTCCCAGACCCATTTTATATTTTATTTGGAAGCAGGGTCTCACTAAGTTGCCAAGAGCCTCACTAAGTAGCTGAGGCTGGCTTCAAAGCCTGTGCAATCCTCCTGTCTCAGCCTCCCAAGTATGAGATTACAAACGTGCGTTACCACACCTGGCTACATTTTACACTTTGGATACTTTAACAGCATTTAGGCTGCATTCCCAGCATGTTACAGGAATATTTATAAAATTGATATCTTTCTTCAATAAATCATATCTTTAACAGATCCAAAAAATAATAATAATCATAGTTAGCCTTTGGATTCTTCCAAAGTATTTCCTTACTTCTTTGGGTCCAGTTGAGGTCTACTGATAACAAATTCAATTTATGTGCTGCACATGACATGAAGAATGTTTCAAGATTACTGGCCAAAATTTGAATCTGCAAATCTTTTTAATCAAACTATGACATTTTTAATGTTGCTCTCTGTAATTATTTATCCAAAGTTTTAACATGCTCATTATTTTTTTCAGCTCTTCATGTAAGTGAAAACATGCAGTTAAAATAAACTTAGGCAAAACATAAATAATTCCAACTTTGATATTTTCTTCCCTCTGATAATACAATCTTGTACAAAAAATGCCATTTTCAGATTGAGATTTTTTCCTATAAATCAAGTTGAACAGTTGAACTAATAGTTTTTAACTTTATAATTATTTTTACTTTATTATCCATTAAGTTTATACTCTGCTTTGATTTCCCTTTTTAAAGGAATGATATTTTATTATTTTATAATACATGTTTGTTCATCTTAATATCTTTGAAATAAATTTTATTATACCAGAATATTTCTTTATTTTTATAATCACTGCATTGTTTGGACCTTGAACAGCATTATTATAATTTGCTAATTATTTCACAGAATAGATTCTTTCAGAACATCCTATTTTGTATGCATTCTCATGTGTATTTATTTAATCCTATTGACCATTTCCTTTTTATTCAGTTACTTTTACTTCAGTACTAGTAATTGAATGTGTGTGTGTGTGTGTGTGTGTGTGCACTTGTGTGTATAAGTGAAGCTTCATATTATTTTAATTGAATACCAGTGTTTCTGATAATAATTTTGACCAGAGCTTACTTTAAAGATTGGTTATAAAACTGTAAAACAACTTGAAATATGCCATCCAACTTAATATCTGAAATAATTTTGATGTATAATGAAATACTAAATTTTCTATCATGTATACCCAGTGGCAAATCTCAAACTTTAATCTAAATCAGCTTGTGTTTAGTTAGAATCATACACATACAGTAAAAGGGGTACCTTAAACATTTCCTAGAATCGTGAACTAATAAGCATAGTAAAACATATTTTATTTTCTTAATTTTTTATTTTTATAAATTTAATTTGTCTTCTAGCTAAGAGGCTACAGTTCCATTTTTAAAAATTTTTTATTGGTGCATTGTATTCATACATCATAATAGGATAAGAAACTTGTGTAGCTATACATGCACACATTGCCCAGTTAGCCCCCTCCCATCCCCTCTGTTAGGTTGCCTTATTTGCTCCTCTATAGAATCTCCTTTTTTACCTAGAGTTTCTCCTATGACCCATTTCTCTTTAGCTTTCACATATTAGGGAAAGCATTCGATTTCATATTTTTGTGACTAACTAATCTTGCTTAGCACAATGTCCTCCAGTTTCATCCATTTCCCTGAAAATGATATAATTGGGGTTTTTTTGGCTAAGTAAAATTCCATTGTGTACATATCCCACAGTTTTGTAATTCATTCATCTGTTGATGGACATCTTAGCTGGTTCCATAGTTTGGCAATGATGAATTGTGCAGCTATGAACATAGATACACATGCATTAGTTTGGTAGTTTGGTTTCCTTTCTTTTGGGTAGATACCCAGAAGGTATTGCTGGATCAAATGGTAAGTTTGTTCCCATTCTTCTCAGGATCCTCCAATCTGTTTTCCAAAGTGGTTGCACTAATTTGTAATCTCACCAAAAATATTTTAGAGTTCCCACTTCTCCACATCCTCACCAGCATTTGTTGTAGTTTGTTTTGAATGGTTGCCATTCTAGTTGTGGCAAGGTGCAATCTCAGGGAAGTTTTAAATTTGCATCTCTCTGATTGCCAATGATCTTGCACATTTTTTCATGCACTTATTGGCCATTTGAATTTCTTCTTTCATGAAGTGTCTATTTAGTTCACTTGCCCATTTTTTGATTGGATTATTTGTTTTTTTATTGTTGATTTTTTGAGTTCTATGTATATTCTAGATATTAGTCCCCTATGTGAGGAGTAGGTGGCAAAAATCTTCTTCCATTCTGTTGGTTCCCATTCTGTTGAGGTTCTTTTTTTAAAAAAAATTTTATTGGTGCATTGTATTCATACATCATAATAGGATAAAAATTAGTGTAGACATACATGCACATATTGCCCAGTTAGCCCCTACCCAATCCCCACATCATTCCCATTTGTATATGGTGTTAGGTAAGGGTCCAATTTTATTCTTTTTTATGTAATTATTATTTTTTAACAATATTTAGTGAAAAGATTATAATTTCCTTCACCATACTTTCTTGAAAACTTTGTCAAAAATAACTTGACCATATATGGAAGAATTTATTTCTAGGCTTTTTATTTTACTCCACTGGTTTATAATCTGCCTTTATAGCAGTACTACACTGTTTTAATTATTGTAGCTCTATAAGGTTTGAAATCAGAAAATGTACATCTTCTAGCTTGGTTGAGGTTCTTGTTAAAATTTTGTCACAAAATTCTTTGGCTCAGTTCGATCAATGGTTTAATATTTATTAAAGAGTTAAACATGGCAGGAACTTATTTAACCCTTTTTAGTTGTGGACAAATTGATAATAATTGCATTGCTTGCTCTATTGTTTTGATCAAGATTTATAACATTTTACTATTTTAAACTAAACCCTTTGTAATGTTCTTTTCTATGAATCATACTTGGTAGTTTGTTTCATTTTCTCATTTTCTGTTTTTAAAAATTTTGAAAATACCTCTCTTTGAAGACTTCCTATTTCTTTTAACTTTTTACAGTTTTCTATTTTTTTGAGCTCCATATTTACTTTTTAAAGATTAAATTAATTTTAATTGATGTAGAAAAACAAAAGTTGTACCTACTGATGTGTTACTATCTTAGTCATCACTCTCACTACCATAGTACAAGACATTTGGTCATGAAATTTAGAAGAAGGAAGATTTATTTGCTCACTGCTTTTTGGAGATCTTGCAGTTTAGTCTATGTCAGGCTGAGTCTTCGAAGCTAGGGGCATGGTGGTGGGAGGCAGAAGGAGGGAGAGAGAAAGGATCTCTTCTCACAGCATGGAGGCCAGAAGCAGAGAGAGCCAATAAGCAAGAGAATTTAAAGAAAAAAAGCATAGTCTTCAAGGCTTCACCCCCAGGGACTCACCTCTTCTAGCCACATTCTGCTGATCTAGGTTACCACCAATGCCATGTTAAATCACAATGAATTTATCTACTGAAGAGGTGATAATCCTCATAATTATATTAACTCTGAACATTAATAAATGAGCTCTTCAGGGGATATGTTGTATCTAACTATATAAAATTCTATTCCTGGCCTCTGAAGAGCTCATGCCCATTTCAAAATCAAAATGCATTTAGACTCTCTCAAAGAGTTCTTTTAGTCTTGGCAGTTTCAGTATTACTCAAGTACCAAAGTTCAAATTGTCTTCTGAGACTCAATGTGAACTCTTGGCTGTGATACTTCATAAAAGAAAAGAAAAAGAAAGTTCCAAGTCCATCTTTAAATTAGGCCTCACACAACATTTCAGAACATGGGAAAAATGCTGATAAGTTCTTTGCCAAATATAACATCGTGTTGCCTCTACTCCATTTTCCTATGGAATCCTCTTTACTCTCCAAAATTTTTTGAATACAGTCTCTACCGCCTGCTTTTCTAGCCATATCCTGGCCTTTTCAACTTCCTCTCACAAACCAGTTCTAAAGACTTACAAAACACATGCTCAGACTTAGCTATACCAGTGAGTTCACTACTATGATACCAGTCTCTGGCTCAATTAACATTCCATCACAATGGCTTATCCTCTTTATAACAGTGTGATATGTGAGTGTATTTGATGTGGGCCTTTCAATGATATGCTAATTTCCATATCCAGTGACATGTTAATGTATTATATTTCCATAGCTTCTCTGTTATAAACAATACTACATTGTTTAGCTCTGTATCCTTGAAAAATCACGCTCTTCTACTGATCTACCTATTTAATTTCTTTCATTATCAACTATTATGCTAAGTAAATCTTCCACATATTCTACAAAACTTTTCTCTCTTTTCTACTCTTCTCTGTTTTTATATGCTCATAGACTTGTACTTATCTCTAAGGAGGTCATACACAAAGATATATTCTGAGTTTGAGGATTATATTTCTAGTTTTCTGTTGAATACTCTGTCCTGCGTGTCATACAGGTTCACAAACATGTGCCTCTAAATAGACCATAGCAGACTCTTGAACATGCTTTTAATTGCTATGAACTTTATATCTGATAAAGGATCCCCTAACATCCTACTTATTAAGATCAGATCATTCTTATTACTCTCATATTTCTTCATTTAGTCTCTCAATGGGGTTGCTTAGATTTCTTGATTCTTTTATCTGTCTCCCTTTATCTGTTTCCCTGTTCTCATCTTTTCTGTAGAATTTGCTTATGATCATTTATTGAATATTGAATTTATAATTAAAGAGGTCTAATTTTATGTGAATACATGTCATATTTTTATCATATTGTCATATCTGGTTAAATAAGTCATTTGAGGCATAACTTTTGAAGAAAATTGTAGTACAATTTAGACAAATGAACTATTTTTATAGTATACTGTTTATTCATTTGTATTCTTTTAAATAAAAGATCACATTAGGGCCTAAAATAATGAAATAACTTATAGCAAAAAAAGTACAACTCTATATGCTAAACCTATAGACCAAAATATTCCAAAACAGCTATTTTTTTGTAAGGGTTCAAATAGCAAATATTTCAAGATTTTTGGGGCATATACTCTCTGTCACAACTACCGAACTCTTCATGAAGATGTCTATGTCAATATTATACCTTGACTGATGCTGTCCTGAAAAATCATTCAATTTCTATTCAACTCTTTGAGTGAGTCTGGGCTCCCTTAACAAAATGCCAGACTTAATTAAGAGAGTTTTATTTCTTCACATTACTAGAGCTGCCAAGTCTAAGATCATGGTTCTTACCAATTCAGTTTCTGGCAAGGGCTCTTGTCTTATAAATGATTATCTTTCTGCTGTGGTCTTTTCTTGTGCCTTGTTTATGGGAAGAGAGGAATGAACACTTTGGTATCTCTTCTTATAAGGATGCTAATCTTACACAATCAGAATCCTACCCTTATGACCTCTTCTAATCTTAATTACTGTTTTAGAAGCCCTATTTCCAAAAACAGTTACAATGGACATTGGGTCTTCAATATGTGAACGGGGAACACACAGATACTCAGTCTAGAATACCTAACTACCATATTTTAGATCTGTTATGAGTTAAATTTTTGACTATAATATTTACTTAGTTCCAAAATCTTCTGAATTTCAGTAAAAAATTATAATTGAAATGAGTTGTAGACAGACTAAGTATACATGGAAAACTGTACTTGAATGGATTATTCTTCCCCACTTCTTTACTGTACTGTACACTTTCATCATCTTTATTTTTATCATAAAAGAAAATGTATTAATTAACACAAGTATGAATTTTAAAACTATCTTAAAGTTCAAGGAAAAAGAAGTAAGGGCCAGAAGTAAAAATCAGAACAACAACAACAACAACAACAACAACAACAACAAGAAACTGATTGCACTGCAGGATTTGGATTATTTTTTTAGTCTTTGGCATTTCAGAATTACATGTTAAACTATTTTAGAGTAGTGTTTGACAAGGGCAATAGGAGGAAATGACACTCTCTCTTGATGATTTAAATAACATTTTTCTTAACATTTAAAGATTTATATATATTTCTGAAATTCCACTGAATAAAAATTGCAAATGACTGCTCTGACACTTAATGATTGCTTGTCTTTTATATGTATTTTATGAGTGCCCAGGTCAAGATGTTTAATGTAAACATTCTTCAAGTAAATCCTCCTTGTAAATCCTGAGGGTTAGTAGTAGAAAAATATTAAGAAAAGAATATTAATGTTTATATTTCATCTATTTGATATTAAGTGGGATATGAGCACATATTTTATACTTCCAGCCAAATTGTAAGGTGTAATAGCAAATATTTGACTAAATATAGGTGTTTATCCAAATTATTTTGTGAACTAATATTAACTAGTACTGTCTTAAAAAAGAAGAGTGAACCAGGCTTGGTGATATATTCAATAATGCCAGTACCGGTGAGGCTGAGACAGTTAAGACTGTAGAATTGAGGCTAGTCTCAGCAGTTTAGTGAGGCCCTAAGCAACATAATGAGATCCTGTTTCAAAATAAAAAGTGAAATAGGACTGAGGGTATATCTCAGAAGTAGAATGCTCCTAGGTTGAACATCCCTAGTACCATGAAAGAAAAAAAAAAAAAGAGAAAAGTTAGGAAAAAACAGTGCTTTCTTTAATACTGTGTTTTAGAAGTTCTCTCATGTTATTTTTATGCCAATTTCATACTCACAAGAGAAAATTTTTTTCAAAAATATGCTTGACAATGGCTCGGTATAGAAATTCAGTTGTTTGACAACATAATTCACATCCCTTAATAGGCTCCATAGTTAAGCGAATAGTACGAGATAGTCATAAATAGTAGCAGTGCCAGTGAGGTCTTGAAAAACCTTTGCAGGCAATGACTTATATGATATTACTAATAGTAATCTGATTTTTTATATTATAACAATCCTATAGTTAATTTCTCGTCATTTTTGTTTGCTCACCAAGGACCTGGGTGTATTAGGTTGCATACCTCCCAATAGCTCTCATGTTGCTGCTGTTGGTGTCAGGTTTATATAAATCTACATTTAGATTTATTAGCTCTAAATTTTAGAGCCAATAGTCTTATTCAAATGTCCATAGCTATATTTCAATAAAACTGTTCTCAAACAACCTTTATGTCATTAATTCTTATTTTCTAAGTTGAATTTATTCTACACATTAAGAAGTATGGGAAGCAAGCCACACGTGGTGATGCGTGTCTATAACCCCAGTACTTGAGAAGGCTGAGACAGGAGTATTGCAGGCTTAAAGTCAGCCTCACCAACATAGTGAGAGGCTCTCAGAGAATTAGTTAGACCATGTTTCCAAATAAAAAATAAAGAATGATAAAGTATGGCTGAGCCTGTAGCTTGGAGGTAGGAAGCCCTTGGATTCAATCCCTAGCACCACAAAAAAAAAAAAAACCAAAAAGTACTATAAGAATGGGAGAAAAATAAAAATTAAATACACGAGGATAGAAATAAATGATTATATTGAGAGTTATCTCCAAATTATTAGAAAAAGTGAAATATTTTAATATTTAAATCCATTGAAGCTATTTTTGTTGAAATTACTCAGCTCTAAGCACAAATCCATTATTAAAAGATATTTTGAAGGATTTTGTTAACCTCCATTCTTCTAAGTTACAGAATTTTATTTATGATAATTTAATGGTTTATAATTTATCATTAATTTATTTAAACGGTTTATATTTATAATTCATATATTCATTTTATATGGGTCAAATTAATAAAAACTTAGTGTTATGTTTATATTCTATATTAGCCTTTTGAAGATTTTAATTTAGTGGACATATCCAGCAACTTTTAGCATAATATGTAAATGGGCAATGATTCTTAAGACTTTGGATATTTATACAATATTATATTTGTTTTATTAAATAAAGTTTAATATTAATAAACAGTGTGATATGACCCCCAAAACCACCCTCTTTAAAAATAAAATAAATAATATCAACTCATGTATTACAAAATTAAAACTTAGAAGTAATAAGAACACTGAAAGAATTAAAACATCAAAGAAAAATTACACATCTAGGTAAATTGTTAATTATAAATACACAAATTCTAGAGTTGAGTAATTTAAAAAATTTTAGTTAGAGTTTCAATCAAATAAAAAAATAATTTACATTATCCTACCCCTCATAGACTCGTTTGGAATATGGAAGAGCATATATAAAAATGGGAAGAGATTATAAATGTATATTTGCCAATTTCTTTGAATTGGTTACTTTATGGATAAATGTGTATTGATGTAAAATCAGGAGGAAGTACAAAGCTAAACATTACAATAATCATGGAGGAATATATGTGTATATGTGTGTGTATATGTATGTATACATATTTAGAAAGGCTTCAAATTGCTTTTTTGAAGCTAGTATTAAACTTAACATCAAACCTGGTAAACACTGCACTAAGGGAAACTCTGAGGCTGAACAATCATACTTATTCAGAACAAAATAACCTTAAATGCTTCAGATACAGCCATAGATTTGACTTCCAACAAAAGCATTTCCTGAAATCACTGCTTACATCTCTTTGTAAATTTGTCATTAAAAAGTGTTATCTCAAAAATGCAGTGTTAGGGTTCGGGTGTAGAATATTAGCTGGGCAATCTTATGTATGGGCCATGCAAAAATATTCAGAGATGAATTAATTGAATCCTAAAGGTTCAAATCTCATCAATGTGTAAGTCCATTGATGGATTCAGAACTCGAATGGACTTACTAAGTGGTAACATAGGAAGATGGTGTGTGGTTTGAGCAGGCAGGTCACTGGGAGTGTGGTATTGGGGGCTACATGTGTCCATGGGCCCCTCTTAGCCCCTTTCCTTCCCATCACCATGTCCTTAGTTCTGCAGATGGGACCTTGGACTCAAACCTCTGAAACCTCCAGAACTTAAATATTCTAAGTAAATCTCTTCCTCTAAGTTGTGCTGTTAGGTATTTAGATCACAGTGGTGAGAATGCTGACTAAACTATGAAGTAACATAAAAAATGTACACATATGTTAGAATTTAAAAACATGAAACATGCATATATGTAGCATATATATATATATATAATAAAAATTTAACATTTATTTGTCTGAACCCCATGGTTTTAGATGTTTTCACTTATTGTTCATGATTGGAAGTCTTGGTACTTTTTATTTTTGTATAGAAAATAATAATTTCATACTCCAATTATAATGTTCATCTTATAAAAATGTCATCAGAATAGTTCATAATTTCTTGGCCTTCACAGTAACAGAAATATTATTGCACATGCTTTAGGCTTTGTTTTGTTGTTGTCTCATGTGTTGCCTCTCCGAGGAGGACTCACTGCTAGCTGAGCCTGTGGCAAACTCTGTGCTACCTTCAGCCTCAGGGATTCTGCAAGGAGAGTGTAAGTGGAGTCACCTGTCACTCATGGAGGCCTTGCAAACGGGTCCCGGTCAAGTCACCCTTTGGCTACTTGTTGACAGTTGTAACCCAGGGGTCTGGTTTTAGCCTTCACTAGGTGTTTGCAGAATATGATCCTCGGATAGTTCTTTGATTTTACTTTCCCTCCGTCCTCGCCATTTCTGTTTCAGATGTCACTGATTTTTAATTTTCAGGTATGCCATTTCTATGGGTGTTTTGTAATTATGCATCATCATGAATTTTAGGTGAGAGAGACAGGCATGCACATAGCACTTGTGTGTCCTTCCACATCCTACCTTGTTCCTTCCCCCTCCCCGTGCATTATATTGAAATTGGTATTGATAACTTCATATATGAACAAAGCATTATTTGAACTGTTTTCTTCATTAAGTTTCTCCTTTTGTCTCCCTACCTCCTTCTCAAATCCCCTTGCACTATTCTACTAGCATCTCCCAGTTTTCTGGGTTCTTTTTTCTTGCTTCCACATATGAGTGAAAAGATATGACCCTTCATTTCCTGGCTAATCTTGCTTAGCATAATTTTCTGTAGTTTCGTCTATTTTCCTGCAAATGACATAATTGTGTTCTTCTTTATGGCTGAGTAAAATCCCATTATGTGTGTATAACAGTTTTGTAATTCCTTCATCTGTTGGTGGACACCTAGGTGGGTATCATAATTTGGTTTCCGTGAATTGTATTGCTTATAAACATGGATATGCGGGAATTACTTTTTAATATTTAAAAGAGTAAAATATATACAGCAAAATACAAAATGAATCAAAAGTTACCAAATTACATTTTATAAAAAGAAAGTTTTTCTAGCCTTGTCTCTCAGTCTAGCCTTTGTTTTTCAGAAAATATATATGTAAACTTTATTTACATAGTTTATATATATATATTATATATAAACTTTGCTGATAATTTTTAGCCTGTTATGCACATCATTTGACATATTTTTAAAAACTTTAACTATATATTGGAGGTCTTCCAAATATTATCCCATGTAGAATAGTCTGACTTTTAGTAATAATGGAGATTATTTTATAGAATGGGTACATAGTAATATAATTAGAAAAATGAACAGATGATGTGAAAAAGCAAACAGTATATGAAATATGAAAAATAGGTCGAACACTCATGATAACTGTGCTAAAATGGTAGTATGAATTTGGGGTGGGGTAACAGGTACTATATCTTCTATAGAGTTATTAGAAATGTAAATAAATAAAGCCATTATGGAAGTTTTGAACATAGTTAAAATTTAAAATGATTTTGACTTTTGACCCAATTATTCCTTTTTAAATGCAGCTTAGGGATAAACTTACAAATATGCCCAAGTAAGTTTGTGGTTACTCAGAGTAGCATAATTTATAAGACAAAGACTTAAACCAATTTTTATGGTTTGTAGGCAAGAATTTTTTTTTTTTTTTTTTTTTTTTTTTTTTTTTTTTTTTTTTTTTTTTTACTGGCAATTGAACCCAGGGGCATTCTACCTCCAAGTCATAACCCAGTGGTATTTTTTTTTTTTTTGAAACAAGTTCTAGTTTACTGAGAGTCTTGCTAAGTTGCTGAGGCTGGTCTTGAACCTGTGATTCTCCTGTCCCAGCCTCTGAAATATTCAAATTACAGGTATGTGCCACCAGGCCTAGCTACTTTGACCTTCTTTTCCTCTGATCATTGTGTAACACGGGGTAAATATAAATCTCTAAACTTTGTAGGGATACAACTTATAAATTTCTAAAATGAGTCTTATATGACCCACTAATTTTTCCATATTTATATTCCTTGATTCTTTTTTCTTATGTACTTTAAAAAGAGTATACTTCCCAAGGGGATCCTTGCAGTAGTCATCATTTTAAAGCAGTACTTGATAATTTTTATTATTATTTATTTATTTATTTTATTTATTTTTTAATACAAATTTTTTATTGAACATAAATGGTATACATTTAAACTATACTTGGTGCCCTCTACCCCCCACCCTCGTTTTCCCTTCCGCCCTCCCAACAATGGTTGTCCAGGATTACCATGTCATATTCATAATTTTAAACATATTCAGATGTAGACCCTCATTAATCAAGATCAGCCTTCCTCCTCTCCTATCTTTCCATTCAAATCTTTCCAATCAATCCTTGCTGGTATTTTCCCTCCATTATCTGGAGTCCCACTGGTATCCTCTGTGTTTCCTAGTTTGGGCATATTAGAGGAAACATATGTACCTTCTCCTTCTGTGCTTGGTTGATCTCACTTAACATAATGCTCTCCAGGACTTTCCATTTTCCTGAAAATGATATGAATTTGTTCTTCTTTATGGCTGAATAGAATTCCATTGTGTGTATTTCCCAAAATACTGATAATTTTATCTACTGCATAAGCAGGGCTTGGCATTATATGGAAACATAAATCTTAATAATAATAGTATATTACTGATAATATACTAAAACACATTATATATTTCAATGCATTTTTAAATTTTAGATTTAATCTTTTGGATACCCAGGGACTCTAAATAAGAGAAACTAAAATATGATTAGGCCAACTCATTTTACTTTAAAGTCATTAACTAAATGCTGGCCATTTTTCTTTTATAAATCAACCAACACCCACAATAAATGATAAATTCATCCATATGCCAAAGTTTGAGCTGAAAAGTGGGGTGTGAGGGAAGGCTGTAGAATTTGGGTATATTATACCACATATACCCAATAACTTGAAGACTCAGAGCCAGTTCAGAAAATTGGATGGTACAGGCTGACTATTTTTATAGATATCTATTTCATTCTGTGTTTGTTGTTTGCCAGCCAAACTTTGAATAGATGACTAGACTCAGACCAGCTCTCATTTAATTTTGTCATGTCCCTGGGCAATCTAATTGTGCTTTCACAGATTCAGGCTTTGCATACAAAATTTCAGACAATTACTTGTCATAATAGATCACTAGTATGAAATATTCTATGTCACAGGAAGGACACAGTGTACAGAACACTATATTAGTGTGACATTCTCCCCACCGTTTATGATAATCACAAAAAAAGCTCAAAATGGGAAGTAAATTGGCAGCACATATCTAGAAAGAAAATAAGGATAAATAATTTTTCCCTTTCATCCTCATTGTTTTGTAACGATTTCAATTTGAAGACTAAGTAAGAAATAAAAGATTAAAAGATAAGGCTTGGAATTACTATAATAAACATATTAATTTCCATAAACATCTAATAGGTTGATAGCACATGATTTTTCTTATTAAAGGATGTCATTTTCCCCCCATCTTGAGAACTTACTGTTTTCTTCTTGGAGGGAACATTGTTGGGTCTTGATATTATCTGCAATCTGGAAAACTAGTAAATTTGGCTGTAGGAGTAGATACAATATGTGTCATCCCAAAGTTTTTGAGCTGAATGCGTTTATTTGGCCCTTTGGGCACTTATGACACCCAAATAGAGGCACAGCCCAAAGCATGGTGTCCTGTAGCTAGAGTCAATTTGGGGTAATTCTTGCTTATATGGCAATGAGTATATTTAAATCTGATGGACAATGGTTGATATAACCATGAATCATGACTATTTTTTTAGTGCTAAGACTCTGCATTAGCTAACCTGTTCTTCCAAAACGATGACAGTTCCCACTTCCAACTTTCTGTTTGTATTATTATTTTCTTACTTCCGGGAACTCTCTGTCTCTTCTTCTTGGCTCTTCTTACTGGTTCAAATGCTAGTTTTTTCTTGATTCTTACCCATAAATCACCAAGCTCAATAATCTCTATTCTCTAAATAAGATACTATGTAACACTCATTTTTTAAAATAAATTACCATAATAAAATATTATATGATAAAATTTTATCTATTTTATTTATACATTTTAATGTAAGTACATATGCATGCTCTTGTTTGCATGCATGGGTATGTATGTTTCTAGGTGTCCAAGAGTATTATAAACTAGCACAAAGAAGCGAGTACAATTTCTACCTACTTGTGAAATTCTGCCATATATAATTATGTAATAACAAAGAGGATTAAGTCAGAGAATTGTAGCCAAATATAAAAGATTCAACTATTCATGAAGAAATTTTCAAATTCATGCCTCAAACTTTGTAAAACACCACACATCATCATTTATTCAACAGATATTTATTTAGTCCTTATTTTAGACCAAGTATACCCTGGGCACTAGGGATATTGCCATGAGCACAACAGAAATATTTATGGAACATATGTTTCAGTGTAGTATCAGGCAATTTGTCTAAATAATCCAGTCTCTTAAGACATGAAAGTTTGGCTCATACTTACAGACAAAAGGGCCATGATAAACTAAAGTACTTTCTCTATATAAAGTGAATCAAAACTAGCAGAAGGAAGTTATAACACCAGTCACAACTAAACGAACAGTGCAGAAAAGATTTCAATAGTTATAAATTTTACTTCATTATTTTCATATAGATGTTTTCCTATAACAATTTCTCCATTTCATTTTATACTATATAATGTAAATTAGATGTATATAGATGTTTTAACTTTAACTTTACTTCATATCTCTTTGTCATCCAAAAGTGTTCAGGATCTGAGATTTCACCCTTCTTTTTTTTTTTTTTTTTTGCGGGTCTAGGGATGGAACCCAGGGGCATTCGACCTCCAAGCCACACCCCCTACCCTATTTTTTATTCTTTATTTTGAAACAGGGTCTCACTGAGTTGCGGAGGGCCTCACTAAGTAGCTGAAGCTGTCTGCAAACCGCGATCCTCTGGTCTCGGCCTCCCAATGCTGGGATTACAAGCATGCGGGACTCGCCAGGCTGAGATTTCACCCTTCTTTCAAACTAACAGATTAATTAGTTTCATAAACACTGACAGAGGACATGAGATGCCTGGGTTAGAGTCAGCAATAGCACTGGCCTAGGTAGCAGTATTGTGCCCTGAAATTCTTTAAGTCCCAAAGACTATTGGGCTGATGGGATGAGAGCAAAGTGTTTTCTACCCAGTGCACTGTAGGAAAGAACCACTCATATAAGGAATTCCAGATCTTAGAGAAGGGGCTCCAGGAAAACCTCATCATACTCCTCTCTGGAGAGGCATTGCATTACTTTGTCTAGAATGAACATCGACTCATTCTTTGTATCTTTATTTTTACCCTACTTGAATATAGCCATCTCAATATTCCTAGCATTTCTGAAAAGATAGGAATGATATTCCTGAAACTATAGAAAAATCAAGCAAGTGAACTTTTAAGATGTCCAAAGACAAGCAAGAAACATTCGAGATTTATAAAGAATGATCATTGACAAAATCAATATGTAAGTTTAAGAAAGTGGTCTGCTTCAATGACTGTACCCTAATTGATCTAACTCCTAAATTAATATTAAACTTAATTTTTAAAGTTCTATTTAAGGTAATATTTCTCTTAATAGGTTATATTAATTTGGTCTACTGTAACATTTTGATTCTTATTCTTAAGTATTTAAAACTATATTACTATCCTTATAAATGGAAGACATTAAGCATATTCTAAAGTAATTTTATGTTTTGTATTTATCTGCAAATAGGAGGAATAAATAGATATTATTTCTCAAAAATAAACTAGGATTTAGTAGCTAACATAGATATGAAAATATAATTACTCATAGAAGATCTGGCCACATTGAAACATCAGAAAGGATTTGGGTGTGTTAAAAGATAGAATAAAATAAGACAGAAAAGAATAAGAAATGATAAATAAAAGTAAAATAGCAAGGTATGGAAAAACATATTTTCCCCACATCTAGGATAAATTGTTTTTCATTCTATGAGAAAAGTTTGTATTGAAAATCTGTTGAGAAATCATTCTTTTTATTAGTCATTAAATGCAATATGTGCATATGGATTTTTTTTTGAAATAATTTAGGGACCTGCATGGTTGACCTTTATGGTAGTAACCACCACATCATCACTTCCTATACTCCGTAATGTTCTATGATTTAAATCGGAGCCACATTCTTCCTTTTCTGTTTTTTTCTGACAGCTGTCCCTTTATGCCATCATCAGTATCCTTTATCCTGATCAAATAATGACCTTTTTGTCCTTCACACATTTTCCTACCTCAAACACACACACACACACACACACACACACACACACACACACACTAACTTTTGGGGAGGGGGTTTAAAGCTTAGAAAGTAAACTATTAATAAACTAGTAATTCTCTTTTGTCTCTATTTTTAGCTCTTTTATATGTGACTTTTGATCTATTTATTTTTAAAATTGCATCTAGAATATTTCAGGGAAAAGCAGTTCAAAATAAAATTGCAGTTATCAAGCTTTGTGTACCTCACTGACCCTCTCCTCAAAAGATGCCAATTTATGCCAGTCAAGATAAAGAAACTAATCACTAAGTCTCAATGATTTTGATCATAGTAGAACTAGGTTAAATGAATCAATAAAACACAAAAGCAAGGCAACGTCCTTCCCAGCACCTACACAGAATCAATATGTTTGAAAAAAAGAAGAGAAAAAAAGCAACACCCATTACAGATTTAAAGACAAGGAATAACGAGAAGTAGATGGATGAAGAGAGTGAGCATTAGAGAAATAGGAAAAACACAGCCATGAGCGGTAAGACTACTAAATTATCCTCATTTATTCATATATGTAAAATGCCTCATTCATCCTAAGTACCATCATGGGCTGAGGCTACTCATCAAAATAAAATTCATGCAAATATATGTACATGATTTGCAGATGAGCCATGGCCTCCAGGTTTCTGGAAAGCTGCCAGTATTGTCCTTGGTAAAGCAAACTTTAGGCCCTTCCAAAGCTCTGAAATTGTCTTCTGTTATCGCTTTTTTGTTAGAGTTGCAGAGGTCATAAGCAGGGTAGGGGCAGAGTGAAGCAGGAGGGATTTTACCCCAGTTGGTCTCTGCATTCTCGTCTTCTGTGTTCTGACCTCTGGAATATCTAATACTTTTAGACATAAAAGAAATAAATTCAGCACAAAACTGGTAGGAATGAACATGATTTCCTTTCATGGATTTATGTTTAAATTATATCTGTATAGAGATTATGATGCTGTAGAATTTCAAAGCATAAAAACAATTGCATAATTTAGAATTCATCTCACGAATTGTTCTGTGGGATAATGTTAGTTATAACCAGGCCACCTTCCTTTGCTCTAATGAACAGAAACTACCACATAAGAAATGTAACTTGCCTGAAACCATGGCACTGTGAGGAAGCCTGCACTAGACACATGGACCGGCCCTATGAAAGAGCAGCAAGTCTCTGGACATTTGAGCAAAGGCTTATTTTTCCTTTTAGCCCCAGGCCAGGCGGCCCAGCTTCCAAGCTCAATGCTAAGAAGTGAATGGCCACATATAGAGCAAAGAACCATCCAGCTAAGCCTAATTAGGCTGAGACACCTGAAAAATAATAAATTTGGGTTGCTTTAAGCCACTAAAGTTTTGGGGTGTTTTGTAATGTAGCAATAGGTAAATGAAACAGGAATGAAAGCAGATAGCCAAATGGTAGCTTCACGTAGATGATCATGTTTAAGTGTTTAAAACTGCCTTGGGATTAGGTAGGCGAGCAAGAGTAAAATCACATGTTGGAAAGACACAGGGACAAAAATGAAAACATAATACTCTGGTTTGCTAAGTCACTCTGCTTATTGCCTTCACTAATTATAGATAGATGTTTCTACTGTGTACAAGAATCCATTTTAAGAATTCAATAGGACACAAGTTGTTCTTTAACTTTGTGAAGCTTACATTCAAGTGGTAGAAAAAAGTGAACAAACAATAAAATAATAACAAATGGTAATAAATACAATCTGGGAATAACAAGGATACACAGAAAAGTAATATAGGTGTGCAAGTGCACGTGTGTGTATGTGTATGTGTGTATTTGTCTCCTTTTTTTTTTTCAGTACTGGAGATCTATCCCAGGGTCATTTAACCTCTCAGCTATACCTTCAGCCCTACTTTTTACTCTTTATTTTGAAACAGGGTCTCACTAAATTTCAGAGGGGCTCACTAAGGAGCTCCTGATCCTCCTGTCTCAGCCTCCCAAGTACTGGGATTACAAGCCCGGCTAGTGTGCTTATTTTAGCAGAAAGATCACAGAAGCTTTATTGTAAAGGTGACATTTAACCCACACCTTGAAAGAGCCATCTTGATAAATGGAGGAAAAGAACACACTAGACAAAGGGATGACAAGTAGAAAGACCCTTAAAAAAAGGGGAAAATGTTGACTTTGCCAGAGCAGAGTAACCAAAGAAGGGTAGTGAGAGGAGGGGAGAGGGAAATAGAAGTGTTATTCATGCCTTTTATGGCATGAAAATTTTTGGCTTTTATTCTAGTGGCTACTAGAAATATGAAGGCATATTCATTTCCTACATCTGCCATAGCAAATTACCACAAATTTAGTAGCAAATAGCAATACATATTTATTATCTTATAGTCCTTGAGGTCAGAAGTGTGAAATGAGTCTCAGTGGGCTACATCAAGGAAACAGGATGGCTGCCTGTGTTCCTTTCTAGAGTCTCTGGAGAAGAATCTATTTCCCTGCCTTTCCCAGCTCCTGGAGATCACGTATAGACTTTAAACAATAGCTGCTTCCTCCACCTTCAAAGCCTGCAGCATAACATGTTCAACCATCTCTCTGACTCCTTTTTCTTATTTACCATTACATGGGGCCCACTCAGATAATGCAGGAGAATTTCATTATTTAAACATTAGTTGAATATCAGTCTTAATTCCAGCTCTAACCTGGATTCCCCTCTCATATATATTATGTTGTAACAATAGGTGCTGTATACTGAGACACAGATGTCTTTGGGAAGTACTGTTCTGCATATAAATAATGGGCACAGTAGGCACAGTGATAGTCATCCTGGAAGACATGACACAAACTTTGGATTTTGCTGGTTTTCAGATATTCAGAAATTGTACCAATATTTATATTTATGTAGATAAGCACAGATCTAGTGAGATTTTAACATTTTTAATAACATGAATTATCTTATATATGAATAAGAAATTTTCATGAATAATTAGGCCTTTTGCTTGAAGATATTTGTGTGAGGAAGTTGTCCAAGGTAATCTAACATTTTGCTGGGCTAACTTAAGCAGAGTTCAATAAAAATGTATATAGTTTATATTATTATTTGGCCATCAAATTCTGATTAAATAACTATTGTGTAAGGTTTTGTTAGAAAACAAAAACAGAAGATAATATGTTTTAGCATAACAAAATACCATCTCTTCTCTGCCTTTCCTATTTGGAGTGTGTCTCAGGAAACACAGAGCTTTAATATGATGCTGGATATGGTTTGTTAGTGTTTTTTTTGAGAATGTTTTCATTTGTCTTTATTAGGGATACTGGTGTGTAGCTTTCTTATTTTGTGTGTCCATGTCTGTATGGGTGTGGGTGTGTGGGTGTGTATTTGGGGCTAGGGGTGTAACCCAGGGTCTTATATATGCCAGACAACTCCTCTACACTGAGCCATATCCTCAGCCCATCCATGTCAGCTTCTGGTTTCAGGGTCATACTAACCTTGTAGAATGAGCTTGGAAGGATTTCTTCTCTTTCAACTTTTTTTTTTTTACTAGTTCGAGAAGAATTAATATTATATATATTTTTAAAATTTTGGTAATATTTGAAAGTGAAGTTATACAGTTACAATCTAGTCTGTGTTGGAAGACTTTCAATTGCTAATTCAAATAACAATTAATTATTTCATCTGCAGTGGAAAGAACCTCAAAGGAGAAAGAATAAAGTCTTCAGTTACATTTGAAGAAAAATTACTGATTCAAGTTTGTTGCTAATTATGGGTATATTTAGGTTTTCTATTTCTTCATGGGTTAGTATTGGTAGATTATGTGTCCAAGAATTAATCTATTTTGTCAAGGTTTTCTAATTCATTGATATATAGTACTCATGATAGTCATTAGTGATCCTATGTATTCAGTGGTATTGAGTTATAATTTTACTGTTTCATCTGATTTTTTTCTACAAAGAGTTTATTGCTAGAGATTTTTCACTTTGTTTCTATTCTCAAAGAACTGGCTCTTCTTTTAATTGATACTTGACAATTTTTAAATTTTAGTTTCACCCATTTTTGCCTTTCTCTTTAGTTGTTTTCTTCTACTAATTTTGGTTTTTTTTCTTTCTTGGTTTTAGTTCCTTGAGATGCATCTTTAGGTTATTTATTTGAAATCTTTCTACTTAATTTGTTTAGTACCCATTGATATGCTTTTCCCAGCCTTCTCTCCCCTTGCTCTCTATAGTCTCTATAAAATAGTCTATATATTTTTAAAATTATCTTTCAGCATTTGATAAATCTTCCTTTCTTTGGGGGTCTGTGAATGGACCATTATTGTGCTTTCTTGGGGGTTTCATGTTTCCTTACCTTTTTTATGTTTCTTACATAGGAATGTTGATATCTGTGTACCAAGCACAACAGTCCCTTTTCTATTTATATAGAGTTTTTTTTCCTCCTCTATAAGGGGAGTTTTTTTTTTTTTCTGTGATGGGACAAGATGGTTATGTTGTATTAGCTTTTATTCTGGGACGACCCTATAGTCTTGTTTCTGTGCAGATTCTTTAGCTACAGTTCTCAGCATCAATGTCTGCAGCTGTTCCAGAGGCTTTGGTTGCAGGTGTTTTTGACTGCAATACATGGAGTGATTTTGATGAGGTAGGACTGCCACCTAGCTGGCTACTTACATGGATGTGGGAAACTGCCAACCAGCACTGTATGATGGCCTCTCTAGGGAGTGGTCTTGCCTTTTGGTTGGCTCTTGAGCTGGGCTCAGGTGTAAGTTGGTGTTATCAGCCGACTGGCTATGTGTTGGCTCAGTGGGGAGGTCAGTCTGCCATCTGGATGACTATTGGCCCGGGCTCAGGCACATGTAGATAAAATGGGGCAGCTGTTGGTTGTGTGGTAGGTCACCTAGGGGGGCAGGGCCACTGCTTTGCTGGCTGTTGGGGTCCAGCTAAGGGGCTCACAGATGTTGCAGGCAAGTATATTCTGTGTGGCAGGCTCTGCATGGGGACAGGGTTGATGCTGGGCCAGTCACAGGTGTACATAGGCTGCCTCCTGTGTGCTGTCTTCCCTTCTCTGCAAGTCCATCTTTTCCCTGGGGAATGAAATACCACATGGGTTTGGAACATAAGGTCTCTTTTTGCTGTACCGAGGCTTTGAGCAGCCAGGATTGCAGTAATACAATCACCTATGTGAACATAGTGAAATTATGGTAGAATCTCTACAACGAAGACACTGCTGTGCCTACTAGCTCCCAGGGAGGGGCACATTCTAGCAGCAGGTCTGGTTTCAAGATGGTACTAAGCCATAGCAATGTAGGTTAGAGGAGGCAATTGTTTATCATTGTGGGCTCTTACTCTGTGGAAATAAAGCTGCACAAACTCCAGGAAACTCTCCAAACAATGTTTGGAATATATCATTTTGTCTCCATCTTACTTTTTCTCTGTATGAAGACCACCTTGGATTTGACCTGATCTGGGATAGGGAGACAGTGTGGGAGAAAAAGGTGAAATTTTTTTGCCTATAAGTTTTTTTTTTTTTTTACCCCTACAGGCACATTGTCCTAATAGACCATGTTTTTTGCTGCCATGCTTTGAACAGGAACATACAAAGTATTCTAATCCATCCTGAAAAGATATGATGAATATGGAAATATGTGTCTACTAATACTTATACATTATTGACTTATAGGAAGTTAAGCTTCTATGTTTTCATTTGATAGCTCTTTTTATACTGTTATTTTGATAGAAAAGCTCTTCCTCAGAATAGTGTTGCTGCGATTACTATCTAGAGAACACATATGCTGTTTAATTATCTCTTGCCACTCCCTTTAGGAGGTAAATGAACAATATTGCACAAGTGCTTGAATATTAAAAGACATTTAAACAGTCTTATAATTTTGATTTTCATGCCTGAGTTTGGGAATGGCAATGAAAAAGATATGAGGACACTAATAAGCATAAGTTGTTGGTAAATTATCACTGTCTTGATCATAGATGCTTAACAATCTGATGGGATTAAGTTCTAATAAATGGAAAATATTCTAACTAAACAATTTATTTGCTACATTTAATCATTAAACTTCATAGTTTATCAAACATCATACTTAAATATATCCTACCTTAAATATGCTCAGAAGAGTTATATCAGCTTGGATTTGGCATGATTATTTAGCACAGAGTCTATTTTATAATAAAGTGCTGAGTAGCCCATGTGATTTATTGAATTTTTACCATGCTAAAAGTAAAAAACAGAACTGGTTGCATGAGTATACTTTTGTATCATTATAAAGTACAAAAATGTAAGTTGTACTATTATAAATTGGATATCATCTGTACCTTAATCAATTACACTATATTAAAACAACAGCAGAAGGCAACGCAATTGAATATAGTTCCTATAAAAGTGAAAAACTTTTATTGTTTATTAACAAATAATTCAAAAGCACATTGAAGACATAATATTGCAGGAGAGATATTAATCTTTTATCTAACAAGGGCCAAGAAAACTCTGTTACCTTAACAACTATAGAGAATAATTTATATCTATTTTAAGAAACTATTAAATACTTCAAAACCAATTTTGATCAGTCTTCTGATCATCGTGAAAGTAAAGCTTTAGTTGTATAATAATTTAGATATAAACTTACATAAACTTATATAAACATGTGATTAGAGTATAAATTAAAGCTTTCAACTTTAGCTTTAAAATATCAACTTAGCAAATTATAAGATGATGTATATAACTTGTTGAACTTTCCACTTTAATTAGAGATATTACTTATTCATTAACTTAATTTAATACTAGCCCAAGGTCTTAAAGTTAATGAATGATCTTGGAAACTACATTTAAATTGGTCTGAGAGTAAAACACAATCAAAATTTATATCAAGTGTTTGTCAGAAATATAACCTTTTATAGTTTTATTAAGATAAGGTAATGACTAAGCTAACATATTTTGCAACCCTGTCTCCAGTTCACCAGTTCTTTTAAAAGACATCAATCTTGGTAATTCAATTTAGTCAAACCCACATGTTTAGATCTTATAAACTTAAATAGTTTCTGTAAATAATAATAAGTGATCTTTCTCATAAACCTAGCATAGAAAATTGAGCAAAGTGTGATGGTTAGGCTAGCAATACAAAAATATTATAAATTCTATTCAGGTTTTACATAAAATATATTTACTATGATAGATTGCAAACATTTCCAGAAACTCTTCCATATCTTTATACGTTTCCCACTTTTAATGTGACTTTGCAGCTTTATCCATCAAAAGGTAGAATCATTTCCTCTACTTCTTAAATCTGGGATTGAACATGTGAATTGCTTTGGGCAAAGGATCAAATTAAAAGTGACATCAGTGGCTGCTTAAAAATATGTTGGTACTTGTTCTATCTTTCTGACTCTGAGAACCTGACAATCACTGAGGGAATCCATGCTAACTTCCTAGATGAAGAGACATGAAGCAAAGTCATCCCCATCACTGAGAGGAGCCTTACTCGCTGAGGAATAAGTGAGGTTATCTTAAAGTATCTGGCACCTGCCAAGTTGCCTCAGAGAAGAACTAGCCAGGTGAATCCAGGAGCATAAAAATAATAAATGTATACTGTTCAAATCAAAGGGTTTAATACAACAAAAGCTAAATGATGTAAAAACGGTACTTGGGAATAGGCCATTGCCATAACATATGGCGTCAAATACTAAAATATGCAGTGAAGCACTGGGAAGGGCCTAGCAGAGGGAGGAGGGGGACAGAGATGTAATAAAGACAACAGTTAAAATAATCCTTTGTATATATATGAAATTATCAAGACTAATATCAATAACATGAATAGCAAAGTGGAGGGAATAGGATGGAATCCTGAAGGAAACACCAGGTGCTGTGTGCATGTGTATTCCTATAACACCATGCCTCGCTATTATGTGTAATTAAAATCACCAATAAAATCATAAAAATAAAAAATAGAGTGACGTTTGGAGAAACAGCACATATTTTATAAAGTAATACTTGACAACACTATAATTTGCAGAAACTTGAAGCACAAAGAAGGTAGCTAATGAACTTGGGGAAGTGAGGAGATTTTTTATGGTAGAAGGCTGAAAGTGTTATTGACCTTTCTACCTCAGAACTGCACCCCCAGCCTATTTTTTATTCTTTATTTTGAAACAGTGTCTCACTGAGTTGCAAAGGGCCTCACTAAGTAGTAGCTGAGGCTGTCTGCAAACCAGGATCCTCCTGTCTCAGCCTCCCAAATGATGGGATTAGAAGCATGCACCACCAAGCCTGGCTAGCTACATATAATAAAGTATGGAAAAAGAGACTTAAGCTAAAAATATTGACTGTTTTGGTTGCATGTAGATTTAAAAAGGAAATCGTGCAGGAATTGTTGGGTCAGAATATCTCTTATTATTGTTTTTAGTTTCCTAAGAGGATAAGAATTTACAAAGTAGGAAATGGCCTTAGTATAAAGATAAAATCAAAGATTTGATTTTTTTATATCTGAAGGTTTTAAGCAATACAAATAGCCTGTGAATAATCTTAAAGGCATTTTTTCCATAGAAACCTATCACATCTGAAGTATATAAATGCCTAATTTGTTAAAAGTATGATAATTTTAGTACTAGAGAACTTTAGAATTATGTAGAATAGAGTGAATCAGTTTCACAGGCAATCTATGAAGTTTTAAATACCAATATACCAACAAAAGCACCACAAGGTATTCCAAAAAGATTGCAATAGTTTAGAAAAAGTTTTGTGGATCCCAACATTCTGCAGGTAAAAATCAGACTGAAGATCATAGTTATATAAGAAATAGAGATATAGGAGATATTTGTACTAATATTTCTTGTATTAAGATTTCTTAAATAAGAGGTATTAGTGGAGATATAATTGAGATATAAGTGATATAACAGATATATAAGAAATCTGTATCAGAATCAAATCACGAGATCCTGAACTTTGAGCCAAATTTTATAATTGGATTAGCTCTTTGGAATCTTGAGAGAAGAAAAATTTCTAGAATAGTTTGTAGCCAGAAAGCTGTTTGTGGTATATAGTAAATATTGCTACAGAATTTTCTTATCTATGTATCTTTATGTATCTGTGCATAGATACATATATATGTGTACATACTATAACGTCTATATGATGTATATAATATAATACATATACATGTACATATTTTTTATTAATTTTGTAGCTTTATCTAGTGTGGCATTCAGACCAATTATCTGAGGCTGTCATAGACCATCCATCTTCAGCTGTGACAGCCCAGACAAAAGGAGCTGTTCAGCCAACCTAAGGAATCACATAAAATAATAACTTGTTGCTAACTGTTAGCATGGTTTTCAATGCACCAGAAGCTTATATACAGTACTCCTCATTGTGAAAAAAAAAGAGAAGGTGCTGTTCTTTTAAGCCAAAATTAGCAAATTAATTTTATGAATTTAAAGACTTACCTTGATTAAAAATGTTATGCAGAGAAAGAATCTTATAATTTTTTCCATATTTATCTACACAATATTGAATATTTTAAAGTTTTCTCTAGCCCATTTAATGACTATTATTTGAGCCAAATAGCATTTTCAAAATATGACTTCATGTTTTATATCAACAGTTATTATTATAGTTTTTATTTCCTGATCGTGCCAGGAAGGATTCTTTTTCTTTGGGAACAACACATAGAAAGCATATTTTTCCAATTTTCTCCATTAAATTTAACAAAGTGTTTAGTGTACTTCACTAATTCCTTTCTAAGGAAGGGAATGGTGTACTAGTCTGGTTTTTATTCAGGAAATATTTAAAACTCATATAATGAAAGAGTTTTATCAAAGGTTTTGTCAAGCCAGGGGACTTTTGTCCTGCCTTTTCCCTACAGACTCTGTCATTTTCCCTAGTTTGAACTCTGAGGTATTTAGCCTGGGTTCAACTTTATAAGCTAGAAAAGTATGAAGGCATTTATTGTTCAAAAAATTCCATCTTTTCTTCCCAGATACAAGAGAGAAAAAGTTCACTTAAAAAAACATTGTTTACAGGTTTCTTTGGGTAGCAATGAAAGGTCATGAAGCTTCATACAAGCTAGCAGATCATCTCATTCTTTCCATCTACTTATGCCAACATAGTCTCAGGCTCCTTTGAACAAATGTTGACATCCAAGTTAAGGCCTTTTGCTCTCTAAAACAAGCCAAACTTGGTTCCATTTCTATATTTGTAAATATTTCCAACCTTTAATCAGTTGATCTGCTTTTTATAAATAGGTATCACCAAATAGCATGAATATGGGATCTCCATGATTCATAAAATTTTAAGAATATTTTTCAGCTGGGCATGATGGCTCAGGTATGTAGTCTTAGTACTTGAGTGGATGAGCAGGTTCAAGGCCAGCCTCAGCAATTCAGCAAGACTGTTTCAAGATAAAAAATAAAATGAGCTGAGGTATGTAGCTTCAGAGATAGCTATCCCTTTGGTTTAATACTCCATACAAAAAAAATACTTCCAAAAGAAAACAGTGTCAAGTAGGAAGAAAGTATAATTATAGTTATTGGGTTGTCCAAAGTGAAGTTCCTTTCCTCTCTAAAGATGACAAGGGATTTCATTAGTAACAAGCAACACCATACAGAAAATGGTAGCTTTAGACAACTTTAGATGAATTGGTGATGGGAAATATGAAAAGGTAGAAACCAAGTATGATTTCTATGCAACTTAAAGGAAATGAAAGAAAAAAGTAAAGAAGGAAAAAGTTAAGGAAAGAGTAACATTAAAAGCCAGTTTTACTTTAGATACCTGTGATACATCCAAGTAGGGATATTAAGTAGGAAGATAGACAGATGAGTCTAGATCTCAGAAGAAAGTTCCCAGATGAATATCTAAATTTGGGAGACTTCACAATGCTAAAGGAATAGATAAGATCACTTAGAGAGAGAACATAATGAGATTTGATATAGAGCTTTGAGAAATTATGTGACATAAACACACAGAAGAGCATGTGTTTAGATGCTTCTATATTTACATTATGCAAATAAATTTTAAAAGAAATGGAAAATATCTACTAGGATACTTTAATGGAATTTTTACCACAATAGGAAAAAACAAGAAGTTATTCCTTATGTTGAAATATAATTAAAAATTATAAACATTCTGTGATATATTATACTTAATATAAAATCCCAATGTAGAAGAATAAAGTTTTTGGTATGAAAAACCATTGATAATATAAAAGATAAAAGTAGATATAATAAATAAATTTCTATTTAAAAATAAATATACATGAATAAATTTCTATTTAAAAATAAGCATAAACCAGAGACCTTGAGACTTCTTGAAGAGGTCATAGGTCCAACACTGCAACACATAGGCACAGATAAAGACTTTCTCAACAAGACCCAAAGGCACAAAAAACTAAACAGCTAATCAATACATGAGATTGCATGAAACTGAAGAGCTTCTGTACAGCAAAGGAAACTGTCAAGAACCTCAATCGAGAGCCAACAGAATGGGAGAAGATTTTTGCCAGCTACTCCTCCAATAGAGGACTAATATCCAGAATATACAGAGAACTCAAGAAAATCGGCAGTAAGAAAACAAATAACACAATCAAAAAATGGACAAGTGAATTAGATAGAAACTACATGAAAGAAGAAATTCGAATGGTCAATAAATGCATGAAAAAATGCTCAGCATCATTGGCAGAGAGATGCAAATCAAAACTGCCCTGAGATTTCACCTAACTCCAACTAGAATGGCAATCATTCAAAACACAAACAACAACAAATGCTGGCGAGGATGTGGAGAAGTGGGAACTCTAAAACGTAGGTGAGATTACAAATTAGTACAACCACTTTGGAAATCAGTATGGAGGATCCTCAGAAGAATGGGAACAAACTTACCATTTGATCCAGCAATACAACTTCTGGGTAACTACCCAAAATGAAAACTAAACTACCAAACTAATGCATGCCTATCTATGTTCATAGCAGCACAATTCACCATAGCCAAACTGTGGAACCAGCCAATATGTCCATCAACATATGAATGGACTATAAAACTATGGGATATATATGCAATGGAATTTTACTCAGCCATAAAGAAAAGACAATTACGTTATTTACTGGGAAATGGATGGACCTGGAGGACATTATGCTAAGTGAGATTAGTCACAAAAAATAAGAAATCAGATGCTTTCCTTAATATGCAAAAACTATGGGAAAATGGGTAACAAAAGGAGCTCTAGATGTAGAAGGAGATCCTATAGAGGAGCAAATAAGGTGACCTAACTTAGGGGATGAGAGTGGGGAAGAGGGAAACTCTCTAAAGCACATGACATACTGAAATAAACATATCAATGTCAATCACTAAACATAGGAAGGAGCGCTGGGGAGGGAATGGGTTTGGGATCAGCTATGGGCTAATTGGATGATGTGTAAAAAAAAACAAACAACTAGGGTTGGGGTGTAGTTCGGAGGTACAATGCCCCTGGGTTCTATCCCCAGTACTGCAAATAAATAAATAAATAAATAGATAAATAAATATAAACATACATAAATTCCCACTTAAAAATAAGTATACATAAAACAGAAAGAACAAAAGTGCATTTCAAAATATTTACAATGAGAATATAGTTATTTCTGTGCTCTTTTTCCCTTTCATTTTGAGGGAAGGGTTTGTGACATTGAGGATATTCACACTGGGGAAAAATGTTATCTGAAGAGTTAAATTGGAAAATACAGAGTCAGCATCCCTAATCTGAAAACCCAATAGAGATATATTCCAAAATTAACAAATGTTTTGAGTGATGACATAATGCCACAAATGAAAAATTTCACACCATAAAACTTTGTTTCATGAACAAAATTATTGAAAATTTTGCATAAAATTACCATCAACCTCTGTGTATAAGGCACATGTGAAATATAAATGAATTTCATGGTAATACCAATGCAATACCAAGCATTTTAGATAAGAATTACTCAATCTATAATAATAAAAATCAACAACAATAATAACAACATGTTAAACAATTTTAACAAAGGAGATATGGGAGAAACTTTCTAAGAAAATAGCATCACATTTAATGAATGCTTAATTTTTCCTGGGTATTATTTTGTGTTTAACTCTTCATATGTTTTATTCATATGATTTGTTTTATTTAATCCAAATAAGAATCATATAAAATGAGATTACTATTACTACTTTTTGACAGCTAGAATTGTAAAGATTGAGATGTTAATAACTGGACCACTATCGCATAATTACTAATTTAGGAGAATAAGATTTGCTTCTAAGTTGGTCTGATTCTAGAGAGTTCTCCTTAGCATCTAGGACACAACATTAGGTAGAGCACAAGTCCCCTACCTCCTCAGGGTTACCTTAAGCAGCTGAACGAAGTAGAAGTGAGCCTTTGTTTCTCTACCAAAGCAAACTGTTAACTACACCAAAACCCCAATACGTATCTGCAAAGGAAGGATGACTAGCACTCAATACCCAGTTACTATTAAATTGTAAACTTATTCTTAAATCTTCATCGTAATTATTTTTCATTTGCAAAAATATATTTGTGGGTGTGAATTAACATAGTGATCAAAATATTTTTAGACAATGAACGCATGGAGGTGACCTCAGAGATCATCTGATCTAATACCTTTATTTTACAGATGAAAATACTCAGCCCATATTAAAAAAACATCTAGCCAGTGATGCAGTAGAAATAGAAGTCTTCAGCATCCCTGGCTGATGCTCTTTTCCTCAGCTGTTTTCAAAATGTTATCTCTGTGGCCATGAGATAGATCTCAGGGACCTACAAGGTCACATTCTTTCAATAACAAAACTCACATGTTATTTGCCTTTTTCAGTCTCATTCTCTCATGAGGTTACAGCAGAGTTGTCCAAAAGCTATGCTGTGTATGATTTCACAACAGATTGAAGGCAAAAGCAGATCTGAGGACTCAGCCAGATAAGCTGGTCACAATAAGGAAATTGACAGAAATGTAAACACAATGCAGTGCCACACATCGCACTATTTTTTGTTGTTGTTGTTTTGGAAAATCCTGTACTTTTTCATAAAATTGCATTGTATATGTTGAGGCAATATATTTATTATTTTTCTTTTTGTAAATAAACATCAAAATTTTCTTGGCTTTCATTTCTAATATGGTAGATATTGATAGGTACTATCTGCATGAATATTACTTGGGGCTTTTTATAACTTATGAGAATGAAAGGATCTTAAGGTCAAAACGTTTCACAATTGCTATAGTAAGAGATAGTTCTTTAAAGTATTTAAGCCATGCAGGCTGGCACATGCCTGTAATCTCAGTAATGACAGGCTCAGACAAGAGGTCTACAACCTAGTGAGAACCTGTTTGAAAACAAAAACTAAAAAGGACTGGAGTGTAGCTCAATCACCAGTATCACATAAAATGTACTTAAAGCCTCTCTGCCTACTAGAAAAACAGTATTAACTATTACAATTTAGCGTTTCAAAAACTAAGTATTCTAAATTTTTTTCTTTATATTGTTATATTTTGACCAAGAAAAGTCTCTCATGCAATAATTTATGTCTGCAAACCCTATATTTTAATGTTTTATCGTGCTTTCACATAATTAAATCAAATTGTACATAAATATGTTTTCCTACAGAATATTTTAGCATAGAAAACAATTTTATAATTTAAGATTACTTCTCATCTTTATTACTAATTTAAATCGTATTTCTTGAAGTTAAAGAAGCATATTGTTTCAGGAAAATTGCATGCTTTCCCTTGGTGTTAGGGTGCACTTAAATTATATGCTAATATTACAGTGAGAATTATTATTGGCTCTTTCTCCATAGTACTGAAAGGAACAAATTAAAAGAGCTTTAGAGTATCAATAATTTATGAGAAAAAAGTCTATCCATACTAGACTACATCTTAAAAAATCCTAGTGAGACCAGAGGGAACCCACTGAATACCTCCCAGGAGACCAGCTCTCCCTCGACTTTACGAGGAAGTTCATTTTAAGCTGCCCTTGGGCTTCAAAAATATCTGTATAACTTCTTATTCCTCATATATCTTCTCCAGCAACTTGCCAGTAGGAATGAAGCTTTCACAAGAAGTCACTTGTCAAACACACAGGCAAACAGACAAACAGAAGAACCCCTCGGGAACACCGTCTCTACTGCTCTAACTAGCTCAATTCCCTCCATACAAGAAGAACCAGTAGACATCCCTTAGACTTTCACCCCCACTTACGTGTCAGCCAGCTATTTCATTCCCCCTGGCTCTGCTTCTTAATTCTCCCACCCGCTTGAAACCTGGGGTTTCCTAAATGATTTCCAGGCCTACTGCCATATCCGATTTTTAATAGGAATCTCCAAAGTGAACTATAATTTGAAAATACGTAATCAAGGACACCGTGGGATTCTCAGCTTTAGGCAATATGTTTTGTCGGGTAGAAGAAAGCTCTGGCAAACAGCAGACCCAGATCCCTGCACCAGCTGTGCCCCCGACTTGTTCTATAATTTCAATCAAGTCACTCTAGCCGCCATTGTCTGTCTGTTTCACTGGTGGAATCTACAGAAGGCCTAGGCTGCTTCCTTCCTTAATAATGATCATGTGAGGATTAATGAGATGAAGGCTGTAAAGATATGTTGTTCCCTTGAGGAAAGACACCCTGAAAAGAAAGGTATTAGAGAAAAGCTCTGGTTATGCCTTTCAAGAACTCAGACTCCCAAGTCTCATGTTGTATGCATGTTTCCTAGCAATTAGGTCATTATTCTCTTATAATGAAAACAATACCAAAAATATTTGTTTGAACAAAGAAAGCAAACTTTTTTGTTGTTTCTTTCATGTATGATGTATTTTTTGAGTATAAGGCATATTGCAGTGTAGCAGGAATTGACAGCTTTACCCTGAAACACACTACCATCTGCTGACTGGACTTTAGTTTTACATGCCCAATTGCACATTGTTTAATTGCCTGTCTCTGCCAGTAACCCAAATATATTATATATTTATATGTTTCTGTCTATGTGTTGGTACCTATATATAAACATGTATTGGCCTTACTTTTACTAAGTTCCTGTGCTGCAAATTTAAAAAATCATAATACTAGGTCATGCATTTTAACAGAAAATACCCCCCCTCGAGGTTCCTGTTTAAACTCATGCCCGCAGGCATAGACTGAGGGGCATGCCCGCTATGATTTCACCTTCACATACTTCAGAGGGCTGTGTGTGAATTTGTGTTTGGAGAAGGGATGACATGAGAAGAGAAGGGTTAAGATGAAAATCCTCTGTGAATATAAAATCTTCCCCACTTACTCTTCAGCTTCCAAATATCCAAATTCAGTGCTTTTCTATGATTCTTTAAAACGTTGGCTTAAAATGATTTGATCATGGCCTTATTTGATTGTATCTGATCACCAAATACCTTAGAAATACTTTGTCTCGTGTATCAATTTCTCTCTCTCAAAGAACAAAAAGGAGGGGGAATAATTTGCTCTCAACTGTACATTAAAGCTAAAGAAAGATTTTGAAGGTGTAAGTATTGAAAAGTGGAATTTAGCGTGAAAATGCCTCCCAAATAAACCCCTGGGTAGCTGTCTGTGATGGTCCGTGATGAGGGAGGCTACTGGGTGTGCTGAACTCACAGCAGAGACTCCAACAGCTAGCTCCTTCTGAGTTCAGGAGATAATTGGTTCAACAGAGTTCATAAACCACCAAGCTCGTTGATACAGTAAAATATTCTAAATATTAGCATCGCTGGGAAGTAAAATCTTTACATGTGGATGTATGCTGGTTTGCAACATGTAGAACTACTAGTATGAAGACTGTCAATTTTGAAATCTAAAGTAATTTACCCTGTGGGGCCCCATCCAAGCCAACTAAAAGAGATGTAATAAATTTGTTTTTGGAGTGTGCTTTGCTGGGTAAAAACAGCATTTCTTTTTTCCCCTTTGTCATTTAAAGATTAAAGGTTAAAAATAATACTTGATTTGGGGTTGAGATTAACACTATATTTCCATAGTTAAAAAGTGTATGTAATTTCTTTATAGGTGCTTGAAAATAAGATAGGGTATTATTAACACAAGGCTATTGTTTCAATCTGTACTACAGATTAGCACTTTCTTCTATAGAAAAGTGATTTTTTATAAATGGTTATAATGAGAATTTAACATAGTTAGGAATCAAGTACATACAATGAGCATTCAACTTACCACCCATAGCCTAGCCACAACGCAAATACTACACATCACAGTTAACTGGGAAGTTCACACTTGTTCATAGACTGAAACACATTCCATGGCTTAATGTCCCAAAGCTTTTAGAATTTTTCAGACATGTAAAAATGGAACAATGCTTACATTCTTTATATTAATTCATGTTTCAAAGAAAGGAGAGAGCCAGGCGTGGTGGCGCACGCTTGTAATCCCCGCGCTTGGGAGGCGGAGACAGGAGGATCCTGCAGCTTCGAAGCCAGCTCTGCTGGCTTAAGAGACCCTGTTTCCAAATAAAAAAGTATAAAATAGGCCTGGGAGTATAGCCCAGAGGTAGAAGGGTTTCCAGGAACCCCAGTACCACCACCAAAAAAAAAACAAAGGAGAGATAAATTTAAACAAGTTGAATAACATATACAACTAAATAAAGCCCCCCCCCAACCAAATCAGGCCTAATTATACACAGCTGAATGTTAAATTCCTTTAAAATGTTGTCAATATTATTAATAGAGCATTTTGGATCTAGAGGCTGACAAAATTAAAAAACTAATTTTTCCTTCTTATAGAAAGAAGTTTCAGTAATTCATCTTACATATAAAAGTTTCTTAAATTTTTTGATCTTCTGTTTCTTGCCACGATGATGGAAATAAATCAGCACTGGGAGGGAGGCATTCTGGTTCAAATAATGTCAGAGTGTCAAAAAATAATGTGAATTATCTCAAAAGAAATGAAAAACAGTGATATTCTGTTCTAAAACCTAAAAGGAAAATAAGTCATGCACTCTGAGGGTTTACGCTAGGCCAGCTAGGCCATGGTAGTTATCTGGGCATTGTTGGAAGTTAGCAGTCACAGAAACACCATGTAATCTCTTGCTAGATAATGCATTCCAGTAAAATAAATGGTAGTCTTGGAATGAAACAAAGTTTTGTTTGTTTGCTTTTTGTTTTAAGTTTCAAACATGAGCAGCTTTCTCTCTCTTTTTTTTTTTTTCGGGTCTGGGGATGGAACCCAGGGACATTTGACATTACTAGCTACACCCCCTGTCCTATTTTTTTTTTTTTTTTATTCTTTATTTTGAAACCGGGTCTCACTGAGTTGCAGAGGGCCTCACTAAGTAGTTGAGGCTGTCCGCGAATCACGATCCTCAAGTTTTAGCCTCCCGAATGCTGGGATTACAAGCGTGCGCGACCACGCCCGGCCAGCTTTCTCTTATCTACTTTTCTTATTGAAAAACAAATTTCAAATTGCTAAATGGCAGCTGGGCATGGTGGTGCACTTTTGTAATCCCAGCATTCGGGAGGCTGAGACTGGAGGATCGCGGTTCGTGGACAGCCTCAGCTGCTTAGTGAGGCCCCTCACAACTCAGTGAGACCCTGTTTCAAAATAAAGAATAAAAAATAGGGCAGGGAGTGTAGCTCAGAGGTCAAGTGCCTCTGGGTTCCATCCCCAGACTCACACACACAGAAAAAATGCTAAATGGCTTTTACATATTTTCTTTCAAAAGGTACTTTATTAGTGTAATAAATATTTCCAACAAAGTTGATGCTTGCTGTGAATAAAGAAGACAGTGTTAGATTTTAAATATAAGAATTGCATTTCAGGAAGAAAAGAGAGACACACCCAATAGCCAGGTTCTAAGGCTTCCCATACTCTACTTTTAACATATATATTTTTATGATACAAAAGTACGTCTTAAGATCATCTCTCTGAATTGCCCTGTGATCAAGAGGAGTACAGATCTTGTGAACCTCAGAGACAAAGAAGGCTAACTTTGCTGTTAAAGGTCAATGCATTGGTAAAGTCAGTCAGTTTCGCAAGGTGGGTAGCATTTTGTTCAGAAAAAGATAAGTGGATAGAATTTAGGAGTTGTGTGCAATGCTGTTCAGTCATGACAAGACGGAATTATGAAAAGCTATCTCGTACGTTTGAGTGCTCTAAGTGTGCAGTGTATCAAGCCTAGTGTTCTGAAAGCTGTTGGTGCCTCTTCTGGACAAAGAATTTCTTTCACTGGCTGCTGATGTTTAGGGATGTGTGACAACTTCAGGTGACGTTTGCAGGGATATACCAGCCTCTGTTTTCTCCCTAAGGGATAGGAGAGACCTGGAGTGCAGTTTTTGTTCCAGATGGCCACAAAGAATCACACTGGAGCTATGTTACACCTCAACCAAACCACTGCTTAGTGTCTTCTTTCCCTACTCCCTTGCAGTGTTTCTGGGAGCACAATCATAAAAATAGCTCACATTGGAATACCCATTACAGGAATTGCTTTCCCTCTATCTAAGACATATTATAGCAACATTGGCAAAGTTTTCCATGTTCTAAATAAAAGTAAGTTTTCAAAGAATAGTACAGAGCAACCCAACCATGTGACATTAGTGCTATAAATGATAGTAATATTTATTTATTTATTTATTTATTTATTTTTATTGTAGTCATACATCTCAAAGGGATAAAAAACTTGTGGAGATATACATGCACACATCACCCAATCAGCCCCTACCCAATCTCTAACCCCTTTCCTCCCCCTCCCACCTACCCGTGCTTGGCTTCCTGATTGACTTTGATATGTGTAAGTCAATCATGTGCTTTAAAGAGTTTCCCTTATCCCCTCAGACATGTCAACTTCATTGTTCTTCTATAGGGTCCTTTCTTCATCTAGAGTTCCTCCTGTTACCCATTTCTCCCTAATATTTTACACATTAAGAAAAACATCTGGTTTCGTTTTTGTGTGTGACATTTCACTGTAAATGCCATAATTTTGTTCTCCCTTATGGCTGGGCAAAATTCCATTGTGTACATATCCCATAGTTTTGAAATCCACTCATTCGTTGAAGGACATCTTGGCTGGTTCCACAGTTTGGCAATGATGAACTGTGCAGCTATGAACATGGTTGTTATATTGGTAAAAGCCATCCCATAAAACAGTCCGGGCCTGGAGCCTGTTGTGCGGCAGGCCTGGAACTGGGGTCTGCTTCACAGCAAAGGACCAGCAGGTCTCTTCAACTGTGTGTCCAGGAAGCAATAAAAGCTGCTGTTGCCTCACCTAATCTCTTAGCAGATTTCCAGATCCAAGTGACCTGTATTTAAAAAAAAAATTGGTTGTGAGTGGATCTGATGAGGATTAGGAAAAGAAAAAAAAAAGCAAGATAACATTATCAATCCCAAAAGTCACTAGGAGTTAACTCATGGCAGGTAGGGTAGAAAGGAAAATTGAAAGAGTGACTTCTGAATATATATTTTATTCACATGACATATGTAGTGACTACTGTTTGGGAATCAGTTTTCTCCAGTAATATTTTGGCATATATCCTTTGGTTAATCTCAACATATAATTAAAATCAATAATAAAAGGTAGAAGGGAGCACCCTCATAGGTCACTAAGGGGCAGTAATTGGGTAAGGGCTAATTGTGTGTTATGTATATGTATATCTCCACCATCTTGTGCCCCATTAAGATGTATAACTACAATGTGCCAAAAAAGTAAAAAAGCAAAACAATAAAAATAAAATAAATACATTTAATTATAAAAGAATTATCATCATTTGGATAAAATTTGGAGAGAATAATTTCTACCTTTTTAAAATAAATATTGACAAGTTACATTTTTATATATTTATAGGTAAAAGTGATGCTATATTGTATATATACTATAAAATGTAGTGAAATTATTAAATCAAGGTAATTATATCATCACCACAAATAAATATAATTTACTTCTGTCTAACTGAAATTTATTTTCATTTACCAACATCTTCCCATTCTCTACTCCCTGCTTTGATAAAAGTATCCTACTATCTGCTCTCCATGTGCTTAATTTTTATCTTCCACATACAAGTAAACAAATGTTGCATTTGTCTTTCTGATTTTGTATGTTTCTTAAGGCAAACAATGGCATATTATTTGGGCATAGATATAAAACATTATTTTTCTTGTTGATTTATTTTTCTTTCTATAAAGAAAATAACCCTGGAATGTTTCAAAGCTATGAGGTGCGATACCTTGTGGTGGGCTAAAGTGCCTCCCCCTGCCTTATGGATCCCTGAGTTTTAGACAAGTTTAATTTGGAGTCATGTATATTTCTTAAATTTTCCTAAGTAACAATATGAACATGATTTTTTTCTGCCAAAATATCCATGAATAAAAAGATATTTAATGCATGTGTGATGAGTAAAAGGGACTATGGGTTCAAAAGACAATAATTTCACATGGTTCCAGATTTATCAGGGTTCCATCAAGAGGGACTCATATCAGAACAGATACTACCCTGACCAGAGAAAAATTTCAAAGATTGGAGAGGATTTGTTCTTAACTCATGTTTTATGACCCTCTTAGAAGAGGGACTCATTTTATGAACAGAATGGCAATGTACAAATTAATTTTAATAATTTAACTAATAAATGCTATGAAGTCAGTATTTATAAATTATATCAAGAAAGTCATGGATTTTACACACTGTGATGGGAAATTCAAGATTGAAGGTTTGTATTTCCATGATCTACATTCTATTTTTGCCCCAGTTTTGACTCAACAGTTTGGAATCCACTGAAAACTATATTTGCATTTTATTTTTTCCAAAGTAGGTCAACTTTTTATATCTTATAAATGTTAAATCATTCTTATTCTTTGTTTCTTTTTCTAGAGGGAAGTAAACAAAAACATCTTTTGTTATTTTTAAGAACTAGCAGGGAAGGCTTCCACTTACCTATATATTTTAACACTTGACTTACATTTGGGTCTCTTTTTACAGTGCCCTAAAGTTTTCCTTGTGGATAATCTCCATGCCCACCCCCAAACGGTTACATTCATTTTCTTGTAGCTGGTTTTTGTACTGGGAAATGATGAATGAAGAGAAGTCCAATGAAAAATTTCTGAAATGATAGTCTAGCAGAAATAAATATATCAAATAGACTTTACAATCTGATGAGGATTAGGAAAAGAAGAAAAAAAGCAAGATAACATTATCAATCCCAAAAGTCACTAGAAGTTCATTCATGGAAGGTAGGGTAGAAAGAAAAATTGAGAGAGGGACTTCTGAATATGTATTTTATTCACACGACATCTGTAATGACCACTGTTTAGGAATCAGTTTTCTCCAGAGAAACTGGTATGAGATGATAGATTGATGATGATGAGGAAGAGGAGGATTCTTAGTGGTACTGGGAATTGAACCCAGAGACATTTTACCCTATAGAATATAGGGCTATATCCCTAGCCCTGTTTTATTTTCAAACAGCCTCTCACTAAGTTGCAGTGGGCCTTGTGAAATTGCTGAGGCTGGCACGAACCTACTATACTCCTGTCTCAGCCTCCCAAGTACTTGGAGTACGATCATGTGCTACCATGCTCTGCTTGAAGATCATTTTATAGTAATTACACTCCATGTAACTTCAGCCAGGTTAAATGGCAGTTTTGGCCAGCCACCCAGGATAAACATTTGCTGTTGGAATATCACCATCTTGTCAACCACAGTATTTACTATTCAAATTTAACTCATCCAGATCTCCAATTGATCTGCATCATTTGCTATGAAATTGGTTTAAATTTTTCCACATCTATCACTTTAATTCTAAGAACATTTAAGAAATATTTACTATGGAAAGTTTCACTGTATTCTATTAGGAAAAGCTCTCTCACCTGATAATTATGAGAACTAGATAACCTCCCCCAATTTGACACACCTAGCCATCGCTTTGGGACAGATTAACTTCTTTAAGCTTTAATTTCCTCATTTGTAAAATAGGTGGGCTGATATGACTACTCTTTTAGGTTCCCCATCTTGTAATAATGAGTTTCTGAGACTTTTTGCTTTTATAATAGTGGGATTGTGGGATCTCTTAACCTATACAGCCAAGACAAATGAAGACAGACCAAGAAAATACATGTTAAAATATAAAAAAGAAGCCAGGCATGGTGGCGGGTGCTTGTAATCCCAGTACTTGGGAGGCTGATACAGGAGGATTGCAGGTTTGCGGCTAGCCTCAGCTACTTAATGAGGCCCTCTGCAACTTAGTGAGACTCTGTTTCAAATAAAGAATAAAATATAGGGGAGAATACTCCTGTGTTTAATCCAAAATACTGCAAAAAATATGAAAAAAGAAATGTTTATTGCTGCCCTAGGTATATTTTTATTAGTTTTGCTAGTAGCTTATAAATGTATCCTTGATTTTCTGATATTTTAACTACTTATATTTCTTTAAGCATGATTTCCTAGCTTTTGAAATTTTCAGATATTATATTAGCAATAAAGATGCTTTTGAAGAAGATCAAGAAAAGCTAATTAATGAGGTAGTGTTACTTGAGGTCACCATTTCTAATTTTAAACTAAATAAGCATCATGAAAATTTGTCCCTGAATTATTATGCATTTATTTGTCTTAGTATTTTTAAATATTTATCTTTGTGAAACATATCGTTTATGTTTGTGTCAGGGTTGCTCTTATTATGTCTAAGCACTTTTCAACTACATTTGGATAAGGCTCATTCTAGAATAATGCAGTTCTAAAGTTATCTGTTTGCATATGGCTGCTTCAGCAGGCATTCAAAGGATGCATTTTTTGCGTTCAAGGAAAAGACAACCCTGTGTTCCTCCTAAGACTAAATATGTTTCTTTTTCTAAATGTATTCTCAAAATCAGTGTCTTTCTTGATCTAATATTATATTGGAATTGGAGGCATTGTTTGGACACACAATCATGTACTACTAACTGTTGCTATAAAAATGAAGTTTAATCTCTACACAATTTCCATTGCTTTCCTTTGAAATCTGGTGTTTATTTCAACAGAACTTCAAAATTTGTAACATGATAGTCTGAAATACAGGCCAACACAGGCGGCTTTTTGGAAACAAGAGACCTGGTATTTCCAACAGCCAAAAATCTGGCCAAATACCAGGAAGAGAGAAAAGATACATCAGGTAGGACATTTCTCAGAACTCCTAGTGCTTTGATATAGGGATTCTTTTGACAAATTATGGATGCATTTTGTTGTCACTGTTGTTATTGTTGGTCTGTGTGTCTGCTAACCATACTCTCCTGGAAAAGACCTCACCATCTGGATGTGGTTTTTGTTTCTGTGAGAAGGAAATTTTGTGTGCTTGACATGTCACTTGAGTAAACAAATGAGGAAAAAGAACATGGATCAAGATGGTATACATTTCCAGGTCAGGTTAGGACAACTACTACAAGTTCTATGATAGATACAGTTAAGCAAAGAAGTGTGAAGAATGTACTTATTATTAAAAAAATCATGGGACATCTCAGAATAACTTGAAAGCTAGCTAGGGACAGTCATATGGCTTTCTGAACACAACATGGACATCTGTAGGTTCAAAGGAAACTAAACATGAATTGCATACTGGCCAGAATTTTATAGTTTTATTTAAAATATTCTTGATATGCTTGTTTCATTATAAAAACAACTATAAACTTAAGATATTAATTTTAAGCCATGCAAGGTGGTGCACACTTGTAATTGGAGCATTTGCGAGGCTGAGACAAGAGGATTGTGGTTTGCAAATAGCCTCAGCTACTTAGTGAGGCCTTCTGCAACTTAATAAGACCTTGTTGCAAAATAAAAAATTAAAAAAATAGGGATAGGGATGTAGCTTGGATGCAGAATGCCCCTGGGTTCCATCCCCAGTACCGAAAATAAAGATGTTAATTTTAAATTTTCAGCAAATTATAACAAAGACAAGCTAAACAACAAGCCAAAGAATAATGTTAGATCATACAATTTTTGTGCTCTCTTTTATTCCATTGGCAATTTGTTTGCTGTATTTTATCTCTAAATACTGTTCAGTTTCTTATCTGGGAAGTGGTTTGGATTTGAAAATTGAAGGGTCAGTGCGTTATATTCTTCTCATTTAGGTTAAATGATTCATATTGGTGTTTATACTAAAAAGTATAACTTTGCTTGTGTTATAAAAAATAAACACCAAGATTGTCACAATTGAGTGCTATTTTAAATTATGCACTTATTTCTATATTTTTATCCTAAGGGGCAAAATCTCTGTTGGGATATGACTAAGCTCTATTTTTCCTGGTTCTGTATGTTCAGGAGAAACCAAGTCATTGAGGTTTCAGAAAACTGGATTTAACAACAATGGCTGCCAGTTTTCTCTGGCATTAAAGTGTATGTTTTTTTTTTCTTTACTTTTATTTATAAGTGGAACATATTGAAAATGGTATGCATTTAGACTGTGCTTAGTGCCCTCTCCCCACCACCCCAGTTCCCCTTCTTCCCCTCCCAACAATGAATGTTGTTAACCATTCCAGGTTAACCATGCTATATTCATACTTTTACACATATTCGAATGTAGCTCCTCCATTAATCAACCTTAGCCTTCTTCATCTCCTATCCTTCTATTCTAGCTTTGCTGAGATTTCCCGTCCATTATCTGGAGTTCTTCTTGTACCCCCAATGCTCCCTAGTTTGGGCATATTAGAGAAAACATAAGTCCCTTTTCTTTCTGTGCTTGGCTGGTCTCACTTAACATAATGTTCTCCAGGTCTTTCCATCTTCTTGTGAATGTCATGATTTTGTTCTTTATAGCTGAATAGAGTTCCATTGTGTGTATTTCCCATAATTTTGCAATCCGTTTATCTTTTGATGGAGATCTGGCTTGGTTCCATAATTTGGCTATTACAAATTATGCTGCTGTGAACATACGTATGCATATGTTACTGTAGTTCTCTGATTTCATTCCCTTTGGAAAAAAACCAGGAGTGGTAGAGCAGGATCATACGGTGGATCTATGCCCAGTTTTCTAAGAAATTTCCACACTTATCTTCATAGCAGCTAAACTAGTTTGCACTCCCACCAACAGTGTAAAAGTGTTCTTCTTTCCCCACATCCTCACCTTGATTTCTTTATATTTGCCACTCTGATTGGGGTTAGATGGAATCTCAGCGTAGTTTTGATTTGCATTTCACTGATGGCTAATGATGTAGAACATCTTTTCATGTATCTATTGGCCATTTGTATCTCTTCTTTTGTGAAGTGTCTATTCAGTTAAGGCTATACTTTCAAAAAAGAAAAAAAAGTGTATGTTTCTTGCTTTAAGTAGTAAAAATATTACTATAGCCCTTGAGTAGTAAAAATATTACTATAGCCCTTAACTCTGTAGTTAAGATAGAATAGAATACCTTTTTATTTTCTTTACTATTAGATCTCAGGATGCATAGAGGTATCACTAATGCTAATTTATGTTTTGGCTATTTCTGTAAATTAGGGTTTCTTTCTAAAGTATTATCATCTTAAGCCATAAAATTCTTTTATAAACTTCATTATGGTAACTAGAAAACTACTCTTTAGTCAGTCTAGTTCATATAAAATATTACTTGGTGTATTATAACATTATAAAAATATTCTAGATCGAATTATATTATGTAAAATATAAAACGTATATACTGACAAATTCCCCAAAAGATTATTATTGTTCAGGGCTCTACATATTTAGAGTCTGTTGTAAATTCTGCCATTTCTCAATCTGAGGCACCATCATTAGTTCTTTTCTCAAATGTTAGGTCTTTGTAGAGATCAGTCTTAAAAAAAAAGATGCTGTTCTGCACCTGAAGTAATTCTGATCTAGTTAAATTGTTTGGTGATCTGATTTGGATAAACAGCTCTTAGCACATACTAGATTAAGATTTAGAAGTAAAGATAGATGCTATACTTAGGTTTCAAGTGCCATAGATTTAAATTAAAATATGTTAGATAAAGGAGATCACATTCCTAGTATTGTATGATCTAAATATCAGTATTAGGTATTGGTCATTAGACTCTTTAAAAGCCTCTGCTTTTAAAATAGACATGGTGATGGATGACTTGCATCCAGACAATAGCAGCTCTTAAAAGCAGGATAAGCCACAAAGAATTATTTCCTCCCTGTTTAAGAAACAATGGACCTCTTAACAAATCAGTAGATGATATATTATAATGATTTTTATTTTAGTAAACTATTCCTACCATTTGAACTGGTTGTATTATCCATAAACTAAACAAGTAAATAGGTCTCTCTAAAGACAGACCACTCAATAACATCATCTTAATGGACAGTAAACCAACTCTTCAGTTATTTGGAATGTCACCTAGGGATTGCTCAACAATAAGGATAACCTAGCCAGCTATGATGCACATAAACATGGAAATCAATAAAATTAGGTCCATTCTAAATGTAGTCTTTTTATTACCCATAGCCTGTACAAAAGGTGAATACTTGTATTCTTCTTTAGTAAGCTCAGCTATAAGTCATCAGAATGGTTATTATGTAATAAAATGTTAGTTGACTGATATTTTCATACTTTTCTTTCTATGTCAGAGGTATGAGGAAATTTTACATGGTAAAAACATTAGCAGAAAAAAAGCAACTAAAAACCAACAATCAAAGAAAACAAATCTCTAAATATATGGGTGCTAAGCTGTTAGGGACAGTTAAAGCCTAGATTGTTTATTTCACGGGGGTGTTTTATATGAGATGTATCAACAATACGATATCCAGAGAAGCTTCACACAGCTTATTTGTTTAATTTTCACCACTCTCTCTGTAAGCACTTTATATCCCAAAATTTCTGTGTCACAGAATTTCCTCATCTGAACTTTGGACTGCATCAATACAGGAGGGATCGATGTGGTGGTAAATAGTCACTCCCAGTACAAATTTATGAAAGTGAGAATATAGTTATATGAAATCTAGAAACAGAGAGTGAGTGAAGGGAAGAAAGAAATTTTCTGTTTTAGAGATCTGAGCAAGAAAGGGAATCAGCTGTATAAACACTGAACTTTGAATCAGTATATGATGTATTCTATTGAATTTTATGTTCACTTACTATTTCTATTCTATTCATCAGGAACCTAGTTTTAAAAAGGTAAGGAATTCAGTGCAAATATCTGAGTATTAACAATGAATAATTTTTAGAAGTCTTAAGTAACAGATATATAATAACATCTGTAAAAAAATAAAATAAAAACCCTTTGAGACAAGAGTATCACCTTATATTTCCTGTTCAATAACAGGCTGTGAATAAGGGATAGACCATGCATCCTCTTCAGTCATTTTATTACCTTTCTATTTTATTAATATAATTATTTAATGCTAAAACTTTTCTTCAGGGAACTGCCTTAGCTCTATTCTACAGATTTTGATACAGAGCTGAAACAGAAAAAAAAACTTTTAATAAAATTTACTACACAAAATAATTGCAAATGATGAGAAACATACATAAATGAAATTTTAACATAGTATTCTGAATGCAAAATGAGTCTGGGATGCAAAATGAGGCAAATGGCATGGTGTACCTATCATGTCCCTGTAGAGAAAGTCTCAGCGTTATAAAACCTATCACATGAATCTATACCTCTAAAAAACTTTCAGTAAAATTTTAGACATTTAAAAATGATTCTAGGAACTGGGGAAAGGCTAAAATAGTGGTGTGCATGTATGCCTCTGTTATCTTGTACCCTATTAAGATGTATGATTACAATGCACCAATAAAATTTTAAAAAATAAAAATGATTCTAAAGTTTATTTGGCTAATTAGAGGAAGTGAATTAAAAAGTGAAAGAAAGATCAATGGGATGTACCTTCTTTTGGCACCAGGTATTGAATACAGGGGCATTCTATTTCTGAATTATACCCTCAGTCTTTTTTATTTTTTATTTTGAAAGGTCTTGCTAAGTCACTGAGGGCCTTGAACCTGGATTACCCTGTTTTAGCCTTCCAAATACTGGTATTACAGGTGTACACTACTAGGCCTTGTGTGATATAGATAATCCTTTCATATATTTTTAACTTAATATGAAGCTAAAATTAAAATTGGAGCAGTGTTGTTGAAATTGATGTATATCAATAGAAAAGAATATAAAATTACAAACAGACCTACATGTATTTTAGACCTTAAAATATGATAGTTGTATTTTCTGCTGAACAAATAAACATAATAGATTCTAATTAAAAAATAGCAGCAACAGCAAAAACAGCAAAAACTGGTTATGGATAATGACGTAGCAGGACATAAAAATTTAAGTTTTCACTAAACCATTTTGAAACTCCAAAAGGGTGAAACAATTAAATTTATTTTAAAAAAAGGAAAAATACTTAAGTAAAATTGGGAAAAAATGGTTTCTTAAAAATGCTAAAGTGTAATGGCCTTTCTAAATAATAATAATAAATTTCAATGAAAAGTTTAACAGCAACCACCCAAATATAGTCAAAATGCAAGTTAAAAATTGAGAAAAGAATTTTGAATTCATTAGTGTGCTTTTAAAAATGAAGACAATTTTCAAACATCAGGTTAAAAAAGGGCGAAAGATATAAACAGAAAAGAAAATGTGAATGTTTTTTAAGAATGAAAAAATTTCAATAACACTTGTATGATAATTACAAAGTAGATATGTCCTATTGTACCACTTGCACCTATCAATTTGACAAAGATTCAAAGTCATGATTATCCATTGTGTTGGTGACAATGTAAAAAAAAAGCACTTTCACATATTATTTGTAAAGGCTTACATTCTTATGATTGCATAGAGGAATAATTTGTTGATATCAACTAGAATTAAAAATGTACATGCCTTTGACCCAGAAATCCCAATTCCAGAATCTTATGCTATACATAAGTATGTTAGTAGACAAAACTGTATATGTGCCTTGCTATTCAGTGAAACACTTTTTTCTAAGGATCAAATAATTAAAACAAAGTAAACTGTATTCACAGAAAATAGATTAATGCATCACACAGTTATTTAAAAACAAGAGAACTTTTGATATACTGGTAAAGAAATTCTAGATTTGCTATAAAATAAACAAGTAAGTATAAATAGATGTACTATTTTATCATTTGTGTAAAAGTAAGATAGTAATATGTGAATTTTAAAATGTAAATATATAAATATTTAAACAATAAAATGGAATTTTAAGAAAGATATGAACATTAACCAATACTTTTCTTTAAAATACTTTTGATTTTCTGCTTCTGAGACTCCAAACTCCCAAATTGGTTTTTATCCCTCTTCTGAGCCCAGTCTCTACCCACTGAGTGTCAGTAGAGTTAAGTGGTGTAACATGACTCATTGATTTTCCTTTCTACATAAAGGAATTCAGGTTGAATCAATATTACAGACAAGTTTCTGGATCTAATTCTGTACATCAACAAAACATTTAAAGTGACTTGTTAAGCTATATAAAATGTCTTTCCTTTTGTTCTTCCCTTGTAATATTTCTTAAAAAGTCTTTAAAAATTTCGGTTGTTCTTTTTTATGGCCCAAAGAATGCTTTAAAAATGATTTTTCTAGTCTTCTTGACAGAGGGCTATTCAAAAGCATGGTCCTGTTACGTTGCTTTGAATTCTAGTTTCTATAATAATTATCAGTTATCATAGACTACCTTTAGGCTAAATTAAAGTATTTCCTCCCACTGTATCCAATCTTTATTCTTTTCGTCATCATACACCAGCTCTTGCTATCACATAAACCTTTTTCCTTTAGATGGTCATTGTTGAGACCCAGGCAAAGGCACTCCATTACCCTTTCTGTTATTGGCTGAACCCTTGTAGGAACAAAAGAGAAATGAATCCAGATGCTTATGACATAATTCTTGTTCAAGCCTTTATAAACTGAAATTGTTATTTTTTGTCACCTAAGAATTGAAGAAAAGTTTGACTAAAAACAGAAAGTAGAATGGAGGTATATGTTATATACAGTAGGCATAACTTATGCAGAGAAACATAATAGGATGGCTGAGAAACCTTACAAATGATACATTATTAGCTTGAAATGTCATGAATTCCCAAGATACCTCCATACATAAATACAAAAGAAATCCCACTTTGCAAAGATAAATACAAATCATTGTGATTATACACATCAATTGTCAGTAAACTACAGTAAACTATATATTATAAGATAATAGGTATATGAGCTGGGTATCTCAGAGCTCTTGTTAATCACTAATGTAATCTACAAGTGCTAATTATGTTTTTATGCTAATAAGTAAAGTTGTTAAATGACTCCATGATCCGCAACATTTGTTGAGCTTTTCCTTTGTATCAGGACTTTTTTCTAAGAAGTATTGGTAATAGGATAAATATAGTCCTCTGAGCAGCTATCTGGGTAACACTGATATGAAAATACTCACATAGATACACATACACATTGACACACATGTGAACTCACACATGGAAGAATTGCAAACTAAAAAGAAGAGAATAAATTGCAGATAATGGTGTAAAGTAAATGTGTGATAAATGTCAAGACAATGACAAGAAAATTAATTTGTGGAGGTGTTTTTTTTAAGCCATCTTTTGAAGAAGTGGTGTCAAGAAAAGATAAAGGAAGGCAATTGATGCTGAATAAAATAGCAGAATCATTAATGGGAAAAACTATAAAGATTTTATGGAAGACTTTGAACTTGGCTAAAGTGAGACTATTACAGCAAAATTCATTCAATTGGACCTTCTCCTAATCATCTGTTTTAAAAAAGGTACACTGGCCTACTCATGGCTACAAAATTTATCCTATGTTTAAAATTTGTTTCAGTTGTATGAACGGTTCACTACAATGTCTGAAGACCTACTGACATATTTCTCTTTTCTTTTCTCTCTTCTCTTATAATTCCTTATTTTTCTTTTGTGATAATGAAGTTTGAAACCAGGGGAGTTTAACCAGGGTTATACCTCCTACTCCTAGCTTTATTTATAATTTAAAAAAAGGTCTTTTTTATTTGTAATTTTGAAAAATACTTTTGAAAATATTTAAAAATATTTGAAAAATAATTTTTATTTTCAATTTTGAAAACATTGCTGAGGCTGGCCTCGAACCTAAGACTGAGATAACAGACATGCACTGCTGCTCCAAGCTTTCTTTTGTTACAATATATTTGTAGCTCTTTCCTTTTTAACATAGTGCAAAGCAAGAATAAACTTTCCATACCAGGACTCTACCCCATGCTCTGGCTTTTCCAGGGGTACCTAAAGGCTTGATTTCTTTTTTACATGATATGGAGCACTGTGACATAACTGGTATCATAATTTTGAAACTAGTAAAAACATAGGCAAATAGGCTATAATTCCATAGTGGAGAGGAGAGAGAGAGAGAGAGAGAGAGAGAGAGAGAGAGAGAGAGAGAGAGAGAGAGAGAGAGAGAGAGAGAGAGAGAGAATGATTTTTCTGTCTCTAGTAAGATGATCATGCTGTTTGTTCTGTTTATGTAATGGGTTACATTTATTGACTTGTCTGTGTTGAACCAACTTTGTATCCCTGGAATGACCAACTTAGTTATGGTATACTTCTTGATGTGGTTTTTAATGCAATTTGCTAGGAAACTATTACGAATTTTTACATCTATGTTCATCAGGGATATTGGCATGTGATTCTATTTCCTTGAAGTATGCTTATTTTGTTTTGGTATCAAGGTGATACTGGCTTTGTAGAGTTAATGTGGAAGTATTCCATCTCTATTTCGTGGGATGATTTGAGGAGCATTGATCTTAGCTCCCCCTTAAAGCTATTTATAGAATTCAGTTGAGAATTGATCGAGTCCTGGGATTTTCTTTGTCTGAAGGTTTTTATTGCTGCCTCAATCTCATTGCTTGTTATTGGTTTGTTTAGGTTTTCTGTTTTCTTCATTCGATTTGTCTAGGTTCTATATGCCAAGGAATTTGACAATTTCTTCTATATTTCCCAATTTGTTGGAATATAATTTTTCAAAATAGCTCCTGATGATCATTGGGTATCTGTGGTGATATCTCCCTTTTCATCTTTTATTTTAAAATTTGGACCATTTCTCTCTTTTGTTTAGGCTAGATAAGTGGTTGTCAATCTTATTTATCTCATATGTGGAAACTAGAGAAAATAGAAAATATAGAAACTTTAAATAATGCAGAAAGAAACTTATTGAAGAGTAGTTTAAGGATGTTAGGAGTGAGAGTTAGGGAGAGGAAAAGGTAGGATTGAAGAAAACAGTTAAAGTAATGCTACAACAATATGTGTAGGTATTACTACCAATCTTACTAACTTGTGTTGAGGGGGAGGAGGAAGAAGCAGGGTGGAATATGGAGGAAAATACACAAAAATTGTGTGCATAAATGTTTGTATCACATTAAATATCACTATGATATATAATTTCAGTGCACCAATAAATAAGTTAAGAAATCTATCTTTGATATATTTGTGAATGTACTATCTTGTTCCCCATTAAGATGTATGACTATAATGCAGCAATAAAAATATAAATAAATTAAAAAAGAAACCTGTCAACCAAGAATACTTTATCGAGAAAATTTGTCCTTCAAAAGTGAAGGAGAGATTCTTCAAGTCAAAATAAAAGGACAGTATGCCTTTGTGGTGGTACATGCTTGTAATCCCCACACTTTGGAGGCAGACACAGGAAGATTGCACAGGTTGGAAGCCAGCTCGCTGGCTTAAGAGACCCTGTTTCCAAATAAAAATATAAAATAGGTCTGAGAGTGTAGCCCAGAGGTAGAAGGGTTCCATCCCCAGTACCACCAAATAAAATAAAATAAAATAAAAGGATAGTATATAGCAACATGAAACTATGAAATATAAAGCTCTCTGTTAAAGGTAAATACATAGACATATATACTGACCTGTAATTATAATTTTGATACATAGAATGTGGTAAAACCTTATAAATCTATGTTAGAAGATATATAACAACTAAAGATAAAATTATTACATCAGTAGCTAAGTGTGTGTGGGATAGATCTATACATAAGTAGAATTTTTTGTATGATAGAAGCTAAGTTGTTATCAGTTTAAAGTAGGTTGTTATAGATTTAAGATATTTTATTTTATTTTTATTTTTATTTTTTATTTTTGGTGGTACTGGGGGTGGAACCCAGAGGCTTTCTACCACCGGGCTATACTTCCAGACCTACTTTATATTTTATTTGGAAACAGGGTCTCACTAAGTTTCTGAGAGCTTCACTAAGTAGCTGAGGCTGGCTTTTAACCTGCGCAATCCTCCTGTCTCAGCCTCCCAAGAGCGGGGATTGCAAGCGTGCACCACCACGCCTGGCTGATTTAAGATATTTTATATAATTGTGAGTGTAGTTTCACATTTGCAAGATGTAAAACTTCTAGACATCTGTTTCATACAATGTGCATATGCTTAACACTGCTGAATTGTATACTTAAAATATTTAAAATGATAAATTATATGTATGGCTTTTGTGATAATGGGGTTTTACTACAATAAAACTGAAAGCAAAGTGAACAAAGGTTTAAGTTTTTGGTTTCTGGAATGCAAAATTTCAGTCCTACTTTTTATTGTTATTATGAATAAGTTACCCATTCAGCCATCTGAAGAATAATCAATTCATGTACAAATTCTAGTTTTCTACACAGATTAAAAATACCTGTATGTGGTGACTGGGTACAAATGCAAGTAAGCACACATCCTCTTAATTTGGTTATATAGCTTTATCTGATTACAACTAGTAATAAGATAATCCTTGGGGATATGTTATGCACATGGAAAAGTGCTATTGCCTCCATGTCTGGATATTCTTAAATATTTGGCTACAAAGTGAGTGTCTTATTTTCTCTGTTTTAAAAATCACTTATACATTTAGAGCTAAGAATAATTGTGTTTGGGAACTCAACATTTTAAGACCTATTCATACATATTTGAATATGAAGGAGATATGTGAAAAATATTTCAAGGCAAAATAAGCAATACTTGTTTGGCTAATGAGGTAATGACGTATCTTCCTCTTTCATCTTGGTAGTTGGTGATATAGGGATTGGGGTTGATGGCCTATCTTGATGCACATAAGAGCTTTGTTCTAGTTGCAACTGGTGGTGAAGAAGCTTTTCCTGCCCATTTCATCCTCTGAGTTGCTGCCAGGCATTAGCTAAGGATCCATGAAAAACAGACCTTAAAGATATCACCCTGCTTTTACATATTCTCTGCATGATCCTGGTCATATTTTTTCTTAGACTTTTGTGTTTCTTTCAGATAAATACCACTTTTTTTCTTCTATTTTTTGTGGTACTGGGGTTCCTGGAAACCCTCTACCTCCGAGTTACACTCCCAGACTTATTTTATATTTTTATTTGGAAACAGAGTCTCTTAAGCCAGCAAGGCTGGCTTTGAACCTGTGAGATCCTCCTGTCTTTGCCTCCCAGGCGTGGGGATTACAAGCATGTGCCACCATGCCTGGCCTCTTCTATCTTTTAAAATGTTCATTTTTATGTTACATAGGGAATATTCCCCTCTACTTCCACCTCTTAAATGAATACTTCCAATTTCTGGGTACATATAATGCATATTTATAATACATGATGCAAACATTATTGTTAGAAAACATGAGACATTTTTAAGTCTTAATGGTCCAATTTATATGTTTGCCTATTTTTTAATATAAGGTCATTATCACATTGCCTAAATCCATTTTCTGTTATTTAAAATTTATATGGTTTCCTGGCTAGATATATTTCTGTTCATCATCTAATGGTTTAAAGAAGTATATGGCTGGGCATGATGGTGCACACTTGTAATCTCAGCACTTGGGAGGCTGAGACAGGAGGATTGTACAGGTTCAAAGCTAGCCTTGTCTAGTGAGGCTCTCAGCAACTTAGTGAGACCCTATTTCCAAATAAAGTATAAAATAGGTCTGGGAGTATAGCCCAGAGTAGAAAAGCCCCTGGGATTCACCCTCAGTACCACACACAAAAAAAGAATTACATACAAAATTGTGTATCCAACAAGTCCCTTGTAATTGGTTCCAGGCAAAAGAGATGTTCATTGTATACCTACTAGAGGAAGGACTTGTTATTGAAATTTTATTTACTTACGTCACACAAAATCTCTATGAGAGATAATTTCCCCAAAGAAAATGACACCAAAGACATTACTTAGCACCCAGCAGATAGATATTAACCTCAAAGTCAAGGTTTCTGTTGATAACTTCCAAGTGAAATATTATCTTACCTAGACTCTAGCATAGAATTTTCACATCCCATTGCTTTCATCTGGAACTAACCTTCATTCCTTCTCCTTTCTTCCACTTTTAGTTTCCAAAGGAATAAACTAGGTAGATTTATTGTCTAATTTGTGGTTGTACTTCAAATTTCACATAGTTTCTACTACCGCTTTATTATTTACCCACCTCAGGCTGCCATGCTACTTGTGATAAAATTTCTATTTCTTTCAACAGAGTTTATCTAGTCTTTCACTTGGTCTCAAGGCTGTACAATGATGGAATTAGAAGATGAGTACACATTGGAAAGAGAAACCTTCGCTTCTGTCCTTGTACTTATGCTTAGTAACACAAGGGCAAAATGAAGGAATTTAAACTTGATACAAGAGTTCTAACTGTGATATCAGATTCACTAGCATATCACATAACTGTTTTACAAAGACAAAGATAGCATGCATAATAAAACAGTAAGCCTATCTCTTCATATGATAGAACTCCAAAAGTTCCATATTTTGAATAGATGTATGGTTTGCTGTTTTACATGGCTTGAGGGAACATATGATCATCTTCCACAAAGCACTTTTAACAATTTTCAAGGTTCAATATATTTCTTCATATGTTAGGATTATATTTCTCTCATATGCTACCTTCGATTGACATTAGATACCAGAGTAAATGAGGCCTAATCATATTTATTGCAGGACATTTTTAGAGCTGCTTAATCCAGGATAATCTGTAGAGTTATAGCCAAAGCAGTTTTAATGGAACAACTGGTCCTCTCAATTTATATGGGGTTATTTCCTGGTACTGTCTATTCAAGGGTCAATGAAATTGAACCTTGGTCATTATTCTGAAGATATGAATTCATTGAAATTGAATCTGTATCCAATCTCATATATCTTCATCATATTTTAGTTCTATTATTCACAAATTGATTGTAAAAATAACTCCATGTTTTTATAAATTTAATAAATTTTAAAAGGCACTCTAAAGAAAATGTGTGATAATGTTAAAATAAGCAGACACACACACACACACACACACACACACACACACACACCCCTCCCCCTCTTTGGGGTATATCCAGGCTGAATTTGAGTGTTATTCCATATATGTAACTTTTATCCAACATATCTTCTTTTCTTTTTACCGATTCATCTGAGTGTCAGGCTTCTCTACAAATATCATAATATTAAACCTTTTCTTTGTAAGTCCGTTATAGAAATATGCAAGGAAACTAAGTTAATCACTCAGCTAATGTATCCAAAGCATTACATATTTTTAAAATTTTTCTGTTGAGGTCATGGCGCTCACCCATAATCTTTTGAAATTATCTACAGCTTCTCAATTTTTAAGACATGATCCTTTGAGAAAATGATTTCTCCCAATTTAGACCTATTACTCTGTATTTTCTAGTCATTTACAGGTTGGCTATGTCTCAGATCTTCTGAGAAAATCAACAGGCCTATGAAATGGAATCCTTCCCAAGACAGATTTGTCAAGCTTACTCCACTATTCCAAGCTAAATTCATCTGATCCTTTGCAATTGATCCTTTTCCAGGGCAGTGTTAGACAAAGAGTAGTTCACAATGGCCTTAATTCTTCCTTTCATATCTTAGTGGAGCTAGGTGAAAATAGAGAGGAAAATGAGAAGCAATGCCTTAGCTTGTAGACTAATTTTACCTTAATGCCACTAGATTTTGGTTCTTATAAGGTTAAGCACACTAAACTAAAAAATATCAACCCCAATGGTTTGATGAACAAGACACATTCCTCTATGTGTATAAATATTTTATAAGTACTCAAACACATATTTATAAGTATATCCTACATAGTATGTTAAATATAATTTTATAATCTCTTATCAAAATTTATAGATATTTTATCAATGACCTTGATAATGTGTATAGAAAATCAGAAAATATGCCAGGCTAGTCTTCATGGTCACAGGCTCCCCTACTTTTCTTTGTACCCTCTTTGACATGGGGAGCATATCCCCTGTATTCAGGTGAAACAAACTTAAATTTGTCTTTCATGTTTCATTTGCTCAAAAGGTAGAAATTGAGGGATCCTTCTGACAAAATTATGTACAGCTTCAGTAATTATTGTGAAGAGGCCACTTGTAATATTAGCCATAAAGATTGGTCTAAGGCCTCTCTCTCTCTCTCTCTCTCTCTCTCTCTCTCTCTCTCCCCATACATACATACATACATACATACATACATATCCCTTCTTCTTACTGTTTTTCAGGTGCCTATCTATCTATCTATCTATTTATTTATTTTGCAATATTAGGGATGGGACCCAGGGACATTCTACCACTGAGCTATAAGCCCAGCTCTATTTTTAATCTTTTATTTTGAAACACTGTCTGACTGAGTTGTATAGGGCCTAATTAACTGGGACTGTCCTTGAATCATGATCCTTCTTTCTCAGCCTCCAAAATGCTGGGCCTTTCCATCAATGTAATACTTGAAATATATTATACCGTGGAACATATTAACTCCACTTTATACATAAAAATAATAACAAAGGTTAAAAAATTTGCCTAAAGTCACAGACCTAGTAAGTAGTAGCACCAGATTTTACAAATAGAGAGCATGATTCCTGAGCTTGGGCTCTACACTGTAGCTTCTTTAATAATAGATGTTGATATATTTTCAAGGTATGACCTTATTCTTTGAAAGGAATAATTAATCATATGCACATCTATGGAAAATGCTTGAAGGGTCAATAATAATGTAGATACAATAAAGATGATGATTTTTAATTGATAATGTAAGCATTAGTGGATTGGGTAATAGTAAAGGAAAGAGTTTGGGGCCTCTGATACATTATACATAGAACAAGAAAGAAAAGGATATTGCATGCTAGAAAAGTCATATTAGAGATCTGCTTCTCCCTTTTGCCTACAACATACTCTTGGCTGACAAGTATCTTGATTCATCAGTTTGCTGATTCCAAAGTATCTTTATTCTGGAGCTTGTCTTTGTAACCTACCCCAGAGTTCTGAGGCCAGGTGTAGACAAAGATAGTGTACTCTCCAGTACAGGTCTAAGGTGTACTTGGCAAGTCCTTTGTGGACTGACAATGGTAACTCTAAGCCCTCTAGGCTCTCTTGACCTCGCTATATTTAGTGAATAAAATAAAAAGGTCAGAAGAATTTATTATGACTCCATTCTTACATTTTTCCATCAGATACAATTCTACCCAAAGGACAAGGCATAATTGAGATAATGAACAAATGGTACAGATTACACAGAACACAATGCTTACTCCTTGCATGCTGTAACCCCTTGAAATATTTTCTTATTGAGGTTTGTTTTCAATTTTTTATTGTTTGTACCCTCCAGATCAATTGTTTCTTCTTTGACCTATGCTTTGCCAAGAGGTTAACGCTGTAAGTTGAAAAACCTAAGCAGCCAGCCTGCTCTGTTGTTTCTGGACAGGCTGTAGGTGGGGTTGAGTAGATACCAGCAGAGTACTCAGGGTATTTCTGTCCTCCCTTTCCTTGCTACTTCACTTCCATGTTTTGAGTGCTGTTGTTTTCTCTGTAACTCTACTCATGCCAGGCAGCTTTCCTCCATGTCTTTTTCTCTTAACAGCACTTCAATAGGGTGTCACTTTAAAAGGAGTGATGGGCCTCCTGCTATGGTTGGTTTCTAGGTACTTCAACATCTCTTGAATTCTCACTCTCTGCCCTGCAAATACTCTGATGACCCTGTACACTTCAATTCTAGATGTGGATGCTGATGACTGACACATCATCTTTTGGCCGCTTCTCTTTACTTCTGTAATCTCTTGTCACTATTAATCAGATGCTATCATGGACTTAATGGACAGATACTTATGGGTTGGATAAGTGTCTCCCATAAATTTGTGCATAAAAGGCATGATCCCCAGCCCATGGCACTATTGGGAGGAAGTGGCAATTTTGAAAGGTGAGTTCCAGTGGGAGATCTTTAGCTTATTTGGGGTAAGCTTTTAAGGGCATGATGGGATCCCTACTCCTCATCATGAGATGAGCATCACCACACACTTCCACTCTAATATGCTGGCCTAAAAGCAATGAGGCCAAAAAATTATGGGCTAGAGCCTACAAAACTGTGAGCCAAAATAAGCCTTTTCCCTTTACAAGCTGCTTATCTCAATTTATGAAAGTTGGAAGCTACCTAACACACTGGTTGAAGGAAGAAATAGAATTTCTCTTGCCAAATTGGATATCCTGATGTTCTTAAGTTTTCTGTTGGCCAACACCCATTCACATTCCCATCAGGTTTCTTACCTTTTACTGCCTTAGTTCACTGCTGTCACTAAGGAATTGAAGAATGAATTGCTTTTCTATTGCTAGCAGAATAACTAACACCTGCCCAGATCAGTCAGAAAGGCCTGGAAGAACCATAAATGCTTCTCATCTCTGGAGGATGGATGGTCAGAGTAGGTGCAGTTTGTCTCCTGTCACTTCTTTGTAGTTGTTGTTGTTGTTGTTACATTTCTCTTATTTCCAGGTTATGGTGGTCCGTGGGGGCATAAGAGAGCACAAGGTCTCTGCTCTCAAATAAAGGGGATGGAAGCAAGAGAGAAAGGTCTAGAGAAGGAGGGACCTTATAATTACAAGGCCACACCCCTAGTAACCCCTCTTCACCAAACAAACCTTGCCTTCAACATGACTGGCTGTCTATGTAAAGTCTAGGGGGTAATTCTAACTCCACACCCTAACACAGAGGAATCCTTGAGGGACATTTAATAGATGGCACCACCAATTTTCAGCCTTCATGAAAAAATTTCAAGGTCTGAATGTATTTGAAAGTACTTTCATAAAGGTAAGTTCAAAACAAAATAAATATGCAGGATACATAGTTGCAAGATTACTTGTTTTACAACTGAAGCACCCAGATATTTGTTGGAAAACTCAGTTCTCTTTATACACCCACACTCTTTAAAGTTTAAGAGCAATTATACAGTAATCAATATGGTGCTAATGGTGAAAGGAGTGAGGCACTCATTTGTCTTGAGGAGGAATATTTTGTTTTATTCTTACAAAGAACAAGTAGGAAGAGAGATATTTCTGAAAAAGCTAAGTTTCAGATATCAAAGGTTAGGCTACTCTTAGTTTTAAAGCTACTTAGTTATTTGATAACTGCATCAGTAAATTTATAGTAATTATGAGATATATTTTGCTTTCACATCTTTTTTCTTATATATGTGTGGGACACTCTTAATAGAAGTAATAGAAAAGTATAATACTTGATTATTTAAGTAAATATAAAAATCTAACTATTAATATTTAGCTTACATTTTCAGACATTTATGACTGTGTTTACTTTTTTATTAAACAAGAAAGAGTAAGTTTATTAAGCTAACTGCAATCAGAGACAGCCCAACCTACAAATATTTCTAGTACAATGTCAGAGGCAGGAAGCAAAGAGGGGAATAATAGCTGTAGGTCTTGTGACTTAGGCTGGGTGATTATTCTTACAATTTTTAATTTTTTACTTTACTGATTAGTTCTATAAATGTTCAGAACTGAATTGGGGCTATGAGATGGAAAATTGACGATGTTGAACAAAAGATCCAAGTATCAGTATCTCACAAGGAGGCAGATAAGACACTCAAAATGGAGTTATATAAATGTGTTTAATGAAGAGATTACTTTTAATTACATGGAGAACATTATTATGAAGTGATGATTTGTGGCAAACACATTATTTGTTAATAATATTGGGAAGGCTTTACACTGGAGATCAATGGCATGAAGAGGGAGCAGTCACTGAAAGCTTATGCAATATGTAACTTTAAGAAAGGTTAAAAAATAAAGAAAGGTTGCCAGGCATGGTGGCACACCCTTGTAATCCCCACGCTTGGGAGGCTGAGACAGGAGGATCACACAGGTTTGAAGCCAGCCTCAGCTGCTTAGTGAGGCTCTCAGCAACTTAGTGAGACTCTGTTTCCAAATAAAATATAAAATAGGTCTGGGAGTATAGCTGGGAAGTAGAAAGACTCTGATTTCCACCCCCTGTACCACAAAAAAAAAAAAAAAAAGAAGAAGACAAAAGAAAGGTACATCTGCCAGGAAACATCATTTGGGTAGTCAAGCACAGCCTCCACTAGTTCTCAGTTAAGTAAGGAGAGATGAGACAGTAAATACTTCTTTCTCTCACTCCTTTTATCTCTCTTTTCTTTCATATTGTTGAACCAACTGACTAGAAGTAAAGAAAAAGGGAGCCAGAGATGCTGAGATCTACAGAGTTCTGTCTCCTAAACACAAAATAGGGTAGAAAAAGCTGGAAAAGGGTAGAGAAATCTGATGGTGGAGGGGGGACTTAAAATTTAGAGCATAATGTGGAAGCTTGGAAGGAAAAGGACTGAATGCTATTTGTCTACTAACATCTGCCAGAACAGGAGTTTCTATGTGAGAATCTCAGAGTGGCTATCACTACCAATATTGATGATAAGTTATAAAAGCAAGGGCTAAGGTAATTTTTAAAATTCAATTCAACCTCAGTTGCAAAGTTTTTATTTTCCTTGGGGTTCTACACTACAGAGAGCTACAGTTTCCCATAGATAATTGTTATTTTATTTTTTAAGGTACAATTATTTTGGTACAAACAGATAATTAAGGCTTGTTGTCTGTGTGCATTGTAATTATACATCACAGTGAGGTTCAATGGGATACAAGCACACATGCATCCAGTATTTGGTGTATTTCTCCCAGGATCCCACACTACTCCCCCTCCCCTCCTCATACATGTTAGTGAGATTGGTAGTGAAACCTTCATATATGAACATAATATTATTTTATCTACTTCTTTCCTAAAGCCTCCATTGTCCCCTTCCTGTAGCATCTCATCCCTTCCACTTTTCTGCTGACCTTTCCCTGCATTTATTTGAAGTCTCCTTTGTTTCCTATATGCTTTCTATCCTCTGTCTAGAGAGAAAACTTATGACCCTTGACTTTTTGAAACTTTCTGGTCTTAGTTTAATTGTCATTTTATTTTTAAGAAGACCAAAGGAAGAAAGAAACAGAAAAAGAACAAGCAGTGGCCACTCTGTCTTGGTGCTATGTTAAGTAACAGCTGGGTTGTGAGGCCACATGCCAATTAAAAAATTCCTTTTAAAATGTGATTGCCACAAAGGGACTAGAAATTTAGGCCAGATAGTGTTTGTAGTAGGCTTCATTAGGAATAAATTATCAAAAAAGAAAATTGCTAATATATCAAGAAAATAAATTAGGAAAATATTTTAAAAATAACTATGGGAACTGAAAACAGAGAGTAATACTTGATTTAAATCAAGTACAAATAAAGTATCAGTGTAGAGAATCATTTATTCCTCCCATTTTTTAAAAATCATTTTTATCTGTTTAAGAAATCCTTGATTTTTTTATCTTTGTGTTCCTGTGTGTGTGTGTACAGACACTCATGTAGAACTGCCATTTAGAACATAACATAGTAACTGTCACCTGGCAGTAAGTAGCCATTAGTTTGTGCCATTTTTAAAGTAAAAGTTTCCTTCTTATATGGACCAATGTAATATGAAAATAGTCAGTGTAATTCAAGCCCCTATAAAAATTCCATGTTCTCTATTTTGCAATTTGAATATTCTATATTTAGTGGTAAGAAATAATAACTGTGTTTTAGATTTGGAGGTATTTTTGAGGAAGTTTCTACCTCTGCCTGTATGTTGGAGTGTTGACTATGTCACCCTCTAGTAGCTTCACAGTCTCTGGTCTAACTTCCAGGTCTTTGATTCATCTCGAGTTGAATCCTGTACATGGTGAGAAATAAGGATTTAATTCAATTTTTCTACAAATGGATAACCAGTTTCCCCAACACAATTTGTTAAATAGCTATCTTTTTACCAGCATATGTGTTTGGCACCTCTGTCAAAAATCAACTGGATTTTTGTGTGTATTTGTTTCTGTATCTTCTATTGTATGCCAATATAATGCTGTTTTTATTACTATAGCTCTGTGGCATAGTAATATATAGTTTGAAATCAGGAATTGTGATGCCTTCTGCATGGTTCTTATTGTTGAGAATTGCTTTGGCTATTCTGGGTCTTTTGTTTCTCCATATGAAATTTATGAATGATTTTTTTAGGTTTCTGAATAATGACATGGGTATTTTGATAGGGATTATATTTACTCTGTAGATCATTTTTGGTAGAATGGCCATTTTAATAATATTTATTCTGCCAGAGCAAGGAATATCAGCACATCAAAGGAAACCATGAAAAGTGTAAAGAAAAAGCCTACATACTGGGAGAAGAATATGCAAAGAACTTAAAAGACTTTACACTAAAAAAAAAAAAAAAAGAAATGGGCAACTGAATTAAATAGACATTTCACAAAAAAGAGATACAAATGATGAATAGATACGTGAAAAAATGTATCTAAAAATGTTTAACATCAGAGGCCAGGCGTAGTGGTTCATGCTTGTAATCCCAGCATTGGGGAGGTGGAGACTGGAGGATTGTGTTTGGTGGACAGCCTCAGCTACTTAGCAAGCCCCTTTGCAACTCAGTGAGATCCTGTTTCAAAAATAGAAAGACTAAAAAATAGGGCAGGGGATATAGTGTGGAGGTACAATGCCTCTGGGTTCCATCCCCAGTCCTAAAAAAAAAAAAAAAGTTCAACATCATTAGTAATCAAAGAGATGCAAATCAAAACTACAATGAGATTCTGTCTAACCCCAATCAGAATGGCAATCATCAAGAAGTCGAACACAATAAATGTTGGCGAGGATGTGGAGAAATAGGAACTCTTTTACACTGTGGGCTTGCAAAGTAGTTCAGCCGCTATGGAGATCAGTGTGGAGATTCCTTAGAAAAAAGAGTATCTTTCCAAAGAGGTAAAAACCAGAGGGCTACAGTAACATATGCATACCCATGTTCATAGCAGCACAATCAGAATAGCCAAATTATGGAACCAACCTAGGTGTGCATAAATAGATGAATGGATTACAAAATTAAGGAGAATGCACACAATGGAATTCCACTCAGTAATAAAGAACAAAATTTTGTCATTTGCAAGAAAATGGAAGGACCTAGAGAACATTATGCTACGTGATATTAGCTAGTCACAGAAAGTAGAGGGTCATATGTTTTCTCTAGTATGTGCAAGCTAGAGAGTAAAGGTTATAATTGAGACTCCAAATAGTGGAGAAATCTCAGTGGAGCCAGGGAGGTGATCTAAGTAAGGAAAAGGGAGGAGGAAGACTTTATAATAAAAATACTACCATTGACTGTGTTTACATATGTGAATACCAAGGTCAATCTCAGTATGGAGATGTAGAGGGAGGGAGCCCATCAAGGGCATTATGATGTGAGATTATAATGCACAATACGAGCACATTAAAATAAAAATTAAAAAATGTAACAAGTTTGGTCATCTGAAGTTTTTCAGGATTACATGCTAAGGAAGTTTTAAAAAGGGGATTCTATCTCTATTTTGAAGAAATAAAGACAATTATGAAATAAAAAGACAAAGTGGATGGTCTTAAAATATAGTAAATTTGTTAGGAATTCAGACGAAATGGGAAGACTAGGGAGAACAAGAGCATCTGGGGAAAGAGCTGGTGAGGAAGGAGATCATGACCTAGATGTTTAGTTGTGTGGAGGTTTGGAGAGAGAAAGTTGGGGTACAGGACTATTACTTGAGAGGTCAAGGCATTCTAGGAAAGTCCTCTAAATATAGTGATCTTGAGGTAACTGAGAATTAGGGTTTGCAAACACAGGAGGACCACTAGCACTTTGATGGAAAGAATTCTCAGCAGTAGAGAGAGGAAGGGTTCTAAGTTTGTTCCTGGGCTCTTCCTTGAACTCAAGCTTTTACAGATTATTATAACTCCCTTCTAACTGGGGATAAGGGGGTATTTTCTAGACCATTTTCCAGAGTCAACAATTTAATACAAATATAAGTGATTAGCCTCACATTCGGCCTCTAGGTAGATACCCAACAAATATTAGTCATGAATCTTTCTCATTGAGATGAGAGCAAAATAGAATTTGAGAAAGGCAAAGGTAGAGATATTCCAGACTGGTGTACAGGATACTGACAGTGAAATGGGCAAGTTTCTGCTCCTGATAGGAATATCCATCAACTTCACAGGGAGAAAAATGATAGCTGGCTTCATTTTCAACTTGGGAAGGTCCCACATTTATTGGACAATCTGTCTGTGATTTGGTACCTGCTTATTTGGAATTTTATCTAGCACATCATAGCCACAGCCCAGGTGTTCTTTCACCTATAATGACAGTTACTTAGATGTAAACCCAAAGGAGCAGTCTACTGTGACTCTTTTATCCCAATTCTTGGCTATTCCAGCTAAAAGAAAGGATGAGAATGCAGTGGCTTGTGTGACAGAGCATGGGACACTAGACAGAGTCAGGACAGGGCAGAAGATGGGAAAGAATTCCACCTAGGGCAAGGGTCCTCTGCTAATTACCACATAGGAAGAGCCATCATAAAATGACTACAATGAGTAAGGGAAATCACATAACTGGAAACCTATCCTCAGAAACACAATGCTTTACTTTTTATTTCTTTTCCTTTTTCCTATAAGGGTTACAGTTTTGTAGGTATACAATATATTCTTGGGAATTGTAAAGCTCTCTGATCTAGTGCTTGCTAATCAATTCTGTTAGATTACCAACATTCCCTGTTTTTTTGTTTTTAGAAGTATTTCTTGGCCTGCCAGATTTTCTTTTCTCTGCCTAAAGCTGCTTTTAATCAAAGAACTAAGGTAAATGTCCCTTTGCTCACCTTGTCCAACTATCTTACTATCTGCTATTTATTTATTTATTGGTAGCACTGGGGATTAAACCCAGCAGCAGTCTACCTCTAAGCTATGCCGCCAACATTATTTTAGTTTTTATTTTGAAACAGTCTCATTAAGTTGTAGAGGGCCTCACTGAATTGCTGAGGCTGGCCAGGAACCTGTGATTTACCTGACTCAGCCTCCCAAGTACTGAGATCAGAGGTGTGTGCCATGGTGCCAGGCTTAGTATCCACTTTTACCTGCTCTCCTTTATCTCCTGCCCTTTCTTCCTCATTCTGTGACCACTGTATTTTCTTGTTTGTGGCTGGACCATCTGCCAATTCTGGAATATTTCTGTTTTCAGTCGTCATTAGTATACTTTAATCGTCATTTGTGAAAATGGCTAAAAGAACTCTCCTTTTCTCTTATTTCACTTATATTTCAGTCAGTTATAAAACTTATTTTTGAAAATTATTTTCTAAATGTCCTCTGAAGGATATAATTTTTTTCAGCCATTTTGAGTTGATTTTACTATTCTTTTCTTGTGCTATTCATGTTTGGCAGGTTGCATGTATTACCCACAGTTGTTGATATATTCTAGTGTTGATATTAAATTCTTATTGCGTACCTTCATGTATAAAATAAAATAAATGCACTTGTTAAAGCATGAAACTTCCTTGGATTACAAAGTGTTCATTTATTTAAATGTACCACTGTTTTAAAATAATTTTTGCTTTAAAGAGTTTTGATTAATTTTTATGTAAGAAAAAAATTAGAGTTTAGTCAAAGACATTTTTTGGGAAGGAAATAATGAATACTAGATGAATCAACAAAGAATAATCTTACTCTTGATTAGTCATTTTCCAAACAATTTAACATGCATCTATTTCTGTAAAATGGGTGTGATAATATGTTTCCTTGTGCAATGCAGCATTTAATTAATGATGATGTGCTTTTTGCATAATGTATATTTGTAAATTAATAGGATAATAATAAACATTCTCAGTGTATTTTAGTAAAGTACATTGTGAGCTAATTAAAAGAATTGTAACTTGTACTTCTGAGAGAAGTGTTATCTAAGTGTAAATTAAAGGGAAAAGTGGCAGTTAAACCTATACAACATATTCTATCACCACACATTTGAGGCTTAACTCTAATTACAGATTGGACATGTGAACACACAGCATCTGGGAGACTTCCCATGGCTTCAGAAGGCCTTCTTCAAGTCTCTGAAAGAAGGCCATTCATTTAACAACTGAAATTGTTAATAAGCCCCTTTTTGCTTGGAACAAACGGTTAGAGGGAAAAGACCTCTTTCAGAGTCATCATATTGGTGGTATTTCTGGTCGTCTTCTGCAGAGGCTATCTGCCCAACAAGTGTCATGAGAAACGGAGTTTATTACTTAGTTCTTTAGACAGAAGAAAGCATTTCTGTGGATGGATAACTCCACCCAGAAAGGGCATTTGCACCTGATGGAAGAGGGAAATTTTGCAGACAGAATCGTGCCTGTCTTCAACCCTTTCACCATCTGAATAACCCCTGAGGTTAAATAGCTGGTAGACATCTGTAGGCAGAAGTAAGAGAAATGAGATCATCAAGGAACGATATCGTGCTTACAACATGTGGCGAAATGAGTCGCTCTTCACCATCTGTTATTTGTGTGTGTATTTTATTATGTAAATGTTCGTACACACTGCATTCTAAACAAAGGAACATTACTTCCACTTTGTTGGTGCTGCCAAGCTTGCGTATGTGTCCTGGAAAAGAAAGTGGCAGACAGAAAATTCAGGGTTCATCTGGTTACTTGTGTCCCCGTGCTTTCACCATGAGGGTGAGAGAGTCTAAGTAGGTTTGATTCCTTTTCGACATCCTGTTAACAAACACAAAGCTCGGCTGTGAATGGGAAACAATGTCTTAAATACTACAGTTATGGTCCAAAGCTTCTTTTGCTGCCATCCACGCGAAAAAGATACCAGAAGCAAGGATGCCCTGGGATGATTCCAATGTACACTAGTGATAAATCCAGGCTAGAAAATAAATTTGGATAGAGAAAACAGGCTGTTCAATTTTCTCTCATCTGTTTAATTCCTGGCACATTTCTCTGGGTCATGGGAAGGTTCTGGTGGACTGCTGTCATTGTCTCCCCCAAAACAAGAGGGGTGTGTGCGTGCGCGCCTGCATGTTTGGGAGGAATACAACTAAGGAGATTTGGGTGTCACATATTCTGGTTCAAATTTTCATAAAATTACCAATTTAAATTGAAATGTAATTATCCTAACTGGCATCTTTTTGGCAGAAGCTTAAAAAAAAAAATCCCTCGGCTTTACTGTACCAAGCAAAAGCCCAGAGGAGTCCTGACACTGGCCTTTAATCAAAAGCTGAAAAGACACAAAAGCTTTCAGATAATCTATGCCAAGCTATCTTGGAGAGCATGGAATTGCCTGGAGCACCCTTCTGGTGGCATTTAAAACACCTGGTGCCCTTAGAATAAAAACATACATCTGTGTCTGCAATTTCTTCTTCTGTAATTCCCTTAAATCTTTCTATCTCAACCCATTCTCCTATCTTTTAAAAGCAAGGATGCTGCAGTGACAGTAAAATAAAATGGTTTTATTTACCAAGAGAATGATACTTGTCACCGGCTCTGCCTGGAGGTGACAGACTCAGGTGGCCATCTGCACAAACACTTCCTCACTGTTTATTTCATGTGGTTTAATATAATTAAACTATCATTGTGCTCATTGATTCAGCTCAAATTTTAATTTGATAATTGGGGGAAAGGTGTGCATTTGAAATGGAGGCAATTAATTGACACTTTAAATGCACTTGAACAGAAATAATTTAAGTTACACCATATTTAGTGGTGACTTAGACTGTTGTGTTTATGCGAATTCTCTCATTTAGCTTCTATAGTTAATGGGTAGAGGTAAATAATGCTCCTCAATCTAAGTCTCTTTGGTACTCGAAGTCTAATTCTGAAATTTGGAAATATTTTTGCTGTTACAAATAATCCCATTCATTTTACAGTCGTTGGCTTTTTTTTTTTTAGAAAAAAAAGAGATATTCTAACTTTGAACAAAAACCTAATCATTCATAACTAGCTTCACACATATGCAACATAATTATGCAGATTGTCACATAATTTTGTCAATAGACAGCCTGAGTCGCATTCTAACAAACACCTTACACAAAGAAATAATGACAATAACAAAGACACATTTTTTTCCAATTTATAAAACCCATCTTTCTCATGACTTGAGTAAAAGAAAGAAAAATAACAAGTTCTCACTTATTTAATTTTTCTCCAGTACCAGTTTTACTGTAATGTGTTCCAAAGGAATTTATATGTTTTTGGTGAATTTACTGAAAATTTAAAAGAAACCATATTTATGGATAAAGCAGCTTTTTTCTGTTAATTATCTTCCATCTGGAAACAAATATGCTTTCGTATTTTTCAGCCTTCAAGAAAAAAAGCTAGTTTGTTTTAGCAACTTGCAAAATCTTCATCATTTTTTTTTACCAGAGCTCTCTTATTAACAGAGCCTGAAATTAATACATTTAATCAAAACTCTGAAGCATATTCAATCTTATAAAATGTTAACTACTACTACAAATTAAACCTGTAGTAAATGTTACTTAGTGAGAAATATTTGTTGATTCTACATATGCTCTGACAAGATTTGTTCTCAGTATGAAAGGCTGGTGCAACTGCTCTGTTTTATAGATGAAAAGTTTATGCTCTTGTTTCAGTCTATTATTCGATATTTTTAATATTCACTGTAACCATGGATGAACCTAAGGAAATTTTGGCAGGTCACTTCAGTTAAGTAACCACATTCTTTTTATTAAAGCTGGAAATCTCATTAAAATAGGCTCTGTGAAGATTTTGTTAAACTCCTTCTTCAAATCAAGGTTAGCAATAATGCTCTTAAAAATCTTCTCAGATAAATGTGGCTCCTTGGGTACTTGAAAGTTTGCAAAAGTAAGAAATGCTAAAGAGTATGAAAAGGCAAAATCTAAAGAAAACAAACCCCACAAAATACGCGTGTATAACGGTCAGACCCATCTGCAGATGCATAGTTGACCCCAAATGAAAATATTTCTCCTATCCTATCTTTTCATTATTTACGTACAGATAATTTTTTTCTATAAAGAGTCTTTGAAAAATCAGCTAATACATCAGTTATAAACAAAAATATTCAAGACATAACTGTTAGCCATAGCAAGCATTGAATTATCTCATTTTATCCTACAGTATGTAAAATAATAATTAATAAAAAGTGAACCCTTCATTACTCTGCAGAATTGAGATCTTCTAAAAAGATCATAGAATTTTAAGGCTAGATAGGAACTGAAAGATCACTTAGCAGATTCCTAAGTAATATCAAAAGGGAATATGGGACAGTGGTTAAAAGACTGTGAGAATTCAGCAAGTAGTGAGTAGATATGAAAGACCAGAATTATGAAACAGATTTTTGGATTTTCAAGGATGAACGGTTATAAATATATGTAATAGTTGATAATTTCATCAATTTGGCATCAATTTTATATAACACCTCAATTAATAAACTTATTTATAGTTAAGACAATTATTATTGTTTTATTTTATATATTTTTAGAAAAGCCAAATTTCACAAGTCTAGATCTTTACCTCCTAAAAATCCTCATTTTTCCCTCAAAATTAAAGATCACTGATATATTGCTGGTAGTATCCTTTATATTTCAAATTCTATTGATTCTTTTTCTTAATCTTTATATTGTTAATTAATTCACAAAATTCTCTTTTTCTCCAAGATTTTTTTAGTACTGAGAAATTGTTTTGAAAGCTTATTAGTTGTATATAAGTATTACTTAGAAAAGGTTATAAAAGGGAAGGCTATACATTTTTTTTTGAGGTACTGGGGATGGAGCCCAGGGGCATCCTACCTCTGAGCTACACCCCCCAGCCCTATTTTTTATTCTTTATTTTGAAACAGGGTCTCACTGAGTTGCAAAGGGCCTCACTAAGTAGCTGAGGCTGGCCACGAACCTTGATCCTTCTGTCTCAGTCTCCCAAATGCTGGGATTACAAGCATGCGGCACTATGCCTGGATATAAATTCTTAATTCATGGCTAACTAGTAGGTAATGTCCTAGAAGCTTGCCTCTATTATCTAATTAAAATAATTATTCTTTTAAACATATCAAATCAAGTATTCAGCATATTCTGTTGATATTTATTTAAATGGCAAAAATCATCTCTCATGAAGAAACTTCAAATTTCTTAATTTTATTCCAGTTTTGTTCATCAGAATAATTATTTAGCTCTGCTCTGGATTTTTAGGGCATAAAAGCATGTATATAGAGTGACTCATTTCAAACTAGTTGGTCATTCATACACACACACACACACACACACACACACACACACACACACACACACCACACCACACAGAACTGTCACAGAGTTCAAGAACAGTATAAGATAACAACAAAAGTAATTAAATGTGTAGTACAACTAAATATGGGTATTAAGTTTGTCATTCTTTTTTATCTGTAAAATAACTGAAAATGTTTTACACTTAAAATTTCTTTCCAGACTAAATATTGAAATAAATTGTGTGGGGAATACTTTTCTTTGTTCTACTAAATATTTTTTCTGTGACCACTTTTTACCAGAATGGTATTAGAAACAAGGGAATATGGAAGTGAATCAAATAAACTAAGTTTATGCAAGAAACCAACTTAACAGCGCTTTACTGTGCTAGGAATGAAAAGTGAAACACTAGATCACTCATAGGGCAGGGAGATAATTAAGATACTTTTGAGCTATAAGCATATTTCAAAGATTAATAAGGAGAGGATAAAAATTATTTAATATAAATCATTGTGAGTGCCTACAATGATGTAGAAAGATACTGAATAACCCACAAATTACTTGTTTATATTACAAATATTAAGTTTCATGCCATCGATTTACATGTAGATGTGGATGCACTACTTATAAGTATGGGGGAATATTTAGCAAGAATTTCTATCTGTATTATGTGATATTTTCTCAGGAATACATACAGTATAGGTGAAATTATTGTTAATTTAGAAAAAAATTGATATGCTCAGCAAACTGTGATCTCCATTTCTGATGTTAAAAGTAACCTGAAGTCAAGCTGAAACAACTTATATGGCCATAAAAGATAACTGGCACTCATGCACAAACTCCTCTAATTTTCAAAACTTTGACATTTAAACATCAGCTTCTACTTAGTTATACGATCATCTTCCCTTTCTGTGTATTAACGTTGGCCTGCCATTTTCCAAGCTTTCAAAGTGTGTAGGAAATTTGGCTGTGTTAGCAGTTTTGTTTTAATATATTCTTGGAAATTTTATCTGGAGCAGTACTGTGTGCTTTCAGCAAGTGGCTAAAATGGATGCAGATTTTCTAAGTCTGACGAGGTCACGCCGAATAATACCCTCAGTTGGAAAAGTCAAGTAGCAGCAGGTTCTGATGTTACAAGAGACATGGCAGAGGGGTTACTTTGCCATGTTTCTCCCACTTTTTTATTCCCTAGTTTCATTGTGATAAAATCAGGGAGATCTCTGGGCCCTGAAGCTACTCCTGCCACTTTTGCAAGCCTTAATAATTATACTGGCAGCTTAGGTGCCTTATTAAACCAGAGATGCAATGTGTGCATAATTCCTCTTTTAAAAGGATTGCCAGTGGCAAAGACAGATGCTTTGGAAAGAATCACACAGTGAGCTGTGAAACTCCTTTAAACATGTGTTTGTCCATTTACCAGCATTTCTGTTGCTACCAGAATATGTTTACATGCAATCTCAAGAATGGCATCTCAGAATAAATGTGAGAGTCACACTCACTCTGAAGGTTGTTCAGACCACATTTAGGTATAGTATATGTTGCTCTCAAGTTTTTGTACTGGATGTGAAGTTCAGGGTTGATGTGGCTTTCCACAACATTGCCTGCAATGCACATTTATGCCTCATAATACAAAAAACTACCAGAACAGTTTGCAGGTTGGCAAGGTAAGTCCTTTTCCAACCTAATTTCCAACCCAGGTCCATCTAACATATCAGGCTGCTAGAATTCTGGCTTTTGTTTTCCAGGGGAAAGAATATTCCCTTGACCATGTGGTTAGAAGAAAGGCACTCCAAGTTCTCACTTAAGTGAAAAGTATGAAAAGTTGAAATGGACCAGCAACTTAAATTTCATCCCCAAGGAGTTTAGATTTAGTATGTTTGAGACTGAGAGGCAAAGTATTCTGAGATTAAAGCTATTGTTTTGCATGTTAATAAGGATAAGAATGGGTATTCCATAGCTAATAGCACTTCTCTGAGGACTACCTTATTTACAGTAGAGGGATGTCATCTGTATCATATTTCATCAGCAATGATGGCTTGAATGTGTTCTGTGAGTAATTACAGTATCTTTTCATCTCCCCTTTGTTATAAGAAACCTTTATAGTAAAGGCTTTTAAATATGCAGTGGGAGTGTGTAATTCAAGTCATCAAGTTTAACAAGAAATTGTTTTGGCAAGTTTAGAACCTTCTCAAAATTCATGGGTTTGGCGTTTCATATCTAATTGGAATCTTTAAATGTTGGAATAGGTTTGCTCTTAAGAAAACAGTGTAATACTTTTTTAAAAAGGGGGGGGGACTTTAAGAAATACTCAACAGGTTTCCATGACATCCAAATTAAATTTCTTTAAAATAGAAATTCTCATGTCATGATACTTTAACATAAATAGAGACAAAATAGGAATTAAGGAAGTATATACATATCCATGCAAATTAAAAGGCTTTGAAAATGTGCTTGTGTAAAAGCTATGTGAGATGATATTAAGCCAAATAATTGAAAAATACCTTGAGAGTATTAGAGATGTGTTGAGGGACTGTTGGCCAACATGTCATTTGCTAGAATTTTTCTTTCTCAAGAATGCAAACCAGCTGTGTAGACCTTGTTTAGGTTTTATTTCACTATTTGACCCTTCTGTTTTGCCGTATTTTTAGGTTTTCCTGTGAGGAGAGTAACCTTTCTAATTTTTAAAAAATGTTCTACACACCTCATTTTTGAACTTTCATCTGTACATCAAGACAACTATCTTGGTCATGCTTAGCATGTGAATGAAAGAAGCCAGAATGTACATTTTTAAAAACCTTCCAACATGCATATGTTTAATAAAAATGACTCCAGAATGGCTTAACCTCAGCTGAAATATTATATGTATTGGGTAGGAAGAATCTTTTCTAAACACCAAGCTTAGAAAGATGTCATAAATGTAATGTATCACAATACACAAGATATTGCTTCTTGTTAATTACAAACAGAACATAACAATGACAAGCAAAATGGTTCAGGTACCATCTATTAAAGTTTTTTTTTTTTTAACTGGGTTTCAAAGATTAAAAGTGTAGCCAGGCGTGGTGGCACACGCTTGTGATCCTTCCGCTTGGGAAGCCGAGACAGGAGGATTGCACTGGTTTGAAGTCAGCCTTGCTGGCTTAGGAGACCCTGTTTCCAAACAAAAATATGAAAATAGGTCTGGGAGTGTAGCCCGGAGGTAGAAGGGCTTCCAGGAACCCCAGTACCACCAAAAAAAAAAAAAAGGAAAGTGTAATGAAAAAAGCCTGAGGTATATGTATGAGTGTTCCTTGTTGTATGAATATTTTCCTGAGCCCCACTTCTATGCTTTATAATAGAATTTTGTTAAGGTTGAATATATCTTCTTTTAAAAAGCAATTCAGACATGTTGTACTGTATGAAAGACATATTGACATATCTCAAGAACCCAAATACTTTCTTTATTTCTTTTTTTCCCTTTTAGTACACAGTACTGTATATGGCCTTTTCAGCTAAATGTTGTATGTAGTATTAGGAAAAAGTCAATTTTTATACAACTATCCAATTGTTGCTGCATTATTTTGAAAAAGACATTTCAGTCTTCCTTTGAAAGGCCTTTATACTTTTTTCAAAAATTATCTGGCCAGTTATAGTTGGCTTTATCTTTGGCCCTTTATTCTCTTCCTTCTGTCTCTATGTCCCATTTTTCCCTTCCAATACTAAGTACAGTCTTTCATTGAGTATTTATTTTTAATAAGTCATAAAATTAGATCATTTGTGTTCTTCTATCTTTCCTCTTTTTAGAAAATTACTGGCTATTCTTGCTCATTTGCATTTCCATATTATTTTAAGAATCAACTTGTCAATTTCAAAATAAAACGTGCTGATATTTTGACTTAGATTGCATTGAAACTATAAACCCACTTGGAAAAAATAGATTCTTTGTAACCACATGTAATTAGCAAAGTTACAATAACACTGATAAAATACTACTAAGTAATTTATAGATCTGATTTGGGTTCTGTCTCCTGTGGTACCAATGTCCTCTTTCAGCACCATGATTCAAGCCAGGGTCATACATTGCAGCTGGTTGTCATATCTTCTGAGTGTCTCATTCTGTAAGGACACATCAGCCTTTTTGTCATTCATGTTCTTGACATACTTGAATAGTAGAGTTTCTAGAATAACTTTCCGTGTGTGTGTGTGTGTGTGTGTGTGTGTGTGTGTGTGCGTGTGATATTTCTTTATGTTGAAATTAGGTTACTTATTTATAGAAAGAAAACCAAAGAAATGATGCTATACCCTTCTGAATGTATCCTGTCAGTGGGGAGCAGGGGTGATAATGTCTCATTACTGAGGATATTAACTCTATTACTTGGTTAAGGTGGTATATAATATTTTCCCTGGCATAAAGTTATTCTTTTTTTCTTTTAAATTAACAAGTATTTTACAGTATTGCCTTTCTGCAGAGTGGGTGGTTTTTCTTAATATGCTTTCAAATTGTCCATTTCCAATCTATCCAATAGAATTTTTAATTTCAAGTATTGACGTTTTTGGCTCCGTGAGTTCTGATTTTATGAATTTTGTATGGATATCTTTTTACTTAACAGATCTAATTTCCCTGTGTCACCAAGCATGCTTGTAATTGTTTCTTCAAAGTGCTCGTCTAATAATTGCAACATCTGCTAACCTCATCCTTGTTGTCTGTTTATAGTCTTTTCCTTTGAGTGTGGATGACATTTTCCTGGCTATTTGTACATGTATATTATTGGAATATATCCTGGACATCCTGAATATTAGATTGTGGAGAATCTGGATTCTGTTATGTTGCTCCCAAAACTGTTGATGCTTTTGTTTTAACAGGCGATTAACTTGGTTGGACTCAAAGCGCAAACAAACATATCTGTGGTGGGCAGCGGCTTAGATCTCTGCTCAGTTCCTTGAACCACAGCTGTGAGCTGCTTTCCAATCATTCCATTAAATATGTGGTTCAATGGTGAGAAGAGAATTGGGCTGAGTTTAAGCCCACGTCGCTTGAGTTCTCCTTTTCTGACTGTCTTCTTTCTGATTTCTCATCTCATTGTCTTGTGACCCTGGTAGTCCTTTGCTCTTATTTCTCTTAGCTAGTAAGCTTTTATCAGAATTTGAACCATCCCCATATCACAGCCACTAGGACTGTGGCTGCTCTCTAGGCAAGACTGCCACAAACAAACAAACAAACAAACAAACAGGAATGGATTTATTATTAATTTTTCTTTCTCTAAGTTGTGATTCTGTTCCTAAATATGTCTATGAAACTTCAGTTTCCTGAACTTGCATGTTATTATGTTTGTAGTTTTTTTTTTTAATATTGTAACTATGTCTAGGAAGATTGCCCTATTGGCTGATCACTTTTCCATTAACATGTCTTAAGATATGGATTAAAAACTGGATTTTGAATGGTGAAAGATATTGTCCTAATCAGAGTGACAGTGAAAAATAAAGTCCTTGAGAAGAAACTTTAGACAAAATTTTACTTATATAATGGATTATTCACTTATATAGTAAATTCTGTTTGATATCCCCCAACTTATAGTTAACTCTGTAATTATTCCCACCCACTTCAGACCTACTAATAGCCTGTCTACATTAGCATATGGCAGCCTGACTTTACTGGGAAATAATTGGAGACCACTAGGTCTGGTTCCAAATCATTTTCTTGAGAAATAGGAATATAGCTTTATTTCTACCATATATAGTTATATTCTTCTCTTCTTCTTCTGCCATCATGTGAGTTTTGTAGAATTTTTTTCCCCCAAAACAGGGGGATAAAGTAAATGTACAGAGAGAAGCAGAATCAAGAAATCGAGCAGTTATGTAAGTCTTCTAATGTTCCTTTTTTCGTTTCCTGATTTCGATTGCAGTATTTTCTTCAACTAGCATTAGAAATCCCCATATCCTCATGGGAAGGCCCCTGTTTTTTCTTAAGCTGGCTTTCTTAAGTTGCAACATGCAACTTTTAAAAATCCCAACTAACTGAAACACTTTTTGTATTTTAGACATTAGGAGAAGAAGGTTTATATACTATAATGATAGCATACACATAATAAATGTAGCAGGGGATGTTAAAGTAGCCCAGGATGGGCTAAAATCATTTGTTATTTAAAGTGAGATAATTTCCAAGTAATTATATTAAAACCACCATATAATTATTAGGCAAAGATCATATCTGTTCTTTTGAATGTAATCAGAAGAAAAAAGAGGCAAATATTTTATAAGCTGTGCATTTTTTATGCTTATTTAAGTAATGCTAAATAAGATAATACCCGTTAGGTAAAAACTCTCTAAATGCAATATTTCTGTCTTCTTCTGGTGCTCATTCTCCACCTCCAGGTCAATTCCATTACTATAATTAAGTTTCTGCTTAATCAATTTTATTTCTGTACTTAATAAAAAGAGGCCATTTTTCTAGATGTTCTGGTTTCCCAATTATATAGCCACTAAGAAATCAATTGCTTAACAAAAGTTAAAGTAATATGATTTGAACACGAATTACTCTCGAACAGAAGGACATAATGAGCCAGATGAAAAATAAGAACCTGTCTCCCCCATCCCCCAAACAAATAAATAAATCTCAGCAAAGGCAAAGCTTGGGAACTCTTGGATTTATCAAACATTTCATGGATCTTCCAAAACATTTTGGCAGGATAATTCCCTAAAGTGATTCATTATCCATCAATTCATATTTCAATGTCACTTAATATTTGTTGAATATTCACAACATGCTAGCATTGCACAGCTGCTGAGAACACGCTTCTGTCTCTCAGCCTCACACTGCATGTTTTGTAAAAGATGGAAAAATAACATATATTTTAAAATCTGTTGAGAGGGTAGGAGAAAATTGGTCTAAAAACAAATTAGCCCACACACCGCTTAAGAATTAATTTTCATACCATTTTAGGAGGATGTTTATTCATTCTGATGGCACAAAAATACATCCCTTATTTTCATTTATATACATTACATATTCCTTTAACTATATACACACATATATCTGGAAAATTATACATATATACTCATATACACATGTTCCTATTTATATAGAGATTTCATTTTCATTTAATTTTGGTATTACTTTTATGAATTCATATACACTTGAATTCTACTACTACTAATATTATAAAACATTCTAATGACAATTTAATTTTTATCCACAACCTAATTTTTAAGTTTCTCTTTAGAAATATGGACATTTCTATTTCTTAGGTGTTTTAATTTCCTTTCACCTGTTCCTTGCTTATTGATTTGAAATTTGAAAATTATTGTGTGTATATTTTCATATTCCCTGGATTCCAATAAGAGGAAGCTATTAATTTTCATTTGTCCAATGAATTAACAAATCTCACTCATTTATTTGATTCAAGTATCTATATAAAGAGACTTTTGCAGACCACACCATCAAAAATAATGTATACACACTTCTGCTTGCACACTCAATCTGGATTTTGGTTCCTTCTTTTTTTTTTACTCCTAACATAACAGATTCTTTTGAATTAGTTTATTGTCTCTTTATACCCACCATACTTCAACACTCATAAGGTGAGAATTTGGGTTTTTAATTTTTCTGTACCTACATATAATATTTGGATAGTATGTTGTACCTGTAGGTGATTCACAAATATTGTTGAATTTGTAAATTATTCTCAAGGAAAAAGTATTATTTTCTCTCTATTTAAATACTAATTTCAAAATAAAACTCGACATGCAAATTGGGCTATATGTTTCTTCAACTACCTCATATTGTTCTTCTATTCTAATTTATTTCTTTTGCCTAAATATTCCCTTCAATCTTCTTCTACATTAACTAGCTATGTTTGTTCTTGGAAAACTTGCCTATTTTATGTTTTAAAATCCCTCTAGCTAAATTTTTTAATGCTAAATTCATTCACTAAACCTTTTTAATTAATTAATTTATTTATTTTTACTAGGGATGAACCCAGGGGCATTCTACTTTTGAGCTATACCTCCAGCCCTATTTTTTATTCTCACTAAGTAGCAGAGGCTGGCCAAGAACCTCTAAACCTGTCTCAGCCTCCCAAGTATTGGGATTACATACATGAGGACCTTTGCGTGTAACATACAAATGATTTTCTTTTGCAAAAATCTATAGAATAAGCTGGGTATGGTGGCACATGCTTGAATCCCAACATTTGGGAGGCTGAGACAGGGTTTGTGGCCAGCCTCAGCTATTTAGTGAGGTCCTCCACAACTTAGTGAGACCCTGTTTCAAAATACAGAATTAAAAAAAAAAAAGGGCTGAGGGTGTAGCTCGAAGGTAGAATGCCCCTGGGTTCCATCCTCAGTACCACACAAACAAAACAAAAAAATCTTTAGAATATAAACTGTATATGTTCATATATTTATTTGGTATAGTTTCTCTAATATTTTGATTAATTTTAGAAGGCTTAATTTAAGATAAAATATAAAAACATATTTTGACAATGTTAGTTTTCATTGATGTGTTAAAATATCTGAAATAAATAAACTCAGAAGGAAATTTTTATTTTGGTTTATGGTTTCAGAGGTTTTAGTCTGTGGTTGACCAGCTTTATTGTCTTTAGGTCTCAGGCAAGGCAGTATATTATGGTGGAAGGAAGGTTGTAGCATAAAAAATTGGCTCAGCTCATGATAGCCAGCTTGGAGAGTTTGGGGAAGAGAGAGAGAGGTGGGGGTGTGGGGAGAAGAGACAGAGAGAGAGAGAGAGAGAGAGAGAGAGAGAGAGAGAGAGAGAGGAGAGGGGAGAGGGGAGAGGGGAGAGGGGAGAGGGGAGAGGGGAGGGGAGGGGGGAGGGGGGAGGGGAGAGGGGAGAGGAGAGAGGGGAGAGGAGAGAGGAGAGAGGAGAGAGGGAGGAGAAGAGGAAGAGGAAGAGGAAGAGGAAGAGGAAGAGGAAGAAGAAGAAGAAGAAGAAGAAGAAGAAGAAGAAGAGGAAGAAGAAGAAAGGAGGAGGAGGAGGAGATGAAGAAAGAAGAAGAGGAGGAGGAGGAGGAGGAAGAGGAGGAGGAGGAAGAAGAAGAGGAAGAAGAAAAAAGTGGTGGAGGAGGAGGAGATGAAGAAAGAAGAGGAGGAGGAGGAGGAGGAGGAGGAGGAGGAAGAGGAAGAAGAAAAAAGTGGAGGAGGAGGAGGAGAAAAAGTACATCTTTCCTATTGGGGGAGCCTTTCCTCCCAACATTTCTTCTACCTCCCAGTAGTTCCATAAGCTAGGGACCAAGCATCTAACAAATGAGTCAATACAGATCCAAACTATAACCACAATCAAAGTATCTTTTAGTATAAGTGGTAAATGAATGAATGCTAATGTTTTGTTATATTTTTATTGGCTTAAAAGATAATATGGGATGTAACAATATTATTAGCTATTTTTTGGTGTCATTCACAAACTTTTTTTCATAATGAAAGTAGAGATTCATTAAAAGCATGAAATTCTATAAGAAACATGAGATTTTGGCTTTGGAGAAAATAAATAAATTTATTTGTTCTAGTAATTTCATGAGAGGTAAGTGATTCAATACGATTCTAGGCCATCCTAGTCACTATTTTTTTTTTTTCTCCTGAAAGAGAAGCTGTGACTTTTCCCAATAAAGGAGAGGGAGGTATGATGTGCTATCTCTTTACTTTCCTTTGATTTCCTTCAAACAAAAGAGAGTATGTGTCTCAGCCTAAATTTCCTTAAAATGTTGCATTTACCTGTATGCTTTTTGGAGCCTAGCATATTTTTAATTAACATTAAAAAACAATAATTCTGACCATCATAATTATTCAGTAATAGTCCAAACAGCTGCCACACTTTTTGTTTTGTTTTGTGTTTAGTTGAAATTTCTTTTCATATTTTGAAAGAAAGGGAGTGTGGACAAGAAACTTTTTTTGACGGAAGATGGGTGTGCTTTCTGAAGGTGGAAATATAAATTTATCATCTGTCAGTTTAGAAAAGAGATCATCACTCTTTATCAGGGTGTATTTGTTGTTCCGAAAATAGAGTACTTCTTCACAATGGCCATTTTGCTGATAAGAACAAGTTAAGGTGATGATAGTTTGATCTGGCTATTTTTAAAATTAATTTCTTGACCTGGAAGTCTATCTAACCTGTGGCAATTGACCACAGGTAGATACTGCTGCTCTGCACCCAGCGACACTGTAAGCACACTCATATCTCAGGACCCTCTTTGTTGGGTTGTATTGATCTTTTTTTATGGGCTTCCTCCTCATTAGATCAGGAACTCTTAGAGCGCAAGGGTCATGGTCACATATCTTTTCACAGCAAGTACAAAAAACAGAATTTATTTTGTGGAGTCATTGCAATCACTAACAACATTGCTGGATGGGGCTTATGTTTTCTCACAGGTACCTAATGGATAAGTGAGTACAGTTAAAGGCAATGCTTTATACCAGAAATTTAACCAACCTCTAAGTTTCTTCATAAATACTTATCAATATGTAGGAGATGTTTGCAAGCATTGTCAAATATATATATATATATATATATATATATATATATATATATATATCATGACATTTTTAAATAATCAAGATATTTTTCTATCCAAAGCACTCTGCTTGCAAGATAAGCAAATAACTTGGAAATTGATTTTTTTCTTCATTTACATGATATAGTATTCGGAATAACCTTGGGCCAGGGATTTTTAAAAATGTATTTTTTATTTTATCTTTGGCTAATATGCTATGTTTTTGTATAAAATGGGTTAACTTCTCTAGGCTTGGTTTTTACATTCTGGAAAAAAGAAGGATAATAGATTTGTTGCCTCTTTGGTCCTATACAATTTCAAGATTCCCCGATTTAAATTTAGTTTATGAATTATCTGCCATAAAATACTATATTTGAATTTTAACTATTTCATTATAGAAAGATTAGAATTCATGTCTGAAACTGTCTGTTTCTGATAAAATAACTTAGAAATCATAATAATAATGATGATGTTAATAATACTAATAATAAAATACCTAAGCCTATATCTTCCTTTGTTTCTATAAATTATATTTAGTTCACTTCATAAAATCAAACAATGCAATTTTACCTGTGATAATAAGCAAAGATACAAAACAAAGCTCATGTTAATGCTGTTAATACCTACTTTTACATTTTTTGCCCACATATAAACCAGTTTAAGGTAGGTTGTACATTTGATCCGGGATAAAAGTTATGGAAGGTCAATGTATAAAATGATAGGAGTACAAAGGAATTAAGAGGAATTAAGGAGGTTGGCAAGAATGATTATGAAAAAATGAATAAAAAATAAAATTAGAAAAGAAGATTGTTTTCCCTAGTAAGTTCACAATTTTTCACTTCTGTACATTAAAATAGACTGAAAATCATAACCTAGGGCCCACATAGATCATTATAATAATATATGTGATATATGTTACCAATAGATATTATTATATCTATTGGTACTAAAAATTGAATCCAGGGGCTTTCTACCTCTGAGCTACACCCTCCAGCCCTTTTTATTTTTTATTTTTTAAATAGGAGCACACTAAGTTGCACAGGGCCTCACTAAGTAGTAGCTGAGGCTGGCCATGACCTACCATCTTCCTGTCTCAGCTTCTCAAGTACTGGGATTACAAGTATGCACCACCATGCCAGGCTTATAATAGTTAATATTTATTTTAATTAATATAGTATATATTACTGTTTTGTGTGTGTTGAGGGGACACTGGAAATTGAACCGGGGGCTTCTACTTCTGAGTTCTGGACTTTAAAAGTAGTCCTAGTCCTTTGTATGTTTTGTTTTAAAACAGATTCTCACTAGGTTGTTGAGAGTTTCTCTAAGTTGCTGAGGCTGGCTTTGAACCTGAGATCCTCCTATCTAAGCCTCCCAAGTACTTGGATTCCAGGCATGTGCCACTATACCTGATCATTATGTTATAGTTATGTTCCTGTTATTGTATGTTATATTATAAAACTATGTTATTGTTATGGTATAAAGGTAAAATGCTCCGTCTGGAAGCTGCCATGGTAGGAGGTAGGTCTCTGTGGGTGTGGGTGTGGGGACTATAAATTTCCTTCTCCACTCCCATTACTCTTTCTGATTCTGGACATCATGGGCTGAGGACCTACAGCTTGGCTCCTGCTTGGTAGCCAGGGAAAAATAGACTATAAATATGAACTGACTTATTCTAACCTGTAAGGCCTTTCTTCCTCTAAGTCTTTTGTGTCTGAGTGTTTAGACCACGGTGGTAAGAATGCTGACTAAAATAATTATATGCTACATTTAAGTTTTTATAGGTGTATTACATCTAGGGCAATGGGAAAAATGGATTAATAAACTAAATAAGTACAAATAAGCCAAAAGAATATATAAGCATATAAATTAGAAAATTAAAGTCCTTGAAGATTAAGCCTTTATGAGAGAGCATGTGTTCAAATGGTGGAACACTTAACACTACAGAAGAGGAGAAGTTCTAGAGTGTGGTTACAGAGGTGAGTGGTGGAAGTGGAGCTGGAGCTGGAGTGGTTACTCTTATGTATCAACTTGACCTGGCCATATTAGCCATATTAGCCATGGCTTCTGAGTTTCTGGGAGAATGCTTCTGGGTGAGAATAGCATCTGAATTGGTAGATCCAGTAAAAGGGATCCTCAGTGTAGTGGTGTGACATGTAGACACAGGTTCTTGTTCTTAGCTTTTTAACAAAAGAATAGCCAGAACTATTCTGCTGTAAGCTTAAGAAATTTTATTATTACAAAGGCAGAAAGAAGAGACAGACCATTAAAGCACTATGTCAGAGAGAGGGAGTGAGGAAGGGAGGGAGAGAGAGAGAGAGAGAGAGAGAGAGAGAGAGAGAGAGAGAGAGAGAGAGAGAGAGAGAGAGAGCGCCAGGCAGTGGAGTGATTTAGAAATAATTCACTGAAGTTTTGAATATAGGACAGTTTTTATAGAGATACATTATCCTTCATCTTGCCCAACCAGTAGTCTTCTTACCTGACTAGGTGTGAGCCCCCCATTAATGTCATGCAGGCCCCTTTTTATGATTATGGGGATTATGATTATGAAGATTTCTTGCTCTACCCAAATCCTCTTCCTACCTTAGTGCAGGTGTAGGCTCAGGTCTTTGTTAAAAACAAAATATGTTACTTGCTTAACAAAGTCAGGGGTCACATGGTATCTGCCCCTCTTGACAGAGGCCTGTACCCTCCTCCTGCATTTTTGGGGAATTTTAGCCTATCTGCTAGAAGTTATTTATTATGTAACCCTGTCTTTAAAATATGAAGGCCATGGGTACCAATTCTTCTGTGTTCTTGCTAATCACTTTTGGTGAAGGAACTCTGCATTACAACAAACTGCCTGAGTGCCTGGAAGTAACCTGGCTCTGACTACATTTTACATTTTTAAACTAATTTCTTATACATTAATAACAAAGTCATTTTCCAATACTGGCACACTCAGTATGAAGAGTATTCTCTAATCTGTGGAGGATCTGAATAGAAAGAAAGCCAGTAAAAAGGTGAACTTTCCCTTTCTTCTGCCTTATTATTTGGACTAGAACATCTTGTTTTGTCCTGTCCTTGAATTAGAGTTCACATCTCCAGCTCTACTGGTTCTCAGACCTTCAGACATGGACTTAATTATACCATTTGCTTTCTTGATTCTCTGCCTTGAAGCTAGCATATTGCTGGACTTCTCAGCCTCCAAAATTATATGATCAATTCCTTAGAGTAAATCTCAACATATATAAAATTTCTTATAAATTTGTTATATATCCATGTCTCTCTCTATATATACAATATATAAGATTGAATATACACATATATATTTTAATCACATATGATATACATGATTGAAAAACTCAGGATGATGGGAGGACTTAGGGTCAGGGAAACTGTATAGGTTAGGTATAGAATGAATATGAAAAAATAACCTGGAAGTTAGTACATGACAGATACTAGGACTGAGCCTCCAAGGGGAAGGAAGAGTATTACAGGAGGATGGAGAACTAATAGTATGGGGGTCCAACATAATGATAATGAGGAAATGAGCCCTATTTCTGGACCCTGCTATACATAATTTGTAAAAGCTTTATTTAGTTCATTGGAAATGGATGAAGAAGAAGCATCTGCCAGAAGTCAAGGATTAGTTAAGACCAAAACATGCAATGAAACACATGAAGACAATGAATGATGGGGAAAGAGGAAGAAAGCAGAAGAATATCAGAAACATGCTACTTTCCCTTCTTGCTAGGAATAAATGACCTTTGCAGTTATAAAAACCTATAGTGGAATAAAGTGTATAATTTTCCATTTGTCTAGAAACTTCCATGCTTTCTTTATGAAATAAACCTGATAATTTCTCTTTTTCATGAATTTTTAAATTCTGGAACAGTCTTTTGTCTTTTCTTTTAAATTGGTGCATTGTAGACATACATCTTAATGGGGTACAAAATGGTAGAGGCATACATGCATACATCACTTTATCCCTTCCCCAGTTCCCATCCCATTCCTTCCCTCCTCCTTCGTTCTCATGTTTGGCTTAGTAATTGACTTTGATATGTTTGTGAATGTGCATCATGTACATTAAGAAAATTTCTTTCTCCCCCTCCCATCTACCTCAGTTGCTTGATTTGCTCATCTATGGTTTCTCCTTCCTCTTCTAGAATGGGAATCAATCTACTATATGATGCAGCAATACCACTTCTGGGTATCTACCAAAAGAGAAAATGGAAACCAAACTACCAAATTATTGCACGCATATTTATGTTCATAGCTGCACAATTTACAATTGCAAAACTATAGAACCAGCCAAGATGTCCACCAACAGATAAATGGACTACAAAACCTAATAATTTCACATGAGTGGTACCTATTACAGATATAAATAGGTAATATAGGACAGCTGCAATATTTGCATGTGACTAGGTGAGGAGTGTCGATTGTGGCAACTGCAAGTATTTTCCCTTGCCAATCTTGTTCTCTTTCAATAATGCAACTCAGACTTCAATAGGGAAGGAAAGGTATAAGAAGAATTTTGTCTGTCTGTGGATAAAGAGAATTATGAGTCCTCCAATGATAGATTGTGCATCTTTAATGCTTTTTATTAGAAGAGACATTGCTGACCTTTCCAGGGGAAAAATAACTAAATTACAGGCATTAATAAAACCCCAAAATAAAAATCCATTTTCCCTCCCTAATTCAGTCCTTTAGGCTTAATTTATCACTTAATGTTCTTTTTCTTATCACAGGCTTTCCTTATCCTCTCATTCACACATCAGATGTTGATTGATTTAAAAAGTGTTCAAGGCATGGTGATGGATGCTTATAATCCCAGTAATTGGGAGGCTGAGACAGTAAGATTGCAATTTGAGGCCAGCCTCAGCTACTTAGCCAGGTCTTCTGCAACTTAGTGAGACCATTTTTCAAAATAAAGAATTAAAAAAAATAGGGCTGGGAGTACAGATTGAAGATAGAAGACCCCTAACTTCAATCCCCAGCATCAGAAAAAAAGAGAGAAAGAAAGAAGGAAAGAAAGAGAGAAAGAAAGAAGAAAGAAAAAAGGAAAGAAAGAAAAGTACCTTAAGAAAATATGGTCCCACATAGGTTCAGTGATTTTCCTTATATATTTCTATTAGCAAAAATAAAATAAAACTAGCATCTTTTTAGAATCAGTTGTGCTAAATAAATCATACACATCATGAAACTCACGAAGTCATCTTAAATGATGAACAAAGAAGCTAAACTTCTGGTTTACTGGTTGCTGGTATCAAATACCTGCTATTGTCATAAGATCTAGTCTGGGTTCAAATTGCTGTCTGGTTAAATAAATGATAAATACAATGAAAAAATAGGGAGACATTTTAGTAAAACAATTATTTATCTACTGGCATGTAAAGACATTCAAGACATCGATGTCTTAGGTTAGGTTGTCAGGAAAGATATTCTGTCAAGGAGACGCATGTACAAAATGTTTATCAGGGAGAAAGAAGTAGAGGAATGGGTAGAGAGAGAATCTTGGCTACAGTGTAATCATAAGAAACCTTAACTACTATTATCAAAAACATTGATCAAATATGGTTCTTCAGAGTCACACTGAAATGTGATGCACAGAGGGGATTGTATATAATCATTAGCCATGGCTTTCCTTGAGAGGGAACATACTTTTGAAAGAAGAAATTCCCTGAAGGCAATGGCACGTTACCGTTTGGAGTAGCATTACAATTCCCAGCTGCTGATATTTCTAGACTCTCTAAGTTATTTGTTCCTGAAGAGAAATCTGGATAGTGCATTATACCACCCACTATGGTCTGATTCTTATGTGTCTTAGATCTACCTACTTATTATGGCAAGTTTACTCATTTGAAAAGTGCTTCTTCAATATTATTGTTGGGCCAAATGTCCTAGGAAATTTTAGAAAGGAAGAATTAGGTAGGCAAATTCATCCCCCAGTGAAGTGGTTGACCTAGGGATCCAGACCTGGTAATTATCATAACCACTTTCAGAACTCTCTCTATATCACCTTCACTTCTGACAAGCAAATTGGCTGGTCTAGATGTCATACTTGGGAAGGAGACTCAGACCAGTAATCATAACGCATCTGAGTCTCCAGTTACCAAGCTCTTTTTATATTCTGACTCCTGTCAGTTTTTATTAACCTGGTTTGATTAGCACAATTTCATCTATTTAGTGAATCTGTATGATGTTTTCCAGATATCCAGCTAGTCCAGATCCCTTTGGAGTATATTAAGTCAGAGTGAGGTAAAATCAATATAGCTCAGGGTCAAGATTGAAAATGCTTTTCTTCATTCTTCATGAAAATGAGCTGCTTCTGAGCCTTCTTTCTGACTGGACAGGAAGAGAAAACACTTGCAAAGTCAATGTTTATATGTTATAGTGAGAGTATGTGCTAATCTACTCTAGCAAAAATATATGATAGGGCTGAAGTTAGAAAAAAAACTTTGTGGGTGAGTTTGCAATAATCCATGATTATCCACATTACAGAGATGTGCAAATAATGAAGTGTGTCTATTCAATTTATATTCAGAAGCTGAATAAATTACTTCTGGACAAGTCCATGGATCCAGTGGACCTACTCTGATCCTGACATGGACTGTAGTGGTACATAGGTCCCTGGATAGCGATGTGAATTCCAACTTAATGTACAAAATTATGTGAACAAAAGGCCACAGGTCCCTTTTGGAGAAACTAACACAATTTCTAGTGTATATATTTTCTGTGGTGTTCTCTGCCTTATGGATCTGATAAGAAATCATGAGTTTTGTTAGGGCTACTGTTTAAAATGCTTGATAACACACTTAGCTGATTTCCTTAAACAGTAACTATGCTATTTTTTTTTCCTCCGATTTCTAGGGATGCTATGCTTTATTTACCAGCAACTGCAATGTCGAATCTCTCTGTTCCCTTGGGATATATAGTGCCTCCCCAGCTAGGCTATATTGATATTTTGTTGTTGTTGTTGTTGTTATGGCTCTGGATACCAAGATACCCTGAGGAACAAACATGTCTTACAGTGTCTCTGGTACTTATGAACCTTGTGCATGACATGATAAAAGAGGTTAAACATGTGGGCAGTGCTTTCTGGAGTAGGGAATTTGAAGGTTTCACAGTGTTAAACACATACATTCACTTATCCCCAAAACATGTCTTAAGTTGCACTTCTTTCAGAGCTAGAGATAAAATCCTCATCAAAGGACATTTTCCAGGACTGAAAAGACAACTTTCTCTGAAATTCCTTTTCTGCTTAAGTTCTAAGAGTGGTTCTTCATTCTCTCTGACCCCAGCTACAAAAATTTAGTCCTTCCTTAAATGTTACCCAAACTGCTTAATCTTTTAACCACTGTGTCTTGGATCGCTGATTAATCATTCTGAGTTATCCTTATCTCTAATTAATACAATTCTAAGATAGTAACCAAAATCCATTGCCCTTGTATTTATTATTTTCCATAGACTTTAAAAACCCTAGAGAAATTGCATCTGGTTGTATATTCTCCCTCCACCACCATTTTAACATTAAATCAAATAAGTATAACACAGTATAGGCTTCAGATCCACCACAATCTACCAGTGATAATGTCTTCAGCACCTGTGACAGTGCATAATCTAAGTAGGAAAGGTCATTTGTGAAATATGCTCCTCCATAAGGCTTCCTGTGGAACCAGTTGTTTTAGATTAGGGAACACCTAAAAACAGTGTGATAAGGAAATGTATGAATCACACTTATTGGATGGTAGTTTCATGATTTCTAAGTATAAAGTGAGTTGAGGAAAATAGTATTGAGCAAGAGAAGAAGCTTTCTTATCATAATCGTAGGGATAATTATGGATTTAGAATGACTGTTGAGAATTATGCAAACTGAGGCTAGGGAGGTTGTGAATTTTTAGCTCCACATCAGCCAGCCATTGGCTGTGGACTGTACCTCAGAGTGGGAGCAGAACTTGTGCATGGGTATTCCCTGTGGCCAAAGGCAATTACCATTAAGGAGTGTGATTGTAATCCATTACCAGTGCCATGAAGAGGGGATAAAGGCAGAGCACCACCCAAAGCTCTTTGTGTAGTGATGAGAAGGATTATGATGATATGGATGGTCAGAAGTTAAGGGCTAACACTTCTGCAGCACTTTTGATGTTCTAACACTACTGTAAGATCCTGCAATATAGTCCATTTAATCCTCATAGCAACTTTAGGAGGGAGGTATCACTACTATTCCTATATTTTCTTTTTCTTTTCTTTTTTTTTTTTTTGCGGTACTGGGGATAGAACACAGGGGCATTGTACCTCCAAGCTACACCCCCAGCCCTATTTTGTAGTCTCTTTTTATATTTTAAAACAGGGTCTCACTGAGTTGCGAAAGGCCTCGCTAAGTAGCTGAGGCTGTCTATGAACCATGATCCTCCAGTCTCTGCCTCCCGAATGCTGGGATTACAAGTGTGCACCACCATGCCAGGCCCTATATTTTCTGATAAAGAAACTGAGGTACAAGAAATTTGAGTAATATATATTAAGACCACATAATTATTAAGGGGTAGAATCAGGGTCTAACCTCAGGAAATGTCTAACCCCAGGACTATATTGAATGAAAAAGTGCATACATTTGTAAACTATTAACTCATATGTGGGATAAATGCATAACTATATTTAGATACAAATATATTTTATATGAGTAAATATGATACATGTGAAATAGAAATAGTTGAAATGTATATGTGCATTTATACATACATATACATGTGAATATATTCATATGTATGTATGCATACATATATAAATTATGCTAGCTTATAATAATGATTACTATTAGAGATTAAGAAGAGAGACTAAAAAATTTACCATTCATTTCTGAAGTGTTTTTTTTTTTACCTTAGTCTATTTTGTCTTTGTAAAGAACCAAAGCAAATGATTCAATCCCACAAATTTAGGCTGTAACTGTCACTTGTTCATTCATGTGGTCTTCCTGAGTTCACCCAGGACAAAGATATATTTATAAACAATAGAAATTTTATGCCCATACCCCAAAAGTTTTATATTAGGATTACAACTTCTGTGTGTGTGTTTTTTCATCTATCAGTCATTCTTATTTCAGCTCTGAGTTTCCTACCCGCAGGAATTTTATTTATTTATGAGCTTGTGTATTTACTACATGATTCATAGTCACTAGTTTTCATTTTTCCATCTGGGCTAATCTATACATGAATATAGGTCATGTGGATTTAACTTCTTTAGCAGAGAGGAGATCGATTGCAATGTCATCTTAATGTCTTTTTCTCCATGGAATTTGTGTGTATTTGAATGATTGCACCTGCCCACAGTGAGGGTGAGGGAGGTCTTTGCAGGGGCTCTGGGGTTATTATCCATGACTCTCTGCAGAAGGAGAAAGGCTAAGGGGGGTTGTCAAAGGAGCAGAAGAATGTGTGGCAGTATTTTGTGGTTAGGAACTGGTAGAGAGTGTGAAATCCATTTACCAGCACAAATGTGGATGTAACCAGAATCCTCTAAGTTTGGTACTTAGCTGCTTGACCTTGCGGACACCTCATTATCACAGGTTTCCATCTTTAAAAGGCACGTGCATTTGATCTATGATTTCACTTCCTCCTCTCTATTCTCTTCTTCTTAAGTTAATATTCCCTGTCTTCTGTATTTGATATTTAGCCCATTAATTTCCCTTTACAGAAACATATAATCTATCACCTACTTTAGAAAAGGAAATGCCAAGAAAAAAACAGAAGAAGAGGAAAACATGAAGGCTCATGAATGACTTTGAAAGTAAAAAAAATCCTAAACCTTTAATTTAATTTACTATATTTTCTGGAGGTTTTTTATTTTCTGGTACTGGGGATGGAACCCAGGGACATTCTACCTCTGAACAACATCCCCAGCCCCATTTTTTTCTCTTTATTTTGAAACAGGGTCTCACTGAATTGCAAAGGGCCTTACTAAGTAGCTGAGGCTGTCTGCAGACCTCCCAAATGCTGTCTCAGCCTCCCAAATGCTGGGATTACAAGTGTGTGCTACCACTGGTGATTTAAAGTTTATAGTTACAATGAATTATTTTTCAAATTATTGTAAAGAATGAGAATAAATTATCAGAGTAGGAATAGATTTTTGTGATTCTCTAATCTATTTCATTTTATAAAGGATAAACACAAAGAAATATTAACCGAATTTCTCATAGTCACATGGTTATAAAAAAAAAGTAGTTTTGTAATCTGGAGCACATATAAAATAGGAATGAGAACCAGTACAGTAACTGGCAAACTCAGGATCTCGAAGTAACTTGCAGCATCTTTGTTACAAATAAGTCAGAGGTCGGAAGAGTCCAGAATCCTAGATGGACCTAAGGCCCAGAAAACCCTTGCAAGCACTACTGGGGCTATAGCCTTATTTGTTGTTTCCACATTCTTTGTAGAGATTTTTTGGCTCATAGTGACCTCACTTTTCCAGATTTATTCCTCATGTTAACTAAGACATTCTTTTACATACAAAATATTTTCAACTCTTTATTGAAAGTACTGGTTTGAGGGCTCTCTCTTCAAGGTTGTGGGTGGAGTGACTATTGGATTATAAAAAGCTTATTTCCAGGATGTGCTTTAAAAGTGTTAGGAAGAAGATGCTCCTTTAAGGGAGCTACATTGAAAATTTCCCAATAGATTGTTCAAACTACAGGTAGATTGTTCATGGTTGAGGTGCATCGTCTTCTAGCAGTGTTTCTCAACTCTGATGATACACTAGACTCATCCAAAATGTTCTAAAACAGTGTGCATGTAAAAGAGTTTCTCTTTCTCTACATGCTTTTACACTATTGGTGGGAGTGCAAACTAGTTCAGCCACTATGGAAATCAATGTAGAGATCCGTTAGAAAATTGGGAATGGCCAGGTGTGGTGGTGCACACTCGTAATCCCCTTGCTTGGGAGGTGGAGACAGGAGGATCCGCAGGTTCGAAGCCATCTGCGCTGGCTTAAGAGACCCTGTTTCCAAATAAAAAAGTATAAAAATAGGTCTGGGAGTGTCACCCGGAGGTAGAAGGGTTTCCAGGAACCCCAGTACCACCCAAAAATAAAATTTAAAAAACAAAACAAAAACAAAAACAAAAACAAAAAAAAAAGAAAATTGGGAATGGATCCATCATATGATCTGGCTATACCACTCCTGGGTATCTTTCTAAAGGGGTTGAAATCAGAGAACTATAGTAACATATGCATACCCATGTTCAGAGCAGCACAATTTGTAATAGACAAAAGATGGAACCAACCTAGGTAGGTCTCCATCAACAGATGAATGGATTGCAAAATTATGGGAAATACAATGGAATTCTACTCAGCTATAAAGAAGAACAAAATCATGTCATACACAAGAAGGTAGAAAGACCTGGAGAACATTATGTTAAGTGAGATCAGCCAAGCACAGAAAGAGAAGAGACTTATTTCTCTAATATGCTCAAACTAGGGAGTATTAGGGATACCAGAGGGACTCCAGATAATTGAGGGAAAATCTCAGCAAAGCTAGATTGGAATGGTAGGAGAGGAAGAAGGCTGAGGTTGAATAATGAATGGGGCTATATCCGAATTTGTGTAAAAATATAAATATAGTATGGTTGACCTGGACACTCATTGCTGGGAGGGGGAAGGGGAAGTGCACAGTCTGAGTATAAGTCATTTTCAATATGATCCACATAAAAATAAAATAAAATAAAATAGTCCTCATGGCCAGCCCCATCCAGAAATATGTCAAATTCTCAAGGGTCGAGTTCTGGACATCAGTATTTAATATTGAAGAGATCCTCATGTACATACAACCAGGGTTGAGGATGTGAGAAGCCCTTTATAAAGGAGCTTCTGTTGTTTTTACTATACCATAAAAACTCCCAGCCATTTGAGGCCATCTTTACTAACTGAAGACTATTAAATTAGAAAAGTTTGAATATGAAAACACTCTGTTTCTTTAAACGTGAGGAGGAGCCTGAATTTTTTAAAGCAAACACCATAATGACTAGAATATGGAATTAAAAACAGTTCTCTTCAGTTTTACTTTTATTGAGAAAGTGATAGCAATTAATGATTATTTCTCCCATATTTTCAAAAATGTTATGTTTGAGAATTTTCTTCTGCTATCTAGGTTTGTTTTTGTGAGCAAGTAACATATTTATCAGTAAGTGGGAATATTTTTTGAGACTATTTTTTATTTTATTCTTCATTTTTTAATTTTTTTAATGTTTTATTGGTGCATTGTACTTATACATCTTAATGGGATAAAAGATGGTGTAGTCATACACGCACACATCACCCAGTTAGCCCTTACCCAATTCCCACCCCATTCCCTCCCCATCTCTCCTTCCCATGCTTGGCTTAGTGATTGATATGTTTGACTAACTACATCATGTGCTTTAGAGAGTTTCCCTCTTCCTCCCTCCCATCCCCTCAGTTAGGTCGCCTTATTTGCTTCCCTATAGAATCTCCTTCTTCATCTAAAGTTCCTCCTATTACTTATTTCTCCCTAGCTTTCACATATTAGGGAAAGCATCCAATTTCTTATTTTTTGTGACCGACTCACTTAGCATAATGTCCTCCATTCCCTCCATTTCCCTGTAAATTATGTAATTGTGTTTTTCTTTATGGCTGAGTAAAATTCCATTGTGTATATATATATCCCACAGTTTTGTAATCCATTCATCTGTTGATGGACATCTTGGCTGGTCCCATAGTTTGGCAATGGTGAATTGTGCAGCTATGAACAAGGATAGGCATGCATTAGTTTGGTAGTTTGGTTTCCTTTATTTTGGGTAGATACCCAGAAGTGGTATTGTTGGATCAAATGGTAAGTTTGTTCCCATTCTTCTGAGGATCCTCCATACTGTTTTCCAATGTGGTTGTACTAGTTTGCAATCCCATCAACAATGTTTTAGAGTTCCTACTTCTCCACATCCTTACCAGCATTAGTCATTTGATATTAGCTTTAAAAAATATACTTTTATTGGTGCATTGAAACTATACATCATAATGAGGTTTGGGATGATAGGAACATACATGTGCAGAGCACTTGGTGTGTAACTTTGAATCCCACCCCATTCCCTCACCTTGCTTTGTTATTGAGATTTGTGTTAATAATTTCATATATGTACATAGCAATATTTGAACTGTTGCCTTCATCAAGTCTACTTCCCCACCCCCTCCTCAGAGTCCCTGCTGGCACTCTCTAGCAGGTAGGTATGAGAAAAACATAAAATTGTTTACTTTCTGAAACTGGCTAAAACAAAAACTCTATTACTTGTGAATATATGGATAAATACAAATGACTTTATATTAAGTGAAATCAGCTAGACAAAGGCATAATTTCATATTACCTCATTTCTATATAGAATCTAAAAATGTTGAACTCATAGAACCAGAAGGTAAGAGGGTGGTAGGTAAGAAAAAGGGAGAGATTGGCAGATAGGTAAGTCTCAGATAGTAGTAGTAGTTTGCTTATCCTCTAATCAAAATAGGAATGTATCTTAGCATTTCTGTACCTTGACTTGTATTTCTTAAGTCATATAAGCATTCTTTCTTATTAACCAATATGGAAATGTACCTTAAAATTTCTATACCTTGATTTATATTTCTTATGTAGTATAAGAATTCTTCCTCAACTGGCAGAAAAAGAAAGTATATACTCTATGCTATGATGCCTACTATGAAAGAGCTTACTTAACAGGCATTCAAAACCCGTGTAATGTATGAAATAAATAAAAAATATCAATAAACTATATTTCCATGACTCTCTTTTGGCTAGAGTTATAGATTTTTTTTTCAGTACTGAGGATGAAACCCAGGGGCATTGTACCTCTGAGCTATACCCCCAGCCCTATTTTTAGTCTCTTTATTTTTTGAAATAGGGTCTCACTGAGTTGCAAAGTGCTTCACTAAGTAGCTGAGACTGTCCATGAACCGTGATCCTCTGGTCTCCACCTCCTGAATGCTGGAATTATGAGCATGTGCCACCACACCCGGCCTAGATATGGTTTATAATATCTTTATAAGATGAATTAGTACAATATTTTGATTTATTATGATGTGGCTAGAGATCCAGAGCATCAGAAATCAATTTTACTGGTGCAGATACTGGTGTATGCCATGAAGTTATGGAGCTGGTATTGGTCTAGCAACATTTTGATTTCATGTGAATTTTTCTGCTTTTACAGTTTCTGGATCATAGAAGAAATGATAGCCCCCTTGATGGTCCAATTCTGCTATGTACCTTCATAAATAATTCCTGAAAACTCAACAGAGAGTTTGGGGGTTAGACTTTTAATTATATCATGTGGCATTTAGTGCTCTGAAGTAAACCTCTCTACTTAAACTAGTTGTAGTAGATCTTTTTTTCTGCCACTAAACATAGATTGATATAGATATAAAAAAAGGTAAGAAAAAAAGCTCATGTTATATGACGAAAAATGTTGATTTGTCTACCTTATTATTTTATTCTAAGACTCAAAATGATGTTTACAGGAACTACTTGACACATTCTTATGATTTATATCATTTTACAAATAAATTACAAATACAAGTTGCTGCTTTCCTCTCCTTTTTATTTTCTTCTAGTTTTTTCAGTCATAAATATACTCAGAAATCAGCTGTCATTCCTCACATCCAAGAAAAGTGAAAAGTTTTATTTTTTATTATTTATTATTTTTTATTATTTATTATTTTTTTTATTTTTTTTTTGGTGGTACTGGGGTTCCTGGAAGCCCTTTTACCTTCGGGTTACACTCCCAGACCTATTTTATACTTTTTATTTGGAAACAGGGTCTCTTAAGCCAGCGAGGCTGGCTCTGAACCAGCGTGATCCTCCTGTCTCTGCCTCCCAAGCGTGGGGATTACAAGCATGCACCACCACGCCTGGCAGAAAAGTGAAAATTTTTAAATGGCTAAAGACAAATTTCTGAGGAAAATAAACTTTCATGTATTGGTTGTGTGGGACTATAGTACAAATAAGGTGTATTCCTTACCTTTTTCATTTTTATAATCAAAGTACCTAACACAAACTACTGAGAGCCTTTATTTAGAATCACAATTTCAAAGGTTTCAGAGGTTTTGTCCATGGTTGGCTAGCTCTGAGGCATTAACAAGGCATGGTGGAGAAATGCCACTGAACTCAAACTGGCCGAAAGAAGATAGAAAGTTGAAAAGGCCAGAGACAGATGTAATCCTCAAGGCCAGGCCCACCTCCTGCAGCTGTACCCCTTCTCTGAATCTCACTACACTGCTACCACATGAACTCTGGGGGGTACATTGCAAATCTAAACCATAGTATAAGCAACCCATTTAAATTTAAATATTACATTATTATTTAATTTAAAATTATATTAATATACAATATACTCATAATAGTTATGCATTTAGAAAGAAGATTCTAGAATGCTGTTTTGTTTTTATAATTTTGAAAAAATTAGTAATTATAGAAGGATGAGATGGCATATTTAGCTAAAAAAATTTCCCTTGCTTTTTCTTGAATTGAATATTTCAGAAATTATCTTTATAATTATGTTGTTTTTCAAATTCAACACACTTTCTATTTTTTCTCTTATTTTTTTCTTTTTATTTTCCCTTAACAATCATTTTTTTGTCTTTTTATCTTTGAGGTCCTCTCTCATCCTTCATTTTTTTCACTCATTCATGTGATTACACATGTTTGTTGGACACCTATGACCTGCTCTACTGAGGTGCTAGGTTTTGAAAATAAACCAGTCAGTCTCTACTTTCCTGTAGCGTCCACTATCAAAAGGTAGTGCTGAGTCAGGTGTAGTGGTGAAAGCTCATACCTGTAATCCCAGTACTGAGTAGATTGTACAGTACAGGAGATGAGACAGGAGTACCACATGTTTGAGAAAAGCTTCAGCAACATAGTAATACTTTCAGAAAACTAGGAAGACCCTGTTTCAAAACAAAATAAACAAATTAATAAAAAGGGCTGTGGTGTAGCGCAGAGGTAGAATGCCCTTGAGTTCTATATCAGTATCACACACATGCACAAAACACTGATTGTTGTGTAAGAAAGCCTTGAATGGTGAGAGATGGATTATTTGGAGTTATTCTATTCCTATAGCTCAGAGATAACAGGCTTCAAAGAAGAAACTAGATTAGAAATAGTGGGTGAGTGTTGTGGGTTGGATTTTATTCTCCCCAAATGATGTTGAAGTCCTAACCTCTACAACCTCAGAATGTGATCCTTCTAGAATCTTTCTAGATATAATCTAGTCAATATTTGATCCTCAAGTGTGAGCCATTAATCTAAAATGGCTGGTGTTTCTAAGAACACTGCTAATGGTAAATTTGGACAAAGACAAAATACTCAGGAAAAAAAAGTCTTGTCAAGATAGAGCAGAGATGTGAATTATGCTGCTGCCAGGGGGGGGGGGGGTGAGGATTGCAGGCATACACCATAAGCTAACAGATGCAGGAAGTTCTTTCTCTTCCTGCTTTCAAAAGAAATTCTGCTGATACTTTGATTCTGTATAGGACAATAAAAGAATATTTTTTTTGCAGTACTGCAATTGTACCTCCAAACTATACCCCTAGCCCTATTTTTTATTCTTTATTTTGAAACAGGGTCTCATTGAGTTAGAAAGAGCCTCGCTAAGTAGCTGAGGCTGCCCACGAACTGTGATCCTTTGGTCTAAGCCTCTGAAATGCTGGGATTACAAGTGTGCATCGCCACGTCTGGCTAAATTTTTGCTTTTTTTAGCCACCTAGCATGAGGGGCTTTCCATAGCAGTTTTAAGAAACTAATACAGCAAGGAAGTAAGAAGTCATCAAATATTCTCAAAAAGTAACTGATATTTGGCCGGTGAGTAGCCTTGTAACTTTCTTTTGTTCATGAAATCATTATATAACATGTCTGTCTATGCTCATCATTCACTTCCAGCACTCTTCTAGCTCCTAGGATTTAAATTTTTTGTGGTATCCTTGTGACCTGATGAAATATTATCTTACTGTTTATATGACAGAAACAAGAAGCAGCAAAGACTACTGAGGCAGAGTTTTGTCTTTAATGTCTTAATTGTAATTTTTTAATGTGAATGCATGTATATCATTGAAGATAGGATTATGAGTTTTCAAAACTGTTCACTGCACTCAGGCCTATACAGATACCATGTAGCAGAAATTATTTTATAATGAGGTAATAGCTGTTAAATATTCTATAAACATTAGACATTAGTACTAGAAGGCATCAAATGAGAATTAAAAATAACTTGAGATATAAAATATTAACTTGGGTTCATTCCTCTCTCTCTCTCTTCTCCATATACATATATATATATATATATATATAGATATAGATATAGATATAGATATATAGATATAGATAGATATAGATAGATATAGATATAGATATCTGTGTCTGTGTGTGCCTGTTTGTGTCTCTGTGTGTCTGTGTGTCTGTGTGTGTATTGTTGGGAATTAAGCTCAGGGGAATTCTACCTCTGAGTCACACTTCCAGCCCTATTTTTTTGTTTGAAACAGGGTCTAACTAAGTTGCTGAGAGCCTTACTAAGTTTATGAGGTTGGCTTTCATCCTGTGATTTCCTTAATCTCCCAAGTACTAGGATACAGGTGTGTGCCACCATGCCTGGCTCTTATCTCTCTTACTAGCTGACTATAGGAAATTCAGTTCTATCTTCATATGGTGAAAGATAACAAAATATTCATCTTCACGCTGGGTACTTGTTGAAAACTAAAATAGATGATTTATTATTATTATTATTATTATTATTATTAATGATCAATATTGCTACTTATTGACCATAATTGAAATAATTGATGGTATAATAGTGAAGGATTATGATAGCAATAGTAAATATGTAAAATGTCTCATCACATTAGCTGAAGTTGGGGATTTCACTATAATTCTCTAACTTTGCAATTGGTCTACTATGAATTACAGTTAAGTGTTTGGAAATTTTTCAATGGTGGCTATATCTGAATGAATCCCTCTGAGTACTATAGTTGGTCTCATTTCATTTTTTAAAATAAATTTTGTATTTTACTCCATTTATTATTATTTAATTTATCTTAATTGTTTACTGTCCTTTATTTTACTTGAATTATTTGTAAATTCATTAGTTAATATTATATTTTTCTACACATTGTTTGGATCAACTTCTTATTTATTGAATTATCAGAATTACTTATAGTTTTTATTTTTCTCATTTAAAACAAAATCAAATATTTTCTGCTGCCCATTTTTTTTATTTATTTTTTGTTCCATGAAACATTATGTTACTTACCCAATACATTTATCTCCTCTAAGTTAATCATTTAACTTTACCTGTTAACTCTATTTTTCTCTTACAGCACATTGTCATTACAGTTTAACTGTTATAAAAGAAAAAAAAAGCACATCCCATGAAAACTAGTTTGGTTACCTGTTATGCAGCCATGGTATAATATAGAAAAAAATTTCCCAAGGATCTGATGTGATTAAAATGTCAGAACATAAATAGTTAAGTTGCTTTAAAAATTTATTAAGTTGAAAATTGTAAACATTATGAAGGGAAAGTAATTTCTTTCATTCAAACTAAAAATAATTGCTTGCTTAAGAAAACTTACCTTGGCCCAGGTCGCGGGACCCTGGGCCCCGGGCCGAACTGTGCATAGCACGCCAGACCCCTGGAGAAACCAGGCCCAGTAAGACACTGGGTTCTGGGCAGGGGTCGCGCGCGGGGCACGCCAGATGGGGCCCGGGTCACGGGACTCTGGGCCCCGGGCCGAACTGCGAGTAGCACGCCAGACCCCTGGAGAAACCAGGCCCAGTAAGATGCTGGGTTCTGGGCGGGGGTCGCGGGGCACGCCAGCTGGGGCCCGGGTCGCGGGACTCTGGGCCCCGGGCCGAACTGCGAGTAGCACACCAGACCCCTGGAGAAACCGGGCCCAGAACAGAAAAAGATAAAGAAAAATGTCGGAGAGGAGGTAAGAAAGCCGTTATGGATGCCAGGACACTGGAGATGCAGACAAAACTTATCTAAATGCACTGGAACTTATGGAAAAATTCGCCGTGAAAGAGGACTGTTATTTCTCTATATTGTTAAGAATCTCAGACATCACATATAAGGAGAGAGTTTAGCGGAGACCAAGGAGAAATGCGGTGTTGAAAGAGTTCTCTGCGATGGTGGTGGAGACTTGTATTCAGGAGAAGCAGAAACCGGATCTTACCAACTTTATTTTTTTGGAGAAATTACACCAAATGTCGAACGGAGCCTGCCGAGGGGTTAGGCCAGTGCTGGGGCCAGTGAGGCCGGCATCAGAGCCTGCCTTGAGGCAAGGCCGGTACTGGGGCCTCCGAGGCCAGGATAAGAGCCTGCCGAGGGGTTAGGCCAGTGCTGGGGCAGCGAGGCCAGCATCGGAGCCTGCCATGAGGCATGACCAGTGCTGGGGCCTCCAAGGCCGGGATCGGAGCCTGCCGAGGGGTTAGGCCGGTGTTGGGGCCAGCGAGGCCGGCATCGGAGACTGCCTTGAGGCAAGGCCAGTACTGGGGCCTCCGAGGCCAGGATAAGAGCCTGCTGAGGGGTTAGGCCGGTGCTGGGGCCAGCGAGGCCGGCATCGGAGACTGCCATAAGGCAAGGCCGGTGCTGGGGCCTCCGAGGCCGGCATCAGCCTGCCTTGAGGCAAGACCGGTACTGGGGCATCCGAGGCCGGGATAAGAGCCTGCCGAGGGGTTAGGCCGGTGCTGGGGCCAGCGAGGCCAGCATTGGAGCCTGCCATGAGGCAAGGCCGGTGCTGGGGCCTCCGAGGCCAGGATAAGAGCCTGCCGAGGGGTTAGGCCGGTGCTGGGGCCAGCGAGGCCGGCATTGGAGCCTACCGTGAGGCAAGGTCGGTACTGGGGCCTCCGAGACCAGGATAAGAGCCTGCCGAGGGGTTAGGCCGGTGCTGGGGCCAGCGAGGCTGGCATCGGAGCCTGCCTTGAGGCATGACCAGTGCTGGGGCCTCCAAGGCCGGGAACGGAGCCTGCCGAGGGGTTAGGCCAGTGCTGGGGCCAGTGAAGCCGGCATCAGAGCCTGCCTTGAGGCAAGGCCGGTACTGGGGCCTCTGAGGCCAGGATAAGAGCCTGCCGAGGGGTTAGGCCAGTGCTGGGGCCAGCGAGGCCAGCATCGGAGCCTGCCGTGAGGCAAGGCCGGTACTGGGGCCTCCGAGACCAGGATAAGAGCCTGCCGAGGGGTTAGGCCGGTGCTGGGGCCAGCGAGGCCGGCATCGGAGCCTGCCTTGAGGCATGACCAGTTCTGGGGCCTCCAAGGCCGGGAACGGAGCCTGCCGAGGGGTTAGGCCGGTGCTGGGGCCAGTGAGGCCGGCATCAGAGCCTGCCTTGAGGCAAGGCCGGTACTGGGGCCTCCGAGGCCAGGATAAGAGCCTGCCGAGGGGTTAGGACGGTGCTGGGGCCAGTGAGGCCAGCATTGGGGTCTGCCGTGAGGCATGACCAGTGCTGGGGCCTCCGAGGCCGGGATAGGAGCCTGCTGAGGGGTTAGGCCGGTGCTGGGGCCAGTGAGGCCGGCATCGTAGCCTGCCCTGAGGCAAGGCCGGTGCTGGGGCCTCCAAGGCCAGGATAAGAGCCTGCCGAGGGGTTAGGCCGTGCTGGGGCCAGCGAGGCCGGCATCGGAGCCTGCCGTGAGGCATGACCAGTGCTGGGGCCTCCGAGGCCGGGATCGGAGCTTGCCGAGGGGTTATGCCGGTGCTGGGGCCAGCGAGGCCAGCATCGGAGCCTGCCGTGAGGCAAGGCCGGTGCTGGGGCCTCCGAGGCCAGGATAAGAGCCTGCCGAGGGGTTAGGCCGGTGCTGGGGCCAGCGAGGCCGGCATCGGAGCCTGCCTTGAGGCATGACAAGTGCTGGGGCCTCCAAGGCCGGGAACGGAGCCTGCCGAGGGGTTAGGCCGGTGCTGGGGCCAGCGAGGCCGGCACTGGAGCCTGCCATGAGGCAAGGCTGGTACTGGGGCCTCCGAGCCCGGGATTGGAGCCTGCCGAGGGGTGAGGCCGATGCTGGGGCCAGCGAGGCTGGCATTGGAGCCTGCTGTGAGGCAAGGCCGGTTCTGAGGCCTCCGAGTCCGGAATTGGAGCCTGCCTTGAGGCAAGGCCGGTACTGGGACCTCCATGGGTGGGATAAGAGCCTGTCGAGGGGTTAGGCCGGTGCTGGGGCCAGCGAGGCCAGCATCGGAGCCTGCCGTGAGGCAAGGCCGGTACTGGGGCTTCCGAGGCCAGGATAACAACCTGCCGAAGGGCTAGACCGGTGCTGGGGTCAGCAAGGCCAGCATTGGAGCCTGCCGTGAGGCGAGGCCAGCATCGGAGCCTGCCGTGAGACATGGCCAGTGCTGGGGCCTCCTAACCCGGGAACGGAACCTGCCCGAAGGGTTAGGCCGGTGCTGGGGCCAATGAGGCCGACATTGGAGCCTGCCGTGAGGCTAGGCAGGTGCTGGGGCCTCCGAGGCCGGGATTGGAATCCTGCCAAGGGGTTAGGCCGGTGCAGGGGCCAATGGCCAGCATCGGAGCCTGGCGTGAGGCAAGTTCACTCCTGCGGCCTCCAAGGCCGGGACCAAAGCCAGCTTAGGGGTTAGACCGGTGCAGGGGCCAGCGAGACCAGAACTGGGGCCTCCTATGAGGCAAAGCCGCTGCTTGAGCCAGCGAGGTCTGGATCAGTCCACTGAGTAGCCAGGCCACTACTGGGACCATCAAGAGTGGGATCGGTACTTGCAATGCAGCATGCACAGAGAAATATTGCAGAAAATATAAATCAGACGCTTCTCTTAATCAGCAATAACTAGGAGGAAAAGGGCAACAGGAAGAGGTTGAGCTATAGAAAGGGCCCTATAGTGAAGCAACTAATGTGACCAATCAGAGGGTATGTAATACTGGAGGACGGAGCCTCTTTAAAACGCAGGAGGTACATAAACAAATGTATCAAAGTAAATCACCAAAGAAGCCTGGGATGGAGGGAGGGGGAGGGAATGGGATGGGGGCTGGAGGAGGGCTAATTGGATGATGTGTGCTTGTATATCCTCTCAAGTCTTGTACTCCAATGTGATTGATATATGACTACAATGCACCAATTTAAAAAATAAATTAATAAAAAAAAGGCTCGGAAAAGTGTTTTATATATCATATATATGTACAAAAAAGTAAATAAATAAATTTTCTGAAAAAAAAGAAAAAAAAAAAGAAACCTTAAAAAAAGAAAAAAAAAAAAGAAACCTTACCTCTCTTACACATGAAATCACAAGTATGGTACATTAATAAATCCCCAGACCAAAAAAAAGGTGAAATTAATTTTGTGCATTTTTCAATATACAGATTCAAAAAATTTATGAAATTATTTTTCTACCAATTTATTATTTAGATGTTTGTGTCAGTGACATCTTATCCTACACCATGTCCTCTCTAGGCTTCCTTAACAGGCATCCCTATAAGTTATCAGCTGGAAATCCTGGTTCACCTTTTTTTTTTTTTTTTTGAGAAATTTTTGGCCTGAAGAGTTAAGTATCTTCCTGTCAAAAGAATAGCAAACAAGAAAAACAAAAGTATTAAAAACATATTTTGTTGTTACTTTTTAATTAGTAGTAGTTTTATATCTAGCAAATTTGTTAAAGGACACAATTGCTTAGTCCTGTATTACATGAGGATACTGCCTTTTAAGAAATTTTTTATTGGTGCATTATAGTCATACATCTTAATGGAGTACAAGATGGTAAAGGCATACATGCACACATCACTCATTTAGACCTTCCCTAGTTCCTACTCCATTCCCTCCCCCTCCTTCCTTCTCATGTTTGGCTTAGTATATTTGACTTTGATATATTTGTTAATGTACATCATGCATATTAGAGAATTTTACTCTTTCTCCCTCCCATCACTCTAGACAAAGGAGAAGAAACCATAGGTGAGCAAATAAGGCTACTGCCCTTTTTAAAAATTAAATTATTATAAAAACAAATTCTCCCTTGATCATTACCTCCAAGTTTGATTTTTATTTTCTTACCTCATATCTCCACCTAATAAAACTTCTGGCATGTGTTAGCAATGCTCATTGCCAATGCTTCTAGGCATTTACATGTATTTTTTATCTACACAGAATGATGAAAAATTTAGTTTCTACTTTATTTTTTATTGGTGCACTATAGTCTTACATCATAATGTAGACCATGTTGACAATGACATACATTTGCACAGTACTTGGTGTTCCCTCACCCCCACCTCCCCAATTCCCTCCCTCCCAATACAACGTGTCCAGATTGGCAATATTATATTTACACGTATACACATAGTCACAGGTAGCATTTTTATTCATAAACCTCAGTCTTCCTCTTCCCCTGCCCTTCTTCCTGACTCCACTAAGGATCTCCTCCATTATCCGGAGTTCCCCTGGTATCAAAATACTCCCTAGCTTGAGCATATTAGAGAAAACTTATGTGCCTTCTCTTTCTGTGCTTGGCTAATCTCACTTAACATAATGTTCTCCAGGTCTTTCCATCTTCTTACAAATGACATAATTTTTTTTATTGCTGAATAGAATTCCATTGTGTGTGTTTTCCATAATTTTGTAATCCATCATCTGTTGATGGACACCTACATTGGTTCCATAGTTTGTCTACTGTGAATTGTGCTGCTATGAACATGGGTATGCATATGTTACTGTAGGTTCCTGGTTTTCACTCCTTCAGAAAGATACCCAGAAGTGATACAACCATATCGTATGATGGATTCGTTCCCTGTTTTCTAAGGAATCTTCATAGTGGCTGAACTCGTTTGCATAGCTGGTTTGCAAGAAACTCACCTTAGAGCCAAAGATACTCATAGGCTAAAGGTGAAAGGATATAAAAAGATATGACATGCCAATGGAGACCAAAAATGAGGAGGGATAGCAACGCTGATATCTAATAAAACAGACTTTAAGCTAAAACACATCAGAAGAGACAAAGGAGGGTACTTGTTATTAAAAAAAAAGGATCAATCCAGCAAGAAGTTATAATGATGGCAAACATTTATGCTTCAAATACGGGTGCACTTACATTTGTAAAACAAATTATTCAGGACACCAGGTCTCAAGTAGAACCAAATACAATAATATTGGAGTATTTCAACACACCACTCATGCTGCCAGGTCGATCTTGAAGGCAAAAGATGAGTCAGTATACTTCAGAACTAAAGAAACCTGTAAACCAAATGGACCTAATAGACATACAGAATATTCCAACTAGCAATAGCTGAGTACACATTTTTCTCAGCTGCCCATGAAATCTTCTTCAAAGTTGACCACATAATGGGGCACAAAGCAAGCACTAGCAAATTCAAAAGATGTAATATAATTGTTTATACTTTAAAAAAAATGAAAGTATCATTTTAATAGATCTAACAAATTTTGATCAGCTGCATAGTATACTACAGTATAAATGTTTCATGGCTTCCTGTTGAGGTTCTTCACAGCTTGCTTTCTTTTTCCTTTATTTTATTATACTTATAACCAGAGTAAAATGAATATCCCAGCAACTGTCTACTCTTACAAATATGCAAATTTTTCTCCAAAACTTAGAATATGGTAAAAATGATGTGTTATAGAGATTTTCTTTGGTAATATCTAGTTGGCTTTAAGAGATAGTATCAAATAGTTTTCAAATTAGCTCTGCTGACTTGTCCTCTCATCAGCAATGTACAGAAAATCATTTCCTAGCAATATTCTGAAAGATTTATGTTATCACATTTTTAAAAGGTCTTAATTGACAAGTTGTTTCCCACCAGGACTTCTTAGCATGTCTTCATGTAATAATTGAGTACATGTGCTTTTTTGTGACTTCCCTGTTAACACGCTTGACTCGTTTTTGTGTTTGGACTTCTGCCATTTTAATATTAATCTGTAGGCTATATTGATCTCTTCCGTTCTGTGTGTTAACTGTGGGCCTACAATGCTAGACTGATGGTTTTAAACTAATCTACAACCAGGTGGGGAGAGAAATTAAAGGTAAATGAACTGGAATAATTTTATGATTATTCAATATCATGAAAGAAAAGAACTTTCTAGTTGGGTTACCTAAGAGCAGTCATGGGATGTTATAGAAAGAAATTGAAATGTTCTTTTAATTTTATTTTTTGATATTTTATTTTTGCATTTAGTAAGTATATTGGTTAAAAAAAGTAAAAATAAAAATAATTGACTCTACTATAGAGTGAGAAAGTACTGGTTTGTATATTTAAATAACACAAACAACTGCAAATTATTTTACTCAGCCTTTGCTTACAGTAGGCTTTTTAATGGCATATTAGGGAAACCTATGCTATTAATTTTGGTTTATTCAATAAATAAATATTTTTACTTAATAACTTTTGTGGAGTTTTTGTTTTCTTTACCTTAGTTCACATTAAACACTCAATTATACATCTCAGCTTTTCTATGAATATTCTGTTTAGTTGTATAAATTTTTGCATCAATACCACAGTTTCACATTTTATGAGTATTCTCCTTTGTGACATATCCACATATATTCTAGTTATTTCTAGAATTTTATCTTTCACATGACATTTAAAATCAACTTAAAACATTCTATAAAATCCTGTGGAAATTTGTTTTAATTGCAAGGAAATTTAGTACTAATTAGAAAAAAACTATGCCGAAACTTCCCATCTGTAAAGATGTTATAATTTTCATTTATTCAGAAGTGCTTATTCCATTCAGTCAATTTGTATAACTTTTCTTTAGAAGTGAAGATATTTCCTTCTTTTTTTTTTTTTTTTGTGATACCGGGGATTGAACCCAGAGGCATTCTACCATTGAGCTAAACTGGCAGCCCAATTTTATTTATTTTGAAATAAATAGTCTTACTAGGATGATGAGAGTCTCATTACTTGCTGTCCTCAAACCTGCCATTCTGTTTTTTAGCCTCCCAAGTACTGGAATTACAGGTATGTGCCACCATGCCCAGCTTTTATCCTCTAATTCATTCTCCTCTCCTCTCCTCTCCTCTCCTCTCCTCTCCTCTCCTCTCCTCTCCTCTCCTCTCCTCTCCTCTCCTTTCTTCTTCTTCTTCTTCTTCTTCTTCTTCTTCTTCTTCTTCTTCTTCTTCTTCTTCTTCTTCTTCTTCTTCTTCTTCTTCTTCTTCTTCTTCTTCTTCTTCTTCTTCTTCTTCTTCTTCTTCTTCTTCTTCTTCTTCTTCTCTCTCTCTCTCTCTCTCTCTCTCTCTCTCTCTCTCTCTCTCTCTCTCTCTCTCTCTCTCTCCTTTGTGGTACCCAGGGATTGAATCCAGGAACATGCTACCTCTACAACTGCAGTCCTATTTTTGATTTTTTATTCTTTTTTGTGAAACAAAGTCCTACCAAATTGTGGAGGACCTCACTACACTAGATAGTTAAGGCTGACCACAAAATTAGGATCCTCCTATCTCAGCCTCCCAAGTACTGGGATTAAAAGTTACCTCTCTCATTTATAATATTTTATTTAAGATTCATCTTGTTTATTTTTTCTAGATAAGCATTATATAATATCTAGTTTGTCCATCTTCATCTTTCAAACAACACGGTTTGTATTTTGGTCATTACTGATTCTTAAAAAAATTTTTATTGGTGCATTGTAGTCATACATCTTAATGCAGTAAAAAATGGTAGAGACATACATGCACACATCAATCGTTTAGCCCTTCCCCAATTCCCACCCACTTCCTCCTCTTCCCTCCTTCCCATCTTTGGCTTAGTGATTAACTTTGATATGCTTATTAATGTACACCATGTACATTAGGGAATTTTCCTCCCCCACCTCAGTTAGGTTACCTTGTTTGCTTATCTATATTTTCTCCTTCTTTGTCTAGAGTTACTCCTATGACCTATTTTCTCCCTTGCTCTTGCAAAATAGGAAGAGCATCCAATTTTAATTTAATAAGATTTAGCATTTTTTAAAAATTTGTTTTATGAGAATTTACCCCATGTTTATCTGCTGTAGCAAGTTAATACCATATTCCTCATTTTAATATCTTTCTTATAAGGTGTTTCCCTAAGTATCTAATATTTTGTTACTGTGAAAATGATTATTTCTGCCTTATACTGGCAAGGTTTAAGAAAACTATTGGTGTATATGCAGTACTTAAATACTGTTCTCTGACTAAATTCACCTATTAGTCCTTACTATTATAATGTTTTCCTCTTTTGTGAATATTAAAAATATTTTAGAAATTTTTTTTCAATCTAATTCTTTTCTTATTGCATTGGCTAGAAACATGAGTGGCCATGATACAATTTCTGTTTTTTAATTTAATAGAAAAGTACATCATGTTTTTCATTAGTTACTTGAAGCGTGTTATTTATCATGGGCTTCCAATGGGCATGATCAGAATAAGAATTTTATTATCCTCCCTGTTTGTCAGGAGATATTAATGTGCTTATGTTTTATTTTTGTTGCAGTTAATCTTGTTTTGATTGTTTCACTTGAATGATAATACAATTTTATCATTTAATTGCTTATTTTTGAATGTGGCTATCACCAAGAAATAATTTTGTTAGTTTTATTTTTGGAGCCTTCTTCTGTGGCCCTGTGTTTAATCATGGTTTGTATATATATATAATTTTTTGTGGGCCTTGGGGTGGAACCCAGGGGTATTCTACCTCCGAGCTACACCCCCTGCCCTATTTTTTATTCTTCATTTAGAAACCAGGTCTCACTGAGTTGCAGAGGACCTCACTAAGTAGCTGAGGCTGTCTGCGAACCGTGATCCTCCAGGTCTCAGCCTCCCCAATGCTGGGATTACAAGCATGCGCCACCACACCCGGCTAAATGTATATATTTAAGATGAATTACTACTACCTTTTGAAATAAGAATGTTTTTTTTAATTTATGTTATCAAATTTTCTCTTTCTTGCTAAAATTTGGCTTATTTTATCTGTTATTTTCTGAAAAAAGTATATGAATCTTTCCCACTATGATCATAAAAGTATTAATTTTCCTTTTAATTAGGTCCAAAAAATATCACAGTGAGTGGATCTATCTTTCTCCAACATGAAATTTCTCACTTTGTACTGTTTAGTGATTTTCACTTAAATTTTGGTTTTCTGATGTTCACATAACACATCATTAGGATGTAAAATACAAAGTAAAACTCAGCCCAATAAATCAATCCTATGAGAGGCATTAAGAGTGTAGTGTACAGACTTCTGTAAGGATAAGACTTTGTGACTGATTGTACATGAAGGGATGTCAGAAAGAAAGGAAAATATGACTGAAAAGATTGAGGATTAAACTGCAAAATGTCCTTTTTCCAGGAACAACTTAAAAGAGACTAATGCCTTTAGTTTTGCTGAAAGTAAGACTTTGTAAAGGCTTTTCCATTAGATATTTATAAGTAGAGTTAAGAATTCAGGTTCATCTGAATAAAACCCTTAATTAAAATTGTATTGAAGAATTCTTCAGTCATTCAAGAATTTCAATAGTCCATTCCTCCCCCACCCCTTGCATTTAAATAAAGTGTCTGGCCCTCAAGAAAGTAGTAACATCTCAATAAAGGCATGTTAACTTGAATTGGGAGGGGCAGCTTTCCAATGTGTGCCTAGCTTTATTGATACTAATATTCTTTTCAGTGTATCACTGCTCCACTCGATTTTAGAATACCAGGAAGAAGATAAGCTTACGAATAGGGTTTCATGGTAAAATGAAGTCGGCATCATAAATTTTAATTCAGTTGAGAGAGAATGTTGATGGAGATAAAGTAGGGAGAAAAACCAGATAGCAGTATGTGAAAGACTGGGGGAAAGAGCCAGGTGTGGTGGCAGATGCTTGTACAGATGCTCCCAGTACTTGGGAGGATGAGACAGGAAGATGCCAGGTTTGAGAACAGTCTCAGCAAGTAGTGAGGTCCTCATCAATGTAGTAAGACCCTGTTTCCAAGTAAGAAATGAAATCTGTCTGGGGGTATAGCTCAGAGGTAGAATGTCTCAGAGTTCAATTCCCAGTAATATGCATACATACACACACAAACAGACAGACAGACACACACACACACACACACATCACAACTAGGAAAAAGAAACCACACACTTTATATGTAAAGCATTTCAAAAAATTTTATTGAGAAATAATTTTATCAGCAACAAAAATGTAGTTATTGGAAGTAATTGGTTATGACATTTTTTCAAGAAAAATAAGAGAATGAAAAAAATAGTGCTGGGCATAGACTACAGTATTACAAGTCAGAAACATAGGAGAAGAATTCCAAAATATGTAAATATGAAGTAGAATAGAATAAAAAAAGAAAGAAAGGAAATAAAAGGGAGGGCAAAAAAACTGTAACCTTTCTGTTCATATTTAACTTAGCCTGTGCTAATGTCCTTCATACCTTTCCTACCCAAGACAGTTTTCTCTACAGATTCATCACTTCTACATTTCTGGGAAATACATAAATCTTCACTCATACATTTAAGGTCACTGGAAACTTACTCACTTTTGCATATTTCACTGTGAAATGTTAATGAACCCACCAATGCATGTACTTTTAGAATAATTTGAGCAAAGATGGGTAGGAAACCTATAAGATAGGGTCCTTTCTCAACTATTGATAATATCAATGAAGAAAATATCAATATAAGAATACTGAGAATTGCCAGGTCATCATAAATTATCTTGTGATCACCAGACTGAACTCATCTCTACCTGCCTTTTGTGCAACTCCTGACCATCTCCTTTATAGGAAGAGCGAGAGAATATAAAAAATGTCTATTCTCAAGATGCATAAATTCTTCCTCAAATATGTATTCCTTGCTTTCCCAAAGAAATCTTTGTGTCTCAATAGCTAACACATCTAGAAGTTCTTTTCTGTGGTGTCTGTGAAATACCCTGTCATTTGGAGTTGAGGTCCCCCTCTCTGAGATCATTTCAGGCCATCCCTAATGACAGATAAGTGAATAATTTTAAAGATCATAGAGAGAGAAAAAAAATCCAAGGAATTTTTTCCAACCCTCCCCTACCAAGCCCAGATGATTCCCTAACCAGTAGTGAGTATTGGAGGAAGGTGAACATAACTTTGGGTTTAATGTCAATTCATTGTACCATTAAACTTGTGGTTTTAATTTAACTATGTTTGGCTCAGAAACCTGTATTTTTACTAGGCTAAGACTTTTCTAATTTTTTCTTTCTTTATTCCTTCTTTTTCCTTCTTACTCATGCTTAGAGTTATGCTCAAAGTTTAGCTTTTCTTTGTGAAACAAAAGGCTAGATGAGAAAGGGGTTGTGTTAGTCAACTCTTTATCCCTTTGACCAAGATATCTGACAATAACACCTTAAAGGATGAAGATTTGTTTTGGCCCAGAGTTTCAGAGTTTTCAGTCCAAAGCAGAAACATGAGAGAAGGGCATGGAGGGGGAAGATTCTCAGTTCATGGCAGCCGGTAAAAACCAGAAAGGGTGCAGGTATAAGGCATAGCATGCTTCCAGTGACCTACTTCCTCAACCATGCCCCATATACCCTCAGATTCCACCATTTTTCCAATAGCCAATTTAAATTACTAATCCATGAAGTGGATTAATCCACGAATGAGGTACAGCCCTCAGGATCCAATCATTTCTGAAAGCCCCAGTTCTGTACATTGCTACACTGGTACCAAGCCTTTAACACTCAAGACTTTGAAGAGCATTCTAGATTCAAACCATAACATCTCTGGGTCTTATAGCAAAGAACAAATGTTGCATCTCTAGAAGCTATAGAAAGGATAAAAGTAGACGAACCAAGAAGGAGATGCAAACACTGAGAAGAGGGAACTCATACAGCTATCTTTTTATGTCTATGATGATTTCTCATGTAGACTTTTCTTCCCTATGGAGTTTTTTTTTGTATTTATTTCTAAAACCTGGCTCACTATAATATTTTAAGAACGTAGCTGCATAGCTTGCTAAAATAGAATCTCCAAAATTAGTGCACAAAGTTTGCACATTTATCAAGTTCTTTAGATAATGCTTAAACAGCCAGCAAGGAATACTCAGCAGTATTTCTTGATAAAGTGAAATTCTACTCTGAATTAGTCATTTTACTTTTGTATTTCTTTCCAACTATTTTAGCACTGGAAAGGATTCAACTTCAAGAATTGAAGGCTTTATTTCAAAAGGACTAGGAATGTCCCATACCCCAAAAAATAAATAATTCTCTCTAACTGGTTTATTGCTGACAGTAACATTTCCAACAGTTGATTTTTTTTCTTTCCATATTCATTTTTCAAATGTTCTTACAAACAATAAAGAAAATGAAATATTAAGTTCAAACTTATAACTAGCTATCTGCCATAACATGTCAGATACAGAAACCCCAAGACTATAGTACCTAGATTATATTGGATGCTCATTAAATATTTACATGCTGGCAAGGGAAAAAATGAACATTTTATAAAAAGAAAGAGAAGTCATTACAACCAATTTATAATTCTGATTTCCCAGAAGTGTTGCAATATATTGCCTATTAGTAGCTTCCTGACATACAATTCTACCTCATATTTTTGAGATATGATTTGTATATAGTGAAGTCCACTAATCTACTAATCCATAAGTATAGGTTTTATATCAAGCGCATATATTTCTATACACACATATCATCCATGAACTTTTTGCCTTTTCCTTTTATATTATCCCTTAGAGACAACTGTTGTCTGAGTTGTGAATATTAATTTTTTCCATTCTAGAAATTCATTAAACTGGGATGAACACTTTTAAATCATCCAAGTTCTTGCATGTGCCAGTAGTTTATTCTTTTTATTATTTAGTAGTATTCTATTAGATAAATAAAGAACTGTCAGTTTATCCATTTTTGGGGGGAGATACCTGTGCTATTTCCATGTGTGAGTTATAATGAATAAAATCCTATGAACAGTCTCAGAAATGTTTAGGTAGCATATGCTTTCATTTACTTGTGTAAATATCAAGGAATGAAATTACTATGAAATGGTAGATGTGTATTTAACTTTATAAAATAAATTCCAGACAATGTTCTATCAGCAATGTATGAGAATTTTGAATTGTTTTATATCTTAGTTCATTCAGGCTGCTATAACAAAATGACTTTGACCAGGTGGTTTATAAACAACAGTTACTAATTTTCCATGGTCTTGGAGGCTAAGAAGTCCAAGATCAAGGTACCAACAGGTTCAATGTTTGATGAGACCTTGTTACTTGTTCATAGATGACAACTTCTCCCTGTATCATCAGAATACAGGAAGGGTGGAGGGGCTCCTTGAGATCTTCTTTATAAGGGCACTAATACCAGTCATGTGAGGTGTCCTCTCATGACCTAATCCCTTCCAAAGGTCCATGTTTTTACACCATCACACTGGTGATTATATTTCAAAAATTTTAAAAAATATTTTTGGTATGGACACAAACATTCAGACATTTCAAATAGTCAAATTTGATTTTTTTCTTCTTTCTTTTTTATTGGTGCATTGTAGTCACACATCTTAATGAAATACAAGATGGCAGCGGCATACATGCACACATCACTCATTTAGTCCTCCCCTTATCCTTTCCCCATTCCCTCCTTCCTCCCTTCTTCTCATATTTGGCTTAGTAATTAAATTTGATACATCTGTGAACGTATATTAGGGAATTTTCCTCTTTCCCCTCTCATTCGACCCCAGTTAATCCTCCTTATTTGCTCACCTATGGTTTCTCTTCCTTTGGCTGGAGTTTCTAGTAGTCAAACATTTTAACTCTAAGAATTCTAGTTTGTGTCAATAAAGTGTTATCTCATTGTCATTTAAGTTTCATTTCCTTTGACTAATTTTTGTCATGGTCATTTTTTATATATCTTATTTTTCATGCAATGTCCATTCAAATCTTATGCTTATTTAAATAATTGTGATTCTTTTGTTATTTTTACTAATTTGTAAGAGGCCTTAATTTATCCTGGATACAATTATTTTACCAGATAAAGAAATTCTAAATATTTTCTAGAAGCTGAGGCTTGCCTTTTCACTTAAAAAAAAGGACACAGTTGTTTGTGGATGAGTAACTATTTTAATTTTATTTATATTTTTCTTCCCCTCATTTTGTGCTCTTACAAAATAAGGGTCTTGGAGATGTTCTTCAACAATTTCTTGTGCGTCACGATTTTGTTTTGTATTTTAATTTATGGTCCATCTTGAATGAATTTTTGTATCCAGCTTGAACTAACATTTTCAGAGATGACAGAAATGTTCTATCTATGTCTTTAGTGAGTAGGAAACACATGTGTATGCATTTATAATATACATTAGAAATACATGCATAGAAGATAATTTAAACCTCCTTATTGGTTTCTCTTCAAATAAGGAGGTTTAACCTTATCATCTATGGTTTGGGATCGATGAATTGATGGATTCCACTATATAAAAGAATTTTAAAAATAAAGTCTAATATGATGAATTATAGACTCTACCATAGAATCTGATTTCTTAGTCACAAATGGAGGAAGATACTAGTGTAGAAATCAATGTTAACTTTATTTTCTTCATAGAATCACTGCTTATTTTAGCACTTTTTAGTGGAAAAACTTTATTCCCGCTATCTGCAATTTAGCAATTTTAAAAAGTAACTGACTGTATATCTGAGGTTTGTTTCTCAAATATAATCTTTATTTCATTACTTTTATTTTTCCTTATGCCGATATCAATTATCTTGATTAATGTACCTTATTCTATCTTGAAGTAATTAAATTACTCACATTTATCTCTGCCAACATTATTTTAGACCATATGGATACTTATTATTTCTACATACAATGTCAATATACGTTTCAAGTTGTATGAAATATTGCAAAATATTTAATGAGATAATATATTGAATCCCAATGATATTTTGGGAGATATTTTACATCTTATAAATATGACTTATACTTTATTACTATAACTTACTTTTAGCAAAGATTTCACAGTTTTCTGTATATTGGTGTTACAGAGCAGACAATAAACTAGATTATCTTGAAGAAAGTTGTCTTCTTGGGACAAATATTTATCTATGATAAAGAGACAAAAGTAGGGTTAGCTAGAAGAAAAATCAGGGCTAAAATGCAGTTTAAACAAAAGTATCAGTTGATCTGATGGGTATTTTTAAATCTCAAAGTCATTTAACATCTCGAATTGAAGCAAAATTATTAAACTGTTATGCCCCTGTTTTGATTAGCTATTGGTTGAATGCTGCCCTAGGAGGAATTACAGCTTTAGAAAGAGTGGATCTCTATTGCTGAGACTAAATGACAGAGAGGACTCGTATCTGACAGCTATCGCACAGCACTAGAGCCAGCAGCTAGGAGAATTGTTCATTCAGTACTAATAGGCAAGATACTGGGAACCTGGGTTGCATAGACCTGTGTTCACTATCTTTTGTGCACTCTGGATCTACTCACTTCATAGAATTTCTGAGAAAATACCCATGAGGATTGTGATGGTCCTCCTTTCCAGAGGGAATTTGCTAAAGAAAGTTTAGTGGCATGAATTATAGCCTTTACCACTGAAGCTTATCTCTTGGCAGAAATGGCACTCATTGTCCTAACCCTGTAGCCATACAGTTCATGCAGGAGGTTTATTTGGTGATATGATCAAGAACATTATATCTGAAGGTACGGAGAATCTGGTCACCATACCCTTCTTAGGATATGCCTGCTACACATCTCCATTAACTATTCAAAGTGGGCACCGAAAACTGTGCAAGTGTGTCATCTGAGTACCAATTTATTCCTCCATTGTGTAACAGAAGCACTAGTGGCGCACGCTTGTAATCCCCGCAATTGGGAGGCTGAGACAGGCAGAGACCCTGTTTCCAAATAAAATATATAAAATAGGTCTGAGAGTGTAGCCCGGAAGTAGAAGGGTTTCCAGGAACCTCAGTACCATCAATAAATTAATAAATAAAAAATAAAGAATAAAGCTGGGTGTGTGTGGTGATGCATGCTTGTAATCCCAGCATTCAGAAAGCGGAGACCTGAGGATTATGGTTTGAGGACAAACTCAGGTACTTAGTGAGGCCCTCTGCAACTTAGTGAGACCCTGTTTAAAAAGTAAATAAAAAAAATAGTGTTGGGGGTGTAGCTCGGAGGTCGAATGTCCCTGGGCTCCATCCCCATACCTGCAAAAAAAAAAAAAAAAAAAAAAAAAGAATAAAAAAATAGAGCTGAGGTTGTAGCTCAGAGATTGAATGCCCCTGGGTTCCATCCCCAGTGACACACACACACACACACACACACACACACACACACACACACCAATGAAATAACTTATATTTCTTCTTAATGTTATGTGTCAGTTTAATTGAAGTGCTTTTAAGACTTTTCCTTTTTTTCTTTTTTGAGTTTTTGCTAGCCATTTGAGTGGTCTGTACTTAGGTCGGCTTTTCTTTGTGTTTATCCTAATTGTGATATTTTGAAATTATTTGATCCATATTTTTAAGATGATGGTTTTAAGACTGTTTCACAAAATGTATCTCTTTGATAATGTTCTATAGGTCCTTGAGGTCTTTTTTTAAATTATTTTATAGTTTTTGCTTGTATTTGGATAATTTTTATGATTTATCTTCAATTCATTAATCTCCAGCAGTATCCAATCTATGATTCTTAGAAATTTAAAGAACTAGAGCATCTATTTTAGAGTTATAATTTTCTTACTAAGATTTTCTTTATCTGCTCATTTATTATTTCTACTTTGTTATTTAAATCCTTCAACATAATTTTTATAGTGACATCAAGGTTCTTGGTCCCACAGTTCTGTGATCAGAAAGAAAACTGACAGATGTAGAACTAACCTATTACGTTTTCCTAAGTATCAGAGTTATACACTTTCATAGGTGATTCTACCACTTATATCTGCTTCTGGTGGGAAAGAAAGTCTAATAACCATTATTCTTTAATGGCTATAATCAAAATTTATTGCCTTCTTCTCTAAAAGCAAATATACATCTTTGCATTGTGGATTATCATTTTGAAAGCATTTTATGTGTTATTATTCTCAAAATATCTTCAGATGAATTAGCATTCATGGTAAGAAAAAAGAAAAATGTTAAATTTTATATTTCTGATAAAGGTAATAATGTTCAAAGAGAGTAGTTCATTTGATCTGAACACTTGAAATTTTATCCACATTTCTAATTTTATTTCATTCATCTGTCTACTAAAAATTTTCTCAAGGAAAAACAAAATACTTTTTTCTGTAAATGTGTTTTCTGAATGTGTTTCTTGTTTTGTTTAAACATTTGATAATTTTTACAAATTATACTTTATCAGAGATTAAGAGCTATTTAGTCAGTTTTGTTTTTTTCTCCTAAGGCTTTTTTTCTCCCTTATTTTTCTTCCATTCATTCTGAAAAATTCAACCTCAAATATGTCAGGTTTTCTAGTTGACATTATGAGCAAATCATATGTGAACGGAAATGACCATTAGCCTTATTTTAGTTAAATTTTCTATGTTGACACTAAAAATACCAAGATGATTTTAAATATTATTATGTTCATAAATAAACATTTGATCTATTTTATTTTGATTATGAACTTACTAGTTATTTATTATTAATATGGCTATCTCTATTGTAGTCCCAGAACCATCTTTCACTCAAGCCTCTTAAGGGAAGTAAAGACTCTTGTTGTTATTGTTGTTGTTGTTGTTGTTGTTGTTTGGTGGTACTGGGGTTCCTGGAAGCCCTTCTACCTCCGGGCTACACTTCCAGACCTATTTTATATTTTTATTTGGAAACAGGATCTCTTAAGCCAGTGCTGCTGGCTTCGAACCTGCGCAATCCTCCTTTCTCTGCCTCCCAAGCGTGGGGATTACAAGCGTGCACCACCACGCCCAGTACAAGGCTCTGTTTAACCACCAGTTCTTACTATAATAGATGACTGAGAGTAGGTGCTCATTAAATATTTGCTGAAAGTGTGAAAAATAAACGTTGTTGAGTTCATATATATAACTCTGTGTTAAGTTCTAAGAATCACAATTCAAGGAGGAGGGCAAGCTAGATAAAATGGAAGAAAGAATAGCCTCAATGGGTACGAAGTGGAGAAAGAATGGTTGAAATAATGGAAGATGAGTGGATTCCCAAATTCATTGCCCTACTACCACACTTTTAGACAAAATAAATATCCATGTCCCCTCCCCTCTATTTGCACTGGAAGCTGCTCCTGCCCCTCTGAATTGGTGCTGAGTCTCCAGCCATCACAAGGTGGGAGGATTGTCAGTATTGCTGACTTCGGTAACTTAAACTGTAAAGAGACACCCAGGAAGGTGTATACTGATTGCTTTAGACTGTTTGGAGTTATTTTATGCAGGTTTGGTGGCAGATTTTCTCTGAGATACTTCACAGAGAATCGTTAAGTCTAATGATTGATGTTTCTGACAAATTTTTAGCACAGTACAAGTTGAAATTTTTTTCCAGGTATTCACTTTAGAATCAAAGTATGTAAGACTATAGTGGAATTCATGTTTTTTTTTTTGTTGTTGTTGTTTTGGTTCTTGTTGGGACTAAATGTTTCTCTTTGGGAACATAAAAAACAATGTATATGTCATTTGGGAAGACATACCAGAAGAGCTTTAAATTTAATCCCAAATTGAATTTATAAAATATGATTTCAACATTCAACAAATGTTTCTTGAGCTCATAGTATGTGCAGCACCCCCTCCCACCTTCAGGAAATCATTTTACACTGTAGGGAGGGCTTATTTTCAAACTAACACTTCACACTTCACAAGAAATTCAGACTTCATTTCTTTGCCTCTTTATTTGGATTTGTGGCTTCCTTAAGAGGAGTTATTACTCAGAGTGTTTGGCACACATAGGCATGTAAATACACACAGAAAAAAAGAAAAAAAGGAATAAAGAAATCTCAAAGACAACTATTGATATACTATGTTTTTTTGCAGAAAATTGAGACAATTTTCTCTCTCTTTTTTTTTTGGACTGGGTATCAAATCCAGGTGCATTCTTCCTCAAAGCAAAACACTTATCCATTTTAATTTTTATTTTTTACTTTGAAACAAGGTCTTACTAGGTTGCTGAGGCTGCCCTTATACCTACTATTCTCCTGTCTCAGTCTCCTCCTGAGTACTGGGATTACATAGGCATATACCACTACGCCCAGGTAAGAAAATTTTATTTTTAAAATATTCTGAAGGGTTCATAGAATAAGTATTAGGACAAACATAGTTAAAGTAGCAATCAGGGAAAACACAAAATGTTAGGTAAATTTTTTAACATACTATAAGGTATCTCTTTTCCTTGTATATTAATTACTTATGACTTAAAATATATATAACATTATTTGGATCAAATTATAAAATGTAATCTTTTCAGAAACTTTCTACTCTCCGATGTGCTCTATAAACAAATTATAAATAAAGGACCAAGATATTGCCTCTTGAAATTCATTAACAAATATGCAGTATAATATAATACAAGAATTTTATGAGTTTGGAAATAGACTAGAAAACTTTAACTCTTATATGAGTACACACTGGATCATATGCATGTATAAATAACAAAGATCATTACCTTCATAACATATTACTTTCCTGAAAAGTAATTCTCTCTCTCTCTTTTTCTCTCTCTCTCTCTCTCAACCACATACAGAATATTCTCTTCTTTAGATATGCTGACCAGAGATGTTTTCTTTCAGCTGCCCCTGGAACCCATAGATCTCATAGCTACATAAAGATGGTAGATGAGTTGGTGAACACTCCTGTCTGTGAGATCTGAGTAGTTTCTTGGGCACAGGTGTGTAATAGGTTTCATAAATTCACTCTGTGTGCTCTAGAGAGATGAGGTTAAAAGTGCACTATTTTATTTTATTTGTGGTGCTAGGAATTGAACTCAGGGGAATTCTAACTCTTAGCTATACCCCAAGCCCTATTTTTATTATTTATTTTGAAACAGGGTCTCTTTAAGTTGCTGAGGGCCTCACTAAGTAGCTGAGGCTGGCTGCATACCCATGATTTTCCTGCCTCAGTCTTTTAAGTGTTGGGATTACAAGCATGCACCACCATGCCTGGCTAAAGTGCACTCTTTTAAATAGACTGTGGAGAAGCCTAAAATATACCTTTAAAGTATGCTATAGAGAAGCCTAAAAGTATATTTTTTCACTATAATGTAGAAAATCCTCAAAATGTACTTAAAAAACATTTTAAATGCACTTTAAGGCTTTTCTTTCTCTAATAATGGATCTTTGCATGCAAGTTTCTGCCTATCATTGGATTTTTATAAGAGCCACCTCAATGCACTTGGAATTCCTATTACCATTTGACAATAAAGGTTCGATAACTTGGTCAAACTCATGGTTCCAAGATCGTGTTACCTAAAGAATAGATTTATCCAGGAAGATTCCCATTAACCATGTCAATAGATGATTTTCAGTTCTGTCTTCTTAATTCCCTGATTATGTCTGAATGTCAAGAAGTAATTACAATGTAGATGTACCCTATTAGTTAGGACACAGGATACACAGTGATGTTTTATGGCAGAAATATAACATTTGCAAATATTTACTATAATATTTGAATTTCCTAATATATACTTACAGAAATAATCTATGAAGTATACATGAGACTAAAAGAAAAGAGATTTCATGCTATGGAAAAATTAAGTAACAACTTTCAACTGGAAAGAGTTACAATTGACTGAATTTTTCTCTTTCTAAAATATCTGCAATGTTTTGCCTTTACCTTCTAAAGCAAGTTCTGACCGGGTAAAGAAGTAAATGTCTTTACCCTTTACAATACCTGTAATGTGCTCACACTTTGAAAAGATAATCTTGGAACCAGCGACTCCTTCCTCATCTCACATATGAATGAACCATGGCACTAGGTTGGAATGTGATCTTGAAAGTGATTTTTCCTACAAAAATGTTGAATGTGCTATATATTAACACCACCTTTGTTTAAGTAAGTATAGCTAGGTTTTAATACTTAGAGACTTTATGAGTGGAATTCTGGTTCAGATTCATCCAGATTATGTAAATTCACACATGAGATTATTATTTTTGTAAACACACTGGACAGACAGACATTAAGTTTTAGGCTAGGCACAAACAGGACACACATAAAATCTTTAGGTAACATATGTTAAGGAGGAAATAGAATTAGATAATGTCTTATTATTATTTTACTCAGGGACATTTGAGACACACATTGATTTCTAGATTCATTGATAATCTCCTTCCACATTTTATGTGATGAAGTATAACTGATACTCCTTTCTTTAAATTCTTGCCACAGAAATTAGATTCTTGTCCTTGAATAAATCTTGATAAGGGTCTCTGCACTTTGAAATTATCTCATTGTCCACTGCTCCTCTGTGACTCTGCCACTCAGTGTGAACTCAGTATATCTTTGGTATCTGCCCTTCCTTTTACTGCCTTTTTTCTTCCCGTTTATTTCATACAATTTGGGTGCTAATATAATAAATTAATCACATTTGTTCTGATGTAAAGGTTTGGTCTGGAGAAAAGAAATAAATAGTCAGACCCTTGCCATAGTAATTGGCACTGTTCACAGAAATTCTCGTACATCTCTTTGTTTCTGTCAGCAGAAATATTCCACATCCCTTGTCCTCTTAGAAGTTAGAAGTGGCCTTATTGTTTTGCCTTTACAAATAACATGTGAATAAATATAATATGTTGTCACCTTTGAGCAAAAAATTAAAAAGAAACTCTGTGTTATATTCCCCTCTTCTTATCTTAGCCACATGAGTTTATATGCTGAACTGGAGAGCCCTCCAACCTGAAACAAGGATGACTCTGAGAAGCAGTTCCTATGTTATCCTTCGAGGCTTATACAAAGTGAATGAAAAATGATCTTCTAATGTCAAGCCACTGAGATTGTGTGTGCTTGTTAGTGCAGATTAGCTTCTCTTATCCTGACTCATGTTCATTCATGTAAGTTATAAAGCTAGTTTCTTTGCATATGATCGCATTTAATTTTTAATCTGTTATTAAACAGATCCTGTTTTATTCTGTCTAAGGAATGCCACTAGGTGTTAATTGGAAAGCAGATTTATAAATTAGCAAGATCATGTCTTTGTTCTCAGTATATTCAGAATTTATATTCACGAGAGTTTTATCTTTATAAGCATGGAACATGATACATAATTTTGGGCATTCTTGTTTTTATGTGTGTGTGTGGTACTGAAAATGGAACCCATGGGCATTCTACCTCTGAGATACACCCCCAGACCTACTTTTTAGTCATTTTATTTTTTGAAAAGCAAAACAGGGTCTCAGTGAGTTGCAAAGGGCCTCACTAAGTAGCTGAGGCTGTCTGTCTGTGAACAGCAAACCCCCGGTCTCAGCCTCCTGATGGGCATTCTTATTCTGCGTGACAGAGAAGTGAAACACAAAGATCATCAAGAAATATAATCTTTGATGTGTTGAAGGTGGACAGGAGAACTGGATGTGTTTTTTCCAGCCATCAATTTCTTAAGTACAAAGAAGATGCAAAGGCAAATTTGAACAATTTAATATTCAAGATATTTAAGCCAAAAGAAACAAGCTGAGCAGTGGTAGAAGATATTAGTAGGAGTTATACATTGACCCAGGTAAGATGATGCCAGCAGAGAATGCCAAGGGAAAGATAAGGCTAATGATACATAGGTGTGCCTCTTATTTGGGTTGTTTCCATCTACATTATTGGGGTTCTATGAGACTATAAGCATTAACAGGCATCTGGAATGAGAATCAGATTCCCAAAGTAAATACAAACAGAAGTATGTGTTGTATGAAAGGTGGGAGTTGGGTAGGACAGCTGTGGTTCAAACTCACAGAAATACTCCAGAGAAGAGATCACCAGTTTAAGTGGAGAGCAGGCATCCAACCAAATTTCCATGGCACCTGACACCAATGTGAAAACCAGAAGTTCTATTCTATTCTGGTACTGCCATTTCCTGGTCATGCAGATTTTGGCTCGTTACATAGCTTCTGTGTACCTTCATTTTTTAATTGGTACAATAGGAAAAATTGCAGTTTTTTTAATGTGGGTATTAAATGAGCTGCTCTCTATAAAATGATGTAAGACAGTGACTGGCAGATGGCAAGTTTTTACAAAAAGCAACCTATCGTTTTTATTATGGCTATTATTATACAATTATTTCTATCCTGGACTCCAAAGTAGTGAGTGTTTGGTTCACAAAACTTGGATGATTTCATTAAAAGCAACATATAAAATACTAATAAATTGGGGGTTGACTTGGCTGTACTAACCTGTGATATTCAGTCTAATAATTAAAGAAGCATTTAATAAAAAGATTTTTAGCATTTAGATTTATGATCTTGGTTATATGAAAGTGTATGTTTGGCTTTTATGAGATGGTTCTATCAATTCTAAGAAGGAAAAGGCTTTTGGTGGCGCTATTATCTGATGTTGTTTTTTTCAATTTTTATTTCTTCCTTTTTAATCCATTATGCTTTCTTTGTATACACTCAGTGCAATTTGGTTACAATTCTTTCTCCTTATTCCTACTTACTTCCAAAAAATGCATTTGCTATTAAGCCCATTTTGTAAATGTGGTACATCAATATGGATTTCCTTCATGTTTTTATGATGCTGACATGAACAAATGCTAAAAGGAAGTTAAAACTGTCAAGGTTTTATGGACTTGGATGACAGATATTTTTAAGGCTTCTTTTCTGAAACATGATTTGAGCAGTGTTACCTCTTATTTTTTACAATGTAAAATAATCTTTTCTATAATTTTAAGAAAAGCAGACACTGATTAGAAAGATTAAGCTGACATCCTGGCTCTAAGAAATGAAGACATAAGAAAAATGAAATGTACAGCTTAGATTTAGCTAGTGGTATTTCAGGGCTCATGGCTTTTTTGTCAATGATTATTTGAGTAATAAATATCATGTCTTCTCTTATAACAAAGCCAGGCTGGCTTCTGAGGCAGACAGTCTGGTAAACAGTGAAGTACTTAAAAATATGCTTTTCTCTCTTAAGGACTATGAAAAGAAAACAACATCTAAATCTTTGCATATATTTAGTTAGAAGTTATACTAAGAAGACTATTACTTGAAGGAATAAGGGATTCTTATAAAGAAGGCAGATGGGTAGACAATTATTGAGATTGAGTAGAGGCTAATTTGTGCAATACAAACATCATATAAGAGTAAGCAGTGACACATTATCAAAAATATGTTTCTCTAATACCTATCTTTCTTCTTCTTTCTAAATATTGGATATATATTTAGTTTATGTGTCTCTTTAAAATTCTCTCATTTATTTACATGATTCCTCATCTCTTCCCCCATGATATTTTTTAAGATCCACTCAAATGTGTTGCATGCCTGTGAATTATACCCCAAGTGTGACAGACGATGACTATTTGGAGGATGCCAAGTAGCAGTTGCCCTAGCAACAATAACCAGGGGATGTGTCTCAGAACTTCTGCTTCTTCTCTTCCCCATCATTTCCCCTGTTTTGAGAGTAAGATAACATGGTTACCAGAATTAGCCAAAGCTGGTTTCCCTCCCTGGCATAATAAAAGAGAGAAAACTTAGACATGTCTGCCTGTTTCTATCAGGGGAAATTCAGCATACCTCAGCCATCAAGATTGAATGGAGAGGGGCTTGATAAAAGACTGTCACATTAGTAAATGCTCAATGGTGGGGGAAATTAATTATCAGAACTGCCGCTGCAAACCACTTGTGAGGCATAAATAAAATCATGCTGAATTTCTACATGTAGGCTAGAAGAACAGTATGTAAATTGTATTGCAAGATGCTGTGCTCTGGGAGAGGAAATTTCTGGACTTTTCTACTGAATCTGATATGGCAGATTTAATTTTAATTTCTAAAAAAATGAGGACACAACTAGGGAGATGGAAAACTTCTTTTAATTACATATAACTTTGTTGATGTTTACATCTTTCCTCTATCCCAAGTAACTATTCAGACTAACCCACAGAAAGACATTTATGGAAATATGTTAAGAGAAGCAGAGATTTGGAAATCTTCCTTGGAAGAGCCCCTTCAAAGGCCCTGTACCTAAAGTTGAATTTGTAAATTTATTGTTTTCATTCTTGCTTTTCACTTCCCTAGTCCCCCTCCTTCCCTGATTAAAAGAGCTTTATACTCTGTAAATTTTAGGTGTAATCCTAAAGAGAAAGGGAGGCTTAAATTATTTATTTGATCATATATATTGTTATTGTATCATTTTATGGAAATTTTGGACTTCTAAACTTCTAGTTCTATTTTAAATACTCATGCCCATTTTTCTTTCTTTCATTCTGAAGTGTACCAGATCTCCCAACAAGAGTGCATGCATCTAAACAACAGTAACAAAATGTTACACACATTGCTATACATCCAAACCCATTTAATAATTATATCAGTAGAAAATAAGTAAGGCATATCAAATTATTTTAAAATAGCTAATTTATCTCCTAACATAACAATGTAGAGCCTATTTTATATGATTTTTTGGGGACACCTCACCTATTTTTACCAAAGGAAGTTTTTATATAATTTAAACTATATATATATATATGTATGTGTGTGTGTGTGTGTGTGTGTGTGTATTTAATGCAGGTTTGTTAAAATTCACTTTCTAGAAACATTTTTTTTGATACTTGGGATTGAACCCAGAAACATTTTATCTCCAAGCAATACCCATAGACCTTTGTAGTTTTGTTTTTGAAATAGAGTCTCACTAGGTTGAGAATCTTGCATTGTTGCTGAGGGTATCCTGGAAACTTTGACCCTTCTCTAAGTCTCCCAAGTTCTAGGATTACAGGCATGTGCTACCATGCTTGGCTAAAACTTAATTAATAGCTTCTATTTTGCATATGACAATAATATTCAAAAGATATACCTCATGACAGTTGAAGGATTTACATAAACTAGAGCTTAAAATTGTATATGTGTAGGGGAGAGTACTGGGGCTTAACCCAAAGGCATTCTGAGCTACACTCTTGGTCAATTTTATTTTTTAAATTTGAAACAGTATCTTGCTAAGTTACCACATGCTGGCCTTGAACCTATGATTTTACTTTTCCAGCCTCCCATATACTGGTATTACAGGCATGCACACAGTTACCACCTGAAAATATTTTTATACTTTTATTGGTGCACTATAATATTATATTATAATGTAGTTCATAGTGGTAGTGACATACATCCACACAGCACTTAAGTGGATTTCCCCCAGCTCCTTCCCCACTCCCCCTTCCTCATACAAAATGTTGAGATTGGCACTGGTATTTTCATGTATATATACAATGTCAATGAAAGTGATTCCTTTGTTGATTCCCCCTCTTTCTCTTCCTCTAGGCCACATCCGTTTCCATCAAAAGTTTCCCCACTGTTATCTAATATCCCTCTGGCATCCTGGTTCCTTCTTAGTCTCTCTATATGAGAGAAAACATATGGACCCTTCACTTTCTGTGACTAGCTAATCTTATTTAACATGTTTTCCAGGTCCTTTCATTTCCTTGTAAATGACATAACTTTGTTCTTCTTCATTGTTGAGTAGAACTTCATTGTGTGTACCCTCCAAACTTTTGTAATCCATTCATCTGTTGATAGACATCTGGGTTGGCTCCATAACTTGGCTATTGTGAATTGTGCTACTATATACATGTATATATGTACATTACTATAATATTCTGATTTTGGTCCCTTTGAAAAGATAATCAGGATTGGTTTAGCTGGATCATATGGTGGATCAATTCCCAATTTTCTGATGAATCTCCATAGCAGTTGTACTAATTTGTCATCTCACTAACAGTGTAGAAGAATTCCTGTCTCCTCTCATCATCACCAGCATTTATCGTTGCTTGACTTCTTGATGGTTGCCATTTCTATTGGGTTTAGATGGAATCTCAGTGTAGTTTTGATTTGAATCTTCCTGATTACTAATTATGTTGAACATTTTTTCATGTATTTATTGCCCATTTGTATTTATTCTTTTATGAAGTGTCTGTTTAGTTCAATTGTCTACTTCTGATTGGGTTGTTTTTTAGTGTTAATGGTTTAAGTATATTCTAGATATTAGTCCTCTATCAGAGGAATAGCTGGAAAAGATATCCCATTCTGTAGGCTCTCTCTTTAGACTCTTGAAGGATTTTTAATAATTATGTAAGCCTAATACTTTATGGTCATTCTGGAAGAGTTTTGAAATATATAGTTAACTTAATAGTCTTTGTTCTTCTGCTAATTTTATTTATCACAATTTAATTTTATATAAAATACCTGATTCCTCTGTTGAACTGTATTCTCTTGAATCAAGCATATTTAGTTTTATGTCCCAAGATCACAGTACCTTGAATCCACCAAGTTCTAATATATTTATATTTTTTAGTTGAATGTGGCATAATCAGTGAATTTTTTAAGAGCTTTTCTCTCAAACCCTGTAGCTTATGGGGCTGATAATGAGAATCCCATAAAAGACAGAACTGGGAATTTTTATCTTTACCTAAAGATACATTTTTAAATATTGAACATAAATGTTTTAATATTTCACTTATATAAAATTATATATATATATATTTAAAATTATATATATATGAAAAATGTGTTTACATAATTTTTAATGTATTATACAAAATTTAGAGTATTAATTTCTTTACTTAACACTGTATTAACGATAGTAACATATCTTTAAAAAAAGCAAAAAGCTATATTCTCATTCTATGCTAGCACTACATTGACTTTTATTTTATATTTGTGATATAATTTATTAAACTGTTTTTAATTGAAGGATGTATAGATGTTTTTCCAATCTTGTCTCACTAAAAATTATGAATAATTTACACACAAAATCATTGTGTACATAAGAGAACAAATTTATAGATCATATTCCTATTTCTGGCTTGAGTTAAAAGTTATTTTCTATATATTGGTATATATTGCCAGATTGCCTTTCATACAGGGTGAATTCACTTACATTCACAGTTTAAATGCTCTTTTTTCTTTATTCTTCCTTTTAGAGTATGCCATCAAACTTTTCAATTTTTGTCAATAATTTAGGTGAAAAATGTTACTGTAATTTCAGTTGATATTTCCTTTTTTACTTTTGATGCTCAGATAATTTTCATATGCTTCAGAATATTTACATTTCTCTTATCTGGCTATAAAACTTTTTTATCCTTCCTGGCACTCAATACAATGTGTGATTATTTATTTATTTGTGTCCTCAGTCATATTTTCATCTTCTGTTATTGTGTAGGTTTCTTAAAGGTCAACATTTGCCTTTCTGGTTCATAACTGACTACAAGCTCCCAACACAGCAGCTTCTCCAGCAGGCATTCAGCAAATATTTGTTGAGAAATTGACTTAGAGTCATAATTCGAATCTACCAGGAGGTCTCTAACATTCTGCTACAGAACACTGTCCTTGATTCTATGCCCAATTACTTCTGAGTCTCATAGAACAGCTGGTGATCCTTTCAACATTTTTCAAATCTTGCTGAGACATTTGAAATGCAATTGAGAGGCACAATAGTTAAGGTGATTCATACTTTACATTTTAGAAGATGATTTCCTAAAAGCTTCAAGATATCAAAATTAGAATCACAATTTAGTGTTCCATAAGGGAGAGTGTCTTCTAATGACAATTCTAGGCTAACTTAATTATTTATTACTGCCATGAAAATGAAAGTGAAGATGAATCTAGGAAGTAGGAAAAGAATAAAAATGTATATTTATAGACCTACATACTACATATTGCAAACTGTAAACTTTTCTATTAAAAGGTACATAAATCTGATGTGATGGTCCACCTTTGTAATCCTAGTCCTTGGGAGGCTGTGACAGGAGGATCACACATGTTCAAAGCAAGTCTCAGGTACTTTTTTTTTTTTCGGGTCTGGGGATAGAGCCCAGGGGCATTCTACCTCTGAGCTACAAAAAATAAATTTTTTTTATTCTTTATTTTGAAACTGGGTCTCACTGAGTTGCAGAGGGCCTCACTAAGTAGTTGAGGCTGTCCGCGAACCATGATCCTCAGGTTTCAGCCTCCCGAATGCTGGGATTACAAGCATATGCCACCATGCCCAGCTAAGTCTCAGCTATTTAATGAGGCTCTCTGCAACTTAGTGGGACCCTATTTACAAATAAAATATAAAATAGGTCTGGGCATGTAGCTCTAAGGTAGAAAGCTTCTAGGTTCCATCCCCAGGACCACAAAAAAGGGCACACAGAATTTGCTATATTATGATATATTGAGCATGTAGTGCTTGTAGTGTTTATGAAATTACACTGTAGAAAAGAAACTTAAAATTGGTTATCAAGTAGCATGTCTACTGAATATATTAATTATGCCCACTCTTTGAGCATGTAGTGCTTCCAGGAATCTTAATTATTTTAAAAATTAGTTACCAATTAAGAATTGGGCTTTAATCATCAAACAAACAATTTAAAACACCTTTACACATAATGCATCATAACCTTTGCTGTGTACATGATTTTAGAATTTACCATTACATAGCAAGAGTTGAATTAGCAAGGTAGATATGTAGGGTATGTGGGTAACTAACATAAAAAAATGGGTATCACTGGATTTCTAAGTAGAATTTAACAAGTAATGTCTAGGTGTTTTTTCTCATTTGAATAAAGACTCTTGTGTAAAGAATTCTTAGCGTGTCAGGTCTGTCTAGTCTTGCTAATTATATTAGATTATTAGAAACCTGAAATAGGTCTCTGTTTGCTTTTGCAGTGCGTCAGTGTTATAAATCCAAATAGGCCTGGGGCTTAGCATGTAGGAAGTGTTTGATTTGAGAAAGTTTAAAGGGCTTTGCCAATTATATGCAAATCTGGATTCATTTTGAATTGTGCCATATTTCTAAGGTGTTGTCTTAATAGCTTTGAATTTGCACTGAGGAAACCAGAGAAGAGAGTGTGGAAATTTAGCTTGTTTGAGAGAGAACGGTCTTAGATTCCAGGGATAATGACAGGAGGGCCTCTGGGATTCATAAAGAGTGGGCATAGCTGATATATTCTAGGAGACATGCTACTTGATAACTAATTTTAAGTTTCTTTTCTACAGTGTAATTTCATAATGAAATCCTTAAAACTTCAGATCAATTTGTTAAAACCATAAAAAGTCTCAAGTAGACTGTGGCAGGGAAGCTGATACTGGGATATATACCCAGGCCTTGGAATGGAATTGATGAGATGGAATAGGATCAGTAAAGAGAACCCGTGATGGGATGGTAGAGACAATTGCTGTTGAAGCTCAGCTCATCAAAGTGAGTAGTAATGAGTAACCACTTAGATCTATGACAGTCTACATGTGGGTATCTGTGAAACAGCAGAAATGGGGTCTGTTTTTCCTGCATTTGTGGGACTGGGACTTGTATTTTTAGCTAAATGGTAATATAGAAGACTGAGGAAGTTGGGGCAATCAAATGTGACTTAAAATATGTTTATTTATTTATATTTGTAGCAATTCCTCAATGCAGTTCAAAGAGTAGTTATTATCTCCATATTTCAGTACTTTATGTACTTTCAAAAACTGTTATATTTTCATGTGCAAATGTTTCTATTAAAAGGTACACAAAATTTGCTATGTTGTGTTTTTATTATTGTATCTATCTTCTATCTCTCCAGACCATAAAGTCCTTTAAAGTACAGATGGATTCTTATACATTGTGTTTAGCTCTCAAGATATTTAACATGGTGCTGAGCTGATATTCTGGTACTCAGCATATATTTATGAAATGGACTCTTTACTGATCATTTATTTTTAGGACATACATTGCCTATAGTCACATGATTGTAATTATATGAAATGAAATCTTAAATGTGTTTTATATCTCCTTTTTTTTTTTGAAATGTGGGTTTTTCATTTATGATGTGTTTGCCTGTTCCTTTTATTGATATCTTCACCTTGAATGTCTTATGCATCTTCAACAACACCTGATTTTCATGTTTCTTTCTATAGAACATCAAGATAAATTTAAATTAACTTTTCTTATACTCAGCTACATTTCTTTCTTTTTGCGGTACTGGGAATGTAACCCAGGGGCATTCTACCTCCAGCCCTATTTTTTATTCTTTATTTTGAAACAGGGGGGGTCTCACTGAGTTGCAAAGGGCCTCACTAACTAGCTGAGGCTGGCCACAAACTGAGATCCTTCTGTCTCAGCCTACCAAATGCTGAGATTACAAGTGTGCACCACCACGCCTGGCTAAACTAAAATTAATAAGTCAGATCTCAAACCCATACTCATGTTTTAGTCATGATTCATGAATGTGTAAGTTCATATGTCAGGTCACTGTCCCATGGAGTACAAGCATGGGTTGAAGCTCAGAGAAGAACGATTACCAGATGATACTCAAAAAATCTTTATTTCCCCAAAATACATTAGTCTCAATGTCTTATTTGTAACTTTAACTTGCTTCTTATGACTGAGAAAGCTGTTAGTTTTTTGTATGTATGTATGTATGTATGTATGTATGTATGTATGTATGTATGTATATGGTACTGGGCAATGCACCCCAGGGTGTTCTACCTCTGAGATAAATCCCCAGCCTTTTTTATTAATTAATTAATTAATTTATATTTATTTTTAATTTTTGTATTGGTACATTGTATTCATACATCGTAATGAGATTAAAAGAATTTGTGTAGATAATACATGCACACATTGCCCAGTTAGTCCCTACCCAATCCCTACCTCATTCCTCCCCATCCCACCTTCCTATGCTTGGCTTAGTGGTTGACATCAGTATGTTTGTTTAAGTACATCATATGCTTTAGAGAGTTTACTTCTTCCCCCCTCCCATCCCTTCAGTTAGCTTGCCTTATTTGCTCCTATATAGGATCCCCTTTTTCATCTAGTGTTCCTCTTATGATCCATTTCTCCTTAGCTTTCACATATTAGGGAAAGCATCCAATTGCTTATTTTTTGTGACTAATCTCGCTTAGCATAATGTCCTCCACTCCCATCCATTTCCGTGAGAATGCTGTAATTGTGGGTTTTTTTAATTATTGCTGAGTAAAATTCCATTATATACATATCCCACAGTTTTGTAATCCATTCATCTGTTGATGGGCATCTTGACTGGTTCCATAGTTTGGCAATGGTGAATTGTGTAGCTATGAACATAGGTACCCATGAATTGGTTTGGTAGTTTGGTTTCCTTTCTTTTGGGTAGATACCCAGAAATGGTATTGCTGGACCAAATGGAAAATTTGTTGCCATTCTTCTGAGGATCCTCCACACTGTTTTCCAAAGTGGTTTCACTGATTTGCAATCCCACCAACAATGTCTTAGAGTTCCCACTTCTCCACATCCTCGCCAGCATTTGTTGTTGTTTGTGTTTTGAATGATTGACATTCTAGTTGGAGTTAGGTGAAATCTCAGGGTAGTTTTGATTTGCATCTCTCTGATTGCCAAAGATATTGAGCATTTTTTCATGCATTTATTGGCCATTTGAATTTCTTCTTTTGTGAAGTGTCTATTTAGTTTGATTGCCCATTTTTTGATTGGATTATTTCTTTTTTTAGTGTTGAGTTTCTTGAGTTCTCTGTATATTCTAGATATCAGTCCTATATAGGAGGATTAGGTGGAAAAAATCTTCTCCCGTTCTATTGGCTCTCAATTGAGGTTCTTAACAGTTTTCTTTGCTGAACAGAAGCTTTTCAGTTCAATAAAATTTCAAGTATTGATCTTCCTTTTAGTTTCTTGTGTCTTTGGGGATCTTGTTGAGAAAGTTTTTACCTGAGACTATGTGTTGCAGTTTTGGACCTATGCCCTCTTCAGGGAGCCTCAAGGTCTCTACTCTAATTTCCAAGTCTTTGATCCATCTTGAATAGACTCTTGTGCAGGGTGAGAAAGTAGGATTTATTTACATTTTCTGCATATGGTTAACCAGTTTTGCCAACACCATTTGTTGAACAGGCTATCTTTTTTCCAGTATATGTTTTTGGCCCCTTTGTCAAAAATCAATTGGCTATAAGTGTGAGGATTTGTTTCTGAGTCTTCTACTCTGCTCCATTGATCCGTGTATCCGTTTTTGGGCCAGTACCATGGTGTTTTTATTACAATGGCTTTTTTGTATAGTAAAATCAAGTATTGTGATTTCTCCTCCATGGTTTTTGTTGCCGAGAAATACTTTGGCTATTCTGGGTGTTTCTTGTTCCAAATGAATTTAAGGACTGATTTTTCTATGTCTGTAAGGAATGATCTTGGTAATTTAATGGGTATTGCATTGAATCTGTAGATCATTTTTGGAAGTATGGCCATTTTGATGGTATTTATTTATTCTGTCTATCCATGAACATGGAAGATCTTTCCATCTTCTAAGATCTTCTTTGATTTCTTTTTTTAATGTTTTATAATTTTTATTGTACTTTCTTGGTTAAGTTTATTCCTAAGTATTTTATTTTTTGTGGGAAATCCTGAGTGGAAGTGTTTTATGAATTACTTTTTCAGTGGATTTATGGTTGGTGTACAGAAAAACTTCTGATTTTTTAATATTAATTTTGTATCCAGACACTTTGCTGAATTTGTTGATCAGTTTTATAAATATTTTGGTTGAGTTTGTGGGGTCTTCTAAATATAGTATCATGTTATCTGCAAATAGTGAAATTTTGAGTTCTTCTTTTCCTATTTGTACTCCTTTGATTTCCTTTTCTTGATTTATTGCTCTTGCTGGGGTCTCAAGTACTATATTGAAAAGAAGTGGTGATAATGGACATCTTTGTCTTGTTCCTGTTTTGCGGAGGAATTCTCAAAGATTTTCCCCATTTTATATGATATTGGCTGTAGGCTTCTTGTAGATTGCCTTTATGATGATGTTGAAGTATGTTCCTTCTATTCGATTCTCTGCAGTGCTTTTATCATAAATGGGTGTTGGATTTTATCAAATGGTTTTTCAGCATCTATTGAAATGATCATGTGATTTTTGTCTTTGGTTCTGCTTATATGATAAATTACATGGATTGATTTTCATATGTTGAACCAGACTTGCATCCCTGGGATGAACCCTACCTGGTCATGGTGTATGATTTTCTTGATGTGGTTTTGAATGTGTGTTGCTAGTATTTTGTTTAGGGTTTTTGCATCCAAGTTCATCAAAGATATAGACTTGTAGTTTTCCTTCCTTGAACTGTCTAGTATTGGTATTAGCTCTTCTTTAAAGTTTTATAAAATTCACTTGGGAAGATATCTGGTCCTGGGCTTTTTTTTTATGGTAACCTCTTTGTTGCTGTTTCAATCTCTTTGATTGTTATTGGTTGGTTTAAATTTTCTATGTCTTCTTGACCCATTTTAGAAGGGTTGTATTTATCTAGAAAGTTGTCAATTTCCTCCAGATTTCCTATCTTGTTGGAGTATAGTTTTTCAAAGTAGTTTCTGATAATCCTCTGAATTTTTGCACTCTCAGTAGTGATATCTCCTTCTTCATCTCTTATCTTTCTAGTGTGGGTTGATTCTCTCTTTCTTTAGTTAAGTTGTCTAGTGGTTTATATATCTTGTTAATTTTTTCAAGAAACCAGCTTTTGGTTTTGTTGATTTTCTGTATTTTTTTTATTCTCTACTTTGTTTATTTCCACTCTAATTTTAACAATTTTCTGTTTCCTACTGTCTTTGGGGTTAGATTGTTCCTGATTTTCAAGGATTTTGAGGTGTGTTATTAAGTTATTTATTTGATGATTTTCTGCTTTTCTTATGTGAGCACTCAGTGCTATAAATTTTTCTTTTAATACTGCCTTCAAACTGTCCCAGAGGTTTTGATATGTTATATATCTATTTTTGTTTGTTTCTAGAAATCTCTTGATTTCACCCCATACCTCTTATATGACCCATTCTTCATTTAGATGTGTGGTGTTCAGTCTCCACATGTTTATGTGATTTCTCTGTGTCTTCTTATAGTTGATTTATAATTTCATTCCATTATGGTCTGAAAAGACACAGGGAAGTATGTCACATTGTTTGAATTTGCTAGTGCTCACTTTGTGGCCCAGGATGTAATCTATTTTGGAGAAGGTTCTGTGAGCATCTGAGAAAAATGTAAACTCTGCTTTATTTGGGTGAAATATTCTATATGTGTCTAACCAGTCCATTTGATTAATGGTATTCTCTAGGTCTGAGGCATCTTTATTGACCTTTTGTCTAGAAGATCGATCTAATGGTGTGAGACTTGTGTTGAAGTCTCCCAGTATTATTGTATTGAAATTTATATGTGACTTAATGTCAGAAAGAGATTGTTTTATGAAAGTAGCTGCACCTAAGGGCATAAATATTGATTATTGTTATTTCCTCATGCTGGATTGTTCCTTTTACCAGTAAAAAAAAATGACCTTCTTTGTCTCTTGTAATAGGCTTGAGCTTGAAGTCTAGCTTATCTGATATCATTGTTACAAATCCTGTTTGTCTTAGAGTTCCATTGGCATGGGTTACCTTGTTCCAGCCCTTTGCCTGAGTTTGTTGCTATCTTTACTTGTAAGGTGTGTTTCTTGCAAGCATCATATAGATGGGTTTTGGTTTTTAATCCATTTTGCCACTTTATGTCTTTTTATTGGGGAGCTGAGGCCATTTACATTCAGTGTGATTATCAAGAGATGATTTTTAATTCTTAATATGATGAGATTTTACTTCTGTTTGAAATACTGTTGTCTGCTAGATGGAAATTCTTGTTTCTCTGGTTCTGGCATGTATTACTTGTTTCTTCTTTGTAGTTAATCTCTATGGATATTTTCTCTAGTGCTGGTTATGAAGACAAACTCCTTCTAAGTTGAGAGATAGTTTTGCTGGGTAGAAAATTTTTGGTTGCAAGTTGCTTACTTTTAGAGTTTGGAATATTTTACTTCAGGCCAGTCTAGCTTTTATGTCTTGGTTTGGGAAGACTGGAGTGATTCTAATTGGTTTCCCTCTGAATGTCAATTTGCCTTTTTTTTTTTTTTTTTTTTGCCCTTAAGATTCTCTCCTTGGCTTCTATATTGATCTTTTTGACTATTGTGTTGCATGTAGAACCTTTTCTCTGATCTTGTCTAAAGAGGGTTCTATAAGTTTCCTGTACCTGTGTGTTGATCTCTTGCTCTGTGTTTGGAAAATTTTTTGCTATTACTTCTTTGAAAAGATTGTTGAGCCCCTTTGCTTCACCTTCTTTTCCCTCCTCTATGCCAATTATTCTTAGGTTAGATCTTTTAAGATGGGCCCACATTTCTTCAGTGTCCAATTCCTGATGTCAAATTGTGTTTTCTATGTTATATACTATGTGTTCATTTTTGGAGTGATCTTCTTCTAGGAGAGAGATTGTCCTCTCCATGTGGTCTAATTGATTGTTTATAGTTTGAATAGATGCCGTTACTTCAATGATTGTATCTTTTATTTCTTTCAGACTCTCTCTAAATTCTTTTCAGAATTCCTGTATTTCTATAGTTACATTACTCATTTAACCTTCTAGAAATCTCTGCAATTCTGTGTTATCAGGTTCTGTAATTGTGGAGTTGTGGGAGCTCATTGCTTCCTTGTTGTTCCTCCTTTTCATGATTTCAGAAGTTTGCCTCTATTACGTCTGATAGATTTCTCTCAGTCTTTAGGTGTCAGCTGGTATATACAAAGGGAGCTTGTATTTTATTCAACAGTGAAGGTTGAGAAAGGAGGGAAGTGCAGGAGTAAATGGAAATATAGGGTAAAATCTCAGATAGGGTCGAATAGAAGGAGGGTATGAGTTTGGTAACATATTATATGCTAGAGATTAGAGATAGTAAAAATGTAGTAGTACTGTAGTAACCTAGTGCTAGAAGTTCTCCTGCGGGGACTGCAGTTTCACTTACAATTTTGGTGTGTGCCTACTGGAACCCCGGGGGGCATGGTGAGCTCAGCTGCCGCTGGCAAGATGGCACTGCCACTGGTGCCATTGGCAGTGAGACTGGAGGATTTCTATTTTGGTATTGAGCTACACTCTGGATCACTGGAAGCTGTAGCAGGTCTTTGTGCGGGAATGTCTGATGACTTACAACCTGTAGATCTGCATCTGCTCACTTCAGATACTTTTTTTTCTTTTTGTGTCTGTTGCAGGTTTTTTTTTTTCTTCTCTCTGGTGGGTCTACTAAACTTCTTTTTCTCTGTTCCTTGTGTTTATCATTTTTATTCCTCTTCTGATAGTACTTTCTGGCTTTGTAGAGCATTGTTTCTGAGGCAATGGAAATCAAGTGTCAGCAGGACTCAAAAGTGCTGCTTCTCTCAGTCTCCATCTTCCCCTTCCTTTCTATTTTTTTTTTTTTTTTTGAAATAAGGACTGGCTAAGTTGCTGAGTCAGGACTCGAACCTGTGATCTTCCTGTCTCAGCCTCCCAAGTACTAAGGTCACAGGTTTGCATCAAAATGCCTGGCTACCTTTAAATATTCTTATCCATGCTTAGTTCCCTTTGTAGTATTGATAGCTGTGGTGATATAACTCCAGCACTGCCTCATTCAGAAATGGGTGCTTATGGCTACAAAACATATGTGAAGAAAATTCCCCTAGTAGCTTTGTTTATAATAGCCCCAGACAGGAATTAAGTGTCAGGAATACCAGCGAGCAAATAACACACAGTTACCTCTCTATAGATCTGCAGGACGGAGGAAGGAAGGAAAGAATAAGAAAGCCATTGGTAGCTCAGTCCTTGTGTACACAATCTCCTCTCTAATCATAGTGCTGCTCTGGATCAGAAATCCTGCCTGCTCCAGTTTCAGAGTCACAAGAGCAAGTTATGCTAAGGATGGGCATGGTATTTGCTTTGCTAATCATCTTCAGGGATGATACAAGTGGTACTTTCAATCAAGCTGGGCATTTCAGGTACTACACCATTGTTTTCAATAGTGAGTTCTAAAAATTAACAACAATAAAGGCAAACAATACCCTTTAGAGATAGGTAACAGACTAACATAAATAATGAATCTCCACAGATAACCAATCTTAGTTGTCTGTTGGATGGAAAATCTTGTTTCTCTAGTTCTGATGTGTGTTACCTATTTCTTCTTTGTAGTTAATCTCTTTGAGTATTTTCTCTAGCGCTGGTTTTGAAGACATAAATTCCTTCAGTTTCTGTTTGTCATGGAAGCTTCTTATTTCTCCATCTAATTTGATAGAGAGTTTTGCTGGGTAGAAAATTTTTGGCTGGAAGTTGTTTTCTTTCAAAATTGGGAATATGTTACTCCAAGCCCTTCTGGCTCTCATAACTTGGTTTGGGAAGTCTGGAGTGATTCTAATTGGTTTGCCTCTGAATGTCACTTGGCCCTTTGCTTTTGTTGCCTTTAAGATTCTCTGCTTGGCTTCCACTTTGGTCATTTTGACAATTATGTGGCGTGGGGATCCTCTTCTCCGATCCTGTCTAAAGGGAGTTCTATACGTTTCCTGGACCTGTGTCTCTTGCTCTATGTCTGGAAAATTTTCTGCTATTACTTCCTTGAAGAGATTGTTGATCCCTTTGGTTTCACTTTCTTTTCCCTCCTCTATTCCAATTATTCTTAGGTTAGCTCTCTTAAAATGGGCCCATATTTCTTCAATATCAGATTCCTGCTGTCGGATATTTTTTCCTAGATTAGAAACTATGCGTTCATTTTTGGAATGATCATCTTCTAGGAGCGAGATTCTGTTCTCCATGTGTTCTAATCGGTTGTTTGTGCTTTGAATTGAGGCCTTTACTTCATTAATTGCATCCTTTATCTCTTTTTGGCTGTCTCTGAGTTCTTTTCGAAGCACCTCTATTATTTCTACAGTTATTTTCCTGATTTGATCTTCTAGAAATCTCTGATTTTCTGTTTTATTGGGTTCTGATGTTGTGGGGTTGTGAGCATTAATTGCTCCAGTATTATTCCTCTTTCCCATGATTTCGGAAGTTTGTGCCTTTTCTGGGTTCTTCCCTTGGGTCACTATGACTTCACTTAAGGTGCTCTGGATCTCAAGTCAGTAGTATCTCAGACCCCACTACTCCTTTACTGGGTTTTATCACAGAGTCTCCGACCCAGAGAGTCGATAGAGGCTGCTTTAGACCGTGGGGGGTGCCAGGTTGCACGTTCTCCTATGGTGTGATATCACTGCCACCGCCCCTCTCCCACTGGGTCAAGTCCCAGTGAGTACAGTACTGGGATTTCTCCGCTGTGGCCCGCAATTTGACTCACTGTTCTTGAGTACGCAGATGTAGCTGTAGTGAGTTCCGTGCTGCTGCCGCCGGTGGCAATATGGCGCCGCTGCTACGCCCTCATTGTTGTTAATTTTTAGGATTTCTAGTTGGAATATTAATAAACCTTCAGATATAGCATTTGGAAATATTTTATCCCATTCTATTAGTAACTCTTAACTCTGGTTACATTGTCTTTGGATATACAATATGTTTTTTATTTTTTAGGGAGTTTGTATACTCTTCTGTTGCCTGTGCCATTGAAATCATAACCAAGAAATCACTGCCAATTTCAATGTTGTGAGGTTTTATGACCCAGATTTTCTCCTAAAAGTTTATAGTCTTAAGATTTATATTTAGGTCTTTTATCTATTTTGAGTTAATACTTGTATATGGGATTAGGTAAGGGTCCAATTTTATTCTTTTCCATGTAATTATTATGTTTCAACAATATTTAGTTAAAAGATTATTATTTCCACCACCAAATGTTCGTGGAAACCTTGTCAAAAATAACTTGACAATATAGGGAAGAATTTAGCTCTAGGCTTTTATTTAACTCCAATGGTTTATATATCTGCCTTTAGAATAGTACTACACTGTTTCAATTATTGTAGCTTTATATGGTTTGAAATCAGAAAATATATATCTTCTAGCTTTGTTCTTTTTCAAGATCGATGTGGGTACCTAGAGTCCATATTCCATATTAGGATAGATTTTTTTTTCTGAAAAATAAATATATAAATATATGATAGTTTCACCTAAAAAATAGAAAAAAATAGATTCTCTGGTAAGAAAGAAAGCAAAAAGAAATATTGAAATGTTATCTTTAAGTCATCAAAAGCTTGGTATCAGACAAATGAAACTGTTATGAGAGATTATCATTTTTAATTTTTGATAAATTGCTATAATACTAGATGTCAACTACTAAGCCAAGCATAGGAGGGGGGGATAGGGAGAGAACGGGGTGGGGATCGGGTGGGGGCTGACTGGGCAATGTGTGCATGTATGTCTACAAAAGTATGTATCCCACTATGATGTATGAATACAGTGCACCAATTAAAAATAAATATGGGAAAAAAAAGAAAAAAAAATAGTGAGTTCTAGGATTGGTGGCTATGAAAAACTCTGATGTGTGTGTGTGTGTGTGTGTGTGTGTGTGTGTGTGTGTGTGTGTGTAGAGAGAGAGAGAGAGAGAGAGAGAGAGAGAGAGAGGTGATAGAGCTGAGTTCTTTTCTCCGTTCCCTTCTGCTTATGCACAGCACGTTTCCCAAGACTGTGCAGCTGATGCTCAGCAGACTTTTAGTTTTTGTTCAGGTCTGGTTTTGATCTGCAGTGTTCAGGGATGAGCAATTCCTTTCAAGTTATTTGCAAACCTTGTCAAAGCCTGATTGCAGCATGACATTGATGACAGACTGATTATTACTTGTCTCAAAAAGCAGTGTAAGAACATATTGGCTTTCATGCAAACATCCAGCTTGTCATTAGCGTACGGTGCAAATGGCAGTGGTTTCATACCGGAATCCTGGAAGCGTAGGCACAAGAAGTCTACTGTGTTTTTATTGGTTCGAAAGGATTTCAGAAAAATTTTAAGGGTAGTTTTTGTTAAGTTAAATTTCCACAACACCAAGACAAATGGTCATGGTTTGAATTTCTTGGGTTATCTTGAGGGAAATATAGTTTAGTAGATTAGAGAGAAACTTAAAAGACATATAAAATACCAATAACTATTTTCCCCCTAAAGCAAGTATACTACGACTTTAGTATGAGTTGGATGCCAAAGTTCTGCTTGCTTAAAAAGCCTAAGCACTAAGTGTTGACAATTCTCAATCACTTGAGCTAGATTCAACTAGATGAACAAATTAGCTGCTTAGGATATGAATTAGACCTTGCACTAAGTACTTATCCTTTTCAAACCCCAGGAACTTAATCATATTTTAAAACCATATGCATTCTGAAAAACTTCACATGAATTAAAAACTCTATAATTTCAGGTTTTTTCAAGAGTCATAAAACTTAGCTACCTGTCTACTTAATATTTATAAAATGGTTACTGAATGAAAGCTAGAAGCACTTATGGTCAGAGTATTATGTTGTCTTCTCACCTGTCTTCCTACTATTATTTTCTGCTTTTATTAGTTGACAGGTAAGAGGATAATCTAATTAAACCAAAGCCACTCGTTTCCAGAAGGAACAACTAAAATTAACTCTTACATAGTTAATTTAAAGAAAAGTTATATCACCAGGATAGTTGTGCATGCTTGTAATCTTAGTGCTTGGGAGGCTAAGACAGGAGGCTCACACGTTTAAGACCAGCCTTGGCAACTTAGCAAGGCTCTCAGAAATTTATTATTACTTTATTTTTTACCTGTCTCAAGGTAAAAAATAAAAATGTCTGAGGGTATAGCTCAGAGGTAGAATGCTCCTGAGTTTAATCCCCATACAAAAAATAAAATTATATCTTTAAGAAAATAACTAGTTTTAAGTTACTTGAAGTTTTTATTTAAAAGTAACATATATACATGAAAAAAATAAATCAGTGCAGATCAGGTATTTAAAAGGAAAAATTTTCTCTGCAGATTTTTAATTTCCTACTATTACAGGTTATCACTGATGTGCAAATAATTTTTGTCATCCAATTTTTATATAAATGGAATAAAACCTCAGTGTAGTTATTCACAGCCATTCTTTAGTCCCTTAACATTATTAGAAGCTGTGGAATAAAACTCAGTACCACCTCATTCAGAAATAAATGCTTATGGCAACAAAACATATGTGTCACAAATTTCTCTGGTGTTTGTTTATAAATAGCCTCAAACAGGAAACAACATAAATATCTTTAAGTAGGACAACAGATAAATACATTACTGCATATTTATATAGCAAAATATTTACTTGGGATGGTATGTATGATCAATGCATACATTTGAACTTATATTCAAGATACATAAAAATGCCAGTGAATCCATGAGAAAAAGAGTAACTAAAATATGAGCAAAATATTTGAACTATTACTTGACCAAATGGCCAGTGGCCTTGTGCAAAGGAGGTCAGAATCACTCAGCTTCAGCTAAATATAAATTTTAAGCTACATGAAACAGCATCATACCACAAGCAGAATGACAATAATTTTAAAAGGCAAAAGTACTGAATGTCGGTGAGGATATGAGTAAAATGAATTTATTTGTGGGAATTGGGAAGGGCTAATTGAGTGATGTGTTCACATATGCCTCTATTATCTTGTATTCCATTAAGATGCATGACTACAATGCACCAATAAAATTTATTTTTATTTTTTAATTTTTTCATTGGTTCATTGTAGTCATATTAATATACTCTGCAACCCATAATAACTATGTTGGGAAAAGTCTTTGATAGTATAAATCTAAATATACGCACAACTCCTTTACTCTTAATTTTCTACACAATAGAAAAGATTGTTTTTGTCAACAAAACCATGAACATAAAATTTTATTTGCTTTTTAACTTTATTCATAATAATCCCAATTAGGAAACCAAGCAATTATTCATAAGCAGAGAATACATACAATGTATGTTTATATGTGTTCTGGTTATGAATATAATATTATATTCATTTATAAATATCATATATGTATAAATATAAATAAATACATTATGATACATTTATGTAATAAAATATTTTACAATGGTAGATAATAATTATAGTGAACATTAATAATGTAGAAGATAAGGTTTCTTCAGAGAAGAGGTCAGTAATATTAAAAAGATTTAAAAATTTAGAATTTTATTTTTTTATTTATATAGGAGAAAGCAAAAAATTGATTTTTATATTTATAAATCAATAAGAAGAGATGAGGTATAAGAATCTCATTTAGAGTAATAATTAGAAAAGATTAAAACAATTAAGAGGGAATTTTATTCCTTTCTCATCTTAAGCAGTACATATATATATATATATTGTTTTATGATATTTTGAAATTACAAAACATCTCATATTTGAGGCTACTGAACTCAAATTAAAAGCTGTAGGGCACCCATTTTGCTAATGTTGATGTACATGCACCAGAAAAGCCATTAGAATTATAGTAAAGTCAAAGCCTGCCCAAGTCAAGAATTGAGATAGGCTTTGACTCAAAGTCTTCTCACCTACCAGTCTTAGTAAAGACCATTCCCTGGAACCTCTCAAAACAAGCATATGCATTAGTCAGTGTGTGAGATTCAGTGGGGAAGACTTGGCAGAAAGACAAAAAGGAGTCTCCAAACTTCTCTGGAAAGTGTTTTGCCACTTATCCTAAAGCTCTAACTCTGCCAACTGGAGTCAGTGGACTATTATAAATTTATATATGCATTTAATCTGCCTGGAGATTTTTTTTTTACTTATATGGTACATCAACATTTCAAAACAACCTTTTAAGATACAGAAGCTTCCAAGAGGAAGGTTCTTCATATGTGAAAGGCAGCTTTCCTTCTGAAGGACAGCAATGACTAGTTTGTTTGAGTACAAAATTGACAGTTGGGAAAGTCTCAAATATAATTCTGGCTTTTCTACTTTCTTAGGTTAGCTATACAGAATAAAAAGGAACCTGTCAAGGAAGCCAGATTTTGGAGGATATATATAAACATAGTAAAAAGAGAGCTAGAAATTTCATTCTAATAAAATCTGGGGAAATCCCTTGACCAATACGTGAGTAACCTTGTCTGAATAAATCTAGTTAAAACCCCGGGCAAAATTAGCACGAGAGAAATCATGAAGCTTTGTGAAGAGAATTGAAGAATAATATAAAAGGGTTCTAGAGATAAAGAATATGATTCTATAAAGTTTGCCTTTATAGTTGAAATTAAAGTAGCTAAAATATTACAAAAGAATTCTGGAGAAAAAGTATATAATTTATAAAAATTATTTGTTTTTATGCTTGAAATAAAAGTAGTTTAAAATATTACAAATAAGTGATTTTTGAAATTAATGAAATCACTTTATAAAATTAAACTAAAGTTTGTATGGTTAGCCCATTTTATTGTGGTTTGGAAGAGGCACCTTAGCCCTTGATAGGTCCCTCCTATATATATAGCTTTTAACCTAAGGGCTCTACATTGTCTCAGAGAGGTAGAGGCTGATTGAAGCCACACTTCTGTAATTGGACAATATTCACCACAGAGTCTGAGAAATTTGCCTCAAACTGCATCACATTTAAAAAATCCTATTAAGCCCAGCCTGTTGGTACACACTTGTAATTCCAGCATTTGGAAGGCTGAGACAGGAAGATCACGGTTCATGGATAGCCTCAGCTACTTAGTGAGGCCGTTTGCAACTCAGTGAGACTATTTCAAAATAAAGAATAAAAATTTGGGCTGGGGGTATAGCTTGGAAGTAAAATAACCCTGAGTTCCATCCCAAGTACCACAAAAAATAAATAAATAAAAATAAAATTTGAAAAATCCAAGGACAAAGGAACCAAGTTCTCAATGGGAAACAATTTAGAATCAAGAGATTTAAATGGAAGTTGTGGTGAATAAAAGAAAAAGAAGAAAAGTTTCAATGGTAAGTAAATTTTCTCTTTCAAATGGGTCACCAAAATCCTGGCTTAGAACTTGGTAGAATTATGAAATTAATTAACCAGTTCACTAGATTATTTGTCAGAGATGCAACATTCTTTAAAATGGATGTTTGGTCTCTTAAGGGGTGGTAAACAAAATAAATATTTAGCTAATTTCTATAAAGTGGGCTAAGATATTGAAACAAAAACTTGAAAGTAATTAACATAGTCATATATACTTTGAGGAGTTCTAGATCCATAACTTAGAAGAGAAATAACTTTGACCAATTCACAAATCTTTATGTGAAGTCTGGTAACTCAATTGTAAAAGAAATTTAATGGTGAAGATCTGTTCTGATGTTATTGTTGCCATGTCCTTTCTTATGGCCTGTTCCCTGTCACCAATGGAGGATTCATTCTGAAATTAGATTTGAAATATTATGTCTATCAGTGGGATATTTCATGTCCTAAAATTCCTTGGGCTATATATTTATGATTAATTTTTTTCAAACTAAGCTATGTAGTGAAATTTCCCCTAGGCCAAGATTTTCAATTTCTATGTTTTTGATGGTTTCTCATTTTTAATTTTATCTAACTATCGAACTTCAGACTATGAATCAATTTATTTGCATTTACATTTAGATATCGCAGAGGAGTGATTCACATTCATGATGTCTAAATTGAACCCACATTTTATTCAAACATGAATTTTTTTCTGTATTCCCTCTATTAGGAAGTAGAATACACATATACCCAAATACCTGGAAAAATCCTTCTCTCCCATACTACTTTTCCCATCTTATCTCTCCTGAAACTACCTTCCCTTATGTACCACAGTGGGGTATCATTTGCCATAACAATTACAAAGAAAATTAAGGTCAAACACTTTATTGATAGGAAAGCATTACAACATCTAATTTTTTCTTACATGCATATACACATCTACACATACATATGTGTATATGTTATGTATATGCCTACATATAGGAAGAGAGAAGAGCAGTATGGCATATACAAGCATATACACACAGAGTACATTTTATGAAAGCAAAACAACTAAAACACCTAGTTTGGCTAAACAAATTTAAAATATACAGGGTATGAGAATTCTCTAAAAGAAAATTCTAATTTGAGAAGGATAATAGAATGCTTTATAGCAGGACAACTAGGTGAAGTACAGCTAGTTTTGGAAAACAGTTGGTCAAGGATAGTTCTTAGAAGAGGCATGAATTGTCCTTGAGGAAGAAGAGTAAGACTTGAGGTTGTGTGCAAGAATGCATAGACAAGAACATCTGTGGGACATAAAGACATGTAAGGGCGACAGTGGCCTTTCAAGGTCCCTTACAATTTCAAAAGAAAACAAAGAAGAAGAGGAAGAAAAATAAAGGAATCCTGTCCATTAAAATTCCACTAACAAGGTCAAAGTGTTGCAAATTAGCTCAGTGTTCTTTTGCTCACTTTGAGATAAAAATCCCAAAAAGGACAAGCAATAACAAGTGAAGGAAGCTTTATTTTAGGGCTTATGCTCAAGCAAAAGAGAAGCAATATTGGAGAGAGTGTTCCTGGGCTGGATTTTTATACAGATGTTCAACATGCATTTTATAGGTTGGCTTCTATAAACGCTGGCAAAACCAGCAATTGTTCAGGGTATTTACATCCATCTCATCTAATCTGCTGGGCATGGGGATCTGCTCATGCAGATCCATTTGGGAATCATCCCCAGAAAGATGGAGTAAGGCTCATTATTACACCATCCTAGGAATGTCACACAGTGGTCACAGACTGGAATTCTGCATATTGCAAAGGCTGTGGAAAGTTCTTTTACAAGCTTTAATGGAAGAAGGTGGCAGAAAGAGAGCTAAGCTAGTTTCTCTTTAGAGTCAGAAAACATGGTTGAAAAATGGGGTCTTTCTTATTCTCATTGGAGTCTGCCTCTTTGTATTGTATTCCATGTCCCTGGCTATTTGATTTATAATCTTTGGTGGTACTCCTTTCCAAACAAGATTATTCTGGCATTAAACAAAAATACTTAAATTGCTTAAATATCTCTTTTACATCACAGAATCATGTTAGAAAAAAATTTACATAGCGTTATTTTAAATAAAGGTGTGAAGAGTAGTAGTTAAAAGTAATATACATCTATATATACTTTATAAATGTTTCAATTGAATATTTACTAACAAAATTTTTTGATATATGACTGTGCCTTTAGTTCTAAATTCAAAGTTAAAGGTATGACATAATTACCTATATGGTTCCATTTTTTAAAAAGAAAAGATACCTGAAAGATCTTATTTTCTCTAATTTTTATTTGAAGTCTATATCTGATAGGTTTGGGATCAAGGCTGAAGTGGGCAGAATTTGTAGTAACAAAGATGACTTATGTGCTCAAAAACACACATCCAAACTAGAGGAGTAGTGCAACATATGTTGAAACAATTGCAAAGGAGAAAATGAGGAACACAAATAAGGCAGAAACTTATTTGATAGTAAAATTCTGATCTAAGAAGGGATTTTGTGAAACACTAGGTTCTAGAATTGAATATTAATGTTTGAATAGTAATAAAGAAATAATGAGCAAGTTAAAAATGTTGGCAGCTTAACTATCTGATAGAATAAATGGGATACTGAAATGTAACTGAGAGCTCAGAAGATAAAAAATAGGAACAAGAAAATGTTTAATATAGGTACCTGCATAGATTCTAAGTGAAATAAGGTATATCTAAACCAGGCACAAAGTACTACATGACTTCTCATTCCAGTGCTTGGGAAAGTTGAAACAAGAGAATCACAGGTCAGAGGCCAGTATACACACACACACACACACACACACACACACACACACACACACACTATATATATATATATATATATATATATATATATATATATACAGATTTGAAATATGAAGAATCAGAGCAAGAGAAAAGAAACTTAAGTGTAGCAGGCACTATGGTTTTGAAAGCCTGTCACCTCTCAAGTTCTCACCTCCAGTTCTGTTCTGTTCATAGCCTTAAGTTTATGCTGTTGTTCTCAGGAACTGCCATGTGGAATGGCAGCTACCTTTGTAGATTCCTCTCTACCTTCTCCACTTGAAATGATTTCAGCACATGTATATTTCCCAATAAATGAGATTGAAGTTCCCATCGGGTAAGCAAAATGAAAGCGAGGCTGATATATTCTCATCAAAAATCCTGAGCAAATGTGGGCAAGAATCCACAAAAATTGATGTGTTATTATCAGTACTTTATTTTAGGAGACTGACAATAGTGGTTTCTTTCTTTCTCTTTCTTTCTTTCTTTCTTTCTTTCTTTCTTTCTTTCTTTCTTTCTTTCTTTCTTTCTTTCTTTTTGTCTCTAGGAGTGATATTAACCGGCATTTCTCCTTTGACTAAAGCGAGGTCGGTGGCAAAATTTTACTTCCATGTTCTTAGAATTTTTTGGCCAAGCTGAAAAATGAAAATGACATAAGACCTATCTTATGTGAAAAGTAGGAAAAAATTTAGACCCAGAAGGAACTCTAGACAAAGGAGGAGAAACCCTAGTAGAGTGAAGGAAGGGACCTAACTGAGGGGGATCTGAGGGAGAAGGAAGACTTGAAGAGAGAAATACCTCCATGGACATAGTGTACACACACAGACTTATTGATGGCAATCACTCTGTTGAGCTCAAGAAGGTGGGGAGTGGGGTGGGAACTGGGATAAAGCTCAATGAATATGTTCTACATGAATGTATGCTTCTATTACCCTGAACTTCATCAAGGTGTATGATTACGATGCACCAATAAAAAAAACAACTAAAATTAAATCAAGTAAGATGAGAAAAGCATATAGTTTTACTGAAGTTTTATATGATACAAGAAATGAAAGCCCAAAGAAGAGGAAAATCTCAATGCTTTTATCCTAGGTTGAACAAAGAGTCATAATTGTGGAAAAGTAACTAGACCATGTGTGGAGGCAACAGAAAGATAAGGTATATTTGAACAAGGCCTGCTTGTACAGATATTTCTTGGTCTCAGTTTCCTGTCCTTGATGATAAGAATGTTATTTCTCTTCAGAGATAGGGAGGACAACTACATGACAGTTTTATCTTCTACTTTCAGGAAGAAAAAAGGGAGGATCAGAGGACTGTTTCTATACCTATTTATTTTTTAAGTGCCTTTTTAACTCAAAATAATTCTATGCCAAAGTGGTTTTGTTTTGGTGTCATATATTCTGCCCCAATTCAGTGGCATCTGTTATGGTTTTCCATGTTGAAATAACCAAAATTTATTTGTAGAGAAATTCTTTGAGGCTCTGAAATGTCCCTTTATCAAAATTTCACCTACTCTTAGAATTCATTGATTATTAATGCTGGATTATTAACTTTATTATAATACTTGTCATTTTATTGTAATAGCTTGTTATATTTCTCTTCTCTTTTTCTTTATTCATCTGTGATTCTTATTTTATTCAATATTACAATTATCCTTACACATTTGGAGCTCAAAATTGCCATAATTGGACTTAAAAGAGTCCCTTTAAGTCCTGTGTCTTCCTTACAAGATTAGATTAGAACATTTTTTGAGGACTCCTGATTTTCTAGACAAGAAAGATTTGCTTTAAATTTTTTTCTTTTACCAAAATAGTTTGGAATCCAGCTATATTTGATACTTCAGGCAGAAGGGAGCTAGATTCTGCTGAATCTTCTCTATTCCCTACTGTCTTGAGTTTATTCTGGATCCCAGTCAGGAGAATCATGAATGTGCCTTCCCTGTTTCCATCAACATGAAATAATTTTACTCCATTTACCAGATTCCTTAAGAAATCTGGAAGATTTTTTAACATTTTTTTATTTTTTTAAATGATGAATAATTCTTTGTGTTCTATCTGTCTTTTCCATGGAGACTAAAGGTAAGGCCGTTAGTCAACCTTATTCACAATGGCCTTTCTATTAGAAGCCAAGTAGAATCCTTGTGTAAATATGCAGTGGATTGCTTTGTTCAGGTAACAATTTACAGAAAGAAAGAAGTAAAGAAGGAAGGAAGAAAAGGAGGGAGCAAAAGAGGAAGGAGGAAGGGAGGGAGCGGTGAAGTGGTTGTGCTGTTTATTGTTGAGGTCCTAACAGGACTCTAGATTCATCTCAGATTGTTCACATAAAAAGTAAATAGAGGAACAACATATAGAATATGGTCAAGGATAAGATAGCTGGTAATATTTGGCGAGGCACCCGATACTAGTTAGAGAGTTATGCCCTCCCTAAGGACCAAAGGAGCACAAGGAGGACAGAGTCATGGTGGACCGCTGAAGTGAGGACCACAGAGGAGGACTCTCTGGGCTACATTTTTCTGGCAGAGCAAGGAGAAAAGGAAGGTAAGTAGAGAGGTCTCTCCTCCCACCCTCTTTGTCCTGGTGCTCTCATTGGCCAAACATAACAGAAGATCCACCTGCAGGAGAGCTAAGGAGCGCGATTCACAGCCACCTTCCCTGAGCACAGAGAGGCTAGAGAAAGGAGGGAAATTGGATCAGTGGACAAAGAAGGCAGAGCAGGTGCAGATGTTCATTCACAGTTCTCTTTGCCACCACCCAGGGACTCAGTGCAATGATTCATCAGCGAGGTTGTAAGTGCTGAGTTTTCTTATGCTTAATGCACTTTTAATTCAGTACAAAAGTTCTGCCATACACAGGTGGAATCGTGTTTACTTTATTAGAAGGAACTTGCACCTCCCTCCTGCTCTTGAAAATCCGATTTGTTAATCCACTGGGATAAAGCATGTCAGGTGCGTGTGTGGATAAGGCAGTCATAAACACGTCTACATTCAGCTCACACAGTCTAACTCTGTTAGAGACTATCAGTGAGGGTATTTTCAAGGGGACTGAATTTGATTATGAGAGAAAAAAAGACACAAAAGTCATACTACATAATAAAAATGGAAATTAGCTTAAATTCTTCATTCTATTTCCTTCACCAATGAACAGTTCACGATCTGCACATCTGTTTGCTGAGATTGATCTATAGTTATGTTAGGGTAAACTAAAATAAACCCCAAATAGGTTTCCAGGGTCATCCTCAAAACTAAAAACATGTATCTGTAATTCTCTGTGGGCAGATTTTGGTACATGCTATTTGGGGTTTTCCTGCAGGTTATGATTTTCCCTCTTTTTACACGAACTATAAAATCACAGTGTTTTCCCATTATATTTTCCCTTTTAAGCTTGGCTAGCAAGCTGTACTGATCTGGTGCCAATGTTATATCCTGATATACTTAAGGTAAAATGCCTGCATTTTAGAGAATTTGATTATAAAGAGGAGATTTTATAAAAAGCCTGCTACCACTAGAAATGTTTTCATTAAGTATATTGTCAACCAATTATGAGCCACTGCTGTTTTCGTTTTCTTCTGGTTCTTTTTCCTTTTCTTTCCCTGAGCCATTTTGCTGCTGCGTGTACAGCCCAGGACTGCAGTGCCGCACACTCACAGGGAGACTGGGAAACAGACGTGACCAGACACAAAGGTGATAAAGGCTCGTCTCATCTCAATGTTCACCCCGAGTGGAATGCAAATAGCAAGCAGTGCATGGCAAAAAGTAAATTAGATCTTTCAGAACCTTCTTTTAATAATATTAGATGGTACTGGCAGCTCAGGTGAGGCTTTACTATCAATATAGGATTTTTAGCTAAGCCAAATCCCCTTAAATGCCTGATAAGAGGTAATATAACGATGTCCCTTCAATATAAATTATATTTTTTTCTATATTCACAGTGTCTTTTAAACATAAAAATGCATTTTTATGCCTATGTTTTTTTTTCTACTGGTGTCTCTTTATCATATCATTTAATTATCGGTTCTCATAGCACATGCTTTTAGGTTAGCTATTATTATAAGACATTGACCTCGGAGCTAGAAGTTTAAAAATCAACAAGAAATTTATTTGTCTGCTGGATTACCACAAGTGGCCTAGAGCCATACCCAGAGACAAATAATCCAGTACAATATTGCCAGATGCTTTATTACAGATATGAATTAGGTACTCTTTGGAGTACTCAAAAAGAAATAACTAGTTCTGCTTTTTGGAATTTAAAAGTGTTTTCAAAATACATGCACCAGTGTTAGATTCTGAAAGATACAATGGAAGGGATTTGTCATATGTAACAGAAGTACATTACAGACAGGAGGAACAAAATGTTCAGATATACATCGCACTATAGCTCAGTTCTAGTTCTAATTCAGTTTGAAGACAAACGCTGAGGTATATACTAGTATAGATTTGTTTTAGAATTTTTACCCAGCCTTGGGCCAGCTGGCCAGATATTAGTATTCCAATGTTTAAAATGGAATAATACCCCATCAGAACATTCACTTATTTTGGGTACTGAGGACTGAACCCAGGGATGTTGTACCTCTGATCTACACCCTCAGTCCTATTTTATTTTTTTATTTTGACACATGGTCTCACTAAGTTTCTGAGAACCTTACTAAGATGCTAAGACTGGCCTGTCTCAGCCTCCCAAGTATTGAGATCACAGGCATGTGCCTGAGTGGATGAAACAGCACGGCTGGCAGAAGGGCTGTGTACCTGAGAATCCCCCACCTCGGCTTACTTATAAATGATGTCGTAGGCTTGGTGTCATGAGATCGGTACAGCCTTCAGAATCAGATCCGCTTGGATTTACTCTCCTATTTAATAGTGAGCTTGTGCATGTTAACTCATTTATGAATATTAGTATTCTCATCTGTAGCATGAACACAGTGGCACTTGGTGGCATTGTCAGGAATATTGGAAGTTCTGAGGGTACGGCTCCCAGCATGCCATCTAGCCCAAGGCAGCAGCTCAATAAAGGGGTAACAGGAAACTGTTGGGTAAAGAAGAAAATTTGTTTATCCTAACTCATGAGGCCCTGGGGAAGGAGGGCAATGCTGTATTTGTATGAGAAATTCCTCATTCTGCTTTTTAAGGATCTACACTCTTCTGATACTTTAAAACATAATATTGTGCAGCCCTCAACACTCCTGAGATGGCATCAGCATCGGACGTCTGTGTTCCCATTTGTGGGGGAGATGGTGCTGAAGATGTATTAAGCGTCAAGTAGAGGATAGAGACAAAGAGGGAAGTTGTGTACAGAAAGCAAGTTCTTATTTTTGCCATTCTAGAACCTTCTCCCCCTATGCTCATCTTCAACCCAATTGGTGTAGGATCTAAGAACACAGTGGTTATGATATAACACATTCTAAAACATTCATCTGAGATAGATTAAAATCGGGGGGTGGATCCTCTCTCATTATTTTCTTCCTGGAGCAGATTTCTTTGTCTCCTGTAACTACATTCAAGCTGAGCATGTCAGCGGCGGCAGAGGGAGATTTGTGATCGGAATCTCGGCCTCGAAGTTGTTTACCATTGAGTATATTCAAGCATCGTTGCGTTTTCTTCTCTCTTTAATATGTTACTGGCAGTCAGATAGCTTAAAGCGTCTCTGTCCAAATGGAATCTTTTTTGCTTTGTTCTCCCCTCCCTCTGCCTCAGACACATGGCCACCTGGCATATGCTTGTGTTCCCTGTGCAGAGACTGCCAGTGAGCAAACAAAGCCGGTGCGGACACGCATGGGCAGAACAGCCATGCTGGCTCTGAATTCAGTGACACCCCTGGTCACTCGGTCAAACATTCAGATCAAATGGTTTCTTTGACTGAATTAACTGTAGGAACAGTAGATCCTGTCATGTGTAGACACAGAAAAGAAGGGTGGTAATTCACAAGTTTTTTTTTTTTTTTTCAATGCCCCACATCACTAAAAGACAATTTCCTAACAAATTTGAAATCTTAAAAATTCAAATTAGATAATTATTGGCCTAAGCCATCCAATTACTTTAGAATTTACAGAGGAAAGAGAGGAGGGAGAAGAAAAATAGCTGTTTTAAAAGACAATCCCATAGCTCCTTAGACATTGCAAGGATTTTGAAAACCTAATAGATATTCTACCAGGCAGTATTCAAGACTAGTGTATTCCAGGATAAAATGTCTCTTCATATCTAAATTACAATAAAAAACTTTTAAAAGAAGCAAATATACAAATTGAAAGAAACTAAAAAAATGTTTAAAGTAGTAGCCACACATATTTTTACACCCCTTTTTTCTCAAGGTGATACTGTGTATGGTACAGCTTGCTTTCCATAAAAAACAAACATAAAGGCATAAATGTCAGTGTCTTAATTCTTTGCTTTTAAAAAAATTTATAGTTCATATATTGAAAGATAAGTGCAGTATTTTTGAAACTTCAAATGCATAATTGTTGCTATTTTTGCTAAGAAATTTGTTGGCAAGCATAGTATATTTCAATATATATTTATATGTACAATAAAACAGTAATTCTTCAAGCTAGCACTAAACTATAAGAGCACAAAGGTACATTCTATACATTTAATTTTTGACCAGCCTTCATAAGATAAACCACAGATCTAACATAACCATAAACAAATAAGTTTAAGGTGGAGTGTAATCTAATTAACTGACCAGCTGTGTTTAGAGCATTTCAATTTTGTTAACTATTCGAAATAAACCGCATTCTCTAGTGATTGATGAGGTTTCAGAATGGATAAGGAAGAGCCCCATCTTCAGTAAACTTACCTGTCTTATGCAAGGAAATTAGATTAATGATACATGGTAATAGATAAAAGGTACACAATTAATGGAATCTTTGACTCCTAGCTCTCTTTGACATTTTCATTTCCCTTATATCTGCTTTTATAACCAGATTCAAAATTGTTAGATTGCATGTTCTAAAATCTTATATAATCTGAATTGCTGTTATTTCAAGTTCAAGTTGTCAAAATAATTGTTCTACACTATTTATGTATCATATTATTTAATTTCTTGGCATTAAATTTGTTACAAAATGTATGTCAATGTCTATATCTACATCCATATTTAAATTTATACCTGTACATATATTACCTATTTATTTTTTCTTTCTTTCTTCTTTCTTCTTTCTTTCTTTCTTTCTTTCTTTCTTTCTTTCTTTCTTTCTTTCTTTCTTTCTTTCTTTTTTTGTGGTACTGGGGGTGGAACCCAGAGTCTTTCTACCTCTGAGCCATACTCCCAGCCCTATTTTTTATATTTTATTTGGAAACAGGGTCTCACTAAGTTGCTGAGAGCCTCATTAAGTAGCTGAGACTGGCTTTGAACCTGTGCGATCCTCCTGTCTCAGCCTCCCAAATGCGGGGAATGCAAGCATGTGCCACTATGCCAGGTGCCTACTTATTCTTTAATATATTGATATTTTATAGAGAAAATTGTATGTGAACCTCCAAAATATTTCTAAAGCTAACTATTCTACTTAATTTGTTACTTAGAAAAAGAACCTCACTAAATTGCTGAGGACCAGCTTTGGACCTTAATCCTCCTGTTTTAGCCTCTAAAATACTGGGATTACAGGCATGTGCTACAATGCCTGGCTTCCCAAGGTAACTTTAAAACCTCATTTTTACAGTTCTTTTCCCTACATTCAGTCTCTTTTAATCCAGCTCTTCATACATGGGAAATATTTTTCTAATCTTTCTTTATGGCTCATAATATGCCCCAAATTAAGCACTTTTCCTGCCATTTTCATGTTTGCTAATTGTATGCATTCTTCAAGGTTTGGCTCAATGATAACTTAAACCATAAAATCTTTCCTGATTTTCTCTGTTTCATATACACTTCCTCAACTCAGATATAATATAGTTGTAGCATTTTTTACATCTTTATTGTGTTAATAGTTTATATTTATATTTTATCCACTATATACATATTAAATATATATTAGTATATAAACTATATGCTTATATACAATATATAAATATATATTTAATAATATATATATATATATATTGTGGTGCTGAAGATTGAACATAGGGGCATTCTACCTATGAGCTACACTCTCAGCCCTTTTTTAATATTTTGTTTTGAAAAAGGGTTTTGCTAGGTTGCTGAGAATGTCACTAAGTTGCTGAGGCTGTTCTTGAACCTGTGATCCTCCTGTCTCAGCCTCCCAAGCACTGAGATAACAGGCATGCACAGCCACACCCAGATATCCAATCAATACTGAGAATTTACTGTGTTCTCAGTGTTGCACTGTGAAGGAAATGAAGAAGGAAAAAATACTGCTACCTCATATTGTCTCTACCATCAAGGAGTGGACAAACTAGTAAGGAGAGAATTAATAGTGGTATAGTCTTTTCTTGAAAGGTACTAAAAATATAAAACAACTGTTCTTACAATATACAAAAAGGGCTCCATCATTATATGGGACACAATGGAATATATTACACTATAAAAACATCTGGACTAAGAATAGTGCTGAAGAAGAGTTCACAGTGACCCACAAAGGGTGCACAGTTGGGTGGCGTGAGGCATTCCAGCAAATGAACACGTGCAAAGGCATGTGATTAAATATTTGAGGACAATTAAGCAGCTCAAGCGATTATAATACATATCTCAAGGCAGGCAATGGTGAGCTGGAGCTCAGTATGTAAATTATCAATAAGAAAGAGATGTGATCCGATGTTTATATTAGAGATGCCATTTTGAAGCAGTTATGAGATAAAGGTAACGAGTCAAACAGCTGTTGGTTGGGAGGAAGAAATTCATTCCTTACATGAAACATAGGTAGTGAGGAGAGGAAGGAAGGGCAGAGAAATGATTTAGGAGGCTTGCTTGGAGTCTTCTTGGTGGAGGGAGATGAAAGATTACAAAAAAGGAAGCAGAGATTGGTTACTAGAATGAGAACAGGTACAAATTGATTTAGTTGAACAATTTATTCAGATTTGTTATTATTGGTTATGTGGATTCTGTTGTCTGCTCATAAACTATTTTATGTCCTTTAGGAGAGAATATTTGCCCCTTTTTCCTCTGTATATCTGTAGTGCACATGAGCTGACTTGGAAAGGGTTGTACAGGTTGTATTTTTTTAATGTAATATATTTTTATTGGTGCATTGTAGTCAAACATCTCAATGGAATATGAGACTTGTGAGGATATACAAGCACACATCCTCCAATTAAGCCTTTATTCAATCCCCATCCCATTTCCTCCCCCTCCCTCGATCTCATGCTTGATTTAGTGATACTCAGAAGTGGTATTGCTGGATCATATGGTAGATTCATTCTCATTCTTCTTAGGAGCCTTGATACTGTTTTCCAAAGTGGTTGCACTAATTTGCAATCCCATCAACAATGTATTTAGACTTCCTACACTCCACATCCTTGCAGCATTTGTTGTTACTTGTGTTTTGAATGATTGCCATTCTAATTAGAATTAAGTAAAATATCAGGGTAGGTTTGATTTGCATCTCTCTGATAGCTAATAATGTCGAACATTTTCTCATACCCTTATTGGCCTTTTGAATTTTTTGTTATTTTCAAGTGTCTATTTAGTTCACTTTCACATTTTTTGATTGAGTTATTTGTTCTTAGCAGTGAGTTTCTTAGTTATCTTTATGTTCTAAATTTTAATTCTCTATTAGAGGAGTAGTTGGCAAAAATTTTCTCCCTTTCTGTTGGCTCTCTTTTGAGATTCTTAAATTACCAAGGTCATTCCTCACAGACATAGAAAAATCAGTGCTTAAATTCATTTAGAACAACAGAAAACACAGAGGAGACAAAGTAGTTCTCAGCAGCAGCAACAACAATAAAACCCATGCATGAGGCATCACAATGCCTGACTTCAAACTATACTACAAAGCCATAGTAATAGAAACAGCATGGTACTGGAACAAAAACAGATACATAGACCAATGGAGCAGAATAGAAGACTCAGAAACTTACAGTCAATTGATTTTTGACAAAGGGGCCAAAAACATACACTGGAAAAAAAAGATAGCCTCTTCAACAAATGGTATTGGCAGAACTGGTTAAACATATGTAGAAAAATGCAAATAAACCCTACTTGTCACCCTGCTCCAGAGTCAACTCAAGATGGGTCAAAGACTTGGAAATCGGACCAGAGATCTTGCAGCTCCTCGAAGAGGGCTTAGGTCCAATACTTCAACACATAGGCACAGGTAAAAACTTTCTTAACAAGATTCCAAAGGCACAATAAATTAAAAGGAGGATCAATACATGGCATTGCATTAAACTAAAAAGCTTCTGTACAGCAAAGGAAACTACCTCATTTTTATAGTAACAATGTTTGTTCTATATTTCTATGATTATTGTTCCTACTTCTTTTTCAAGTAAGATAATTCATGTTCCAGTTTACATATCTAATCAGCATCTTTTGCCTGAACTCTTTTTTTCTGTTTTTCTAGTCTAATATCATGGAGGCTCACATTTCATAAGGTTGTTTTTCTCAAATCATGCTGAAATGTTTGTTTATAGTTTTCATAGGCATTATGGTAGTGATTTTACTCTGAGTTGTGTTTTATGGTTCATGTTGTATATTTTCTTTGTATAGGTTCTCTTCCACTTTAATTTATATTACTCACCACTGACTAATTTAAAATTTTTCTAAAGAAAATGTTCAGGAGGTTTCCATAAATTAAATAGTCTGGTGATTCTTCTAGCATTTAAAAATCATCTCATTTTTTCTCTATTGCTGACAAATATGTCTCTAGACTGCTCCTTGGAAATGTATTTCTTCCAGGGTGTGTGTGTGTGTGTGTGTGTGTGTGTGTGTGTGTGTGTGTGTGTGTGTGCATGCGCGCACAGTTCTCCTGCCTTGGGTTCTTTTTTTTAAGCCACTTTGGCGGGGGATTAGGGTCTGCTTTGCCATCAACATTGCTCAGATCAGTTTCCATTCTTGTTAATGCAAAGAAGAAATATAATTTCACAATTCACAGTGAGCCACTCAACTTTCAGGAAATATACTTTTGCTGGTACTTTCTGAAATATGCTGCCACTGAGCAATTTTATAACTCTCATATTATTTTCTGCAATTTCTGCTGTATAGCTTCTGCTTCATGCATACATTTCAATTCTGCATCCTAGTCTACTTGAAAATGCGGTCAGGGCTGGTTTTATTATCACTGTGGCTCTTGCCTGATTTCTAAAAGGGGAAAGGAAAGATGCTGACTTATGCAAGGAAATTCCCTTAATAGCTTCTCATCTGAGCTCCAAAAAGTAATATAAGTTTCAAGTTGAGAAATAAATAATCCTCATGTTGTGTAGCCTACTTGAGCTTAGGTTCCATGACACTATCCACTTCTCATATTATCTTTGTATTTATCTTCAATTTATCTCTGTATGCCACAGAGTTCATACAGTATATGTTGCATAATAAAGGCTTAGCCAATATTTGTCAGAATGTAATGGGTAAGTGAATAGTGGATATTAGGTTTCCAAATAATGGTGCAATTTTTTTTTCTGTTCAATGTAGTCAAGATATGAGAAATCCTTTACCTGCCTAAAAATCATTTGCCTACTCCACTAACTACCTAATCAGTGAACACTTTATCTGTCCATTTATTTTTTAAATGATTTTTGTTAAATGGTAAAGCAGTAACTTTAAATATACTACTGGTAGATGAAGGAGTTCAATAGTAGTATTACATCAAAATAACTCTTATGTACTACCTAATCATTCATATTGCACACACACACACACACACACACACACACACACACACACGTATTTTCCTTTTCTCTTTGGTACTGAAGATTGGACCCAGGGGTCTTCTCTCTCCATGCCCATCTTATTCTGAAACTGGATCTCATAAAGTTGCTAAGGCTGGCCTCAAACCTGCCATCTTCCATCTCAACTTCTAAAGTACTGGAATTATGAGAGTGTACCACCACTTGTGGTTCATCATATATAATTAATTCAATTATAGAATAATTTGAAATGGGCTTCTTTAACAAATGTTTTATATCTGTATAAGAAAATTAACATGCTATGGAAATAAACTGATCATTAAAGAACTGAAACTCCTTGATATTTTCTTAGTAGCGGACACAATATGCTCTTATTATAGAGTATTTCTCCAAAAGCAAAATGTTTGTTCTTTAAAACTTTTTAATTTCATTCCTCTATCTTTATGTAACATTCAAACTGACATGATATTAGAGAGGCAATTTGTGTAATTACAAAGAGTTTGCTAATCTCTGGATTTATACTGATATGTAATCTTCTCAAGATGAAATAAAAGCCCTTGTTTGGTATGCTGGTTAAGAAGATGTTAATTTTCAATTATTATCCAGTATAGAGTAACCCTACTGAGCATGAATACTGTATTTTCTGTTAATGATCTTAATTTAACTGCTTTTTTATTAATCTTAATACTTAACAAATAGGATACTATCTGCAATGAATTTTTAAGAAGCTTTACAGAGGTTTATCATAATTTCCTCTTGAATTTTATTATAATAAATATGAAATATAAAGTATCTATCTTACATTCTTTTTCCTTTGCATATTTAAAAAACTTAATTCTCATTTTTTAAGAATAAAAATATTTTTCTGGTGAAAATGAAGAACATTCATTACTAAATAAAAACATTAGTATTTGTTATTCCTAGAACATTTAATATATTGAATGTAGAGACAGTCTTTACGTAAAAATATACTATATTCTCATACTTTATTTTACCATATGGAGAAAAATATATATATACATGCACATATCTATATCTGTATCTATATGCATTTAGGTTTAGGTATAATTATAGATTATTAATCTATAGCTGAGCTCCAAAAGTAATATAAATGTCAAATTGGAAAATAATTAGCTCGCATGCTTTAGAATAAAGTATTAGAAGCAGGTTTCATGATTTTAAAAATTTTTATTGGTGCAATGTAGTTGTACATTTTAATGAAGTACAATATGATAGAGGCATACATGCATACATCACTCATTTAGCTCTTCCCCAATTCCCAGCCCATTCCCTCCCTTTCCTCTTTTTCATGTTTGGTTTCATGATTTATTTTTATTTTTATTCCATAAAATGTCTACCTTGGTATATGTGTACATGTATACATTTCCTATTAGTTGTAACTTTTTAAGAATTTATAATAAAGAGAATTCAAGTATCCTCTTTGACCTACATTAAGATCATGAGAATTATTCTTAATTACTGGAATAATAAGCCTCCAGTAATACTTGCCTCTAGAATGCGTAATTCTATATGCATTAGTGTGCTTAAGTATGCTGGATTTATCACTCATTTTAACATCAGAAAACTGTAGAAGAGATGGAATGGCATGTGTACAATTAAGGTGTGTGTGTGTGTGTGTGTGTGTGTGTTTTAATGGTACTCCTAAAGTCTCTCTTTCTATCTATCATTATTCCTTTTGGCGAAGCAAATTGCCATGTTGTCAGTGGCCCTGTAGAGAGGCACCTGAAATAAGAAATGAGCTCCTCAATGCAACAGGTTGTAGGCTGTAGGGGATGAAAGCTTTTTTTTTTTTTTTGTGGTACTGGGGTTCCTGGAAACCCTTCTATTTCCGGGCTACACTCCCAAGCGCTGGGATTAAAAGTGTGCACCACCACGCCTGGCCCGGGATGACAGCTTTTTGATAACCACTCCACTGTGCTTGGAAGCAGGACTTTGTGTCCCTGCTGAATTTTGAGATTTGACCTTTTGATGACAGCCTGCTGGCAGACCTAGAGCCACTAGCACCCACTTCAGTTGTGCCCAGATTTCTGGCCCACAGAAACTGTGGCAAATAATAATTTTAAGTAGATGTTTGTTGTTTTAAGCCACTAAATTTGAAAAGTAATATGTTATGCAGCAGTGGACAATTATTACAATTGCCAATAAGATGACCTCACTAAATTGGGTAATTCTTCTGTCATAAGATTACTGAACAAACTTTTCCAAGGCTGTAGATAAGTGTGTCTTCACAAATATAAGATTAAATGGGATTGTCTATTCTAAATATTGAAATACTTGTGATGTATTTTGTTAGATAATTTTTGGAAGTTAATAAGTTGGAAGAGAAAGACTGCTTTTTAACATTTAAAATAATACAAGCTATTTCAAAAGAATCTATACTTTTCCCCTTGATGGGTTCCAGGCTTTGGAACTGTTTCAATGAAATAGTTTGAGTATATCTTCAGCTGTCTTTTTTTTAAGTTATGTATTCATAGATACAGCTACCTAGTCAACATCTATTCTTGAATGTTTTAAAGTAATTTATACTTATCTTGTTTATTATTAGCCCCACAATCTTTCTCTCTTCCAAACCCTACCTCTCTTCTGTGTGTTCTCTCTTAGTGAATATTTCCTTGTAACGTGAGCTCTATACTCCAGAAAGTGAAGAATTACCTACGATAGATATCCATACTAGATAGGTTATGGGTTAACTTAGTGTAGATTAAATAACACAGAAGCTCAATTTCTCTTTCACATATTTTCTAAATAAGTGGTCCCAGGATGTTGGGGAGCCATCTCTGCTCACCTCAGTACAGGATGTGCCTTCTGGTTTCAAGGCAATTATTAAAATGTGTATCATCTCTCAGTGGAGAAAAAAAGGGCAGGACAATAAGAAATAGGGTCCAAGAAGTGGCATGAATCAGTACTGCTCACATGCCACTGGCCACAGCTTAATCTAAGTCACAAGTCACATCAACTTGCAAAGAAGTTGTAATCTGAGAAATGTAATCTTTAGTTGGTTGACTATGATCCCAGCTAAAACTGAATGAGCAGTATGGTTTGGGGTTAAGATTATAGACTCTTGGGAATGACCTTACGGTTTTTGTCCCCTGTACTACTATTTATCCATTTATCAACTGTGTGACATTGGACAAGATTTTTTTCTGTTTTTGGTTTCTTCATACTAGAATCCTCATCTGAAAAATGTACATAACAAATCTATATTGTGGAAATATATTTATAAACTTTATAGAATTCTGCTTGGTACATTTAGGTATTTTAGGCTAAAATGTTATTGAAACAAGAAATAATAGGTAATAAATACACATTTGAACAAACAACTTATAAAGTGTCACTCAGATTATGACAAAAATGCTGTTAGCAAAACTGGTTAACCATATACAAAAGATGGAAATAACCCCCACTTTCTCACCCTGGACAAGAGTTATTTCAAGATGGATCAAAGACTTGGAAATCAGACCAGAGACTTTACAGATTCTTGAAGAGAGCATAAGTCCAACACTGCAACACATAGGCACAGATAAAAACTTTTCAACAAGAACCCAAAGGCACAAGAAACTAAAAGGCAGATCAACACATGGGATTGCATTAAAATGAAGATGAAGAGCTGCTGTACAGAAAAGGAAACCATCAAGAACCTAAACAGAGAGCCAACAGAATAGTAGAAAAAATTTGCCAACTATTCCTCCAATAGAGGACTAATATCCAGAATATACAGAAAAGTAAAAAAAAAAAACTCACAGCTAAGAAACACATAACCCAATTAAAAAGTGAGCAAGTAAACTAAATAGACATTTCGCGAAAGAAGAAATTCAAATGGCCAATAAATGCATAAAAATGCTCAACATCATTAACAGTAAGATAGATGCAAATCAAAACTACTCAGATTTCACCTAACTTAAGTAGAATGGCAATCATTCAAAACACAAAAGACAACAAATGCTGGCGAGGATGTGGAGAAAAGGGAATTCTAATACATTGTTGGTATGATTGCAAATTAGTGCAACCACTTTGGAAAACAGTATGCAGAATACTTAGAAGAATGGGAATGAACTTACCATATGATTCATCAATACCACTTCTGGGTATCTACCCAAAAGAATGAAAACGAAACTAACTAAACTAATACATGCATATCTATGTTTATAGCCTCACAATTCACAATTGCCAAACAAACCACCAAACTAATGCATGAATATCTATGTTCATAACCCCACCATTTACAATTGCCAAACTATGGAACCAGCCAAAATGTCCATCAACAGATGAATGGATTACAAAACCATGGGATATGTACACAATGGAATTTTATTCAGCCATAAAGAAGAACAAAATTAAGTCATTTACAGAGAAATGGATGAAACTGTAGAACATTATGCTAAATGAGATTAGACAGTCTCAAAAAGTAAAATTTGGATGCTCCTCCTAATATTCAGAACCTTGGGGGAAAAAAGGTCATAGGAGTACTGTAGACAGACAAAGAAGGAGAAACCATAGATGAGGAAATAAGGCAACCTAACTGAGGGTAATGGGAGGGGTAAGAGGGAAAGTTCCTAATCTACATGATGTACATTCACATACATTTTAGTCAGTCACTAAGCCAAACATAAAAAGGAGGAATGGGAAAGGAGATTGGGAATTGGGGAAGAGCTAAATGAGTGATGTGTGTATATATGCCTCTACCATCTCGTACTCCATTAAGATGTATGACTTCAATGCACCAATGAAAAATTTTAAAAAGAAGAAACACAAATGTTCTTGCCAAAGGGAAAAATGGTGCTCACTCAGATAAGGATTAGAGAAAGATAGAAGAAAAGAAATGTAATCTAGAGGGACATTTTGCTTCGATAAGTGTGGTGCAGACTTCTGTTTATTCCAACATCCAACATTTAACTAATTTCATCTTAAAATAAATTATTTCAAAACTTGAATTTTAAAAATCAATTTCTTCATGAACAGTTATGTTTCATTTGCAAAAGGGTTAAAGTTTAAAGAACTAGTCAAGTAAAAGATTCTTTTTATCATGTAGTTTCATCTAGGAAGCGAGACTTCAAAAAACTATTTCACAATGTCTAAGTCTGTGTATTGTATTCCCCTGTGAAGACATTCAGATACCCTTGTGCATCCTCTGATGCTGGTTCAAATAGAATTTTTACTTTAATATCACAAGAAATACAAGCATATGCAAACTTTCCTTCTTAGTTGTCCCTTGGGAATATAATTATTTTCTTATAAACACTATTTTCTTTGAATGCTTGTGGCCAATTTCTTCACAGTGTAAGAAGAAGCATCAAGTGCGCTCTCTCTCTCTCTCTCTCTCTCTCTCTCTCTCTCTCTCTCTCTCTCTCTCTCTCTCTCTTGCTCTCTCTCTCTCTCTTTCTCCCTTTCCCTTCCCTTTTGCTTCCTCCACTGGAAATTGAATCCAGCAGGATTATACCTTCATTCTATACCTGCTGGTTCTCTTTAAATTTTTTATTTTCAGCTTCAGATCCTTATGGAGTTGCTAAATTCCCAAGAGTCTTGCTAAATCGCTGAGGTTGGCCTCACATTTGTGATCCTCTTGTCTCAGCCTACCAAACACTAGGATTGGCATCACGTGTAATATATTTTAGGCAAAACTAATATTTTTGAGTTACAAGTATATTGTGAATCATTCTATGATAGTATTTATATATAAAGTACACCTTCTTTTTCTTTTTCTTTTCTTCAATAATTATTTTCAGAATTTCAAACAGCTCTTTTACCTTTTGTTTCTTTACTTAAATAACTTCGCCAATCTGGTGACAAAGCATAGGTTCTATAATGAAACACTACATATCCAGTTCTCTTCAGATCAGACAAGAATATCTTTCTCTTTGGCATGATCAAAGGGACAGAAGAGTTGGCAAATTTTAAAGCATCATTATGGGTTAAATATTTTCCTCTTCCCTCTGAGGCCAACTGCTAAAAGAATTCATTGGCTAGGAAAGAGTCCCAGTGACTCTTTTTGGATAAGGTTTGGGTTTTGATTTTATTTACAGTTATAAAATGAAGTTCTTTATTGTGGTTCAAAAATGCCAAATTTCAAATTTTGATGTCAATGGCAGAATGAAAACATTACAATGTACGGTGGTGCGTTTTCCAGGAAGCACACTGAAGCATTTTGCAGAGGTATCTACAGTTGGAAACCATAACCAAAAGCTCTTTGGTGATTCCCAACCAACGGCAAGTGCAAACAGATTCCTTCTCCAAAAGTTGCTCAGGAAGGACAAGTATAGGACATTTAATAATTATAGATCTCTGCTTGCCTTCTAACTAGCTACTAGAAAGCACCAGGATAGCGCCTGTAGCCAAAACGTCACCCACCTCATATGATTTAAAACAAAAACGTAACCGCATGCCTGTATTGCACATTTGGTGACCTATATCCAAATTTCAAAGGGGAAGGAGCTTAATTCCTTCTCCATCATGGTTTCTGGTAATATTTTACCTTTTTTTTTTTTATAAGTTAAGGGCACATTCATGAACTACGAGAAAAGGAAAAGTGTCTTTTATTTAATTCTCATTTAGATGTGTTTTTAAATATATTTTCATTGGTGCATTGTAATTATACATCATAATGTGGTATAGAGTGATAGGGACACACATGCGCACACTTGGTATGTTTTCCTCCTTTAATAAAAAAGACACAGAAAAGAAACAGGCATGCCATGAACTGTTGTATTTAAATTTTTTTATAGTAGTTCCATTTCATGGATGTTAAGGAAGATGAGTATTATTTGCAAATGTAGTCATTTTCATCAGTAGCAAAACTTTGAACCTCTGGAGGGCAACAAAAGTAACTAGAAGGATTTATAATTTTCATATCGTAGTGAGAGCTATAGTGATGCGTGTACACGTGCATATCATCACTCGGGCTGCTTCCCTTCCCCTACCTCCACTCCTCCTCCCTCCATATACATGATCACAAGATTCGTAGAGTTACAGGAATCAATAATCTTAATGTACTTTAGAACAGAGAACTTTATAAACAACAACCACAGGAGAGGTGTATATCCTGTTAACTAGTTCACAAAAAGGCTGAAAAGAGTAGATGACACCAGGGACATTAGTCACATTTAACCTGGACATACATGTTTGAAGTCAAGATAGCCTGGAATCAAGTCTTGGGCAAGCTCCCATGGCCTTGGGTCCTGTTACTTAACTTCTCATTCTTTATTGAGATCAAATTGTGTACTTTTTAGGGTAACAGTGAATATTATATCATTTTAGCAAGATAATTTTAGAGCAACATATTTTTTGGTACTAACTTTGTACTTAAGTGATATAAATCTAATTACTTTATTAAATGAAGCTGTTTTACTGAACTGCAACTGACCACACCTTAGTAAAATTTAATAGCTAACATCAGAATGGGAGTTTCCTTAAATGCTGACATTTCACCAAACAGAATTCCTTTAAGCTTAAATTGTCAAGTTATTTTTTAAAAAGATCCAGTTGACTAAGTCATAACAAAAACTGAAATCAAAACTTTAAAAATCTTGAAGATGATTCGGTTTCACCTGGTATTTAGTGGCTAATATAGCTACAGCCAGGTTCTGAACTGGAGGTGCAGGTAGGAGTGTCGAGTTCATGTCAGTGACAGATGTTTTTAATCAAACTGAACTAACTGAAACTCTCTCAATTTCCTGGATTCGCTTTATTTGAAAAGAGCCATCTGAGATCTTGTTTGAAGATTTTTTTTGCGTGAACAAAAGGCTAAGAAAATGTAATGTGATAATGATACCGTAATCTGAATAAGTTATAGCTCTACTGTGTTTGGGCCCTTTGTAGGTTGGCACTTTAAATCACAAGAAACATTGTAAACTTTTACAAAAAGTACAAAACAGTGTCTGTATGATCTTCAAAATGGATGCTTTCCAACTATCTGATATGCTCCTTCCTTGCTGTTCTTTGTACTCAATTTGCTGCAAATTTATAAGATTATTCAAAAAATAGTAGTATTAAATATCTCCATGCTATGCTTTAGTTTCTCTAAAGAATTCAACACTGGAGCTTACTATGATAAAACAACAGGAAGAGCCGAATATTGAAAAAATAGGGAAATAATTTACTGATATAAGTTTATTTTATTCGCTGTGCTACTTTGTAATGATCAGTGATTGGAAGTATATTTTTCAGGGAGTAAGTCCCTAATAACAGAAGATAACTGGCAGATTTATTTGGATCTTTAAACCTAGGCATCACTCTCTGTTGCTTAGCCAGCCAAAGAGAAATAATATGTATCACACAGAATCAGCAGATTCTTATTCCTTATGTAATTATTATCCTTATTAGCATATTACTTTTCCCCAAAGCTACAGTGAGATAAGAGAGAGGAAAAGGGGAGAAGGATGACTAATGAACCATAAAAGTTCCTTTATAGTTTAGTTAAATAAAACCTAATCTTCTAACAAAAAAATTGAAATTTCTAGATCTTTGGGGAACACTTTCTTTGAAATACATGGCTTAGAGTGACAATAGGTAGCATGGGAAGTAGAGGAAATCACTGAGCTAAAGAAGCTGAGAATGAATTTTAAAATATCATTAGGAAAAAGAAAATGACTAGAGAAAAAGAGGTTCATGACTTTAAACACTGTCACCAAAGTACACCACACTGCTTGTACAATTAACTCACCTATGCATTTATAACCAAGATGCTTCATGGTACAACAGTCTCCTTTAAGAAACAGAGATGGATGGATTACAAAATTATGAGACATGTACACAATGGAATTTTACTCAGCCGTAAAAAGAAAAATAATTATATCATTTACAGGAAAAAGGATGAAACTAGAGAACATTATGCTAAGTAGGATTAGTTAGTCAAAAAGAAGTAAAAAAATTGGAAGTTTTCTCTAATATGTGGAAGCTAGGGAGAAAAAGAGTCATAGGAGAATTCTAGACAGAAAAAGAAGAAACCACAGATGAGCAAATAAGGTGACCTAACTGAGGGGGATGGGAGGAGAAGGGGGGGATTCTCTAATGTACATGATGTACATTCACAAACATATCAAAGTCAATCACTAAGCCAAACATGAGGGGGGGGAGGGAATGGGGTGGGAATCGGGAAGTGCTCAATGAGTTATGTGTGCATATATGCCTCTACCATCTTGTACCCCATTAGGATGTATGGCTACAATGCAACAATAATAAAACAGATTTTTTTTGAAGATTTGAAAAAGAAATAAGCCTAAAGTAGATTTACAAACATAGTAGAAATTGAATGGTGATAAATTGAATATTAAAACTTTGATTTGGTCCAAAAATAAATAAATAAATAAATAAATAAATAAATAAATAAATTTTGGCCAAAAGGAATTAACCAAATTACTCAGTGTTGATTCAGTAGTTAAAACCAAAAAGTTACTGAGTTAATATAAAGTCTATAAATATATTTGTAATATAAAGAAAAAGAGACAATTATGACATGGATATGTATTTTTTAATTTCAAAGTAAGTGGTAATATTGAACTATTAATATGTTCTTTTATAAAATTACATTTATATCTATAAAACATAGAGGTTAATCTGCATACATTCCTATAAGTAGGGGTGGATCCTAGGGAATGTGAACAAACAAACTAGAAAATGTAGAAAATCAAGTCAGGAGGACATCGCTAGGGGTAGTCACACAAAATAATCAGGCCAGGCGTGGTGGCGCACGCTTGTAATCCCCGTGCTTGGAAGGCAGAGACAGGAGGATCGCGCAGGTTCGAAGCCAGCCACGCGCGCTGGCTTAGGAAACCCTGTTTCCAAATAAAAATGTAAAAATAGGTCTGGGAGTGTAGCCCGGAGGTAGAAGGGCTTCCAGGAACCCCAGTACCACAAATAAATAAATAAATAAATAAATAAATAAATAAATAAATATCAGGTAGGAAAAGAATTCATCCATGAGCAGCAAAATGAAGAAGTAGCTCTTTCAGGAAGAAGGTGATTGTCTATTCTCTTAACTGATCCATTATTTTCAAAGACGAACTCCTGAATAAATATTATTGTGAAATATTAAGAATAATTAATGGAGAAAATAATAAACTAATTTGAAGATGATTTCAGCAGCTGTTGATAATTGGGGCAATGAAAAAAGGAGACAGTGGGAGAAGAACCACTGTGGGGTGGAGATGGGGAGAAGAAGGAGGAGTTCCAGGGTATTTGGAACCTGTACCGATGGGATTGCTCACTAGCCTAGTAAGCCTCAGAAGGACTTTAGGCTCCCTAGTGAGTCATGGGTAAGTAAAAGCAGGTGATGCTTTAGTGCTCTTGTCTGGTTAAAAGGAAGGTAGCTAACTATATGATGAATACTGAAAGCAGTTTTTTCAGGTTGCTCTAATTTGGTAGCAGTGGCTTTGAATTTGCTAAGAGTGCAGGGCTTGGAAAAGGCCATGTGAGCAAGGGTCAATATGAGGAGTCATTTGTGAAATATTTACCCCAAGTCTTGGCACATGATAGGTATCCAATGTCTAATTCCCTTGTCTATTATTATACAGCCATCCGTTGGTATTATCAGGTGATTGTTTACAGGAACCCTTCACAAATTCTCAAATAACTTCTATAAGTGGTATGATATGTACACGTAACCTATGTACAACATCCTGTATACTTTTAAAATCATATCTAGATTGTGTATAATAAACAATATATGTAAATCCTTATAGTTGTTATACTGTTATATTTAGAGAATAATAACAAGAAAAATGTCTGTTTATTCAATATAGGTAATTTTAAAAAGTATATATATATATATATATATATATATATACCACATTTTCTTTTTTAAATTTTTTATTGTTGCATTGTAGTCATACATCTTAATGGGATAAAAAAAATTGTGGAGACATACATGCACACACCATCCAATTAGCCCATGCCTGATCCCCACCCCATTCCCTCCCCATCTCTCCTGTGGACTGGTTGGATCTTTGGATGTAGCATAGTAAAGGCCTATTAAATATATAAGTATGTGTGTATATACAAACCAGTTGTGTGTGTGTGTGTGTATATATATATATATATATATTTCTGAATTTATGTGTATACATACATACTTATGAATTTCTAACCTAGTCTTATAATCCCTGAATTTCCTCATATAGGAAGTATGATAACTGCTTATTGATGGTGGCCATTTTTGAGGCATCTCTACTATAATTAGCAATCATATGTAAAAATGCTTTGTGTTACTCCCAGGAAAGATATACTTGAAAGTTAGCATTGCTTGTACTGTATTTTTAAAAGTGTCTTCTTCCCTCTGCACAATTTTATATAATCTGAAGTTCAGGCAAAAAAAGGAAAAATAATGACCTAATAGCAAAATGGCATTTAAGCTTAGCTCCATTATATTACTTAAGGTTCCTGTAAGAATAACAGACACCAAAATAGTACAAAACTACCTCGACATTAAGGGATCATACAATATTCATTAACGTGGCTAAAATAATGCATAATGGAAACATTCAGCACTTTTTACACTAGTACACTTTCGGTTGGCTGATAGCTTTTGAGCCATTGCTTATGCAAGTGTACCAATTTTGAAAAGATAATATGTATTACTAACCCATTATCTGTGCATCTGTAGAAGCCACCCTCTTTTGAAAGATCTAATAGTGTTGAGCTTAGATGTTTCAGTTAAATGAACCATTTTGAGTCCTACTGTATATAACAATTATTTGAAATATCAAAACCAAACACAATTAATTTTTTATTTTATATTTTCCTTTTATTTTCTAATCAAAGAAACCAGTTGGGAAAATGACTGTGCTATCAACATCCTGTGAATCACTACTTAAATTACAACCAAGGCATAGCTCAACTCAGGTTCAATGTCAGCTAATATTAAACATAAAAAAAAAAGCCTCACCAGGCGTGAGGGTACCCCGGAGGTAGACAGGCTTCCAGGAACCCCAGTACTACCCCCCAAAAAAAATCCTCCAAATAATTTTATCTCTGTTTCTCATTCTATTGTATAATAAAAGAAAGAAGGTAATAATAGAAGAAACAAGTACAGGTAAGTACATTAGGAGTTGTTATCTTGTACAGATAATACCATACAGAAAGTAAGTAATAATAATTGTTTCCTCCTTAAAATTATGAAACCATAAAATGAACTAAAATAGCTCTTATTCATTTACAAGTAAATGTTTTCAATAATTACAGAAATTCTAAAGCTTTATACTGTGCTTTGAATTGGTTCTAACATATCCAACACACCTGGATCTAGGTCCTATTTTTCAACCAGGGAGACACAGGGTTATGATCTGTCTATTATTTTATTTAACTTGATGTAGCCCACACTTTCTCTGAACATTGTGTAATGAAATGGAAGCGGAGAAGGGAATTAAAATGAAGAACATAGACTTCTCGGCCAAACTGGCAAGATAAATGAGACTACAACTAGAGATGCTGGCAGTACTGATAAGCGATAGCACTTAGAAACAAGAAGCAGGAGTAGGGTATGAAGGAGTTGAGAGCAGGCATTTAAGTATCTGAAATCTTTGAATCTGAGTCCTTTCTCTCTGTTTAATACAGGATGTCTTACCAGGGTTGAGCTAGCTTTTTAAAATATAGTTAAATTTGATCAATTCGAGGAAAATTAAAAAAATTGAGTATGTATAATGTAATATTCAGAGACAATGAAATTAGAAAATATCTTTCCACTCAATTTCTGAAAAAATAATAGGCAAAACATAATAGAGCATGTGGAGAAAGAATTTTGTTAAAAATTGACAACATATTAAATTTAGTCATTGGTCTAGCATAAGGATGAGTTGGATGCTAGCAAGTGCTAGAAGTATTTGCAATATTTTGGCATGCATTCATGATTTATGTACAGAGTCATATAAATAAGTTTTCAAGAAAAGGGTAGTAAAAATGTAATATGTATTTTAATACTAAAAATTCTAATGAGTTTACACTCTTTAATACTACATTCTCTCTTTCATTCCCTTTTTGTGTGGTAGTGGGGACTGAACTCAGAGGTATTCTACTCTGAGTTACATCTTCAGGCCTATTCTATTGTTTTACTTTGAAACAGGATCTCACTAAGTTGTGAGGTGCCTTGCTAAGTTGCTAAGGCTGGCCACAAACCTGTGATTTTTCTGCCTCAGCCTCCCAAACCTAGGAAATAATAGGATTACAGGCATGCATCACCATGCCCAGCTTCTATCTTCTTTTATCACAAAATTAATATTAGGTCCTAGTCTTCCAAAGGGCTAAATTTTTTTTTCAAGAAGCCTTAAATTATTGACTGCTCATATGGTATATGATTATGCACATACTATAGAATAAATCTTATATAATTTAAGTAATCTTTCAGAGTATGAGAATTTTTTTTTTTTTTTGGTGGTACTGGGGTTCCTGGAAACCCTTTACCTCCAGGCTATACTCCCAGGCCTATTTTATATTTTTATTTGGAAACAGGGTCTCTTAAGCCAGGGAGGCTGGCTTCAAACCTGCACAATCCTCCTGTCTCCGCCTCCCAAGCGTGGGGATTACAAGTGCGCCACCATGCCCGGCTTTATGAGAAATTTAAATGATCATGTCAATGTATAAAATTTACTAACACTTGTCTGAATTTAATTGAACCTTTGCAGCATGTTTAGTGAGCAATCTTCTTTAACAATGTGACTCCTTTCTGCATACTGATCTCTGTATTCATGACTCAGCAAAATTATACATAAAAAAATGTTGCAGCCTCCAGAGTTTATTTTGAAGTATCCAAACCTCAAATATTAAATCAATGAATGTTGTGGTCCACTGTGAAATATTATATTTTGCAGACACTTTGTAAACAGTCATTTTTTAATCTCACAAACCAGTTTCCAACCAAATTAAACATTCTTTGAAAGATCTTATGCTACACAGAAAAATATAAATGCTGAAAATTACTTCCTGAAAGGAAGTTGGAGAAAGCACTGATATTACAACAATGTTTATTTAAATAATTTAACAAAATTATCTGCATATCAGTTTATTTTATTTCTTTAAAAAATTTATTGGTACATTGTAGTCATATATCTTAATGGGATAAGACTTGTGGAGACATATATGCACACATCATCCAATTAGCCCATATTCACAAATTTGTGTAGTTAACACACACATACATTTATAAGCATGTATGTGGTATTCTGAATATGATATTCTAAGTGAAGTGATTTTTGCTGAATTTGCACTGATTGATTTTTTTATGATTTTTTTTTAATCACAGATGATTGCTTCTGTCCATATTTACTCTTAGGATGGGGAAGAAATATAGGATTATCCTTTTCATCTCAAGTAGTAAATTATTATATTATAAATTATTAGAACTGAAAATAATACTTGGCCTCTTTTTTCCCATCCAAAGATTAAATCATAACTTCAACATTCTAAACAATTAGGTGTCCAGTTTTTCTTTGACCAGATACAGTTTATTTTTGAAGAAACTATTGACTCTGTGAAATCTAAGAGTCTGAGGTTGATTCTTCACACTGGCAGATCCATGTCCTTTCCCTGTTATGATAAAGACCATGCTAGAGGAAGAAATATAACTATCTTGACATATGCTGATTTTATGAATATCTCACTCTCTGAAAGCCACAGAATTCATTCAAACCTTGCAGGCTTTTTTTTTTCTTTCTCCTTAGAAAGTTCTTCATTGAATCCAGCTAAAACATATCTATAATTTCAGCATCTACCAACAATTAGTTGTCAGGGTTTCAATTAGAATCTGAGTTCTTACACCGCTTAGAAACATGTTCTAAATTCTAAAACTCTTTAAAAGCCAGGGCATTCTTATTTATGTGTAACTTAATATTCTTTTGATGAAAGTGAAGTCAATCTTTGGCTCTCTTCTTAAAGAAATTAAAACAAAAGAAGCCATCAAATACTCTCTCTGCTGGATCGCCCAAACTATTATGTACGATGGAGTAAACTCCCATCAGTAGGCATGGAGATCACCTGGAATGTCCAGATGGTTCCTCAGAATGGAGGTTTTCAAAAGACCACTGCTAGACATATGTGTCTGGTTAGAATGTTTAACCTTCATGGTCTTTAATCATGTAGCATTATGTGAAATGCCACTGGCTGAATGGCTTGATGAAGTATTTTGAGGTTGAAGAGTTTCCAATCTCCTGACCACCACCAGAGGCCTTGCAGCTACTGGGAACATGGCCCTTACAGTCTGAATGCCTTGTTATTGGTCTATGAGAAAAGAGGGCAGATGGGAGTCAGCCTTCACATTGTGTTGCAAGGACATAAGGGGTGCTGTGATCAAACAAATGTGGAGGGGTATCAACTGCTACACAGGACAAGGAGTACCACTAGGACAGGAGAAATATCTGCAGGATGATCATTATGTTCCAATCCTTCCCCACTGATAACCTCATTTTTTAAAAATTTTCTGAGAGCAAAAATTATATCATTATCATATGCCATGGAAATTTATCTTTCTCCACATGAAAACAATGAGAATGAAAATCCTATAATTTTCCAATTTAAAGGCAACAGTATTATACAGGAAACACGATAACAGTAGCAGGCAGTAGAATCAGCCTGGTCCACTACTGTTAGCTAGAGTTCCTGTCTGAACTTCTCTGAACTATAGTATTCTCGCCTGTGAAGTTAGAATAACTTCAATGTTGCAGGAAAAATTAGATATGCTGCACAAAAGACCTATCAGAGCACCCGGCAAAGGGAAGTTGTTATCAGTCACTCATTAGGATATTATGTATGTGGAGAACATTGGTAACACTTTTGCAGCAAAACATAACCTAGGACACTTCTATGTATAAATTATCTGTCTGGTATTTGGTGATGATCTGGGTCATTTCATCATATACCTATCTGATATAAGTTTTTTCCTGAAATATATTTATATCAGAAAACATATATGTCAGAAAACATACATATATACATATATATACACACATATATAACATATACATATATATTAATGTTGCTCATCAAATTTCCCTGTGATACTTCTGAGGAGGACAGGCTGGATTGGACGGGAGCATCTCTTGCTTGCTTTGTAGATTTGTGGTTCTATTTAAATAGAAGCATATGAGCCCTCTTTCTCATTTATTGGGGGTCAGCCTCTTTGTTGTTGCTGAAACTTTGGAAAGAGAGCGCTACACAGAGCTGTGCTAGCCAATTTGGCAGCGGGCTTTTTCAGTCCACTTGGCTGTGCACAGTATTCTGTCTGAGTTTGGGAAGATCCGTCTGCTTTTTTCTTTTATAGAGAGGCTATGAGAAATGAGGCAATAGCTTTGCCTTATACAACAGCCTGGAAAAATAGGCCAGGGTCTAACAAATAATGAGAGTTACATGGCCTCCTTCCAGAGAGTTCCTGGCTGGAGACTGGAGGACAGGTTGAGACGCCTTCTGATAGATTTTGCACTAATTGTCTTCTTCCCTAAAAGAAGTCTTTTTAAAAGAAAAGGCAGAGAGTAGATGGGGGAGGTGTGGGTCCTTATGTAGTATGAGATTCTTTTAAGAAGAATAGCTATGATGCAGATTTCAAGGTCACAGGTCAAGCCATGCATCCTCCAGTGTCATAGTAAATCATATAATTATTATATATGGCAGCCAAGCGCAGTTAGGTGCAGGTTTGAGCTAGCCCCTGTTCTTTAGCTGAGACTAGCCTAAATCTCTTCCTTGTCATGCAACCTCAAGTGACCCTATAATGTTCTTTTTTGCTATGTTTACACAAAACCATTTGTCCTTGTAGGACCTGCTTGTTCCAGATTACCAGTGATATTTTGTTCTTTGCTGTTTTCTTTTTCAGGGAGGAAGCCTCAGGCATGAAACTGTAACTTGGCATTTCTCCTCTGTTCCTCAGTCCTCCTCTGCATACACACACAACCTTTTCAGACAATGTCATCTCTACTGGGCATGCTTTGTCATTTTGGTTTAGGATTTGATGAATAGTTGAAGCGGGGATATCATCAATCTTAAGAGCAGCTGAAATGATGACTCAGCGTCTGCACACACACACACACACACACACAAAATACAGTCCCTCTTTTTGTGGCTAGCAAGCAAAGCTTCCATGTTCTCTAAGCATACTTCCATTAACTCCTTGACTGCCTGTGTTGACTGCAATGGGCATGGACCGAATCTCCTTCTCTATATCTCATAATTTTGTTCCCTAACGCTGCCTCATGGAGCTATTCATAGGTAAGAGCAATAATGAGCGCAGTGGCTTCGCTTCCTTTTCTGTATTCTGCAACATTCTCATCTCAGCCGACTGTGTCTGGCAGCCGCACAATGAGGCCCTGCGTGTGTCAGAGAGATGGATGGTATCCGCAGTGTGTGCGTCTCAGCATTGACTCCGTGAGCTCCTGCTGAACTTACCTCGAGGATGTTAGCTTCTGTGCCATTGAATTAGAAAGGCAAACCTCCCCCATCTCAGAAATGTCTTATTTCCTCTCAACACGAAATACCTTAATGGAAATAATGGCACATGCTACGTATTTGATGGATAGCACATTGTCCTTTCGTCCTGTTTCTGACTATAGGATTTCATGTTTATGTCTCATTGCTCTGTTATTATTTACTCAAAGCTAAAACAAAGACTCCAGTGGTGCAGGTAGTAGTGTTTTACATGCTTTTTCACACATTTCTGTTTGACACCTGAGAAGTTCTCAATTGAAATTTAAAAACGCAATAATTGTAAATACTATTAAGGAGATTTTATTTTCTTATCAAGCAAATGGCCAGTGAATTTTGATAAAGTGTGCTCCGATCAAAACTTACTGGTTTTGGTTTCAGCATGAAGTCAGTTCTGAATCACACACAAATGTGCCACAGTGGGGTTTGGGGTAATGGATTATTAATAGGGGTGTCAGTGTTACCAAGACCACGCAGGCACATCTAAGAGGAGTTGTAGTGAATGCCACTGTTTCTGTCGTCCTTTCCTAGGGCTGACTCTGTGGGCACCTCACCTGCACCATCACAGAGGACTCTGCACTGAGATGGGGCAGATTAATGTTCTGTTATTGTTATCTTAAAGTTCTAAATAATTTGTGAGAAAGGGAACCCGAATATTCATTTTGCAGTTGACTCAGCAAATTTTGCATCCAGTCCTTGTGCCAAGACTTGCTCTATGTTCTGTAAATACTAAAAGGATTCTAGAATGGGGACTTCCTTTTCAGTCTTGACTGAGGGGCAATAGAGAGCTATCAAGATGAAATGGTGCCAGAGTGGGCTTGAGGCAGCCTGCCTGCCACACATGAGGAGCTACATGGAGGTAACTGGGAGAATCTGCTCAATATCCCAGACCCCTCAGTCAGACCAACATCTACAAAAGGAATATATAGAGAAAATTTATGAAGATTTCTCACAAACCACTCTTCCTTTTGTGGTAAATATAAAGACACAAATGATTGATGCCTCACTTTTACCTGGGAAAGCAACAGTAATCCAGTTCATACTTGGAAAATGTATATTAAAGTGAAAAATGGGGTTAAAATAGGGGAAAATGGGTGGTAATCTAGTTTGGTGGACCAATTGATGATGCTTGATTATTGATTATGGAAATTCTGGAAGAAACCCTCGGTATAGACTTACTTTCAGTCTTCCAAGATTTCTCTTGAAGATACTGGGGTCACAGAGAGGCCCTAGGGTAAGTATGTTCATCTGGTGGGTAGGAGCTGAGGCCAGGCACCCAACACCTTGAAATAGAGATAGATCTGCTAGGAACCAGAAAAGGATGAGAGAGAACATTCACAGGGTCCCTAAAGGAACCATTTTAGTTTGGACTACCATAGCAAAGTACTATGTATTAGGTGGCTAAGACAATGAAGATTTGTTTTTCACACTCATGGAGGCTTCTAAGACCTGGCCTAGGACCTGGGTACTGTCAGCCTCTCAGTGTGATGGTGTAGGAGTTGCTCCCTGATTTGCAGATAGCCACCTTTATACTGCATCCTCACATGGTAAATAGAGAGCTCTACGCTCCTTGTTTTCTTTTTAATATTATTCTTAATATGATTGTGGGAGCTCTGGCCTTGTGACCTCGTGTAAAACTTCTCCAAAAACTCTGATCTCCAAATGCTATTATATTGGAGATTAACTTTTAACATGCCATGTTAAAAGCATTCAGTATATAGCAGCAACCATGACATCTTCTGTAATCTTTATGTCTCTTCCACCAAGAGTTCCCAGTTTTAGCATTCTTCTAGACCAAGAAAACTTAAAGCCACCCAGGCATTTCCTTTCCTCACTCTCTCCAACTTTGATCCTGAAGTACAGCTGAGAAGGTGGGGAGTACAGTGAGCAAGTAGGGAGACAGAACAGAGCCCCTGCACTGTTATAAATCCTAGCCTGAAGCAGGGGCCAGCTGGTTGAGGGGTTAAGTTACATGTTCAGTCAGGTTTGTGTTTTTCACTCTTATTTAAGACTAAACAGTCTGATGAATGAATTGAGCATGTGTTTTCAATTTAAAGTTATAGCTGGGTCTCCTTTTACCTGATAATGAAAGGAAAAGCTGAGGGACGCTGTCTTAGTGCTCCCTTGGGGACAGGGAGTTACATATCTCTCAATGTCCCATTAAATTTGACTCTGATCATAGTGCATGGGCATCATGCTTGTTGACATGTTAGTCACATCTTTCTTACTCATTAAGCCTGTCCAGCGTTTTAGAAAATGTAAAATTTTAAAAATTGAAAATGAGAAAAATAAGGAATAGAGAAGTAAGAAGACTTTAGTGAACTAACAAATTATGGAAATAGAATTCGAAGTCAGGTTTGAATATTTCTTTAGATTTGTTCTCTTAATTATTAGACTGATTCTTTTTTCTTAATTGGAAAAATACCATAAGTAATAACTATGTATAAGAAATACTGCTACTGGTTTCAAAAAGATAATATTATGGGCCGGGCGTGGTGGCACACACTTGTAATCCCCGTGCTTGGGAGGCAGAGACAGGAGGATCTCACTGGTTCGAAGCCAGCCTCGCTGGCTTAAGAGACCCTGTTTCCAAATAAAAATATAAAATAGGTCTGGGAGTTTAGCCCAGAGGTGGAAGGGCTTCCAGGAACCCCAGTACCACCAAAAAAAAAAGATTATATTATGTATGCCTTACATGAATCATGAGTTATATTCCATTTCTATTAGCTATAAGAGGAAAATGAGGCTTAGAGGGTTTAATTACCTAATTAGTAACTAGCCTGAAATCATAAGAATAGCTCTTATCTTCCTCACCCCCAAATTTGTGCAATTTATTAAGAGAAAAAGTATAACAGAGAGAAAAAGCATGTGAGAGAGAAAGGGAGAAATGAAAGGCAAGAGAAAAAGCATGTGAGAGAGAAAGGGAGAAATGAAAGGCAAGGGCAAGAGAGAGACAGAGAACAAGACAGAGAGATTGATTCTCCATGGTCATTTTTTCAGGTTGCTCAAACAGAAGATATATGGAGGTTCTTCTCAGTATATATCCGGTAGTAGGTACCAAAATAACATTGTTTTTAGCTAGATATGTTCCCACCAACAGGTTATCAGATATCTGGGGGGGAAAGTAATGCTTATGACAGCCTTATCCAATAATGAAGTGACTATATGCTACTCACTCTATAGAGAGGGCTACTTTCCCATTTCCAGAATATTTGGAGTAGGCTTCTTGTCAAAGGCAAGTGATTAATAATAAATTTACTTTAGTCATTTAAGAAAGCAAAAAAAAATCATCTAGATTGAGGATGACAGTAAAGCAAAATCACAGAATTGGTAATAGATACAACCGATAATGAGAAGGAAGGGAAAGATCTGTCCTTTTAGAAAAAGTGCTGTTTGTTCTAGAATTGTGGGACATGATATGAATACATTATTTATGCAGAGACCTGAAATCAGATATGTGAACCAAATGGCGTAGGAAATGATCATTCTTTGTAGGTTTTCAATCAAGTGATTAAACAGTGAACATTAGTTTTAGAAATATTTGTCTGAGAAGGGTATGCAGGCCAGATTGGGGCAAGAAATAAAATGCCATCAGTGAGTGACTGGTTTTGTTTTCCTGGTGTAAAACATCATATCCAAACTATCATTATTTGGATTTAGGATGTCCCCCAGCCCTAATCCTGGAAACAGGATGGCAATATTGGAAGTGGGACTTGGTTGGAATCTAAACAGTGGATCAGTCATTTGTAATGGATTTATCTAGATGGTAGCTGAGGCCAGAAGGGTGTGCCTAGAGAGGGTTAGGTCTCTAGGGCTATTGCCTTGGAGATTATATGTGCTTCCTCCTCCCATCACTCATTTGCTTCTGGCCTCCATCATGTGAAGAGCTAAGTCTCGTGCTCTTTCTCTCTCTCCACTGTCTGCCTGCCACCATTCCAAGAGATCCATGGTCCCAGCCTCACATAGAGTGACACTGCAAGCAAACAAACCTTTTCTCTAAGTTACAGGGTCAGTCTTTGGATTAGAGCTGTGAGGATGTTGACTAACAAAATATCAATATCATTATGGAGGATAGGTGTAGAATTATCACACACACACACACACACACACACACACACACACACACACACACACAGAGTTATCTCTTGGAGTCTGCATGAGATCAGTTCCAAGATTTCCTGCAGTTACCAAAATCCATGGATGCTCAAGTCCCTTATATAAAATGACGTAGTATGTGCATATATAACTTGTGCATATTGCCTGTATACTTTAAAATCTCTATATTAATTATATAATACACATAAATGAAATGTAAGTAGTTGTTATACTGAATTTTCATTTGTATTAATTTTATTGCTAAATTATTATTTTTATTGTTTTTCCAAATGTTTTGATTTTCATTCTTGTTGAATCTACTAATGCCAAATCCATATATACAAAAGGTTAGTTGTACATGATTTATATGCCAGATAAGTATATATTTTCAATGTAGAAACAAAGCTATAGCCCTGAAACAATGTGTTAACCACTGTGTATTAGTGCAAATAAGTTCATAGTTCAGAGAACTAAAATCAGAGCAAAGAAAATGTGAAATTTCCAATATTTATAGTAGTGTTCAGAAAAAAAATCATTGTAATACTGGGAAGTAATGATGTGGTAGAATTAACAGTGACTTAGATATAATGCGTTTTCCTTTAAAACATAATATTGCTATATGAAAAAAACCTTTCTCTCTCCTTTTTTCTCAATATTTTAATATCAGCACACAACTCTAGTTTGTTATCTCTATACCTAGAGATATTGGAATGGTCAAATGAAATCCTCTGTGACTATGCTAATCATATTGGGTAAATGGCTTGTATTTAAAATTCCCTAACATTCATTCCAGGGTTGGAATATTAAATGAAAATTTATAATTGAAAGCCTTGTTGAAAATTTCAGAATGCTATTGACTAAGAGAACCATGGGACAGCAAGGGGGACTCTCAACTTGCTCACACTTTCTCCTACAGTATCTGGATACACACTATCTGGATATTCTCTTACAGTATCGGATACACTCTTGGAGGGAGGTAGGAGTGGAAGAGGGAGGGGAGTGAGTCACTGATATGGCACATTTTCAAAATCTCTAAGTGGCCGTATCCATACCACAGTTTCTATTTGAAGTGTCTACAATGAAGGAAGCATAACTGGGAATGGCTGCGATGGGCCAACCAATGAAGTTCAAATCATCCTCTCCTTTCCTTTTACATCCACTTGTCTAGTCCAGTGTGTTCCTGACATAAAACAGCATCAACTCAAAAAGTGAAGTAAGGTTACCTAGGATCTCAGACAAATTTCTTTTTAGTTTGGCTTATTCCTTTGAATGGTTTCTTTAAAATTGACCTTTCTGGTGAGGCATTTTCTTGAACAGTAGGACGTCTTATTGAAGTATGCCTGTTGAGAGTCTTTGAATGCTGTCTTTTCTCACCACAGCTGCACAAGTCTACTTGGGCTTTTGACAAAAAAAATAAAAAAAAAAAAACACATTGTGATAATATTTTTACTTCTCTTTGGAATATTTGATTTCAATGCATATGAACTAAAATTTATTCAAGGTCACAAGAGACATATATCTTCAGAATCAGATATGAATTTGTATTCTCTTTTCAGAAACACTTTCGGTTTGTCTGTGTGGTTTTTTTTTATCGGTCAGTTATATCCCTATTCATATAATGGATGCATGCTGGATTTATATCTGGAATAAAACATGCTGCCCTCACAGACCTGACCCTGAACCAGCAAAATATACAGTCAATGACTGGGTTATAATCAGAGGTCTCAGAAATGTCATGCATGATACTTGACAGTTTTAAATATGTTGAAATGATGTTCCTTACTGAAGATCTGATTGACTCAAACATTTTGCTCAAAATGTAGGATCTCACAGATCTTGTTTTCACAAATATTTTTTCTTTCTTTAAGAAGTTCAAATAGGTCAAAATTATTGATATAAATATCATTTGAAAAATCAAGCAGTACTAATGAATATGTAAATTCTCTCTAAGTAGCTAGTATGAAGAGGAAAGAATGGGGGAGCAGAAAAATAAAGTAATTAAAGTATAAGGAGTGGTTCTTATCAAAGGCCATATTGGAAGGAATTCCTTGCCTAACTTATACTCTTTTGATTGCAGAACTTTGTTATTTCCACCATTAAAAGTCACTCTTTGTATCTTTAAATAATTATATCACTGACAGTAACATCATTTATCAAAGTTTTGTTTCATTTTGTAATTATTCTTGAGACAAACAGAAAAGATATTAAAAAGTTAAAAGAATACATGTTTATAGCATTCAATAATGTGATTCTCTTTCTATTTTTTCATATTCTACAACTTCCCTCCAAGATTATTGCTGGTGCAATAATTGACATTAATGATAATCATTAGAAGAAGCTAATTCTTTAACACAATGCAGAATAAAACAAATCTCCGATTACCCCAAACTATAATGGCAGAGATGAATTTTAGGAAATCATGTCTGGATTGAGATGAGTCATTCTAATATAATTCCTTATTTTATATTCATGAGTAGTTTGTAATCACCCCAATATAGTTTCTGTAATATATATATATATATATATATATATATATATATATATATTATTTTGTTGACAGTGTCAGATAAAATGCTTACTGAATAACTGAATATCTGGTACATAATTGCATTATGTTTGGGGGTATGCATAGAATGATGGTTATGAAAAGTCCTTACCCTCCAGATCTCATGGTCTCTATTTTTATTTTTATTTTTATTATTTTTTTTGTGTGTGTGTGCGGGTCTGGAGATGGAACCCAGAGGCATTTGACCTCCAAGCTTTATTTTGAAACCAGGTCTCACTGAGTTGTGAAGGGCCTCACTAAGTAGCTGAGGCTGTCTGTGAATCGCAATCCTCTGGTCTCAGCCTCCCAAATGCTGGGATTACAAGTGTGCACCACCAGGCCCGGCTTCATAGTCTCTTTAATTCTACTTCCAAGATAAGTAAGAATAGTAATATTAACTCAGGCATTGAAATCAAATCACTTGTCTAGGCTTTAGAGCAAGACATTCTTATTCCTAGCTTAGAATTATAGTCAATATAATCAATACACTTATACATCCCCAATTCTTTCTCACTATGGATAGTTCACAAAGATAACTTTGTATTGCCAAAATAATAGATACATTTGAGATTGTATCTTCTTTTGAGAAATTTAAAACAGATATTAACTATTCCTAGAAATAAATGAGACTTATTTAATTTAGTGAGTTCCAAATTATTAACATCTCATTGTTTGGGGATACTATACACTACAGTCATATTCAAGGACCGAGACTATAAATAGTAGCCCAGATCTGCTGCCGGAGAGGCATGCATGTTGAAGATTTCTTTAACCATTATATACCCCAATTTCCTTATCTGTAAAGAGTGGTCATTGCCAGTTTTGGTGGCACACATATGCAACCCTGTATTTGAGAGTCTGAGACAGAAAGATCTCAAGTTCAAAGCCAGTTTCCAGCAATGTAGTGAGATTCTGTTTCCAAATAAACAATTCAGTCAGTCTTGGGTGTAGCTTGGAGGTAAAATGTTCCTAGGTTCCACCCACAGTACAAATAAAAGAAAAAAAATAGAGTGGTTAATAATGTAGCTCTGTTTATCTCAGGAATACTAGGAAAAATGATGTTTACTTATATAAGACATTTTATTATATAAAACATTTTGTTATCTGAAAGTCACTGGCACTCTTTTGAATAAGGGAAAACAAGCAGATTCACCAAATTACTCTATTTTACCAAATTACTGTTCTATTTCTTGATTCTTCAAGAGATAATGGAAAATGATTAGTAGAGGTACTTGAATTAGGATAGGTTATGATATTCTTCAGTTTGTTTGATATTCCTTTTTTTTCCTTTGGCCAGAACAAACAAAACAAAAGCTATGAGTTATTCAAACAATAATGGTGTATTTCTGAAGCAGGCTATATAACCAGCGTAAGTCAGACAAAAGCCTCTACTGCCCATAATCACTAAGGAACTGGGCTGATGTGAAACCTAGCACATAATAATGTAGGTGAAAGAAAAAAGAAGTGCTACTACTAAATATATAGTATAAATTATCTAAAAATATTTCAATTTAGATATTGTATTATAATATTAGTGAACAGTACATGTACTTTGCTTATAAGCAAATACACATGTATTATAGGTACATATTCAAAATTTAAAATGAAAAGACTTGCAACAATCACCAAACACCAAAATGTTTGAATACCATTGCTCTTATTGAATATATTGACCATAACTAAAATCATGTGCGCATGTGTGTGTGTGTGTGTGTGTGTGTGTGTGTGTGTGTGTACCTGGTGGACAAAATGACATTTGAGAAATTAGGCAAGATGTTTCCTAGCCTCCATAGCTGTCCATATTTTGCATGTGATTTCCATTCTGCAATCTATCTCTTTTCCTTCAGGGACAGAAAATGTCTGGAAATAAAAAGAACACTTGCTTGTTGGTATATCTTTAAAAGGTACTGTTCTAAGCCCCTTTAGCCAGGATCAGTTGCTAATGATAGGGAAGTAACACCTCCAGGTACTTACAGGAGAAGAGGGTCTGTAAAGTTCTTTTATGGGTATTGCTTTGGCTGTATTCAAAAGATCAACACTCTTTCTGGGTGAAGGGCAATAGAAATCTCTGAAATATCTCTATTTTTTTTTAGGTGGGCAAGTATAAAGGACAAGTATAAAGGGCAAGTATAAAGTACCTCGGGACATTCTTGCTGGTGTTAACAGCACACGGGGATCAGTGGGATGGTGTCTGTCTTCCTGGAGGCAGCAGAGAGTGATGAGAAGTTGAAGTAAGTTCCATTAAATTCCCCATTCCTCCCTCCCTGTAAGTGCTAGTAAAGTGGTTGTAATAATTTTATGTGTTGCCAAAGCATTATCTGAACTGTTTTTCCACAAGGTGGGATGTGTGTGGGGGAAGTACCTGAAGAGCTTTGTGCATACATGTTTGCATCATGCTGATCCTCACGATGATGTATAATTGCGATGCCTAAGTAAAAAATGTAAATTAAAATTAAAAAATAATTCTCCATTCTTCTCATATTGCACATAAGCTGATGAATATTTCCTGAGCATGTCCCTAAAGTGTTACAGACATAGCGAGATGCCTAAAGAACTAAATGTACCACAGCCAATAAAAAGGAGAAACAACCTAAGATCCCCGAGAAACAAGGGCCAGACAGGACACCTGACCTCAGTGTGTGCTAACATTGGTAGGAATATCATAGTAAACCACATGGAATTTCCTCTACTCTCTCAAAGCTTTGATATATAGTCAACTGGGACTTAGAGATGACCTTAGACTGAACAGAAGTACTTTACAAAAGATTAAATTTGTAGCACCTAGAAGAAGAATAGGGCCATGAAAGAAGACATGAATTGTTATAAAATTAAAACTTTACATATTTGAGTTTGTGGCATAAGTGTCACATTTACTGGAGGCAAGGGTGAAAGTATGGATAGGATACTCGAGAACTACAGTGAAGATGGGGAAAAAGACACAAAAAAAGATAAATTGGTGGAGAGTAAGGACATGGAGGGATGTACAGAAATGATTCACAAAATGGATTTCAAGTACATATTTATACACAAATGCACTGTGAAAGTTCTAAGGATAACACCAAAGAATACAAATGGTTTCTTGCACGCATGGAAAATGTGTTTAAACATTGAGGTTTGAGTTTTCTAATGACAGTGTTATAAAGTATGCTTTAAAAAATGGAGAAGTCAAAGTTGGTGATGTTGGGAGAAAAGTCATATAAACAGAAGACTGTGTGCAAATCACAGAGGTAGAGAAGGGGATGTTTGGACAACAAGCGTATTTTCAGAGTTGCAGGAACTCATGATATTCAATGAAATAGAGATACTGAGATGTGTCATATATTCTGAACTAGAAAATACATTGAACTCATCATACATTGAAAACCACAAACCCAATAATCTTCTCACCATTGCGAACATCGCCACATCATTCTGTAAACTCTTTATAAACAAAAATGCTCTCTGGCTCTAGAGACATATTGCTTCTTGTACTTTATGTAGCCTACTCTTCTGAGTTCAACAAAACAGTTTTATTTTAGCAGTTCACTCCAAAGTATTTCCATTTGCAAATTTCTAAAGATAAACTTGCATTCCAAATATTCCACAGTCATTTAATTCCACCACTTGACTTTAAAAGTGGTTGGCCTTAGTAGAAGATTGCTAGCTCCCCCCAAAATTTGTTTTCGTAAAGAACAACTTATTTCTGAAGCATGTAATGCATTTGTCTGTATTCATTTTCCCCACCGATAAAGGGGATCATTCTAGGTAACTGCAATAATGCCTCTTTAAGGTAAACATTTTTAATATTAAAATAAAATTATTTTACAATCTCACATGAAATGAGATATACAGAACAGCAGCAGGAATAATCTCTCTCTCTCTTTCTCTCTCTCTCTCTCTCTCTCTCTCTCTCTCTCTCTCTCTCTCTCCCTCGATGTTTAATGCCCCCAAAATTTCCAGTAAATTATTTAGCTTAATTTTCTTTGGAAAGTTTTTACTTAGGCCAAATATCCTGAATACTTGAAGCTTGAGGAGGTTTAATGAGTGTCTCAAGTCATCATGATTATAACCATTGACCTGTCTTGGAGCAAAAAATGTGTATAGGCTTCTGGCACCAAAGAGGGTTTTGTAAAAAGTAGTATGTTGTCTGGATGTCATGAGTTCTTACTCATCTTTCAAATAATTGTAATAGAAAGTTTGAGTTGCAGGACTAAGCCAGCCAGAGGGTGAGAGGTGCTGAGCCCTGTCTCCTCCAGCTGCTGTCCTGGGTTCGGCTGGGTTAGCTTTAGATCATCAGGAACGTCTTTCTGAGGTATGGAGTTGCTTGGCATGGAAACATCTGCCATGTCTGCACACCCGGTTTCCCTCCACATCAGGATTTAGCATCAAAAGCATGTCAATTTCTCTATAAAAGGCAGAGAAGTTTTTATAAATACTTAAATATTTATGCCAAGTTTTGCTTCACTTGCATGAATACCCAAATTACACTTTGGCTTATTTTTAAAGTACTGTAGCCTATGGGTAGAGTCACAGTTTCACATGAATGGACCTAAACTATGCTAAAGTTCAGGGAATACACTAAAGGCAAAATTCTATAGTACTGAATTTAACTGAGAAAATGTTAAGATATATTGATCACATGTAAGTGCAAATAGTTTTTGAATAATCAAATACTACTTTGCAAGAACCAACAAGAGGAAATGGGGCAGTTTCTTTAGTTTTCATATATAAGAGATTATATATAAAATATCTCCATCATCTGAAAATTCAGGAGACCTAAATTTACATCATGGGATATTTCTTGACGAACTCAAGGATGAAAACACAATTGTTCAGAAAAACAAAAAAATTAGTTTCTGGTTTAAAGGGCAAGCAGGTTTGAAGCCAGCCTCGCTGACTTAAGAGACCCTGTTTCCAAATAAAAAAGTATAAATAAAATAGGTCTGGGAGTGTAGCCCAGAGGTCGAAGGGTATCTAGGAACCCCAGTACCACCAAAAAAATAAAAAAAATAAATAAAAATAAAAATAATAAAGTGAGCTCCTTACTTCAGGGCTATTCCAAAAGATGCTGATGTAGCAGCCTTTCACCTCAGGAGGGTTGAAATTGGAACATTTTATAATCTAATATTCATTTATTATAACATGCCAAAATTATAATTATAGGGGGAAATTCCATAAAACAACAGATAAATATAAAATCAACAATGTCTTTTTAAAAAGTACTGTCAACACTTGGTATGGTGATACATGATTCTAATCCCAGTACTTGGGAGGACTGAAGGTTCAAGGCCAACCTCAGCAACGTGGTGAAGCCCTCAACAACTTACTGAGACTTTGTTTAAAAAAAAAAATAAAGTGCCCCCCTCTCTCAGTAGTATAATAATAATAGTACCTTAATGAATAATATTATGAAAATAAAATATGCATAAATCTAACATTTAAGTAATCCAGATGGTCACGTAGAAAATCACCACCATCAAAATATTTCTTACACCTTCATACTATTATTGCAAATACCATGCTCCTGAGTGATTAGCCCCCATGCTACAAATTGGAAAGTTGAACAATGATATTTTATTTCATAAGAATTTCCCATAGTCATTCTATTCGAGAGACGAGTTTGACAAGTTCCTTTGTTCTCTGAAGTGCTTCAGTTCTAATCACATTTTCACAACCCACTTTACTCTGAGTCATGAACATCTTCTATACTACCAGCCCAGCAACTCAGTCCTGGCTTTGAATGTAAAACACAGGGGAAGACATGCAGAGAAACCCTTCCCTGAATCCGAAGTAGTATACAGTCCGGAAAACAAATGTTTAGGTTTGCAGGTCATGTTGTTCTATAAACAGACTAGAAACATCACATCTTCTTTAATACTTTTATTTTCTGTGTGTATTTATAAAATCTGGCCACTTTTGTTTGTACTGAAGAAAAGTATTATCAAATCTGGAGTTTCACCAGGTAATAGATGAGCATGCCAGACTTTTATTATGCATCATTAAAGATCTTCTCAGCCACACTTTTCCCAGAGATTTTGGGTGTTGTTCCATCCAAACCATGTTGCAAGAAGCTATGCACAGGCTTTGAAGATAGAAAATCAGCTAAATTTGCCTCATTTTCCCTCAGTATACCCTATAACCCTTCTTTGATACATTCCTATTGATATAAGGCATCAAATGCTAAGGAATCCTATAGATAACTGTGCTTATCCACTGTAGAAATAATGTGGGGAAAATATTTGACCTATAGAACGTATAAATGCATGAATAGTTCTTTCTTTTTCTTATTCCTCAATAAAATCTCATGGTATTCTTTTGTTATAAATCTCTTCAAAAAATGAGCCAGAGTGATATCCGTGGTACAAAGTGTTGATCAGCTCAGTAATATACCTAATATTGATTTTTTAACCTCAGTCCACTTTTCACTAACTCCTAATTCCTGGCTTTGCATACGCTAGTAATTTTTTTCACAAAAATCTTTGTCTCAAATTCTGCTTTCAGGGGAATCCAGGCTAAAAATATGTGTGCTCTTAGGCAAATGAACTCCCCTCTCAATTTCCTGATGTGGAAATGGGTAATAATAGTACTTATTCCTTAGAATTGTTGCATAGATCAAGTGTATTCATGTATAAAAATACTTAAAACATTTCCTGACATGCAGAAAACAGCAAAGAGGTTTGTATGTTCCTATTATTTTTACATCACCCGTTCCTAATGATAGAATTTATTTAAATAGAAGCCAATGTTCTTGGTTGTTGGGAACATTGTTAGTCATCTGCTTTGAGTTCACCTTGGTCTTGCTTGAGAGGGGCACACGCTGCCCACCCAAGTCGTAATTGTTGCCATGCAGACGAATTTCCAAGGACCAAATAGAACCCATAACCAGGGGCCTTGACCGATAAGATAAGCAAAGACCCTTACAGTTTCCTTGCTTACCCTTTCCTCCTTGTCTCATTCATCTGTGACTACCTTAATGCTATTTCCTGACTCACCCCATGATTTCTTTACTATTTTCTATGATTAATAATATCTTATAATGTTTTGGTTATAACCCTCACTAAAAACAAGATGCTAGTTGAAGGACAGCAGGAGCAGAGACATCTCTCTCCTCCCTGCCTCCCCCAGCAACCATGTTGACTTTGTTATTCATGTGAGAGATTACTTTTCATCAATCAATGTCAATGCCATTGGCTACAAATGATGTCCAACATGGACCAGGAAACCTAAAGAGTTTCGGTGAGTCTCTTGCATCCCTTAGGCTGTCAAGGTCGTGACCAGTATTGAAGGGGATTTCTCAGGTCCAGGTAACATGTAAAAAATAATTTGTCTTATATTTACTGTTGGCTTAGACAGGAAATGGAAGTTGTTGTTTTCTCTGCCCAGACTCTTATTACAAATGTCCCTTCCTTCATAAAAGGTAAATCCTTATCTGACTATATACAGGTGGCTCAAGCTATGAAAACTGAGCAGCATAAACAATCTGAAGCCTTAGGGAAAGCATTAAAACAACATACTGGGTCTAAAGTCCAATTTCATAAGTGCAAAAAATATGGACATACTCAAAAACAATGCCCTTCTGTTAGCTTTATGTCTGAGCCCCCAGAAATTTGTCCTTGGTTTAAAAGGGAAAGTGATGGGAAAATGAATGCCACTCTAAATTTGATAGTCAGGGGAATCTTCTTTCCAAAAATAGGAAGATAATCCACTCCTGGGTCAAACAACAAAGAGTATTTCCAGGGAGTGACAAACAATTACATCACTCAGTTCAACAACTGCTGAATACACAGGCCTTTTCTGTGATTTCTGGGGAGGTTTCTCAGCCTCAGATACCCTGTACTGCTGCTTAGCCTGTGACTCCGACTTAATCGGCTACAAGAAAAACCAAAAGTAAAAACAAGATGCCTTTTCTCCTCCATCTGCTAAACTGTCTCTTAGAAATCTTTTTAAAAATGATTTATAGTCTATTATATGTGTCTATTAAGAGGGTCTGGATGAGGGTTAAAGTGTTGGAGATCTTATCTTTTAATAAATAATGTCTGTCATATCCTATTATTCAAGATCCTAACCCAAATAATCCACAGCAAATTTTAAAAAATGTCTCTTTTGATTTTAAATTGCTAAAAAGCCCTCACTTATCTTTAACTGATGCTGCTTAAAATAATATTTGCCTTTTAAAAATAGTGAGGGATGTACATATCAGGCTTAAAATTTTTTATAATTTCTTTGTGGGGTGAAAAACCATCCCAGCAAAAGTTCCAATCCTTGGCTGACCCTGAAAAAAAATCCAACATTATGCTAAGTGAGATTAATCAGTCACAAAAATAAGAAATCTGATGATTTCTCTAATAATCAGAAGCTAGAGAGAAGTGGGTAACAGGAGGAACTCTAGATAAAGGAGATTCTATAGATGAGCAAATAAGGGAACCTAACTGAGGGGTATGGGAGAAGGGAAGAGGGAAACTCTCTAAAGCACATGATATACTTAAACAAACATATCAAAGTCAATCACTAAGCCAAGCATGGGAAGGAGGGATGGGGAGGGAATGGGGCAGGAATTAGGTAAGGGCTAATTGGGTGATGTGTGCATGTATGTCTCCACCATCTTTTATCCCATTAAGATGCATGCCTTCAATACACCAATTAAAAATTAAAAATAAATAAAGAAATAAATCCAACTCAATTTAAAGAGATCTCAACAATGTGGTATAGTGATAGTTCTAGTAAAACACTCTTTTGCAAGTCTAAGCTGATAAACCAGGACTATCAACCAGTACAGGACTTGTGAGTCATCCATCTGGCCATAGTCATGAAAAATACGACTGGGCCTAACCTGTACATCTTTTAAGTTTGCTCCCAGCCACTGCAGCCTAATTCATATCTTGCACTTAAAGGACGATTTCTTTAGTACCCATCTGATTCCTGTGAGCTAAAAAAATGTTTGCCTTTACATAAAATATCAAAAAGCTAAAACTAAAAAATAGGTATAAACTTGAACTTGACTGCCTCAAGGGTTTAAAAACTGCCCCACTACTTTTGGAGAGGCTCTAGTCAGTGACCTCAAGTATTTTCCTTTTAGTACCTTGGGATACACCCTCCTTCAATGTGTTGATGACTTTCTCCTTGGACAGGAGCCTCTTGAAAGCTATGTAACAAAAGCAGACCAGATTCACACTTTGTTTACATGATAAATTATTAAAACCATTTAGAAGATCCGGGCATGGTGGTGGATACCTGTAATCCCAGTACTTGGGAAGTTGAGACAGGAGAATCACAGGTTCAAGAAGAGTCTTAGCAAGTAGTAAAACTCTCATCAACCTAGTGACACCCTGTTTAAAAAAAAAAAAAATATATATATATATATATATATATATATATATATATATATATATTGCAGCCTAAAAATATATAGGCTGAGGGTATAGCTAAAAGATGAATGCTTTGGGGATCAATCCACAAAAAAAGAATAATTGAAGGTGCAAGTGTTTGGGTGGAAGCTACATAGATGGCTCAGGAAAGGCATTGTATTAGTTAGCTTTCTTCTGCTGTAACCAAAAATCTGACATAGACAAGAAGAAAGATTGATTTTGGCTTCTAGTTGCAGAGGTTGCAGTCCATGTTGGCTGGACATGAGCAAAACAGGGGAGAGGAAGTGAGGGAGGGAGGGAGGGAGGGAGGGAGCGAGGGATGGAGAGAGAAGAAGAAGAAGAAGAAGAAGAAGAAGAAGAAGAAGAAGAAGAAGAAGAAGAAGAAGAAGAAGAAGAAGAGGAGGAGGAGAAACAAAGAAAATAGAAAGAAGAAAGAAAGAAGGAAGGAACAAAAAAAAAGAAATTACTGCTGAAAAAACCTAGTCTCTAAGGGCATGGTCTCAGGAACCTACTTCCTTCACTGTAACACACCTGCCTATAGTTCCATCTGCCCCCTAGTAGCTCAGCTCTCGATAGACTGATCCACTGATGAAGTCAAAACTCTCATGGTCCAATCAATTCCCCAAAGACCCAACTCTGGACATTGCTCCCTTTGACACAGGAGTCTTTGGATAGGATTTCATATCCAAACAATAACAGGCTTCTTTGGAAGTGATACTCAAGCTGAGATATGAAAACTTAGATTACAAAGGCACAAGAAACTAAAAGGCAAATCAGTACATGGGATGGCATTAAACTAAAGAGCAAACAAACAAATCAACAAAGAAATCAAGTCCCTCAACAGAAAGCCAACGGGATGGGAGAAAATGTTTTCAACCTACTCCTTTGATAGAGGACTAGTATCTTGAATATACAGAGAACTCAAGTAGCTCAGCAGTAAGAAAGCAAATAACCCAATTAAAAAAATGGGCAAGTGAACTCAATAGACATTTCCTAAAAGAAGAAATTCAAATGGCCAATACGTGTATGGAAAAATGCTCAACATAATTAGCAACCAGAGAGATGCAAATCAAAACTCCCCTGAGATTTCACCTAACTTCAGTTAGAATTGCAAACATTAAAAACACAAACAACAAATGTTGGCAAAGATGTGAAGAAGTGGGAAGTCTATGCATTGTTGGTGGGATTGCAAATTAGTACAATCACTTTGGAAAACAGATTGGAGGATTCTGAAAAGAATGGGAACAAACTTACCATTTGATCCAGCAATACCACTTCTGGGTATCTAACCAAAAGAAAGCAAACCAAACTACCAAACCAATGCATGCGTATCTGTGTTAATAGCTGTACAATTCACCATTGCCAAACTATGAAACCAGCCAAGATGTCCACCAACAGATAAATGGATTACAAAACTATGGGATATATACACAATGAATTTTTATTCAGCCATAAAGAAAAGCACAATTACATCTTTTACAGAGAAATGGATAGAACTGGAGAACGTTATGCTAAGTGAGATTAGTCAGTTACAAAAAATTAAAAATCGGATGCTCTCCCTAATATGTGGAAGCTAGGAAGAAAATGGGTCATAGGAGGAACTCTAGACAAATAAAGAGAAACTATAGATTAGCAAAGGTGACCCAACTGAGGGGGATAGAAGGAGGGAAGAGGAAAATTACCTAATGTACATGATGTTCTTTTACAAACATATCTGAACCAAGCATTAGAAGGAGGGAGGGAGAGGCAATGGGTGGGAATAGGGTAAAGTCTAAATGAGTGACGTCTGCATGTCTGTGTCTACCATCTTGTGCTTCATTAAGATGTACAACTACAGTGCACCAATGAAAAGAAAAATAAAAGAAAATGTAGGAAGCACTAATCACACAAAGGGAGAGGAATGTTAAATAGGAACTATTGTAATATTAAACACTAGACCACTAAAAAATACACTATTTATGGAAATTATTCCCTCCATCCACAAGGAAAGACTTAGAAACCAAATAGCTTCAGTAGCATGGCTTCTAGGAAATACAGCAAAGTACTCAAATAATAAAAAAAAAATCATCTTCTTAATCACATTCAAAGATTGAATGCTGGTTAAAAAAGATCAACCTAGAACAAAATTTCCAGACTTTGGTTAATTATGGAAATGTCAAAATTCTGTAGACTGTGGCAAAAATTGCCCATAGTCCCCATTAGAGTAACTTGTGTTATCTATTAGGCTACTGAAATGCCTCAACTGTATGGGGAAAATAAACTAAATATATTTTAAAACATACAATTTTAATTTCCCAGTGCACATGCCATCGGTTTCATTGAGTCTGCATCAAAACCAGAGAACTATTATCAAATAAAAATAAACTTCTATGACCTATATCAATTCTAACTCGTAAATGTGCAGTATGAAAAACTAAATAAATCTATTATAGCCACAAGCTCACGGCAGCCAAATTTGGCTGTATGAAAAAGTGTAGTCTGTTCACTGCCATTTTCTTTGGCAGAGATGGGATCAGTTCTAAAACAAATACCTGTGAACAGTCTTCCCCATTAATGACCTGTGTAATCACCAGCTGTTGGTCAGAAGTTTTCTATACCTCAATCCCATAATCACCCAAATAACTGGAAATAATTGAAGAAAGATAACAGTAATAAAACACATATACATCAACATAACTCTTTTATCAACTGGTTCTAGTTTCGGCTATCAGTTATTAAATTAAAATCAAGCAGTATAGTACTAGCTTATTATGAATGTTTGTTGAATAGAATACTATGATGAAAAAAGACAAACATTTTTTTGCCCTTAAGTAACTTTCAGTCTAATAAGCTTTATTTAAAATTCTTGAGCTTAATTATCTTAAACGTAGTAAAAGAAGGGCTAATCTCTCCTAGAAAAATTACTCATTAGGAATCACAAATAGTTTAAAAAGAAAATTCAGTAAATTTACTTAGATATTTTCCAGGTGACTGAAAGATTAAAAATAACAACTTAATTAATAAATCTAAAGTTTGTAGGCAAGCAGAACGAAAATCCATTGATAGTCGTAAGTAAGATTAATTATTCTGCATCTTAGAATTTCCCAACACAAGAACTAGCTGCAATATATATTACTACCTATACTACAAATAAATCTTGATCCTCACACTATTTATTTGTGATAGATAATTTTAGATTTTTATGCATGATACCAAATATTATAATTGCCTAGAAATTACCCCTACAATCTAAAATAGTTTCAGGTTAGATTTTTATTCTTTATTCTTACCACTTTGTATTGAAGAGGACAAAAATATAGAAAGATATCACACATTCATAAATTAGAAAAAAACATTACTCTTAAAATGTCCACACCACCCAAATCAATCTACAGATTTAATGCAATGCTAGATTTAATGTTAAAATAGCTATCATACTTTGTGTGTCAAATGCCTGTGATATACTGGCCCCACAATCTAGGCCTCATCTGATTTCAGCAACAACTAAAGTTGTGTCATGTTAGCTTCTATTCACTGTATACGTATAGCATCTCTCCTAAAGCACCTTTCTTTTTCTCAACATGTGGTCAAGAATGTCCAAGAACTGGCACCACTCCATGCAGATTGAAGGGAGAGCAGAGGTAAAGCCCACAGAGTAGTCTCCACCAATGAGCTCTGAACCCTCATGGGGAAATGAATTCTCCAGTTGAACCTCAACAAGAGGCTTAGAGAAAAGCACTCTATGGATGCATTCTACAGGTGATGGAGATCATCTCACATGGAATCATGCCCAGTTGCCAGTGACCCTGAAAACAAATACTTATTATAACTTTGTCTCTTTCTCTCAGTTGCCCTTGTTCTTCATTCCTGTGCCTTGGTGTCATCATAATCATCATCATCATCATCATCATCATCATACAGATCACAAGTACTTGTCTTATGTTTTGCCTCAGAGGGTGAGAGAATACAGGCAGTTCACCTAGTGTCTTTTATATAATTCTTTGTGCGTATTACTAATTATTTTCATTGGACTGATTGCTAGTTAGAATTTCTGAACTGAGATGACAGGAACCATATAATCATCTCAACAGATGAAGAAAACGCATTTGATAAAATTCAATATTCCTTTGTGAAAAAAATGCTCAACAAATTAGGAACAGAAGGAACATATCTCTGTATGATAACGTACATTTTATTAAGCCAATGGCTAACATACCAAATGAGGAAAAGCTGACAGTTTTCTCAGATTTGGAATAAGACAAGGATGTCCTCCTTTTCTACTTTTCTACTGAAAGTACTATATTGAATAAAAATACTATATTGAGTACTATATTTGGGCTCCCTCCTTTATCTCTCTCTGCTTTTGGCAAAGCAATACTGCTTCACCATACTTTGACACTGCAGTTTCTGCCTTAGAGCCAGGTGACTACAGATTATACTTCTGAAACCATGACCCCAAAATCCTTTCCTCTTCTAATTTGTTCTTAGCAGGTATTTTGGTGACAGGAACAGAAAAAACTGGCTAAAATGAACACTGATTGTGATGGTTTGGACTGAACATGTACCCCTATCCCTCATTAAAACAAGGTAGCAATGTCATAAGCCTGGCTTTGTCGCCAAGGAGGGGTCCCCGATAGGATGACCTTGGGGATTGTGGAACCCTTCGGCCCCTGCTCATTTTCTGCTTCCTGACACCATGCCCTGAGATCAACAGACCTGGCCTCACTTAGACTGAACATAGAAATCTTCAAAACCTTTGAGCATTATATACTCCTTCCTCTAAGTTGTGAGGTCTTTTTGAAGTATAAGAGTGAGAATGTAGACTCAGACACTGATGCAATAAATTGAAATGAGTATATAACATAGAAAGACATCTCATGGTCATGAATTAGAAGAAACATTACTGTTTAAAATGTCCACACTACCTAAATCAATCTACAGAATTAATGTGATCTATAATTTTACTCTTTGCATAACTATAAAAGTCTCACAATTTATATAAACATACAAAATTTTCCCAAGTAGTCAAAGTCATCTTGAGAAAAGAGACAAAAGCAAGGAGTATTACACTTCTGTCTTTTGGCACATGCTGGTAATCCCAGTGCTTGGTAATCCTAGTACAGAAAGATCACAGGTTTGAAGCCAGTCTCAGCTACTTAATGAGGGCCTCTGAAATGTAGTGAGACCCTATTTGAAAGTAAAGAGCTAGGGGGTGTAGCTCGAAGGTAGAATGCCCCTGGGTTCAATCTCTTGTTTTTCAAAAAAAGAAAAGAAAAGAAAAGAAATACACTACAAAACTGTAGTAATCAAATGAGCATGGTACTGGCATATATAAATGCAGATATATAATCCAGAACAGAATAGAGTTGTGAAGTAAACCCTCACATCTACAGTCAACTGATTTTGACAAAAGTGCTAAGAACACCCATTCAAAGACAGTATTTTAGTAAATGGTGATAGGAAATTTAGATATTCACAGAAATAAGAATAAAACTGTTTATATTTGCTTTTGTTTCCTGTGCATTTGAAGTCTTGTCCAAAACAATCTTTGCTCATTCTAATGTACTAAAATATTGTCTCCACTTTCTTCTAGTACTTCCATGTTTTAATATTAGGTCTTTAATCTATTTTAAATCTAAGTTAAATTAAAATAAAAGTATTGCTGAGATAAACTTTATGAACAAACTTACAAAAAATAATTTGAATAGATATTACACATTGATCAATTTTACAAAATGGAAAAATATCCCTTGCCTCATTATAATGTTTTTCTTTGATCTGGCCAGCATTCTTCATAGCTATAATCTAAAGATTTGACCACATAACTTAGAGGAAAGAAGATTAATTTTCTTATAGTTTTGGGTTCAGTTCATGTGGATCTCAAGGCATGGTGGTAGGAGGAGAAAAGCACATGGGCTGTGCTTCTCACACTGTGGTGGCTGGAAGCAATAGAGAACAGGGGGAAATAACCCCTAAGGCTGAGCGTGGTGGTGCATGCTTGTGATCTCAGTACAATGGAGGCTGAGACAAGTTTGAGGACAGCCTCAGCTACTTAGTGAAGCCCTCTGCAACTTAGGGAGAACCTGTTTCAAAACAAATAATAAGAGCCGGGTGTGGTGGTGCATGCTTGTAATCCCGGCGCTTGGGAGGAGGAGACAGGAGGATCACGCAGGTTCAGAGCCAGCCTCGCTGGTTTAAGAGACTCTGTTTCCAAATAAAATATAAAATAGGTCTGGGAGTATAGCCCGGAGGTAGAAGGCCCCTGGGTTCCATCCTCAGTACAACCAAAAACAAAACAAAACAAAACAACAACAAAACAATAAGAAATAGGGCTGGGGGTGTAGCTCAGAGTTAGAATGTTCCTGGGTTTAATCCCCAGTACACCCCAAAAAATCTCTAAGGTGAAACCTCAGTTATTCACTCCCTCCAGCCATACTCCTACTGGCCCAGGCCAAATAAATCCATTACATCATTTAAATAAATACATTATAATGGATGTATCCACTGTTGACTCAAGACTCATTTGTGTTTGTTGCAAAAATTAATAAATTAACTCTTTAGGGAACTTTTTATCTAACACTTATGAATAAATTTGATTTGACTTTAAGTTTATTGTAGAAAAAATATTCCATATTCAACCATGAATTAGTCATTTTATTTATTTGGGGGTAATCTCTAAGTTAGATTAATCATCCAAAGAAGATATATTTCTTGCCAAATTCTATGACCGGTCATTTGATTTTTTTTTTTTTTTTTTTTTTTTTTGCGTGTCTGGAAATGGAACCCAGGGGCATTCGACCTCTGGGCTACACCCCCTGCCCTATTTTTTATTCCTTATTTTGAAACCAGGTCTCACTAAGTTGCAGAGGGCCTCACTAAGTAGCTGAGGCTGTCTGCGAACCGCGATCTTTAGGTCTCAGCCTCCCGAATGCTGGGATTACAAGAGTGCGCCACCACGCCCGGCTTCAGGTCATTTGATTTCTAAAAAAATTTGTATCAAGGGAAGAAGGGATAGAGAGGGAATGGAGTGGGGATTTGGTAGGGGTTAAATCAGTGATGTGCACATGTATGTACACACAAGTTTTTTTTACCCCAATATGATGTATGAATATAATGCACCAATAAAGTTTTTTAAAAATTTTATCAAACAAGAATTTTATTGACCTTTCAGATTCATACACAACTAAACTCCTCAGAAAGAGTGAATGCCATAAGAAAGATGTCATTATTCTATTTTCACTCATTTAAGTAAACAGTAGAGTTCATTTTTATTTAGAGACATCTCTTGGTAGAGTTTTCCATTTGCCAATTTCTAATCACTAACCATTTGGTTTAATAGTATAATCTCCCTGTGAAATCTATTCAAAAGAAATATTTTCATTTGAATATCTATGTAGGTGCCAAGCTTCTTTTGCCTGTGGAGGCCTAATCTAATCATCCTCATGAGAGTTCAGGTGCAACACTATAATTTTTAATCCACCTGCTCTGGCTCATATCCAGTGGTTCTGTGATTAGATCATGGGTCCATGGTGATTATCTGTTCTTTTTAGTCTGGTTAAGAATAATTTAGAGCAGCTGCCACTGAATTTCTTGGTTAATGGAGGCCTTTACTTAAAAAAAAAAAAGGTTCTGTTTTTATTTGAAAGAGAGTTAATATGTCTCTCAGACTTTCTTAAGACTAATTTGTATTTTTACCTTTTTTTCTCCAGTTTAAATTTTATCAAACATTTAGGTAAACTATGAAAATTTAGGTAAACTATGAAAACACAAATTCTATTTATTTAACATAATTAAAAGCTTATATAGAGCCAGGCGTGGTGGCGCACGCTTGTAATCCCAGCATTCGGGAGGCTGAGATCGGATGATGCTGGTTTGCATACAGCCTCAGCTACTGAGTGAGGCCCTCTGCAACTTAGTGAGACTCTGTTTCAAAATAAAGAATAAAAAAATAGGGCCGGGGATGTAGCTCGGAGATCGAATGCCCCTGGGTTCCATTCCCAGACCTGCAAAAAAAAAAAAAAAAAAAAAAAGATTGTTTTTATGTTAACACACTTCTACACACAACATCATTTGGTCAAGTTCGTGGTTTTGTGTTCTTTAAATTCCTCTTCTTTTCTCTTTTTAATTTGTGCATTGTAGTCCTCTCTCTCTCTCTCTCTCTCTCTCTCTCTCTCTCTCTCTCTGAACTATCCCCAGCCCTACTTTTTATTCTTTATTTTGAAACAGGGTCTCACTGAATTGGAAAGGGCCTCACTAAGTTAGCTGAGGCTGTTCTTGAACCATGATCCTCCGGTCTCAGCCTCCCAAATGCTGGGACTACAAGTGTGTGACACCATGCCTGGCTATAGTCATACATATTAATGAGGTACTCTTTTATGAAATCCTTAACCATAAAACAACCAATAATCATATCACAAAATATAGATAGACATTTTGATTAAAAAAACTAAACCCAAGGTAAGGAGAATAATATAAATTTGTCTCCCACAATGGTTAATATAGGTACTTGTATCAGATTATGGTGTCACTAAGTCAAGAAGAAAATCTGTTTCAAGAAGGAAGGACCACAGCCGGGCATGATGGCGCATGCTTGTAATCCCAGCATTTGGGAGGCTGAGACCTTAGGATCGCGGTTCATGGACAGCCTCAGCTACTACTTAGTGAGGCACTCTGCAACTCAGTGAGACCCTGTTTCAAAATAAAGAATAAAAAATTGGGCAGGGTGTGTGGCTCGGAGGTCAAATGCCTCTGGGTTCCATCCCCAGACCTGCTAAAAAAAAAAAAAAAAAAAAAAAAAAGAAGGAAGGAAGGACCAGTGAACTTAGTCAAAGGCTGCTAATAGGTCTAGTAAGATGAAAACAGAGAAATTTTGTTTGAATTTGTGATCCTGGAGATTATAAATGCTCTTGGCAAGAATAGATTAAATGGTGCCATGGAATGTCCTGGGAGGTAAACATAGATTGATGTAATCTGAAGTGTTGACAAACCCCTGGTCAACCTAGCCAAAATTAAAAGAGAATCCACTCAAATTATTAAAAACATAAATGAAAAAGTAGACATTACCACAGACAGTGTAGAAATTTAAAGGATTATTAGAAGCTATTTCAAAAATTTATACTTCAATGGACTGGAAACCATGGAAGAAATTGATAGATTTCTAAGCACATAGAATGTTCCTGAATTGAACCAAGAGGTCATAGCAAACCTAAACCAACCAATAGCAAGCAAATAAATAGAAACAGCAATAAAAAGCAATAAAAATTCTTTCATCAAAGAAAAGCCCAGGCCCTGATGGGTTTCCAGCTAAATTCTACAAAACCTTCAGTGAAGAACTAATCCCAATACATCTCAACTTGTTTCAGGAAATTGAAAAAGATGGAATTCTCCCAAATTCCTCCTATGATGTCACTATCACATTAATCCCCAAACCAAATAAAGATGCCTCAAAAAAAATTACAGATCAATTTCCTTGATGAACATAGATGCAAAAATGCTAAACAAAATACTAGCTATAAGCATTGAAAACCATATCAAAAGAATTAGGTACCTTCCGGGAAGATAGTGACCGAGAAAAGCAGCATTTATGAGTCCTACTAAAACTCGATCTCTGCCGGGCATGGTGGCGCACGCTTGTAATCCCCGCGCTTGTGAGGCAGAGACAGGAGGATCGCGCAGGTTCGAAGCCAGCCGCGTGGCTGGTTTAGGAGACCCTGTTTCCAAATAAAAAATGTAAAAATAGGTCTGGGAGTATAGCCCGGAGGTAGAAGGGCTTCCAGGAACCCCAGTACCACAAAAAAAACCCCAAAACTCGATCTCTGTTGCCACAAAATCAGAGCTTTTCATAGCCAGAAAACATGATCAGCAGAGAAATAAAAATGTAAACACAAGGGACAGAGAAAAAAAGACTAGAAGAACAACCAGAGACCAAAAATCAAGCCCGCAATGCAGCAGCAGAGCCGCGCCGGCACCATCTTTCCTCACAGTACGAGGCTCCAGAAAGGAAAGGTAAACAAGGAGCTGAAGTGAGCAGCTGCGGATCATTTGGATGTAATTCAGCAGTTCTTTCAGCACAATAAACGTCTAAAACTCCCAGTGGCCAAGCTCATCACGCCTTCCAGGGACGCAGAAAGAAGCTCAAAACCAGGGATGTAGAATGGAGCTCAAAACCAGAAAAGAAATACACCAGCCGAAGAAATCACGGCCGAAGGCATGGCAGCAGCTCCATATTGCCAGCAGCGCCAGCCTCACAGCCTAGGGCATGGCACCAGTGCCATATTGCCAGCAGCAACAGCAAGTTCACCGCGCCCCGCCACAGCTCCAGATCTGCACGCACAATAACTGTGAGTGTAAATGTGGCCCCTAAAGGAGAAATCTCTGTATTGCACTCCCAGGGACTTGTGTAGCTTTGATTATCTCCTTGGGTCAGATATTTTGGAGTCCAACCCAGTGAAGGAATAGTGGTGGCAGAGATACCACACCCTAGTCACAGCTCTCCATGGGAAAACACCCAGCCTGGCACCCCCACGGTCTCACGCAGCCTCGATTAACTTCCTGGATATGAGACTTTATGATACAACCCAGTAAAGGAGTAGTGGCAGCTGAGATTACAACAGACTCGAGTTACAGAACACCCTAAGTGAAGTCGTAGTGACACAGGGAAGGCACACAATTCTGAAATCGTGGGAAAGAGGAACAACAATAGAGCAATGAATGCCCACAACCCCATACTATCAGAACCTGATAACACAGAAATTTGGGAATTTCCAGAAGATCATATCAGGAATATAACTGTAGAAATAATACAGGACTTTTGAAAAGAATTTAGAGAGAGTCTAAAAGAAATAAAGGAAGCAATCACTGAGGTAAAGCCCTGAAATCAAACTACAAACAATTGATTAGACCACATGGAGAATAGAATCTCGCTCCTAGAAGATGAACACTCCAAAAATGAACACATAATTGATAACTTAGAAAAAAAATAATCCAACAGCATGAATCTGACATTGAAGAAATATGGGCCCATTTTAAGAGAGCTAACCTAAGAATAATAAGAGTAGAGGAGAGAAAAGAAGGTGAAACCAAAGGGAGCAATAATCTCTTCAAAGAAATAATAGCAGAAAATTTTCCAAACATAGAGCAAGAGGTCAATACACAGGTCCAGGAAACTTATAGAACTCCCTTTAGACAGGATCAGAGAAAAGGATCCCCATGCCACATAATTGTCAAAATGACCAACGTGAAAGCCAAGTAGAGAATCTTAAAGGCAACAAAAGCAAAAGGCCAAGTGACATTCAGAGGCAAACTAGTTAGAATCACTCCAGACTTCCCAAACCAAGTCATGAGACCCAGAAGGGCTTGGAGTAACATTTTCCAAACTCTGAAAGAAAACAACTTCCAGCCAAAAATTTCCTACCCAGCAAAACTATCTATCAAATTAGATGGGGAAATAAGAAGCTTCCATGACAAACAGAAACTGAAGGAATTTATGACTTCAAAACCAGCGCTAGAGAAAAAACTCAAAGAGATTAACTACAAAGAAGAAATAAGTAATACACATTAGAACCAGAGAAACAAGATTTTCCATCCAGCAGACAATTAAGCAAAGAAGAATATATTCATGTGTTTATAGGTTAAAATCTTTGGAGATTCATTATTTCAGTCTTTTACCTATTTCTAAATTGTATCTCTAAATTGTATTGTTTGCTTTTATTGTTGTTAATTTTTAGGATTTCTATTTGGAATATTAATATACCTTCAGATATAGCATTTGGAAATATTTTATCCCATTCTATCAGTAACTTTTAACTCTGTTTACATTGTCTTTGGATGTACAATTTTTTTTTATTTTTTAGGAAGTTTGTTTATTATTTTGTTGCTTGTGCCTTTGAAATCATATGCAAGAAATCACTTCCAATTTCAGTGTTGTGAAGTGTTATGATCCAGGTATTCTTCTAAAAGTTTATAGTCTTAAGATTTACATTTAGGTCTTTTATCTATTTTGAGTCAATATTTTATATGGTGATAGGTAAGGGTCCAATCTTATTATTTTTCATGTATTTATTATTTTTCAACAATAGTTAGTGAAAAGATTATTATTTCCTTCACCAAATTTTCTTGGAAACTTTGTCAAAAATAACTTGGCCATATATGGAAGAATTTATTTCTAGGCTTTCTATTTTACTCCACTGGTATATATATATATATATATATATATATATATATATATATATATATATATATATATATGTCTTTATAGCAGTACTACACTGTTTCAATTATTGTAGCTCTATAAGGTTTGAAATCAGAAAATGTACATCTTCTATCTTTGTTCTTTTTTGAGATTGTTTTGGGTATTTAGAGTTCATATTTCATGTTAGGATAGACTTTTTCTGAAAAAAAATAAATGTACGATAGTTTTACCTTAAAAAAAAGAAAAAAAATCCTCTGGTAAGAAAGAAAGCAAAAAGAAATACTGACATGTTATCTCTAAGTAATTAAAAATTTGATATCAGGCAGATGAATCTGTTATGTGAGATTATCATTGTTAATTTTGGATAAATTGCTATAATATTAGATGTCAATCACTAAGCCAAGCATGGGAAGGAGGGATGGGGAGGGAATGGCATGGGGACTGGGTAGGATCTAACTGGGCAATGTGTGCATGTATGTCTACACAAGTTTTTATCCCATTATGATGTATGAAGGCAGTGCACCAATAAAAAATTAAAAAAAATAAAAAATAAAAATAAAAATAGGGTTGGGGATGTAGCTTGGAGGTACAATGCCCCTGGGTTACATCCATCCCCAGTACCAAAAAAAATCAATAAATAAAATAAGAATGTATGCATGATTTATATAATAAAAAAATCAAAAGAACATTCTAGTTGCCATTCTAACCTAATATTCCGCTCTTGCACAAATCATTCATATTTTAATTACATGGAACTTCCCACTATTCAATTAAAAAAAAGAGAATTATACACCACAACCAAATTTGTTTCATTCCAAAATAGCAAGACTAGTTCAACATACTCAAATAAATAAACAATATTCACCACATAAATAGAACCGAGAACAAAAACCACACGATCACATCAATAGATACTGAGAAAGCATTCGACAAAATTCAACACCCATTCTTATTAAAAACACTGCAGAAAACACTGCAGAAAAAGGAATAGAAGGAGCGTATTTCAACATAATTAAGGCAATATACAATAAACCCCAAACCAACATCATATTCAGTGGGGAAAACCTGCAAGAATTTTCTCTAAAATCAGGAACAAGACAAGGATGCCCACCATCACCACTCCTTTTTAATATAGTCTTCAAGATTCTTGCCACAGCAATAAGAAAAGAGAAGGAATTCAAATAGGAAGAGAGGATTTAAAACTATTTTTATTTGAAGATGACATGATCCTTTATCTAGAAGACCCAAAGAACTCAACCAAAAGACTCCTGTAGCTGATTAATAAATTCAGCAAAGTTGCAGGATATAAAATCAATCTAAAGAAGTCAGTGGCTTTTCCATACGCTGACAATGAATCCACAATGAAAGAAATAAAGAAAACAATTTTATTCACTATAACCTCAAAATCAATAAAATACCTAGGAATAAATCTAACCAAAGAATAAAGGACCTCTATAAGTAAAACTATAAAACATTAAAGAAAGAAATTGAAGAAGACCTTGGAAGATGGAAAGATCTCCCTTGCTCATGGAAAGGCAGAATAAATATAATCAAAATGACCATTCTTCCAAAAGTGATCTACAGATTCAATGCAATTCCTATCAAAACACCAATGACATTTTTCATAGACCTAGAAAAATCAGTCATGAATTTTATATGGAGAATGAAAAGACCCAGAATAGCCAAAGCAATTCTCATCAATAAGAACCATGCAGGAGGCATTATAATCCTGACTTAAAATTATACTACAGAGCAATAGTAGTAAAAACAGCATGGTATTGGTACAACAACAGGCAAACTGACCAGTGGAACAAAATAGAAGATAAAGAAACAAAACCACACTCCTATAGTCAATTAATCTTTGACAAAGGAGCCAGACTCATACGCTGGAGAAAAGACAGCCTTTTCAACAAATGGTGCTGGTAGAACTGACTGTCCATTTGGAGAAAGATGGAACTAAATCTTTACCTCTCACTGTGCACAGGACTCAACTCGAGATGGATCAAAGACTTAGAAATTAGACCAGTGACAGTGAAGTTATTAGAGGAGTGTGTAGGCTTAAGACTCCAACATATAGGCAGAGGCAGTAACTTTCTCAACAAGACCTCCAAAGTGCAGGAAATTAAAGCAAGAATTAACAAGTGGGAAGACATCAAATTAAAATGTTTCTCCTCATCAAAGGAAACCATCAAGAACCTACAGAGTAAACCTACATACAGAATAGAAAAAGATCTTTACTAGCCACTACTCAGGTAGAGAGCTAATATCCAGAATATACAAAGAGCTCAAAAGACTCTACACTAGCAAAACAAATAACCCAATCAAGAAATAGACAAGAAACTTCTATTCAAACTGAGTTGAATAGAAACTTCACAAAAGAAGAAGTACAAATGGCCAATAGATGTTCAACATCATTAGCCATTAGGGAGATGCAAACCAATACTATGCTGAGATTCCATCTAACCCCAATCAGAGTGGAAAGCATAAAGAATTCAAATAACAACAAATGCTGGCAAGGACATGGGGAAAGAGGAACTCTTTTACACTGTCGGTGGGGGTGCAAACTAGTTCAGCCACTATGGAGATCAGTGTGGAGATTCCTTATATGGGTCAACCAATTGATCTGGCTATACCACTCCTGGGTATCTTTCCAAAGGTGTTGAAATCAGAGAACCTCAGTAACATGCATACTTATGTTCATAGCAACACAATTTTTAATAGCCAAAATATGGAACCAACCTAGGTCTCCATCAACAGATGAATGGATTTTGAAATTATGAGAAATACACACAATGGAATTCTACTCAGCTATAAAGAAGAGGAAAATCATGTCATTTGCCAAAAGATGGAAAGACCTGAATTACATTATGTTAAGTGAGATCAGGCAAGCATAGAAAGAGAAGGAACATATGTTTTCTCTAATATGCCCAAACTTGGGAGTATTAGGAATACCAGTGGGACTTCACATAATGGAGAGGAAACCTCAACAAAGCTAGAATGGAAAGGTAGGAGAGTAATGAGGCTGAGGCTGATTAATGGAGGAGCTACATAGGATTATATGTAAAAGTATGAATGTAGCATGGTCAATGGGGAAGGGGGGAGTGGACACCAAACAGTCTGAATGTATCCCAATTTCAATATGATCCACATAAAAATAAAAAAAGAAAGCTGGGTGTGTAGCTTAGAGGTAGAATCCTTCTCGGTTCAATTCCCAGACCCCTTCAAAGTAAAAATTTATTAAAGATAATTTTCTTATCATTTTCATCACCCAAGATCTTCCTGCTCATCACTTTTTCCTATTTAATTCCTTTCTATAAACTCACCAAATATTATATCATTCAGTTTTCTTAAACCAGTTAAAGATTTCCATTTGTCACTTTGATTTGCTCACTTTTTGTTTTGTTTTGTTTTAATTTAATCCATTCAATAATGCTTATATTAATAAAGTTTTTTGTTAGTCCCTTATCTCAATTGTATGATGCTTAATATATTCATTTTTAAATATTTTAATTTTTGGAGGTAAGATGGCAGCGGCCACACTGCCGAAAAGGACAAGCATTCCTCGGAGAAACCCTGGACACCAGATTTTGGTTTAATGTCGGATTGGGACAACTTAAGGAGACATTTCCAGCCACGACTTCCTATCTAGAATATAGAAGAGAGAGTGGATAATGGCAGAATTAAAAACAAGATGACAAGGAGGCGCACACCACCCAAGAAAAGTGATTTTTGGAAGAACATTCCAGAAGGGATTAGAGAAAAGACCACTTCAGCCGCACATGCGGGGGACTCTTAACAACCTAGCTTGTAAGAAAAATGATCCTGGGTGTTAGGGGGAGCCCAGCAGTGCTGGGCGGGAAGCCGAGCCATATGCCCCAAGGAACTCAGCGTGCCTGGCTGCTGCACTCCTCTATGCTGCGCTGGGGTTCTTTGTTCCACTCGGAACAGCAGATCCTGTTTATACACGGTGAGGCTGTGGCCTCTGCTCTTAGAAGGGAGATAAAATTCATTGCTGCTGAGTGCTTGATCTCATAACCTCTTCAAAACACACATCCTGTCTTCTCTTATTAAAGAAAAAAAGATAGAGAGCCGGGCATGGTGGTGCACGCTTGTAATCCCCACATTTGGGAGGCTGAGACAGGAGGATCACACAGGTTCGAAGCCAGCCTCAGCTACTTAGTGAGGCTCTCAGCAACTTAGTGAGACCCTGTTTCCAAATAAAATATAAAATGGGTCTGGGAGCATATCCTGGAGGTAGAAAGCCTCTGGGTTTCACCCCTAGTACCACCAAACAAACAAACAAACAAATATATTGGAGAGGGGCCAAGATGGCAATGGGAGATGCAGACAAATCCTATCTAATTCACCTGGAACTTTTGGAAAAAAATCCCCATGAAGGGGACTGCTTCTGCCACACATGCTTAAGAATGCTGGACATCATATCATGTAAGGAAGGAGCTTAGTGGAGAACCAGTAGGAAGGCAGCTGCGGCGGCAGCGGCAGAGGCAGAGGTGGAGGCTAGTATTTGGGACAGACAGAGATCTGATCCAACCCACCTTGATCTTCTGAAGAAATTGCCCCAAAGGTAGAATGCTACCACCGTGCATGCTCAGGAATTTTGGACAACATGCAGTGTGAGAAATGTGTTTAGGAGAGAATTGAGATGGCGGAAGCAGCGGCAATGGTTGTGGCCAGTATTCAGGAGAGGCAATGATCTGATTCAATCCACTTTGATCATTTGAAGAAATTGCCCCAAAGGTAGAATGCTACTGCTGCACATGCTTGGGAATTTGAGACAACATGCTGTGTGAATAAGGTGCTTGGAAGAGAAATGGGATGGCTGGAGCAGCAACAGCAGTGGTCAGTATTTGGTAGAGGCAGAGATTGAATCCAATCCACCTCATAATTTTAAAGAAAGGTCCTCAAAGGTATACTGCTACTGCCACACATGTTTGGGAATTCTGGAAAACAAATTGTGTGGGAAAGGTGTTCATGAGAGAACCAAGATGGCAGTGAGTGCAGTGCCTGTGGTGGTGACCTAAATTTGGAGGGACAGACAGAGCCAGTCCAGTCTACCTTGAACTTTTGAGAAAATCACCCCAAAAGTAGACTGACTGCTCCTGTCACACATGTTCGGGAATTCTGGACAATATGCAAAGTGGTAAAAGTGTTTGGGGGGTGTCAGAGGGAGCCCCACATAGCTGGGATGGGCTGCCAAGTTGCGTGTTCTGGGAGTAGTTAGCCATCATGGCCACTACGTTCCTCTGCAGAGCAGGAGGCCAGGGTGCACGTGGAGCAACAGAGCCTGGTCTCCGAAGTGAAGACGTGGACCTCTGCCTTTGGAGAGAAGACAAAATTCATTGCTGCTAGATATTTGGAGTCCCAGCTTTGGCAAAAGACATGTACTGCTTTCTCATATTAAAAAAGAAAATGGAAGAATGCCGGGCATGGTGGTGCATGCTTGTAATCCCTGTGCTTGGGAGGCAGTGACAGGAGGATCGCACAGGTTCGAGGCCAGCATTGCTGGCTTAAGAGACCCTGTTCCAAATAAAAATATATAAAGAAATGATAGGTCTCCAGGAGTGTAGCCCAGAGATAGAAGGGTTGAACACCAGTACCACCACCAAAAAAAAAAAAAGGGAACATCTGTAGATAACCTTCTCATAGTGACAGATCAGAGCCTGATGCACAGCAAGGCCTGTGCCAGGGCTTTGGAGGCCGGGATCAGAGCCTGCCAAGGGGTGAGGCTGATGCCTGGGTCAGCGAGGCCAGGATTGGGGCCTGCTGTGAAGCAAGACCAGTGCTGGGGCCTCAAAGGCCAGGATCGAAGCCTGCCGAGCAGTGAGGCCAGTGTCAGGGTCAGCGAAGACAGGATAGAAGCCTGCCATGAGACAAGGCTGGTGCTGGGGTCAGCAAGGTTGAGATTGGTGCCTGCCATGATTGAGGCCATAGCAGGAGCCAGCAAGGGCAGGATAGGAGCTTGCCTTAAGGCAAGGCCGGTGCTGGGGCCTCCGAGGCCGGGATCCAAGCCTGCCATGAGGCAAGGCCAGTGCTGGAGCCAGCAAGTTCAGGATCAGAGTCTACTGGGTGGCCAAGCCAGTGCCAGGGCCTTCAGGAGTGGGATTGGAACTTGCAGTGCGGCATACACAGAGAAATATCACAGAAAATAAAAAATCAGATGCTTTCCCTAATATGCAAAAAGTAGGAAGAAATGGGTAACAGGAGGAAATGTAGTTGAAGAAAGGGCCCTATGGAAGAGAAATTAAGGTGACCAATCAGAGAGGATGGGATGGGGGAAGATGGAATCTTTCTCTCTTTTTCTTTCTTTTTTTTTTTTTTTGGTGGTACTGGGGTTCCTGGAAGCCCTTCTACCTCTGGGCTACACTCCCAGACCTATTTTATATATTTTTTTATTTGGAAACAGGGTCTCATAAGCCAGCAAGGCTGGCTCTGAAGCAGCGTTATCCTCCTGTCTCTGCCTCCCAAGAGCACCACCATGCCTGGCTTTTTAAAACACATGATGTAGAGATGGGTAAGATGGCGGCAACCACGGCAGCACTGGCAATCCTGGTTGCTGATAAGGATAAGCTTTCCTTGGGGAAACCCTGGACACCAGACTTTGTTTTAATATTGGATTGGGACAACTTAAGGAGACACTTCCAGCCATGACTTCCTATGTAGAATACATGAGAGAGGGTGGAAAACGGCAGAATTGGAAGCAAGATGATGAGGAGGCACCAGCCACAGAAGAAAAGCATTTTTTTGAGGATCACCCGAAAAGGGATTGGAGACAAAACCACTTCAGCCGTGCATGCTGGGGACTCTTAACATCATATCTTGTAATAAAAATGATCCAGGCATGGAGGAGGGAGCCGAGCAGTGCCAGGTGGGGAGGCTAGATGTGCATCCTGGGAACACAGCATGCTTGGCCACTGCATTCCTATACTGCACCAAGGGCTGCAGTGCGCCCAGAACAGTAGATCCTGCTCTTTGCGGTGGAGCTGTGGGCCTCCGCTCTTGGAAGAGAGATAAAATTCATTGCTGCTGAGTGCTCAATCTCACAACCCCTTCAAAAAACAAAAAATATTGGAGAGGGGCCAAGATGGCGGCAGCAGCAGCCAGGACTCAGAAGATGCAGATGGACTCTATCCAATTCACCTGGAACTTTTGGGAGGAGAAATCCCCACGAAGGGGCATTGCCATGTAGTACAGGCTTAGGAATTCTGGATATCATGTCATGTGGGGAGGGAGCTTAGTGGAGAACCAGGTGGAAGGCGGCTGCTAGGTGGCACCAATGGTGTGGCGGCACCAGTGGAGTGGTTGAGCTGCATCACCAGCAGAGAGGCTGAGTGGCAGTGTGTCGGCGCCATTGGGGTGGTGGCATGGAAGCGTGGCGGCTGCAGCAGAATGGCTGCATGGTGACCCCAAGGCAGCCCCGGTGCTGGTGCTGGCAGCAGAGGTGGAGGCTACTATTTGGGAGAGGCAGACAGCTGATTCAACCCAACTTGATCTCTGGAAGAAATTACCCCAAACGTAGATTTTGGTGGGGCAGACAGATCCAGCCCAGTCCACCTTGAGCTTTCGAGAAAATCTCCCCAAAAATAGACTGGCTGCTTCTGCCACACATGCTTGAGAAGACTGAACAACATCCTAAGTGGCAAAAGGGTTTGGGGGTATCAGAGGGAGACCCGCATACCTAGGTTGGGCCTACACGCTGCATGTTCTGGGAGTCATCAGCACTCATGGCCACCGTGTTCTTCAGTGCAGAGTGAGAGGTCAGGGTGCACCTGGAACAGCAGAGCCTGCTTTTTGAGGTGAAGCTGTAGACATCTGCCTTTGGAGGGAAGACAAAATTTATTGCCACTAGGTATTTGGGGTACCAGCTTTTGCAAAAGACATGCTCTGCTTTCTCATATTAAAAAAAAAAAAAATGAACGCATGCTTGTAATCACTGCGCTTGGGAAGCAGAGACAGGAGGATCACACTGGTTCAAGGCCAGACACACTGGCTTAGGAGAACCTGTTTTCAAATAAAAATAGATATTAAAAAAAAAAGAGTCAGGTCTCCTGGAGTGTAGCCCAGAGGTAGAGGGTTTTCCAGGAACCCCAGTACTGACAAAAAAAAAAAAAAAGAAAAGAAAAGAAAGAAAGAAAGAAAGAAAGAAAGAAAGAAAGAAAGAAAGAAAATAAAGAGAACATCTGTAAATGACCTGCTCATAGTGACAGAGACCTGAGCCTGATGCACAGCAAGGCCTGTGTCGGGGACTCTGAGGCCAGGATAGGAGCCTGCCAGATGGATCAACCAGTGCCGGGGCCAGGGAGGCCTGGATTGGGGCCTTTTGTGAGGCAAGGGCAGAGCTGCGGCCTCCGTCCGAGACCGCGATCAGAGTGCACCGAGGGGTGAGGCTGATGCCAGGGCCAGTGAGGCTGAGATCGGAGCCTACCATGAGGCAAAGCAGGTTCTTGGGCCTGCAAGTTGAGGATCAGAGCCTGCAGAAGGGTTAGGCCAGTGCCGTGGCCACCAAGGCCGGGATCAGAGTCTGTCATAAGGAAAGGGGTGAGGCCGGTCCCAGGGCCAGCTAGGTCAGGAACGGGACCTGCCATGAAGCAAGGCCAGTGCTGAGGCCTCAGAGGCTGGGATCTGAGTCTGCCGAGGGTAAGACTAGTGCCAGGGCCAGCAAGGCCGACATTGGTGCGTGGCATGTGGTGAGGCTGTAGCTGGAGCCAGTGAGGCAGGGATAGAAGCTTGCCTTAAGGCAAGCCCAGTGCTGGGGCCTCCGAGCCTTTGATTGAAGCCTGCCATGAGGCAATTCCAGTACTGGAGCCAGCAAAGGCGGGATCAGAGTTTGCTGGGTGGCCAGGCCAGTGCTGGGGCCTTTAAGAGTGGGATTGAAACTTGCAATGCAGCATACACAGAGAAATATCACAGAAAATAAAAAATCAGATTCTTTCCCTAATATGAGGTATGAGGCCGATGCCGGGGCACCCTGGCTGGGATTGGGGCCCACCGTGAGGCAAGGCTGGTGCTGGGGCCTCTGAGGCTGGGATCAGAGCCTGCCATGAGGCAAGTCAGGTGCTAGTGCCTCCGAGGCTAGGATCAGAGCCTGCTGAGGGGTTAGGCCAGTGCCACGGCCACTGAGGCCAGGATCAGAGTCTGCCGTGAAGCAAGGGGCAAGGCCAGAGCTGGGCACAAGAGACTGGGATCAGAGCCTGCTGAGGGGTGAGGCCGGTGCCAGGGTCAGCGAGGCCGGGATCAGAGCCTCCTGTAATGCAAGGCCCATACAGGGCCTCTGAGGCCAGGATCAGAGCCTGCCGAGGATGTGGCTGGTGCCTGGGCCAATGAGGCTGAAATTGGAGCCTGCTGAGAGGCGAAGCCAGTGCCGGGGCCAGCCTGGCTGAGATTGTGGCCTGCCATGAGGCAAGGCCAGTGCTGGGACCTCTGAGGCCAGGATCAGAAACTAAGGAGGGGTGAGGCCAATGCTACAGCCACCGAGGTTGGGATCAGAGCCTGCCATGAGGCAAGGCAGGTGCTGGGCCTCCAAAGCTGAGATCAGAGCCTGCTGAAGGGTGAGGCCAGTTCCAGCGCCAGCGAGGCCCGGATTGGAGCCTGCTGTGAGGCAAGGCAGGTGCTGGTGCCTCTGAGGCCAGGATTGGAGCTTGCCGAGGGGTTAGGCCTGTTTGGGGCTATCTTGGCCAGGATCAGGGTCCACCCTGAGGCAAGACTGGTGCCAGCGCCTGCGAGGCAGGGATTGGAATCTGTTTAAGTATGAGGCTGGTGCCAAGGCCAGCGAGGCTGGGAACGGGGCCTGCTATGAAATGAGGCCAGTGCTGTGGCATTGGAGGCCAGGATCAGAGCCTGCCAAGAGGTGAGGCCATTGCTGGAGCCAGCATGGATGGGATTTGAGCCTGCCGAGAGGCAAGGCCAATCCTGGGTTCAGCAAGGCCAAGATTGGTGCCTGCCATGTGGTGAGGCTGTAGCTGGAGCCAGCTAGGGCAAGATAGGAGGTTACCTTACAGCAAGGCCAGTGCTGGGGCCTCCAAGGCTGGGATCAGAGCCTGCGGTGTGGCCAAGTCGGTGCTGAGGCCTTCAAGAGTGGGATTGGAACTTGCAATGCGGCATACACAGAGAAATATCACATAAAATAAAAAATTAGTTGCTTTTCCTAATATGCAAAAGGTAGGAAGAAATGGGTAATAGGCAGAAATCTAGTTGAAGAAAGGGCCCTATGGGGGAGCAATTAAGGTGACCAATCAGAGGGGAGGGGATGGGGGAAGATGGAATCTCTTTAAAACACTTGATGTAGACATGGTTAAGATGGTGGCGGCCACGGTCGCACTGGCAATTGTTGCCACCGATAAGGATAAGCTTTCCTCGAGGAAACCCTGAGCACCAGATTTTGGTTTAATATTGAATTGGGACAACTTAAGGAGACACTTCCAGCCATGACTTCCTATGTAGAATACATGAGAGAGGGGGGAAAATGGCAGAATTGGAAGCAAGATGATGAGGAGGCACCAGCCACAGAAGAAAAGCATTTTTTTGAGGATCACCCGAAAAGGGATTGGAGACAAAACCACTTCAGCCGTGCATGCTGGGGACTCTTAACATCATATCTTGTAATAAAAATGATCTGGGTGTGATGGAGGAAGTTGAGCAGTGTGGGGCAGGGAGCCTAGATGCTCATGGAAGGGAGATAAAATTCATTGCTGCTGAGTGCTCAGTCTCACAACCCCTTCAAAAAATAAATAAATAAAATATTGGAGAGGGGCTAAGATGGTGGCAGCGGCAGCCAGGACTCAGAAGATGCAGATGGACTCTTTCCAATTCACCGGGAACTTTTGGGAGGAAAAATCACCACGAAGTAGGACTGCCTCTGACGCACAGGCTTAGGATTTCTGGACATCATGTCATGTGGGAAGGGAGCTCATTGGAGAACCAGGTGGAAAGGGGGTGCTCTGTGGAGCCAATGGCATGGCAGCACCAGTGGAGCTGCGGAACTGTATCACCTGCAGAGAGGTGGACCTGCCTTGGCACCGGCACTGGTTCCGGCAGCAGAGGTGGAGGCTATTTTTTTTGTTTGTTTGTTTGTGGTACTGGAGATGAAACACAGGGGCCTTCTACCTCCGGGCTACACTCCCAGACCTATTTTATTTTTTATTTGGAAACAGGGTCTCAGTAAGTTGCTGACAGCCTCACTAAATAGCTGAGGCTGGCTTCGAACCTGTGCGATCCTACTGTCTCAGGCTCCCAAGCACAAGGATTACAAGCGTGCACCACCATACCTGGCTGAAGCTATTATTTTGGAGAGGCAGACATCTGATTCAACCCAAATTGATCTCTGGAAGAAATTCCCCAAACGTAGATTTTGGTGGGGCAGACAGTTCCAGCCCAGTCCACCTTGAGCTTTCGAGGAAATCTCCCCAAAAGTAGACTGGCTGCTTCTGCCACACATGCTTGAGAAGACTGAACAACATCCTAAGTGGCAAAAGGGTTTGGGGGTATCAGAGGGAGACCCGCATAGCCAGAATGGGCCTACACGCTGCATATTCTGGGAGTCATCAGCCCTCACGGCCACCGCGCTCTTCAGCGCAGAGTGAGAGGTTAGGGTGCACCTGGAACAGCAAAGCCTGCTTTCTGAGGTGAAGCTGTGGACATCTGCCTTTGGAGGGAAGACAAAATTTACTGCCATTAGGTATTTAGGTACCAGCTTTTACAAATGACATGCTCTGCTTTCTCATATTAAAAAAAAAAAAAAAATGAAAGAATTGCCGGGCTTGGTGGCGCATGCTTGTAATCACTGCACTTGGGAGGTGGAGACAGGAGGATCACACTGGTTCGAGGCCAGACTCGCTGGCTTAAGAGACCCTGTTTCCAAATAAAAATAGTTATTAAAAAAAAGTGTAAGGTCTTTTGGAGTATAGTCCAGAGGTAGAGGGTTTTCCAGGAACGCCAGTGCTGCCAAAGGAAAGAAAGAAAAAAAGAAAAAAGAAAGAAAGAAAGAAAGAAAGAAAGAAAGAAAGAAAGAAAGAAAGAAAGAGAACATCTGTAGATCACCTGCTCATAGTGACAGAGACCTGAGCCCGATGCACAGCAAGGCCCGTGCCAGGGACTCTGAGGCCAGGATAGGAGCCTGCCAGACTGATCGGTCAGTGCTGGGGCCAGGGAGGCCTGGATTGGAGCCTTCTGTGAGGCAAGGCAGGGAGCTGAGGCCTCCATCTGAGACCAGGATCAGAGCTCACCAGGGGTGAGGCCGATGCCAGGGCCAGTGAGGCCGAGATCGGAGCCTACCATGAGGCAAGGCAGGTGCTTGGCCTACAAGCCGAGGATCAGAGCCTGCCAAGGGGTTAAGCCAGTGCCACGACCACCAAGGCCGGGATCAGTGTATGCCATAAGGCAAGGGGCAAGGCCGGTGCTGGGGCACAAGAGACCGGGATCAGCGACCACCAAAGGGTTAGGCCAGTGCCGGGGCCAGCGAGGCTTGCATTGGAGTCTGCTAGAGGCAAAGCTGGAGCTGGGGCCAGTGAGGCCAGAATTGGAGCCTGTTGAGGGGGATGCCCGTCCTGGGCCAGCAAGGCCGGGAACGGGACCTGCCGTGAAGCAAAGCCAGTGCTGAGGCCTCAGAGGCCAGGATCAAAATCTGCCGAGTGGTAAGACTGGTGCTGGGGCCAGTGAGGCCGAGATTGGTGCGTGGCATGCGGTGAGGCTGTAGCTGGAGCCAGCGAGGCCAGGATAGAAGCTTGCCTGAAGGCAAGGCCAATGCTGGGGCCTACGAGCCCCTGATTGAAGCCTGCCATGAGGCAAGGCCGGTGCTTGAGCCAGCGAAGCCGGGATCAGAGTCTGCTGGGTGGCTAAGCCAGTGCTGGGGCCTTCAAGAGTGGGATTGGAACTTGCATAGTGGCATACACAGAGAAATATCACAGAAAATAAAAAATCAGATGCTTTCCCTAATATGCAAAAAGTAGGAAGAAATGGGTAATAGGAGGAAATCTACTTGAAGAAAGGATGCTATGGAGGAGCAATTAAGGTGACCAATCAGAGGGGAGGGGATGGGGGAAGATGGAATCTCTTTAAAACACATGATGTAGACATGGTTAAGATGGCGGTGGCCATGGTCGCACTGATAATCATGGCTGCCAATAAGGACAAGCTTTCCTAGGGGAAACCCTGGACACCAGATTTTGGGTTAATATTGAATTGGGACAATTTAAGGAGACACTTCCAGCCATGAATTCCTATGTAGACTACAGGACAGAGAGTGGATAATGGCAGAATTGGAAGCAAGATGAGGAGGAGGGCCAGCCACGCATGAAAAGCGTTTTTTGGAGAATCATCCCAGAAGATATTGGAGAAAAATCCACTTCAGCAGTGCATGCTGGAGACTCTTAACATCATATCTTGTAATCAAAATGATCCGGGCGTGATGGAGGAAGTTAAGCAGTGTGGGGCAGGGAGTCTAGACGTGAATCCTGGGAACTCAGCATGCCTGACCGCCATGCTCCTATGCTGCGCCATGGGCTGCGATGCGCCCAGAACAGCAGATCCTGCTTTTCGTGGTGGGGCTATGGGCCTCCGCTCTTGGAAGGGAGATAAAATTCATTGTTGCTGAGTGCTTGATCTTACTACCTCTTTAAAAAAATAAATAAAATAAGTAAAATATTGGAGAGGGGTCAAGATGGCGGGGACGGCAGCCAGGACTCAGGAGATACAGACAGACTATATCCAATTCACCTGGAACTTTTGGGAGAAGAAATCCCCACAATGGGGGACTGCCCCTGCTGCACAGGCTTAGGAATTCTGGACATCATGTCATGTGGGGAGGGAGCCTAGTGGAGAACCAGGCAAAAGGTAGCTGCGCCATGGTGCCAATGGCATAGCGGCGCCAGTGGAACTGTGGAGCTGCATCACCTGCAGAGAGGTGGCCCTGTGGCAGCACTGGTACTGGTGCTGGCGTAAGAGGTGGAGGCTTTTATTTTGGAGAGGCAGGCATCTGATTCAAACCAACTTGATCTCCAGAAGAAATTGCCCTAAAGGTAGAATTTGGTGGGGCAGACAGATCTAGCTCAGTCCATCTTGAGCTTTCAAGGAAATCTTCCCAAAAGTAGACTGGCTGCTTCTGCCACACATGCTTGAGAAGATTGGACAAAATGCTAAGTGGCAAATTGGTTTGGGGGGTTTCAGAGGAAGCCCCACAAAGTCGGCATGTGCCTACATGCTGCATGTTCTAGGAGTCATCAGCGCTCATGGCCACAGCAGAGTGGGAGGCCAGGGTGCACGTGGAACAGCAGAGCCTGCTTTCTGAGGTGAAGGTGTGGACCTCTGCCTTTGGAGGGAAGAAAAAATTTATTGCCACTAGGTATTTGGGGTACCAGCTTTTGAAAAAGACACGCTCTGATTTCTCATATTAAATTTAAAAAAATGAACGAATGCCGGGCTTGGTGGCGTATGCTTGTAATCACTGCACTTGGGAGGCAGAGACAGAAGGATTGTGCTGGTTCTAGGCCAGACTCGTGGCTTAAAAGACAATGTTTACAAATAGAAATAGATATTAAAAAAAAGCCAGGTCTCTGGGAGTGTAGCCTGAATTTAGAGGGGTTTCCAGGATCTCCAGTACTGCCAAAAAAAAAAAAAAAAAAAAAAGAAAGAAAGAAAAAAAAGGGAACATTTGTAGACATAGTGACAGAGACCGGAGCCCGATGCACAGCAAGGCCAGCGCCAGGGACTCTGAGGCCAGGAGAGGAGCCTGCCAGGGGGACAGGCCAGTGCTGGGGCCATGGAGGCCTGAATTGTAGCCTTCTGTGAGGCAAGGCCAGTTCTGGGGCCTCAGTCTGAGACCGGGATCAGAGTCCACCAAGGGGTGAGGCTGATCCCACGGCCGGTGAGGCCGTGATCGGAGCCTACCATGAAGTAAGGCAGATTCTTGGGACTGCAATTTGAGGATCAGAGCCTGCCGAGGGGTTAGGCTAGTGCTGTGGCCACTGAGGCCGGGATCAGAGTCTGCCATAAGGCAAGGGCAAGGCCGGTGCTGGGGCACAAGAGACCTGAATCAGAGACCGCCAAGGGGGGAGGCCAGAGCTAGGGTCATCGAGGCTGGAATCATAGCCTGCTGAGGTGCGAGGCCGGTGCCGGGGCACCCTGGCTGAGATTGGGACCCACCATACGGCAAAGGCAGTGCTGGGGCCTCCAAGGCTGGAATTTTAGCCTTTGAGTGGCGAGGTCAATACTAGGGCCAGTGATCCCGGGATCGGAGCCTACCTTGAGGCAAGGCAGGTGCTTGAGACTCCGAGGCCTGGATCAGAGCCTTCCCAGGGTTTAGGCCAGTGCCAGGGCCACCGAGGCTGGGATCAGAGTCTGCCATGAGGCATGTCTGGTGCTGGGGCAGAAGAGACCGGGATCAGAGACTGCTGAGGGATGAGGCAGGTGCCGATACCAGCGAAGCTGGGATTGGGGTCTACCATGTAGCAAGGTTGGAGCTTGGGCCAGCAATGCTGGAATCAGAGCCTGCCGAGTTGCGAGGCTGATGCCGGGGCCAGCCTGGCTCGGATTGAGGCCCACCGTGAGGCAAGGCCGATGCTGGGCCTTCAAGGCCGGGATTGGATCCTGAGGAGGGGTGAGGCCTCTTCTGGGGCCACTGAGACTGGGATTGGAGTCTGCAGAGGTGCGAGGCCAGTGCCAGAGCACCCTGGCCAGGATTGGGGCTTGCCATGAGGCAAGGCCAGTGCTGGGGCTTCCGAGGCCGGGATCGGAACCTGCCGTGAGGCTAGGCCAGTGCTGAGGCCTCCGAGGCCAGGTTCGGAGCCTGCTGAGGGGTTAGGCTGGTGCTGGAACCATCAAGGCCTGAATTGGAGCCTGCCAAGGGGATAGGCGAGTGCCGGGGCCAGCAAGGCCGGGATCGAAGCCTGCCATGAGGAAAGGCTGGTGCTGGGGCCTCTGAGGCCAGGATTGAAGCCTGCCAAGTGGTGAGTCCGGTGCTGGGGCCAGTGAAGCTGAGATTGGAGCCTGCCGTGAGGCAAGGCCAGTGCTGGGGCCTCCGAGGCCGAGATCAGAAACTGTTGAGGGGTTAGGCTAGTGCTGGGGCCAGCGAGGTCGGGATTTGAGCCTGCCAAGGGATGAGGCTGGTGCCAGGGCCAGCGAGACCGGGATTGGGGCCTGCCATGAGGTTAGGCTGGTGCTGGAGCAAGCAAGGCTGGCATCAGAGTCTGCCAGGTGGCCAGGCCAGTGTCGCGGCGGTCAAGAGTGGGATCCAAACTTGCAATGCAGCATACACAGAGAAATATCACAGAAAATAAAAAACCAGATGCTTTCCCTAATATGAAAAAACTAGGAAGAAATAGGTAATAGGAGGAGATCTAGTTGAAGAAAGGGCCCTATAGATGAACAATTAAGGTGACCAATCAGAGGGGATGGGATGGGGGAGGATGGAATCTCTTTAAAATTCATGATGTATGTAAACAAATGTATCAAAGTTAATCACCAATCAAGCATGGGATTGAGGGAGGGGAAGGGAATGGGATGGGAATTGGATAAAGGCTAATTGGCTGATGTGTGCTTGTATATCCTCACAAGTCTTGTATTCCATTGTGATGTTTGACTACAATGCACCAATAAAAATATCTTAAATTTTTTTCAGGTTAAGCTATGGTATAAACAAAAAATAAATATTTTAATTTTATATAGCTGTATTAGTGCCTTGTAATGAAACATCATAGTGAGGTCTAAAATGATACAAACATACATGCACAGGGCACTTGGTATGTTTCCCTTAGTTCTCATCCAGCTGCCTTACGCCCCATACATATTAGTGAGAATGGTAGAGATACCATCAAATATGGACATAGCATTATTTGAACTTTTACTTCATATGTTCTTTTCCCATCCCCACCTCCCTGACTTTCTTTAATGGTTTGATTTTTAGAATTTTTTTTCCTACAGTGATACACATGTTTAAATGACTATTCCATAGTACATTTTATGATTTATTTATTTATTTTGCTGTACTGAAAATGGAACCCAGACATTCTACTTTGGAGCTATACCCCGAGCCCTATTTTCTTATTCTTTATTCTGAAACAGCATCTCACTGAGTAGCAAAGGGCCTCTCTAAGTAGTTGGGGCTGTCTTTGAACTGAGAATCTCCTGTCTCAGTCTACCAAATACTGGGATTACAAGCATGCACCACCAATGCCTGGCTTCACGTAGTACATTTTAAACACCTACTTATCTAGTAATGACCATACCTCTTTGTGAGGAAGTAGTCATAAAACTATGCAATTATGCTCTGATGTGACTTTTGTATGATGTAAGTAACCAGGAGCATCTGGGGATCCCATTTCAAGGCCAGAGTTAAAATGCTATTAACATATCTGACAACAAGTAAAACAGTTAGACCCAGAGGATCAGCTTAGATAACCGAAAATATTCCATGACTACTTGAAAAGTGAATTCCCTTATAAATCCAGAAGAAAGGTATAGTAATGGTATTATTTTGGAAGAATGTCTGAATTAAGCTTAATATGGTAAAAATACATGAAATTACTCGGTTATAAATCCAATGTCACTCATAAAAGTCACTAAGCCAGGAAAATAAGGTTAATAAGGTTTTCTTTAGTCAACTCACAGCAATTTTAAATAAAGATGGGCATGCAGTGACAGGCACATATCAAAGTGGGGATACTGATGAAAGAGTAGCTATTTTCCAAGCAGTGAGCACCATGGACTGGGCATTATGTGATAAAGGTAAAATTTCCCAGGGCAGACATCAGATTTGATTCTTACTCCTAGGAAAAATTAGATGGGCTTTTAATGCTAGAAGGAAATTTTAAGGAAACCATCACAAGTTGATGAAATTGAATTCCCTTCCCTGAGGAAAGGGAATGGAAATGTCAGTAAGATTAAGAAAATTAACTTTAAGGAGATAATTGTGTCAAATTAGAAAATTAACACAATGAATCCTTGGGCTTCTCTTAGAAAGTGGAATTAAAGGGAGCTGGCTATCAGAAAAACACATAGTTCTTTTCACTCAGAAACAAATTCTACTGGGACATTTGAAAGCCAAGAAGGAAAATAAGAAGCCAGTATGACTAAACCCAAAACTTCAGATAAAGCTAAAGGGCTAAGGAGAAGGTCACACATAATTAAATTTAAAGAGAACATTACAAATTAAATGCCTCATAATCAGAAATAAAACATTGAAAAATAATATTTTCAGAGAAGAGTAAAAGCACAGTTAAGATGATATACATATTTTCTTTATTTGTTTATTCTGCAGGCATTTAGTGAAAACCTACTAAGGCAGAGTTTCCCAAATGTGGCTGGTTGCCCTTTCTTCAGGAAATAAATTATTCCACTTCCCTTGGGAATCTACCTTACTTAAATGAATAAACATAAATTTGTATTTTTATTGTTTGCATTTCTTTCTACTCTCCCTTGCTGAAGGTGGTATTCCTCACTTTGGAAATCTGCCATTTTAGGCTCTGGGCATTCACCACTGACACAACAAACATCTCTTGTGATCTCGAATTATTAAAATACAAATGCATCATAACAATTTATTCAAATGTCTTTCAACATATCTTTTAATGTTGTTTATACTCAGCTCAATTCTCTATAATTTTTACATTTGAATTTTTGGTAACTATGATTCATACCAAACCAAAATGATATCTCTGAGGACAAAATCATTTTTAAACTTTAGTCACTCAAGAAGAACTAAATCGTTGTAGAATAATATGCAATAATAAAAGATGAAATGCAACCATTTGTCATTGCTGGTGTTATCAATTCACTTAAATAATCATCAAGACACAATGGACACTACTTTTAACTTAACAGTATCTACTCCTTTCTTCCAAAAAACACTTTTGTTTTGTTTTTGTTATTTATTTATTTATTTATTTATTTATTTATTTATTTATTTATTTATGGTGGGACTGGGGTTCCCGGAAGCCCTTCTAACTCTGGGCTACACTCCCAGACCTATTTTTTATATTTTTACCTGGAAACAGGGTCTCTTAAGCCAGCGCGACTGGCTGCGAACCTGCGTGATCCTCCTGTCTCCGCCTCCCAAGCTCGGGGATTACCAGCGTGCGCCACCACGTCCGGCTATTTTTTTTTTTTCTAGGTAATGACTACTGTTAAACCAATAGGCACACACACAGCTAGATATCTTCTATTATACATTTATTGATGCATTGTAGTTATACATCATAGTGAGGTTCAGAGTGATATATTCATACTTGTACACATCACATTTTGTATTTTCTTTTGCATCCTTCCCTGTACATGATAGTGAAATTTGTAGCGATGCCTTCATATATGAACATATTTGAACTGATCCTTTCCTCAAGCCTTCTTTTCCCACTCCCCACAAGTCCCTACCTCCTACCTCTCCACTATTTCACTAGTCTCTCTATTTATTTTCCCAAAGTTCCTTTCGTTTCCTCTTTTCCCTCTACCTTCTTCCTATGAGAGAAAACATATGACTCTTGATTTTCCCAGACTGGATGATCTAACTTTGTTCTCTCACTTAGTACCCTCTAGTTCCATCCATTTTCCTGCAAATAACATATTTTGTTCTTTATGCTGAGTAAAATTCTATTCTGTGTAGATATCACATTTTCTTAATCTGTTCTTCTGTTGACAAACATCTAGGTGGATTCTATAATTGTGAATTGTGCTGCTATGAACATTGGTATACCTATATCGCTGTAGAATTCTAATTCTTTTTGAAAAATTAAAATACCAATGAGTGGTATAGCTAGATTATAGGGTGTCTCCATTTCTAGTCTTCAAAGGAACCTTCATATTCATCTCCAAAGTTAGACTAATTTGCAGTTTCATTAACAGTGTATAATAGTTTCTATTGACCTGCATCTTTGTCAACATTTACTTTATTTATTTATGTATTTATTTATTTATGTATTTATTTATTTATTTATTGTAATGGGAGTTGAACCTAAAAGTATTCTACCTCCAAGCTATACCTCCTGACATTTTTATATGTTATTTTGAATCAGGGTCTCACTATGTTATTGAGGCAGGTCTCCATCCTGCAATACTCTGTCTCGGCCTCCTAAGTATTGGGATTATAGACAGGTGCCACCACACTCAGTGATGTTGTTTGTACTATTAATGTTGCCATCCTAATTGAACTTTTCTCTCAGTGTAGTTTTGATTCATATTTTCTTATTGCTGATAGTGATGCATATTTTTTCATATATTTATTGACCACTAGCATTTCTTCTCTTGAGAATTGTCTGTCCATTCAATTGCCCATTTTATAATTGGATCATTTGGAGGTGTTAGATTTTTTAGTTATTAGTCCTCTATCACAGAATAGCTGGCAAATATTTTTTTCTCTATTCTGTAGATTTTCTGTTCAGACTCTTGATTGTTTCCTTTGCTACATGAGAGCTTTTTAATTTGTTATCATCCCACTTATTGAGGCTTGATATTATTTCCCCAGAGTTAGGGATGTTATTGATGAAGTCTCCATATTTTGGAGAGTTGGCCCTATGTTTTCTTCTGGCGATTGGAAATTTTATGGTATAATTTCTAGTTCTTTGGTTCATCTTGAGTTACTCTTGTGTAGGGTGAGCTATAGAGGTCTAATTTCATTCATCTACATATAGATATCCAGTTTTCACAACACCATTATTGAAAAGGCTATCTTTTCTCCAGCGTACATTTTTAGCCCCTTTGTCAACAATCAACTGACAATTAGGTGTGAGGATTTACAACTAATTATCTTGATAAGGTAAACCCTGCTTCTCCAGGAAGACACTAAGAATCCAAGGATAATCCAGTCTCCTTGCAAGTGATTGGTATTGGATGCTCACAGTAGATTAGACACATGATCCAGTTTTGGTTTTTTTAAGAATTTTTCCACTAAAGAAAAACTAAATTCACAAAAGGGAAATAAAACCCTATATTTAATTTAGTCCCTGAAAATAAATAAAGTTATATTTTAAAAAACACCTTACTCCATTGAGATTTTTAAATGTTTCTTTTTTATCACTTATTATATAGTTAAGTCTTTTAAATTTCAACTACTAGTTAAAGGTCATGATGGCTCAGTGGAATTGCTTTTCTATGTGACTTAATATTGATTGGTGTTCTCTTTGACAATCCTTAACTAATTTTATTCACACTTCCCAAATAGTACCCAGGACACCCATGACTCAAACGTTGGTCTTTTCTTAAGTTTCAGTCTTATACTATCAACTTTTTCTTTGCATGTTAAATGCATGTTTTGCTTATATAGCAAATCTAAAACATATCAAATGGACCTTATTATCCTCCTACTTGCTCTTCGGGGGGCCTTTGTTTTCTACTGTGGTTTATGTAGCACTGCTATCCTGTAGGTTAACCCATCAAAAATCGTCACCATCATTAGAGTAACCACTCCCTCAGCTTCCACTCATTTATTTCTAAAATAGATCAGCTACAATGAATGACCTATGCTTTCTAAATCTAAATGATCTTTCCAATTAATCCACTTTTTTCAGCTACTATCTTTTCTTCAAGATATATCCACTCTTTCCCTGTTCTTATAATCTAATTGGCCTTTCTGCCTCCTTTCTCTTCCTTATGTTTCCAACAAGATATTTTCTTATTAGGAATGACCACTGTGCATAAGTACAAAAACTTAATAGACTACCAAGGCCATCCATGATCTGACCTTTTTATGATTTCCCGACTTGGCCCTTCTTTTATTTTACCTTAACACCATTGTGCTTAATACCAATTCAGCAAGGATGTGTATCATTTACAGAACATGTTCTTCTTTTTTTTCTTTGATCACAATGTTCCCTGGTATGCAATTTCTTCAGGTGTCTACTTGTTGAATAATATTCCATTCCTAAAATCACAGTCCAAGCTTCATTTAACTTATAAATTTCTGACTTTTAAGAAGCGTCATTCTTTTCCTCTTTAGCATCACAGTCAAGATTGTTTTGAGCTCCATTGGACACTTCTCTGTCTTTTGTGGCACTAAATTGAATACATGTTGAACATAAATCATCAGTGTATAGTTACCACATAAACAACCAGCATTTTTATAAGTACCTATATGATTTTCATAAGCCTGGAAATCAACCTTGTTTCACATACTACAATACATATTAGTAATCTTAATCCCACTTTGTCAGTGAATTTTGTTAAAATAATGAAGAAACAAATAATAAAAGAATAGAGACTAATATAAAGAAGCAATAATGAGTAGAAAACACAAAGAAAGAACCAGGTGTGGTGGCACACACTTGTAATGCCAGAATTTGGAAAGCTGAGTCAGGAGGATTGAGCAGGTTCGAAGCCAGCCTCAGCTACTTAGTGAGGCCATTTGCAACTCAGCAAGACCCTGTTTCAAAAGATAAAGAATAAAATATAGGGCTGGGATGTAGCTCAGAGGTAGAATGCCCCTGGGTTCCATCCCCAGTACCAGAAAGAAAGAAAGAAAGAAAGAAAGAAAGAAAGAAAGAAAGAAAGAAAGAAAGAAAACAAAAAAGACAATTTAAAGGGCAAAGGTAATTTACTCTCATGGATATAACAGATTCAATAGGACCTAATCACACTTTTTCTTTTATGTCCATAAATCAACTGTATTATTAAATATTTTCACAAAATCTGCACCCTCCATTCCCATTGTAACATCACAGGCCTAGTTAAGAAAGAATTTGTTATTTTTTGTTAGGATTACCAAGATCCCCTGTTCAATAACTATAACCTTTTGATTACTTGGTATGGCTTAAAAAGACATAGGTTGATGTAAGAAACTTAAACATTTATGGATATAAGATAGTATCTGACATAGTATCTGACTTATATTGTTACATGGTAACATTTATCATCATCCTCTCCTTTACTTCAACAAGTAGGAGATCTTTGTGAACAGGACCTTATCTAGTATTGACTAAAACATCCTCAGTACCTAAGAGACTGCCTTTGCCATGTGATACGACCAATGAATTACAATATCTCAATGGAATCATGATCCAGAGACAATAAGTTATACTGATGTCTTTTAAGTGTTAGTTGCTTACCATTAACCCAAATACATATTCCCTTGATGTTTTTTCTCTCACAGATGTGGCTATGTGCCAGTGCTGTGGCCAATGGGAATTTACATTATTTGGGGGAGGAAGTTTTCACTGGAAAAAGACTTTTCCATGTTCACTTTTTTCTCTGTTGGTTTGGAGCAGACCAGGGCTGAAATTCTTAGTCTTTGTGAAGTTTGTGGGTGGAGTTCTGGGATTTCATGAACTCAGATGTGAACTAATTACATCTCTATTTTTATTGCCTCTAAATGTAGCACTTCTTCCACTTATATGAAAGCAATAAACAAATCCCAGTTTTTCTGTGATAGATACTTCAAACTCGTTTACTCCCTTTACTACTTAGTCAAAATCATGTTGACTAGAACGATGCAGCTATCTTGCTATTTATAGTTATGTAATGTTAACTTAAAAGCACATTGGTAAACCAGGTGTGGTGGCCCACGCTTGTAAACCCAGCATTTGGGAGGCTAAGACAGGGGGAACATGGTTCACGGACAGCCTCAGATACTTAGTGAGGCCCTTTTCAACTCAATTCATTTTATATGTCTATATATTTAATAAATTTATATCAGTAGACTTGGTTTCTTTTAACCTTAAATAAGTTATTTTTTGTGTTTAAAACATTCTATTTAGAAAATGTCTTTAGGTTCTATCAGAGTGAGAAATGTGTCCATAGCACAAAAGCAGAAAAACAAAGACCCCCCTCAATTAAGGATTGGCAGTTACAAAAATGAAAGGAACACGTGTTCCTAAATAATCAGGCGATAAGAGCTTCCTATTGAAAAGTAGCACCTACCTTGAATTGTTAAGGCTATGAATAATAATTTGTATTATTTTCAATACATTGTATATTTATTAGTTCAGATTATTCTAACAAAACTCATATAATACCATTTTTAGTTTTCTATCGTACTCAATAAAACACTATACAAGATAACCAATATATTTCAAAGAACTATACAGAATAAACCAAAGAAAAAAGTTAATATTCATGGATGTAGTCTAGCTGTTTAAAGGTTCATCCACTTTATTCTGATTGATTACAAGTCCATCTGTATAATAAGATTCTTTCTAATTAATGACAGCTTCAATATTATTAGCCCTTGGAGATCTTTTGGTCATTAATTCTCGTTTACAGTTAGAATGAAGGATTTTGTTCCTGTTACAAGAAGACAAGGATGGTTGCCTTTACCCCAGCTATGTCTTAAGTAGCTCTGCCACTTGGGGCCTGTAACCAGATTCAGTTTTAGTACTTTTTTGCTGATATTAAACCTGGCAATATATTAGCAAACTGTATATTCTTTTATGTTCTTTTCTTACTCACTGCTAAGCCAGATTTCTAGTTCTCATTTTCTTCTATTTTAAGTTGGCCAGTTTCTGAAAAAAAGCAGATGTGATTCACTTTGAACAAAACTTAAACACTTAAATCTCACGAGTTTAGAGGCCACCGGAGTCATGGAAGAATCATTTCATGACTTACAAACACAACCCACTCTGGGCAAGTGACCAGCTAAGGGGAAAAGGGCAAGAGAAATAATTGAGAGCACATACTATGAACTGAACTTGACCAGACTGGAGACCAAATTTGCAATTATTTCACGTTGTTGTAAAACTGTTCTTCCTGGTCTGATATTATGGCTTGCTATTCACTGTCTGTCGGAAGCTTCCCTTTTACCTGTTGTCCTGTGCATTGTGCATCTCAAACTCAGTCACATTTCAGGCACTTACTTCTTTCCTCTTTTTGGCTTTGTGTGTTGTTTTCTCACCACCCATTTGCCAGGCCAAGGCAGCTTCAGCCTACACAATTCCAACTTTTGCAATTTCAAGATTATAAAACTACTTAGAACCTAGATTCCTAATAATCTTAACATCAAAGTAGTGTTTAGAGGCATGCAATACTGAAACTCAATAGACATGTGTATCAGTGTCCGTACATTTTTAAGAAATTATTTTTATAACTAAGAAATCTACTTTTTAAATCTATGCTGGAAAATTATGATGTACCTATATGAGTTTAAAGTTTATTTAGTACAATTTTGCAAACTGTACATTTAAAAAATAACTGGCAGTAAGACTCTTTCACATTTTATCACAGTCCATTTTCTTCAAAAATTAGTTACTTTTTTTTTCCGGGTCTGGGGATGGAACACAGAGGCATTTGACCTTCGAGCTACACACCCTGCCCATTTTTTTTATTCTTTATTTTGAAACCGGGTCTCACTGAGTTGCAGAGGGCCTCACTAAGTAGCTGAGGCTGTCCGCGAACTGCGATCCTCCAGTCTCAGCCTCCCAAATGCTGGGATTACAAGTGTACGCCACCATGCCCGGCTATTTTTGCTTTTTAATTGGGAATTGTTTTTAAAAAATCCTTAGCTGCATTGTTTTAAGTTCAGGTATTAGAGAGTTCTTATAAAAGAAAATAACTACATGATTACTTATTTAAATAATTTATTAGTAAAGTTATATATAAGTATACACACACACTATATATATATATATATATATATATATATATATATATATATATATATATTTGTTTTTGTCTTTTTTTTTTTTGGTGATACTGGGGTTACTGGAAGCCCTTCTACCTCCAGGCTACACTCCCAGACATATTTTGTATACTTTTTTATTTGGAAACAGGGTTTCTTAAGCCAGCAAGGCTGGCTTTGAATCTGCGCAATCCTCCTGTCTCCGCCTCCCAAGCAGGGGGATTACAAGTGTGTGCCACCACGCATGGCTATAGGGATACTTTTTATAGATATTTATTTATTTATTTTCATGGTTTAATTTATTTATTTACTCAGATATACATTAAATTATAATATTTATTTTGTGGACATGTGTGTAAGCTAAATTATACAAACCCACAACAGAAGTCTGTGCAATTAAATAATAATAAATCATCTAGTCATTAATTTTTTGCTAATGTAGCTGGTCAAGTCTAGAAGTCTCTCAATTTACTAGTAGTTCTAATTCCAATAGCATAATCATCAGTGCAAAGATGTGATCCATGGTCATGGAGAGTTTTATCATGAGAATTGTCCATACTAGGGAGAGCCATTTCCTTGGATAAAAATATATCTTCTCCAGTCAAATTCTGTGTACAATGTAGAAAAGGGTTGGTGGCTGTTTTCCTGAATTCTGAGTTTTCCCTGAAACAGAATAATACACAGTGGGTTATTTTTAAAGAGCAGTTGCCACAAGTATTTTATGACTGGTAAACTGGCTTCATCTCTTAGGGTCCTGGAGCATGTCCCCCAAGTCAGGCCATTAGAGTGAAATGTCAGAGAAATAGCTGTCATTGCCATTCCTATACCTCTTTCAACTATGAATTAAGATCAAATGTGCCAATTAAATGAGAAATAAGACATAGTAGAGTTGTACCCAAGATTAAACGTTCATGTAATTTGCATGAGGAAAATTAGAACTGAAACATTGAAGGATTTCTTAGTAACTTTAGAGCTTGAATAAAACTGTTAAGTTCTCATTTAGAATTATTTGGCAGAACTCTCGTAATATATTTAGAAAACCTTCTTGTGAGGAATCTGGTTAGTCCACAGGTTCATATGAATGCTATTCACATTCTTAGCAACAGTGAAAAGTGTTTTTAATTATAATTTGAAATTTTCTAAAGGAGGATTTGTCCCTACCCAACCACACTCTCCCTCTAAGTTCATTGTTAGAAACAATAGCAAATACTGCAACAAATTTAGAAATCATTATTTTAGTACGTTACCAAGTGAGATGGATTTAAATATGAATTAAGGGAAAGAACAGCTCAAAGTTGTATATATAAGTCCATTATGAGTAAGTATTGGTTTAGACATTTAAATATGTTAAATTACTTAAATGTAATTTCTATAGATATATAAAAATAAAATTGAATTTGTAAGCAACTGGGAAACATGTCCTGTTAATTTAGAATTTCTGAGTTTTAAACCACTTTGTTTATATCTCGTCACTGTAACACCAGGTATCGTGGTTCACGCTTGTAATCCCATTACTTGGAAGGCTAAAACAGGAGGAATGCAGGGTTGTAGCAAGCAACAGCTAGCTACTCGAGTTAGGTCCTCCACAGTTTAGTGACGCTCTGTTTCAAAATAAAGAATAAAAAATAGGGGTGGAGGTATATCTTAGAGGTAGAATGTCCCAAGCTTCAATTCCAAGTACAACCCCCCCCCCCTAAAAAAAAAAAAAAGTTCTTTTCTGTCTGTTTGGACACTGACAATTTAAATACTCTAACAGTTGCTACCAAATTTGCACAACCTATGATGGTTTTATAAACATCTACCGGTTATTTTCAATATTTTTATTGCATTTGCTTCTTGTTTCTTTGCTTTCTTCTGGTGACTTAGAAATGATATATCTTACTCTTTCCATTTCTCTATTGAATATAAAATTTCTTGAGTATTTAACAAAAGTACAATTTTCTATCAATAGCTAAAATTTAACATTATTGGTAATCTCTTCCTAAGTAAAGCCAAATAATGTCATGCTTTTATTTGCCTCCTATTTCAGTGCGTGCGCACAAACAACCATGCTGAACCCATCTACCTTCAGTTGTGGTTGAGCTCATTAACCAGTATTATGCATCTACATTCAGTTTCTATTACATATAAGCTGTACTTGTTTTTGATTTTTGCTTACCATTTTCCTTATATTTTAAGTAATCTTTTTGAAAGTTTTAAATTGTTTAATTTGTTTCACTTTGCTCTAAAAATGATTTTAGAGAGACTTCTCTCTGCTACCCCCATACTCTCTTTCATGTTTTGATTCCAATCTTGAAATGTCAAAAAATCATTCTTACTTCTAATAGCCAGCAGGTGTGACTTAGGACAATTAAAAAAATTGTTAAAACATGTGGGCATGCCTTAATATCAACCAGGTCTTTTCAAGTGCATTTCATAATTTTCAGAATTATCAAAACACAACTTTTAAAAAGCCAGTTAAACTTTTGAATTGGTAGAATCCTGGACTAAAAGGCAGAAAATCTCATCCAAGTACTTAGTCTACTGGCTAGCTAGCTCTGTGATGTTAAGACAGTCACTACACTTTTATAAATCTAAACTTTCGCCAGGTGTGGTGGCGCACCTTTGTAATCCCTGCACTTGGGGGGCGGAGACAGGAGGATCGCGCAGGTTTGAAGCCAGCCTTGCTGGCTTAAGAGACCCTGCTTCCAAATAAAAATACAAAATAGGTCTGAGAGTGTAGCCTGGAGGTAGAAGGGTTCCATCCCCAGTACCACCAAAAATAAAAACATAAATTTTAAAAAATCTAAATTTTTTTTTATTTGAAAAATTGGGTAATATCACTCTTGATAGTCTTTAATATTCTTTATAAATCTAGAATTCATACTATTTGGGTAAAATGTTACATAGTACTAGACATTACTTTACTTGGATATCTAAACATATTAAATGTTTTCCTGCTCTATATATTAAAATATCAAGCTCCACCAACAAAGTGAAAATAAATCTTAAATGTTTAATAAAGTAAAAGCAAAAAAAAATTGCACTGCAAATCTTTCATTTTGAAGTGAAGTTTGCACTATTAGATTTTTCTTATAGTGGTCAAAGGCATTATGCTTAATGGGAAAAAAAATAGAAAGAAACTTTATTTACCAGAGAATCTTCGTTGATGTGCAGATAGTGCTGAAGTAAAATCATTCATCATCAGGATTAGTCCTAACAGCATCTGCAGAAATCAAAGGGGAGGATAATGTGACAGTTCTTTTAAAAACCTCCATCAGTGTCATGTGCTTCCTCTAGTTATGTCTTTCTTTTTCAAATATTTCCTTCAGCTTGTATGTCTAGGCTGTCTCCTAATCTTTAATACATTACTTTGTTTCACGAAATCTACACAATTTGTGCAACACTCTCAATTGTTATTTAACTAGACAATGCCTTGACTGTGTCACATATTTGGGCTACTCAGTAAATACCGACCATTCATTTTTAGCTGTCCTGAGAATGGATAATGCCTTCACCAAAATCCTTTTAGTTCATTTCAAATAGAACAACATATGGCTGACAAATGAAACTGACATAAAAAACTAGTCTCATTCCAACCTGTTCACACAACACTTTGATTGTCATCTATTCTTTGGCTCTCCACTGCAAACATCCCAGTTTTTCATGTACTCAGTCACTTTTCATATTATTATAAAGCCATGGCTATTATTTAGTGTTTAGTCACTTCAAAAATAATTTTTTAAAAATCCCCTACTTGAATACTTTCAACATTTAGAATCTTGATAATTAACTTCTACCCCATCTGTTTTATGGGGTGAAATAAAGTAAAAGTCTCAAGTCCAATAAATATCAAACATATGCTTGGTTTTTCTTATAACTTACAATAAAAACAGGAATATATCAATCTAAACTCAAAACGTCAGAACGACACTTTTGCCACAACTACCCAGGACACTGTAAAAGAAGATGTCAAATGTGTATCTTTTTATATTTGTGGACTTCAGCAGAATAAAAAGAAAAGAATAAACTTTAAGAAAACATCATGAATTCTGAAGTGTTCATTGTATGGAATAAGCATCCTGAGCTACATTGACCACAAATATGTGAGCTTGTATAAAGCAAGTGTGAGTACACACAGTATCACTAAATCAAGTCATATGAACTAACCATGAACATATGTTGCTTCCTCTAACTTAGGACTACATGGAAAAAATGGTGCAGGGTGAACTATTCATTCTCCTTAAACTATCTGAAGCAGCATAGAACTACGGGCATCATTTTAGAATAAAGTCATAATATACATAGCCAAATTTTGTCTCCCATAAAAAGAATCAGTTACCACATGTTTGTTAAAGTATAATTAATTGCATTGGTCTTTGGAAGCTAGTACATTTAAAGGAAACATTTAGGTTCTTTGACTTCAATTTTTGCTTGTGCCTGTATATGGTTAATAATACAAATATTCCTTTTAAACCAGAGAACAATTTCCTTTAACATCTGTCATAGCAAGTCTCCAAAGAGCAGATACAGAATCAACTCTTCTATATTGACAGACTTAATTGAATATGCTCAAAATTAGATTAACAAATTAAAAGTTTAAATTCCTTTCACCTTGCAGGGATGTTTTAAATTTAATTTTATGAATAAAAGAAGAATAAACAACCATCCTCCTCATACATTAGAAATTATTTTCACTGGTGCCCATTATTCATTAGGAATCATGTCATATATTTTATTATAAAAATATTTAGAAAGTTTCTTTCATCAGTTCATTATTAAACAATGTAAAATTGTTTTCTGTAAAATATAATTTTTGCAAATGCATTTAAATAATAATTTAGAGAAGGTTTATTTTATGCTAGAGCACTGTAGAAAAAGAAAATGTAGACTAGATGTGAAGGAAAATATTCTCTCTTTGTGTGACCTCTCATGGCCAGGATTTGAGACACTGTGAGATGCTTTATTTCCCTATAGGGTCAGAGTTCTCATTTCATTTTTTATATGCTTGATTTTCAGGACAGAGGATAATATTTTCTTCTTTCTTTTGAAGTTTTTATTTTTATGGTTTTAAGATTTTATAAAGTAATCAATGTATACATTTGTTAGATTTAATTGCTTATGATGATATTGAACAGTCTCTTGCCCTTTTGAAATCTCCTTGTTTTTTTAAGTAAAGGAAGTTGATTAGTTCACTTTGGAATGTAATTGGTTTGTCTAAGTGTCTATGTCCAGCAAGTAGTTGGATTATGTGTCTTAAGTATAGAAGAGAAACCTTGGATATACACACCAGTTAGGAATTTCTCGATAAGTTGATAGTATTTGAAGTTATGGAAATATTATGTGTCTTTATTTATTTATTCATTTATTTATATTATTTTGGTACCATTTTACCTCCAAGTACATTGGAAAGGCATTTTACCTCCAAGCTATAACCCAAGGCCTATTTAATTTTTATTTTGAAATAAGGTCTCTCTAAGTTGCTGAGGCTGTCTTTGAATCTGTGATATTCCTGTCTCAGCCTCCTAAGTATTGGTATTATAGGCATATACCACCAAGCCCGGCTAGAGTTGTTTTTTAAATATACTTTTATTGGTACATTATATTCTCATATAAAAAATGTAAACCATGCTGATGGTGACATGCATGTACACAGCACTCTGTAGGCTTTTCCCTGGACTCCTCCCTATTTCTTCCCTTCCCCATACAGGGTACTAAGATTAATATTAGTGTTATCACGTATGTACATAAAGTTGATGGTAGTAATTCCTTCCTTGATCCTCACTCTTCTCCTTTCCCTTCCCCTAGACCACTCCTCTGGCTCCACTGAAGTATCTCCTCCATTGAATGGAGTCCCTCTGGTGTACCAATTACTCTCTTTCTGTGACTAGGGAATTTCATAGAGATTTCATTTTTAAAATATGTGCATGAGAGCCCTTTGCAAAAGTATGATATGAATTGTAGCACAGTCTTAGAGAATAGTTCTGTTTAAGTGTAGTAACAGAAATCACAGTAGTGATAATCCGTGGAAGGCTATTACACATCTTGAATGCAAGGAGCAAGAGCCAAGAACAGAGAAACCAAATCAAGGTTGTATGATATAGTTATTATTAAAGAGTCAAAGGTATCTCTAGACACTAAAAAGTTAAACATGAAAATTAAATGCTAGCATTAATTAAATTAAATATAGCATTAAATATGGTAAGTTTAGAGACAGATTTTCATAAAATATGTATAAAACATTTAAACATGTGAAGTTCACTTAAAAACTACAAAGTATTACTAAAAAATTAAACAACCAAACTCGAGAAATATATTATATTCATGGATGGATCAAGAGAATTAATATTTTTAGATATCAATTGTTTAGCTGCATGTGGTTGTTAGTGCCTACCTGGAATTCTAGTAGTTGAGAGATTGAGACAGGAACATCATGGTTGAAGCAAGTCTTGGTGAAATTCTACCTCAACATAAAAAATTAAAAAGGCTCAAGGTAAGCCAGGTGTGGTGGCATATTCTTGTAATCTCAGTACTTGGGATGTGAGACAGGAGGGTAACAGGTTTTTGGCCAGCCTCAGCTACTTAGTGAGGCCCTCTGCAATTTAGTAGATCCTGTTTACAAGTAAAGAATAAAATTAGGGCTGGGGGTATAGCTTGGATGAAGAATGTCCCTGGCTTAAATCCCCAGTACTGCAAAAATAAATACATACATACATACATACATGCATGAATACATAAAATGGTAGAGTCTCCCTGGCTTCAATTCTCAGTATCACAAAAATACATGTATATATATTTTTTCTCTAACTTAATGCACAAACTCACTATAGTCATATATATATATATATATATATATATATATATATATATATATGCTTTGTTTTGGTAATTGGCACACTGATTCTAAAATTTAAATGAAAATGCAAATGAACTAAACTATCAAAATAAAAATGAGAAACCGAATTGAGGAATTTATACATTTAATTTCAAGTTATACAGTAATCAAGACTGCCATTGATTCCATTCAAAATATTGACATGAAGATACACATATAATTTATGAAACACAAAAGATAGTACATAAATAGACCCACTAACACATAATCATATAGTTCCATCAATGGAAAGAAGGTAATATTTTCAATGAATGGTGCATGAGTAAATTGACATCTATGTGCAAATTAGCATACCTACATATGTGCATTAATAAATTATCTTTACCTCACAGCTAAATATAAGGGCAAAATTATAAAAGTTCTAAAAAAAATAAGAAAAAATCTTACTGGTATTGGGTTGCACAGTGATTTATTTGCTTCAATACAAAAAGAACGAGATGAAAAAAATGATAAACTTGACTTCATTTTTAAAAGAGTAAGAAAAGACACTATCGCTCTTCTGAATACCTGGTTGAGAAAGACAAGTCACAACTGGGAGAAAATATTTACAAAACTTAAATCTGATGTGTGTTAGAGAAATGAAAATGAAGGCATAATTATGTATCATCTACCTACCACGGGAACAGAGGAAATTAAAGAATAAAATGAGTGTGAGAAGGTACAGTAATTTAAATTCTCATACATTGCCAGTGCAAATGTAAAATTGCATGCCAGAAAAAGTGTGACAGTTTTGTATTTACTCAGCAACCTTAATCTGGGGCATTTATCTAGAGCAATTAAAATATGAACTCGCAAAGAATTATATAGAAATCTATATGGAAGTTGTATTTATAATTGTTAAAACCAAGAAACAATAAAAGTGTTTCATTAAAACATGAATGGTTGTATGAACTTCAGGTATCTTCAACATTATAGATAAACCTTAATCACTAAGCTGAGTTAAAAGCTACATTTTGGATGATTGAATGTATTAAATTCTATGAAATGCCATATTATAAACACAAAAGCATATCCAGCCTCAACCAGGAATGGCTATGTATTTGCCAAGGACTATGATAGAAATATGTGTGTGAAGAATAGTTTCCATATCTTGATTGCAGTGGTGATAACCAAATAACACATTTTTTCTTTCCTTTTTTTTGGGGGGGGTACTAGGTATGGAACCCAGGGGCAGTCTACCTCCAAGTGACACCCTCAGACCTATTTTTTTATTCTTTATTTTGAAACAGGGTCTCACTGAGTTGCAAACGGCCTCACTAAGTAGCCAAGGCTGTCTTTAAACTTGCACAATCCTCTGTCTCAGCCTCCCAAATGCTGAGATTACAAGCGTGAGCCACCACGTCCAGCATCAAATAACATGTTTTTAAAAAGTCATCAAATGTTATAAAGTGAGAGAAAGAATTTTCTGTAAAATTTTTTATTAATTCAGTTCATTGATAGGGACTTGTTTAGCATGTGTAAAGCGATGGGTTAGATTCTCAGCACATAACTATTTTAAATTTTTCTTATTCTATGCTCCATTTTTATCTACATGAAAAATTATAATTATATAAAGAATAAGAGCAGAGACACATCTTTTCTAGGGCACTCTCATTTTAAAACAAATTTTTGAGTGAAAGTTTTAGATTAGCCTTCAAGAAAGACATTTTAATGATAGTGAATTTTAGTGCTACAATAAAACTGTGTTGATGGTATTTGGGAACAGACTATATTTTTCAGACCTTATCAAATCTCACCATAGGACTACCTGAATAGATGCAGTCCTGCGAAAACAAAGTGGCCTAAATATAAAATGCCAGTTTGGATAATCATAGGAAAAAAAAGACTGCAAGCTACTAGTTGAGACAATTTACAGTGACTCAGTAATTTTCTCTGATGAAAAACACAGTGGCCCCTAGACATCTGCCAAACATAAGAACATGTCTGCATGGCTTTATAATGGATTATATAATTTTTGGAGAAGTTTTCCAAACCTCACTTTTCCATAGCAATGCAGCAATACTAAGGTGAGAGGAACTAAATATAACAAAAAAGAAAAAGACAATATGATTGAAAATATTTTGAACATCCTCCGTGAGAGGGCTTTGTGAAGGACATTGGGGATTAGAAGACATAGCCCCTTAATCCTATTGATTAGCATAATTCTTATCACATGTCAGTTACAAAACATTAGATGTGAACAATTTTCTTAGACAATGGATCATATCCCTCTGCTTGAAAAGTTTTGCTTCTTTTTTACACTCATCCAAATCAGCCTTCTATGGAACATTAACTTATAGAATCTACAAAATGAAAAATTTGCATTTTAATTTTCAAGAATTTCCTATGTGGCAAAAATAAATTCTGATCAAATCATATCATGATATATCTCATATCACAATCTATGCATCAAAATCTATGAAAGACAAAGTTGATTATATTTAATTTTTTTTGTGTGGTACTGGGGTTCCTGGAAGCCCTTCTACCTCCGGGCTACACTCCCAGACCTATTTTTACAGTTTTATTTGGAAACAGGGTCTCCTAAGCCAGCGCGCGCGGCTGGCTTCGAACCTGCGCGATCCTCCTGTCTCTGCCTCCCAAGTGCGGGGATTACAAGCATGCGCCACCACGCCCGGCGATTATATTTAATTTAATTGCCTAATGTATATGATGTACATTCACAAATATATCAAAGTCAATTGGTAAGCTAAACATGACAAAGAGGGAGGGGATAGGAAATGGAGTGGGAATTGGAGAAGGGCTAAATGAGTGACGTGTGCACGTATGCCTCTGCCATCTTGTATACTATTAAGATGTATGACTAAACTGTACTAATAAATATAAAAATATACATAAAATAAAAATAAATTATCAAAAATATAAAATATAAAAATTAGGGCCATAACAATTTTTAAATAGATGGATGCTTTATAGTTTTTAAGTGAAATAAGTTTAAAGTAAAAGTTGGTATACGTTTCTTGGAACAGGCTGTATTCCCAATCAAACACATGAAAGAGAAAGCACTTCAACACCCTTGGAAAGCAGTATGCAGGTATCACTCTTGTAGATAGACTAAGCCAAAGTAATACTACAGAGGAGAATTCAGACACATTACCAGAGTGACTTGGTTGAAACACATTTCACTGATTTAGCAATTCAAGTATAAAAGTGAAAGCCTAAACCTTCACGGTGTTCGTTAATAAGTATGACCACACAAAAATTAGAATTCCTATCACAAAAGCCCTTATCAGAAACTTGATAATGGCTTTTGAGTTTAACATTCTGGTACTCATAATATACCTAGGGACTTAAAGTAATGACTTTTGACCCAAGTAATTTTCTTCTAAGATGAAAGTGAATTGGATGTTGAAGACAGGACAGAGATCACTAAAGAATTTCAATTACCTTCTCAGGCTTAAAAATAGTTTAAATCCAGCTTTTCTTCTACTTATGATACAGGCAGCAGTTAAATTATGTAGAAAGGTTTTCAAAGTAAACATTACTGATGGAATAAAAGACTGCATTATTTTTGTCTTTTTTTTTTTTTTGGTGGTACTGGGGTTCCTGGAAACCCTTCTAACTCCGGGCTACACTCCCAGACACCTATTTTTTATATTTTTATTTGGAAACAGGGTCTTTTAAGGCAGCAAGGCTGGCTTCGAACCTGCGTGATCCTCCTGGTCTGCCTCCCAAGCGTGGGGATTACAAGTGTGCGCAACCACACCTGGCTATTTTGTCTATTCCTATTGCTGATCTATTCATATATCTTGGATAAGCCTTTTGATAGCTTTACCTGGACTACATTTGGACAAAGGAAGCAAGCTCTAATTTAGCCTACTGATGCCATAAACCTCACTTTATTACATGTCCATGACCATAATATATTCTCAGTTTTACACTTGCTCTCCATGCATTCATGTAAGATGCATTGACTGGAATTCAACAAACATTAGTCCAATAAATTTACAATGTATGCATAGGTTTTTGTGAAATGCACACTCCAGTTCAGAACCAGTTTTAGCTCAAAGGGTGGTCTAACTTCTCCTTTACCTGCTTGCTTAAAGTCTTATCCATAATTTCCCCTCTCTATCATGGTCAATAAGAAATATTTGATTAATAGAGGGTCAATCTATGATCATATTTTATATAAAAATTTGAAAAACCGTTCATGCCCTAGTCTAAAATGATTCTTCTATTTATTGTACTGATCCCCCCCCTCTTTTTTTTTTTGGTGGTACTGGGGTTCCTGGAAACCCTTCTACCTCCGGGCTACACTCCCAGACCTATTTTATACTTTTTTTTATTTTTGGAAACAGGGTCTCTTAAGCCAGCGTGGCTGGCTTGGAACCTGTGTGATCCTCCTGTCTCTGCCTCCCAAGCGCGGGGATTACAAGTGTGAGCCCCCATTCCCGGCTGATTTCCTCTTTTTAATCAATATATTTTCTCTTCTTTTCTTTTTCTTTTTTTTTACATTTTGGAGGGGTACTGGGATTTACTTAGGGGCATTCTACCTCTGAGATATACTCCCAGTTTTACTTATTTTTGAAACCGGGTCTCACTAAGTTTCAGAGCACTTTGCTAAGTTTCGGAGGGTGGCTGCGAACCTGCGATCCTTCCGCCTCAGCCTACTGAGATTAAAAGAGTGTGGCACCATACTGGGCTCTTTTTCTTTTTTCATCTAGGGCACTTTCCATTAATTAGTTTCCTCTTTCTATACTATTGCTTCATGCACAATGAATGCATTCCAAATTGGGCACACAAGTGGATCTTCTCATGTTATAATTTGCTTGGAAAATTCCGTTTATACACATAGAGCTATAAGTAAAAATCTAACTTCAAATTTTGTGTCAGGGCTTTCTGGGAGAGCCGAGAAGCTGGAGGAGAAGGGACTGATCATTTGTGACCCAGGGCCTGGGGGTAGCAGTGACGTCAATGCTTGCTTTGTAAAATGCTTTCATTTTCCTTGGCACAGATTATCTTGAATCTGTGGCTTCTCACATCGGAATCTGAGCCCTGTAGACTGGACTCATCACTCCTGCAGCGGAGGTGGTAAGCTGTTACCTGGTCAACCAGCCTGAGCTTACAGTGTTTTTAATCTATTTTATTCTATGACTCAATTATGACCTACTGTTTCTCATTTGTAAATAGCTTCCTGACTTGCTTCTTTGGTTTATATTCTTCTGCATAGGCCTGAATATGAATACCATGAGTATAATTACCCTGAGTATGATGATTTCCTTATTAGAAATAATAATGAATTTTGAGTTTCTATTTTACTAATAGATGGTTTTGTATATCTTATGGTGAATGGTCATTAGGTGACATATTCTTTGTAATTAAAAAAAGTGTTTCTAAACAGTGTTTCTGATGCCAAGTTCACATAGCAGTGATTAGGCAGAAGACAATGATGGATCACTGGGTACATTGATACTGACTTTAATGGACATGATACACATTTGAGAAGGAAGAAAACTCAGAAATAATTTAGCTCTTTGTGCACAATTTTTCTGGTATTACTTAATTTTAGAAAGAATTTTTACTGCTTTGAACTTACTTTGTGATAACAACATTAATTTTCCAAGTTCTTACCCTTGACAATGTTCTAAGCTGTGTGACCTTGTAGTTATTTTCAAAACAGGCAAGAAGTGTATTTTCCTACCCCTTAGTTCCTTTTTTTTTTTTTTTTGTAGTGGGGATGGAACCCAGGGACATTCTATTTCTGAGCTACACCCCCAGCCTATTTTTTAATCATTATTTTGAAACAGGGTCTCACTGAATTACAAAGGGCCTCAGTAAGTAATAGTTGAAACTGTCCTGGAACCGCGATCCTCCCGTCTCATTCTCCCAAATGCTGAGATTACAAGCGTGCACCACCACGCCTGGCTCCTACATCTTAATGCTAAATGTGGCCATATGATTTGCTTTGTTTCATAGAAGGGTTTGGAAATGAAGCTGCCTCTCTGAACCCAGATGTTCAAAGGCCTTCTGTGTTTCAGTATTGTATAAGAAAGAAGGTCTTTACTCTGTTCTTACACCACAACAATCCACACAGAAGATTTCTGGGACTCTAAAACATGAGAATTTCTCTCAGTGAGTAAGCAAGTAATCAATTCTCCAGGGAAGATTAGCTGAGGGTCCTTTAATTCAGATCAACTGTGACACTGTCTACCCAGAGACAGCATCAAGTCTCAGTTTGTGGGCTCAAGCCCTATATTTTCCCCAACATACTTTTCTGTCAATCCCATGCTACAGCTGTTTTACCTGCAATTTTGATCAGCTGGCAACATGCATACCTTATCTTATTGCCCTTTATTGATATTTGCAGGTACATTGAATTTTTTTTTACATATTGAAGATCTGTGGCAGCCCTGTGTCAGACATGTCTATCAAACAAGTCTATTTTTCCAATAGTATGTGCCCACTGTGAATCTTTGTATTATGTTTTGGTAATTGTCATAATATTCCAAACTTTTTAACTATTTTTATATCTGTTATGGTGATCTGTGATTAGAGATTTTTGATGTTATATCATAATTTTCATGGGGCATTACAAACTCTGTTCATATTACACAAAACATTTGAATGTGTGTGTTCTAATTGCGGTACTGACTGGCCACTTCCCAATTTATCTTCCTTCACTTTGGTTTCCCTATTCCATCATATACAGCAATACTGAAATTAGATCAATTAATAACTCTACAATGGCCTATCAGGATGCAAATGAAAGGAAGAGTTCCACATCTCTGATATTACAACAAAAGCTAAAAACGATTAAGCTTAGTGTGGAGGATATGTCAAATCTGAAAAAGCTAGAAGGTAGGTATCTTGTGCCAAACAGTTAGCCAAGTTGAAAATGAAAGGGGATGTCCTTGTAGGAATTTGATAGTGCTACTTCTGTGAACACATGAATAGTAATAAAGCAATTCAACCTTATTTCTAACATAAGATTTTATTGGTCAAGATAGAATATCAAGCCACACACAATATTTTCTTAAGCTAAAGCTTAATCAAGAGTAAGGCTCTAATTCTCTTCAATTCTATAAAGGCTGAGAGATGTCAGGAAGCTTCAAGGAAAATTCTAAAGATATCAAGAATCTGCAAGGAAAATCTGAAGCTAATAAAGATTGGCTTATAACATCAAATCAAGGTGTAAGGAAGCAACAAGTGCTGATATAACTAATGAAAATAACCACACTAAACATCATATTTTAATTTAAACCAAATAACTTTACACTGGAAGGAGATTTCACATAGAAATTTCATAGATATAGAGAAGAAGCAAACGCTGCCTTAGAAACTTCAAAGGACAGGCTGCCTTTTTCATTAGGGTCAAATGCAGCTGGTGACTTAAGTTGAAGTCCATACTCATTTACCATTCTACTTCCTTAGGAATTACACTAAACCTACTCTTTCTGTGCCATATAAGTGACACAATAAAGCCCAGATGACAGCACATCTGTTTATATCATGGCTTACTTCTGAGCACTATTGCCCAGAAAAAAAAATGTTTCTTGAAATATTACTGCTCACTGACAATGGAACCAGTCATCCAATAGTTCTGATGGATATGTACAATGAGGTGTACAAATGGCAAATCCTTCTGATGGATTTTGGCAAAGTAAATAAAAATCTTCAAAATAAGATTCATTATTCTAAGCCGGGTGGGTGGTGCATGCTTGTAATCCCCGCGCTTGGGAGGCTGAGACAGGAGGGTCACACAGGTTCGAAACCAGCCTCAGCTCGCTTAAGAGACTCTGTTTCAAATAAAATATAAAAACATAGGTCTGGGAGTGTAGCTCAGAGGTAGAGGGCTCCTGGGTTCCATCCCCAGTACCACCAAAAAAAAAATTCATTGTTCTAGGTGCCATTAAGAATATCCATGATGAGGGTCACAATATCAACAGTAGCAGGAGTCTGGAAGAAGCTGAATGATTTATGACAAGTTCAAGATTTCAGTGAAAGTGTAACTGCACACATGGCAGAAATTATAAGGGCAAAGAACTCCCAGTGGAGTCTGAAGATATGACCAAATTTCTACAATCACATAATAAATCTTCAGCAGATGAGAAGTTTTTTTTCTCAATGGTGAATAACACCTTGGTTCCTTGAAATTGAATCTACTCTTGCTAATGATGTTTTTAACACTATTAAAATGATAACAGAGGATTTCAAATACTATGGAACCTTAGTTAATACATCAGCAACAGTGGTTAAGAAGGCTGATTCAAATTTTGAAAGAAATTCTGCAATGGGTAAAATGTTATCAAATAGCATTGCATACTACAGAGAAATCTTTGATAAAAGAAGAAATCAATTGATGTGGCAAACTTCACCATTGTCTTATTTTGAGAAAATGCCACAACTTCAGCAACCACCACCTTGATTGGTCATCAACACTGGGGCAAAATTCTTCCCTAGCATGATTTGCTGAAGGTTTCGATTACTGTTAGTATTTTTTAGAAATAAAGTCTTTCTCATATACATTATTTTAGACACTACTTTATTGCACACTTATATCACAGTTTAGTATAAACATAAAATTTATATGCAGTAGGAAAATTTTAAAAATTGTGTTACTTATTTTATTGTGACGTACTTTATTAATAGTGATCTGGAACCTAATAGAAATTATCTGCAAGGTATATCTCTAAATCAAAGACTCCACAAGTCTCTCCTTGGATTTGATTATTTGAGCAGATCACAGAACTTAGGGAAACATTATCTTATTTTTAGCAATCTATTCTAAAAACTACCACAAATAATTCACCTAAGTATATGCATAAAGCAAAGCATTGGGAAAGAAATATTTGGAGATTCCATACCCATTCTGGGTAAGCTGCCTTCTAAGAATATCCATGTGCTCAGTTGTTCATAAGTTATTTCAACTTTGTCCTTTTGAGTTTTTATGGAAGTTTATATCTCAGTCATAGTCAATTAAATTGTTGGCTATTGGTGTGCGATCAACTCAGTTTTCAGCCCCTCTCCCTTATCTGAAAGTTAAGAGGTGGAGCTAAATGTTCTAACCTTTTAATTCTGCCTTGGTCTTTCTGGTGACCAGACCCCATCTTAAAGCTAGCTAGGGGGTGCCAGCCATTAGTCAACTACATATACTGGGACCCAGGCACTGTATGAAACAATGGGTGTGCTAATATGTAGTAGTCATGGCCCTTACCTTTCTCCTAAATAACAAACATTACAAGTTAGTCACACAAATTTATTTATATGAATAGTTGTCTTTTAATGGACCACAAACTGGCATGTTATTTTTTGTTATTTAGTTTGCTTGATGTAAAAAATTGATGTATTTTCTCTGCAAATAATTGATTAACATCTACTAGATGTTAAGCACTCTTTTCAGAAATGAGGAACAGTAATGAGTCCTAAAAATGGCACGCTCTTAAACTGGGCATGGTGGCACACGCTTATAATCCCAGTGCTTGGGAAGCGGAGACAGAAGTATCACGCAGGTTCGAAGCCAGCCTCACTGGCTTAAGAAACGCTGTTTCCAAATAAAAATATAAAATAGGTCTGGGAGTGTATCCCGGAGGTAGAAGGGTTTCCAGGAATCCCAGTACCACCAAAAATAAAATAATAAAATAAAATAAAATGGCATGTCCTCATGTAACTATCATTCTCATAGAATAGACTATAGTGAATTCATATTATATTACCAAGTATTATAATTTTCAGTACTCACTAGTATTATGAAGAAAAAATCAGGCTAGAGAAAGATAATAATGATCTCAGGTGCTGATTTTAGACAGAGTGATCAAAGATGCTTCTACAAGAAGGGAATTGTTGAGTGAATACTCAATGTGTAAAAGAAGAAAACATGTGATATCTGCCAGAAAATGTGGCAGTCAGGGAAAAGCAATTTTCAAGTTCCTGAGGGGAATGGTAACTCAAACTCCACAGGCCTGGGGTGAGTCATAGAATATTAGAATATGACCTCAAAAACACTAGAGAAACCTAGGACACTTTAACCTAAGTTTGATAAGAATTCACTGAAGTTATTTGAACAAGAAAATGATAATGAATATTCTCTAGAAAAATATTCTCCTGTCAGTGCCTGCTATGTGAAGAGTTAGCTATAGTGGAACCAGAGGTTAAGAAAGAGAATTGCCAGGATATAATATAGTATAGTATTGGGCAAGGGAAAGAGACCAAAGTTTATAAAAATGCTTATTACTGATGTTGGTGATGAGAAGAGGCCATCTTTTGGATATATTCTTAAGATAGGGTATATAGGGATTCCTAATGTTTTCAATATGGAGAGAGAAAAGTTAAGTCTTGTGTATATTTACTCACACAATGGGTGGATGATATGAATGAAGTGTCACTTATGCAGCAAATTTGGGGACAGAGATAGAAGATATAAAAAGCTGGTATTGGGCATATTTAGAATCAAGGTGCAGTTTTCCAGTAGGACACCACATGAATCTAGAATAGAAGAGAAATAAGAGTTGTGAGTAGAGGCATAAATTTGAGAGTCATCTGCATGTAGATGTGGTCCTACTGGATCAGGTCACAAGGTAACAATAAAGAAACAGGAGACAAGGAAGGAATAAACACCAAGGGTTTTCAGTATTATGAGTATGAAAAGAGATGAAAAGGAGCAGCAAGTGTGTAAAGAGGGAGCCAGAGGTACATATTTTTCTACAGGCCTTATGTTAAAGACATGTTTCAAATGCTGCTAACAGGTAAAATGAGATAAGGACTGGTAAATGATAATTATGTTTTTCAATAGGGATGTCATATTTAACTATTTTATGAGTGACTACAGAAATAGAATGAAAATGAAAAATTAATTTTAGTGTGTAAAAGAGAGAGTGGAAGGTATGGAAATAGAATAGTTATTATTAGAAGGAACACATAAATAGTTTGCTGGATGGGCATGTTGCATAAAGGAAGTTGTTTTGTGTGTGTGTGTGTGTGTGTGTGTGTGTGTGTGTGTTTATTTTTAAGAATAGGTAACTGGCATTTCTCAGATGCTTACTAGATGCCAGGCACTGCTGTAAGAGCATTCCAAGTATGAAATCATCTCGTAACCTCAACCATCCTATTGGGAAGGTAGATAAAGCTCTTTTTATTTATAAATTGGAAAGTGTAATGGGTCAGAAATAATTTCACAAAACATATCTGAAAAATATGCAGCAAATCTAGGAATTTAACTGATTCTGTCCTAATTCTCACTATCTCAATGCTGTATTTTCTTACATATAAAATTTGAACTGATTATAAATCAGTACAGACTAAATAGATAACACAGATGATGTAAAAGCCATAAATGATGATTAAAAGCAAAACGATTGTGTAAGAAAGAGGCAGTTAAGGTCAGGTACATAAGTGGGGAACTCAGCCTTAGGAACAGGGCAGTCTGTACAGTATAAAGAAGCCAGTGTCTACAGGAACAGAGAGTTTGTTACATTTGTGGTAGAGAAATAGGTGAGTTCTCTCATTGTTGCTTCTGTACATAAGGAAATTAAAAAATGAAGTTACCAGCTGAAATAAAAACAATTAGAATAGATTTGAGGAGAAAATATAAAGGTTTAAAAAATCATGTAAGGGAGAGGAAAAATAAGAGTAACTTGACTGTAAGACTCTAAAAGTAATCAATCTGAGGTATGAAATATAAATGTAAAAAGAATGATCAGCAAAGTTTTATGTCTTTCACCATTTACCTAGTGCATATCTACTTTGGTAGAAAGTTGAATTTAATTTCTGCCAAGATTTTTCCAAGTATGGTAGTAAAAAAGTGTGTGTAGCTGGGCATGGTGGCATACGCTTGTAATCCCGGCACTTGGGAAGCTGAGACAGGAGGGTCGTGCAGGTTCGATGTCAGCCTCGGCTTCTTAGTGAGGCCCTTGCAACTTAGTGAGACACTGTTTCCAAATAAAGTATAAAATAGGTCTGGGAGTATAGCCCAGAGGTAGAAAGACCCTGGGTTCCACCCCTAGTACCACCAAAAAAAAAAAAAAAAAAAAGTGTGTGTAAAGATGTTCAGGCTGAAATCTAGAGCATGATCAGGTGATTGACCACTGACTTAAATTGGTGAACAGGGAGAGTACTGACATTGAGTGACTGATGCTTTATGGAAAAGTGATTGGATGGTCAATGATTTGGCTTGAAACATTGTTGGTATAGAAAACTAGAGACCTGGAATTATAAAAATATTTGGAATTATAAAAAATAGATGGTTAAAGCTTCAAATATTATTAAATCAAATGCCACCTTCAGAGTATGATCACAGAATTGTATGCTTGAAATTAATTTTACAAAATATATTACCAAAATGAGGCCAAGAAGCTAAGCAATGAAGAAACTAAATTAATCTCCTACTTGAATTTTGATATTTGAATTTGATAGTTTTAAAAAAGGAATACCATGAACTAAGTTTGAAAATATTCTGTGAGGGAAGGAAAGTGGCTGAGAATTTTAAAAAGGGCCACAGGAGGAGAGAAAACACTTGGTGTAGCCGATAGCATGTACTTCAAAGCATCAGGGTTAATTGAGATACAAGAACAGATAAGTATTCCAGAACCTTCAAGCCATAAAATTTGTAGAAAAGAAAGAAAAAAACCATTCTCTGCTTGAGAGATACTCAGGGAAAGAAGTGATCACAGAAATAATATGTTCCAGTTAGAAAAGGAAAGTTAAGTGAATTTTTAGAGAAGACAGTGAGTAGATAAACATTTTTTGCTGATAATGTAAAGGGCTTTCTCAAGAGCTTTAATGGAAGTGTTCACAGCATTTAGGAGTAATAGAGTAGTGGGTTGCATTAGGGAAGAATACAGAGAGACTTCAGGTGAAATGATCAGATGATGATGGATGACCTTTGAAAACTGAACTTCTGGTAGTCAATGATATAAGGCTTAATGGAATTTTTCCTAATGATTTCTAATGGGAAAATGAGCAATCAATATTTTTTCACAACCTGCTTCTTGGTCTCAGTCTCCTAGACCATTTTAGAGGGGTTGATGGAAAACCACATGGTAGAAATAATTTTCACTCGAAGCATCTTTTTCTGATTTATAGGTCAGATTATCGAGTGACTGAATCTGTAGAAGAGCTTTTTTCTTACATCCAAAATCAGTTCTTTAGGTTTTTACTATTTTAAGTTGATAGGAGTTGTATAAAAGGGAGAATGTGGTACAAATACAGTGATACAAATGGTCCATGTGTTAAAATTTAATCCATATTGTAAGATATTAAGAGAGTGGAAACTTAATCACTATGGTGTTTAGAGTTCAGGAGGTGATAAGGATTAGATAAAGTCATTAGGGTAGAGCCTCCATTATGAATACTGCTGGCTTTATACAGAGAGACAAGAGGATACACAAACATGTGCCCCCTGTCTCCTGCTATGTGATGTCTGGCACTGCCTTAGAACCCTGCCAGCAAGAAGATCATTACCAAATGAAGCTTCTTGGCCTTGGACCTCTAGAATTATGGATGAAAATGAACCTCTTTTCTTATAAAATGACCTAACCTTTGGTATTTCATTATAGTAATGAAGAAATGAACTGATACTGATAAACTTTCTGTAAAAACTCCAACTCACCAATATAAAAGGTGGCTGCCAAAACAGTATAAAAGTAGAGTTAAGCCAAATGGAACTTGCCACAAATTACAATGCATAATAGCAGGCATAAGATCAGATCAAAAGATCAGAGACATGAAAGGACAAGTTCTCTACCTCATGGCTAAGGTATGCCTTGCCTTTTAATAATTATGTTTGTCTCATTGTTTTCTTCTTGAGATCAGGTTTAAGCAAGAAGAAAGACACCTTAAACAGATGATTAAGTTTGTATATGTGGTTCACATGGTGAGCTGAAATTGGCTTACACAGAAAATCAATTGGCTCAAAAAATAAGATGTAAAGAGCTGGGGCAGACTTTAGGCTTGGCTGGCCCAGTAGCTCATAGATCTACTCACATTCCATAAGTGTAGTGTCTTTTCATGTAACAATAGTTTGTTGTGCACTGAAGTTTTCAATCTGTTATTTGTGATTTTGTGTTCAGCTCATACATTAACTCTTCGCAGACTAATAAGTGAAGCACTAGCCATATGTGGATATTTAAATACAATTTAATTTAAATAGAGTAAAATAAAACATTCACTCAATCACACAAGTCATGCTGGAGAAGCACAGGTGCATAGTGGCTACACATCACACAGTACATAGTACCATTTCCATTATCAAAGAAAGTTCTGTTGGACAGTAGTTTTCCATCTTCCTAGAAGAATTTTTCTGACTGCTTGATTCTTTTTTTTTGCATATTTTTCTCTCATTGCTGCGTTTCCTTCACTTTCTGAGACTGGCTAAAGATCCACTGATAATTCTAATGTTCAACAAAATAAAAGCTACTAGTTCAGAATAGGTTCTCAGTCTTGTTTGCACATTGGTTCGTTCTGGGAACTATTAAAAATATATTGGTGCTAAATTATCACCCTTCATTTTGATGTAATTGATCTGAAGTGTAACCAGAACATCAGGAACTTTACCTGCAGCCACAAGTGCTTCCGGTAAAAAGAGAAACCACTGACTTACCTTCCACATTTTGTTGTGTCAAAAGATTAATATAATTTTCACATTTATAGAGATTATCACATTTAAGTTTTTGGTGAGGAGAGGAGTACTGGGAGTTGAACCCAGGGGCATTCTACCTCTGAGCTACATCCTCAGCCCTATTTTCTTTTTTTAATTTGAAAGAAGTACTCACTAAGTGGCTAAGGGCCTCACTAAATTGTTGAGGCTGGTCTTGAACCTGCAATCCTCCTATGTCAGCTCCCAAATACTGAGATTATAAGCATGCTCCACCACTCCCAGCTTATCATGTCAAATTTTAAGTATATAATATGAAAATTTTGAGTCATCAGATAGAGTTATTACAAATGTATTTTAATGAATGAAGACAAAGAATAACTGATAATTACATGTAAAGATCTCCCAGAAGAAAAATCTCATCCTCATTGTAAAAGGGTAAGATTCAAGGTTAAAGTTATTCTATTTGAAGAAAGCTTATTATAAAAATTATAATCTAAAGGGGTTATTTTAATGCAGTTATGACAATTAAGATGGTCCTTGAGACAACTTTATTACTCATAAATTAGAATGAAAGAAAAAAGACACTTTTCGACAGATTCACCACTTTTAAAAGGAACGTGATCAGTTTTCAAATAAATGTTTTCAGATGTTTAAAAATCTTTTGTAAATGTTTGTTCTACTTAGAATTCTTTGAAAACACAAGCTCTTGACAACTGATGTAAACTGTCAATTGCTTAAACATAGAAATTTAGAAAAGGAATGTCTATTTAAAGAGTATAGCGTGCTTCTTGATGAAAGGTACTGCTTTTTTAAATGAAAGAGTTGGTAAAACATTCAGAGAGAATTCAGATGTGAACTGTTAAATATTTTTTCCACACTTGTGCAATCGGTTTGTATGATTTTGCAAGTGCAGCCTATTGAAGTGTTGCGTAAATAATGAATAAGTATTTCTTATAATTTAATTTATACATGTTCACATTAAAAAATTTCCTTCCCAAAAACATATATGAATGCTTGCATTCAGGTATTTCAGTATAAAAATGATACTTTTATTTTTAGTATTGACAATAAAAAACTCTTTCATTAAGAAAATTAACATTTGGTGTGTGTTTTATTTGATGATGGAGACCTCATTTTTCCAGTAATTTATTAACTATTGATGTAATAATTATATCAATATGATTTCATCAATTATTATTGCAGTATTATTAAAATATCATTATTGTATCAATAATTATTGATGAAATTTTAATATAACTACTAATTACATCAATGATGTACCATATGCATTGCTGAATAAATATTTTGTTATCAAAACTGACACTAACTCCTCAATGTCTACTCATGAGTAATAACATGTCCATAACATGATATAATAAATGTGCAATGCAAAAGTATATTCAAAGATTTATTCTTTGTCATTCACCGAGCATAAACTGAAAGGTTAAAGTAGAGGGTAGGTAAAGGGTTTTTTGGCAGTGGGATGCCCCTTTAATCCATGTTGATGAAAGGGAAAAAAACTATACACATATTTGTTCCTGAAAGTCTTGGAGGAATGGGTTCTTTTCTAGTACTTGATAGCTCCTTAAAATTATGAATTAAGTAAAGTAAATAACTACAAATTAAAATGTGAAGTGCAGTCAAGATAAGTTTGGTACTTTAGTGCATTATATAAATACAATGCATTTATACTGTATAGTTTGTCTTTGTAACTTTATTAAAAGTTTTTCCTTTGTCCCATTAATTATTTTAATATAGAATGCATATGATTGCTCTCCCTATTTTTCTATCCACATTCCATACTTGTCTACTATAATGTCTGATAAAAATAAGGTAAAATTAGACTCTGTTTTCAGTTATACAAGCAATCATTTACATAGCCAATTATTGAATTAGTCCTATGAAAGTTAAATTTCCACTTGATTATAAAAGTCAAAATAGAGTTCCTTTCATTTAATGTAACTGAAATAACTGAAATAACAAGAATGTAGAATAGCCGAATTATTTGTTTCATGGACCTCTTTGAAATGATTATAAAATATAAAATATTTATAAATTAAACCGTATGGCCATAGGCACTATGTTTTGTTTTTGTTTTTGTTTTTGTTTTGGTGGTACTGGGGTCCTGGAAACACTTTTACCTCCGGGCTATGCTCCCAGACCTATATTATTTATATTTTTATTTGAAAACAGGGTCTTTTAAGCCAGCGAGGCAGACATCGAACCAGCGTGATTCTCCTGTCTCTGTCTCCCAAGTGCGGGGATTACGAGCGTGCGCCGCCATGCCTGGCATAGGCACTATTTTTGACACCCAGGAAAATAACAGTGAGATGCAGGAAACAGTTGAGAACATATCTTTCCCAAACAGGTCACTATCAAGTGATGTTTGAGAGAACAATAGGCAATTAAAACAAAGAACGATGTTCAGAGATTTATACATATCATTCAGGACAAGAAAGGAAAGAAAAATAATGGTAAGAGAATTTCTAAGCATAAGGAAGCTTGGAGGTGAGAAAGGTCTTACAAAGTCACTTAAGCCAGGTAAATGGAGGTAGACCATCATGTGTGAAGATTTGAGAGGCAGAAAATATTTGAAGAAACAATATCCAAATGTGCTATCATAACAGCAACAAACACATAAAAGCTAACATAATATTTAACATATGGGAGGAATGATGGTGGTGGTATTGATCAACTTGATAATATTTTAATTTAAAAATAATTAGCTCTCTGGGAGATTTGAGATTGAAGTAAATGGAGAATTCAGTTTGGAGGGTGGTACTGGGAAGAATTTCAAAATGACTCCTAGGGACCTTTATCCTTTTATAATCTCTACTCCATATGTGTACATAAAAACTATGAAAATGATTAGGCATCGCTTCCCTCGTGATGTTGTATTATGTGACAAGGTATTTTGTTCACATTTCTGAGTTTCTTTATTGCTTCTTCAGAAATCTATAAGCATTTTAACCACATTATCTATAAACATTTTTTTCTGTGTTTTCTATTGCTTCTGATCATTTTCTTAATCCCAGAAATATGTGTTTTCTATTTTTTTATTTTTATGTGGAACATATTAAAATGGTATACATTCAGACTGTGCTTGGTGCCCTCTCCTCTCCCCACTTTCCCTTCCCCCCTCTCAACAATGAGTGTCCAGGTTAACCATGCTATATTCATACTTTTACACATATTCAAATGTAGCTCCTTCATTAATCAACCTCAGCCTTCTTCCTCTCCTACCCTTCCATTCTAGCTTTGCTGAGGTTTCTCCTCCATTATCTGGAGTCCCTCTGGTATTCCTAATACTCCCTAGTTTGGGCATATTTGAGAAAACATATGTCCCTTCTCTTCCTGTGCCTGGCTGATCTCACTTAACATAATGTTCTCCAGGTCTTTCCATCTTCTTGCGAATGCTATGATTTTCTTCTTCCATAATTTTACAATCCATTCATCTGTTGATGGAGACCTAGGTTGGTTCCATCTTTTGTCTATTACAAATTGCGCTGCTATGAACATGGGTATGCATATGTTACTGTAGTTCTCTGATTTCAACCCCTTTGGACAAATACCCAGGAGTGGTATAGATAGATCATATTTTGCCAATAAAAGTAAGTTTCCAAAGCATTTGACCTTCATATAGGTGACTATCATATTGGTGACTATACTGAAGGGCTGGACCTACTCAGTGAGAGCTCTTGACTATGCTTATGGCTAAAGAGAAGTAAAGATGCATGTTACTGAATGAGAAATAAATATTAGATTACAGACTTGGCAGATGTATAAGGAAGATTTGGCAAGGAATGTGGGTGGCTCCTAAAACCTGAAATTGACCTCTAGATGATAGCCAGCAAGATTATAGAAACCTCAGTCTTCACTCTTACTTCATGTAAGAGTGTCCTGCCCAAAAACAGGTGTGCAGAGAAGAACATCCCAAGATCCAGAGAAGAATGTAGCCCGGATGACACCTTGATTAGCTTTTGAGATACTCAGAAAATCTCAGTGATGCCTAGTTCAAATATCTCACCTACTGAACCATGAGGGAATGGATGAGTATTCATGCTACTAAATTTTTACAAATCGTTACACACCCAGAAAACTATTCCAAAGGAGATATGTCATTAGAAAAAATTGTTTTATGTTATAACTTAATATACCTTACAGAGCCATTTGGAGTTATTTTCAATAGCCATTTATAACATGTGCAAAAATAGCCTTATAATCCATTAAAAATAAAATAAGACAATTTATCCAGTTGGGTTGCTCAATTACTTACTAGCTTTTCATTTATTTTTATAACTGAATCATCATTAATATTGAAGATTATAAAAAGTTTTTAGTAGTAATCTTATGTGTGTATCTGCCTTTCCTCCTTTATCCATCCCTAATTCCCTACTGAAAAAGCTGTTTGTTTCAAATTTTTATGACCTTATCTCAATATCTAGTTTATTATCACCACATTCATTTTTATGGCTTTTTTAAAAGGCAATCTTTTTTCCAAGAAAAAATAATTTTACAGAATTCCTTCCTTTTTCTACAAGTTACTTTGAAAAGTAATATCTTAATTTATAATATAGAGATTAATGAGTCCTCTTATATAGGTGCCCATTTTACATTTGCCTATAATTCCCAAACTTATTTTCACTGCGAAATAAGAAAAGCAAGATTAATAAATACAAATATCAAAGAATTTGACCTATAGAGAAAAGTAATTTTTCTTAATTTCTGCTTATTTCTGTTTTACATTATACTTAATCTTGCTATTATTACTATGTTATTGAAATTATATATTAAATGTTCACCATAACAATTTATAGAAATTGAAAAACAATATTAAGTATTTCTGTCTTATTACTAAAGCTATTTTCTGAAACATTACAAAATCATATTAAACAATAGCCTCAAGGAATATATTCTAACATATTATAAAAAGCAATATTTATTTCTTGGCATGTAGTTTCCTGGCTACCTCTACTATCATACAATTCTCAGATAGTAGAAGCATACTATTCTAAAATGCTATTTCTTGTGATTCCTTTATAATAAAACCTTCCTTTACCATTTTTATTTGTCAAAATTACATAATTTCTATTCTGAGCCAAATATTTAATTTATGCATTACTTCCTTGCCAGCAAATGAAATTTATTTTAAGGATAGCATACACTTGAACTTCATGCCAAATAAGGTTCATTCTTTTAAAATTTCTAATAAATATTCTTATAAATGGAAAATAAAATCATTATTAATTTCTTGCCTAAAATAAATAAGAGATTTGTAACTAATAAAATATGGAAAAAAGAATTTGAAAGGATATCTTAATTATATGATTAACTGTAACATATCTTTTTTCTTTTACTTTTGTGAAGAATGTATTTTATCAGTGGGTTGTCACTATATTTAAACATCTGGAACCCATCACAATGAACAATTGCCAAAACTCATAAGCAATAAATGAGGATTTACTGTGAAAAATAAACATTAAGAATATGATCCTAGCTTTGTTATAGTAATTATGTGATGGAAAATATTTGGTCTTAGATCTTTATAATATCTTGCTTACTGAAAAAATTGTTATTGCTACTCTCTTGAAACCTTAAACATTATCAATCATTTTACTTAAAAAATCCAATTTGTATGGATGTTTTGTAAAACTCCAAATGGTTATATAAATAATGTCTAATGATGCCTTTCCAGCCCAGAAAGTAAGAATAATATAGTACGATGTTAAAACTTTAACCAGAAGACTTGAGTGAGGGACTCCACATAATTAACTTCTAAAACTTTGGCCTCAATACTTCAGCAAACCACTTCAAACAAGAGCATTTTAACTGCTCTCAACAGAATTCCATTCTGCTTTTATCTCTAGAGAGGATTTCCCTATAATTCTAGCACTTCAGCCAGATTGTTTGCACACGGCTGAGCAGAAATAACATATATTTTTACATCAGCATATTTAATATCACAGGTTCCTCAATATACTGACACAATGTTGGCAGTATTAACAATACAGACATCATTAGCTTTCCAAAAGATCCATAATTGAAAAGTCAAATGGCTGAAAAATGTCACCTTGTATGTATTGTGCTAAGGGAATGAAGCTTTGCATTAGTCCTTGAAAGGGCAAATGAAAACTCAATTATGGCCTGTGTTGAATCCATAGGCACTCAGTTTCACTTAGTATTCCCATGCTGCTTGGAATTCCCATCTATGATTAACTATATCTCCTGAATTTCTAAGAACACTTCAATATCCATTCTGCTTATTTCTTATTTAATAGACAAGAAAGAAAGTTACAGATGTACACAATAGGTTTGAAAATTGCACATTTTAAATTGCATGTATTAAGCCACCAAGTATAATTATTTTGTGAATTCAGGAAGAAAATTTTATAAATTTGTTTACCAGAGGCAGAATTCTCACTACAATGTATCTAATCACCTTGTTAATTCAAATTATAGATGATATTTAAATTTTTATTTAAAAATTGTAAAATTTTGAAATACAAATTTACATAATAGGAGGAAATCTTTGCCAACTATTCCTCCAAAAGAGGACAAATATCTAGAATATATGAAGACCTCAAAAAAGTTAACACCAAAAAACAGCAAATAACCCAATTCAAAAGTAGACATTTGAACTGAAATACAGTTTTCAAAGGAAGAAATACAACTGTCTAATGCAAATTGGAAAAAAAAATGTTCAGAATCACTAGGCAATGAGAAAAATATAAATCAAAACTATCCTGAGATTTCACCTAACTTCAGTTAGAATGGCAATCATCAATAAAATGAACAATAGCTGGGCATGGTGGCGCACGCTTGTAATCCTCGCGCTTGGGAGGCTGACACAGGAGGATCGCACAGGTTCGAAGCCAGCCTCAGCTACTTAGTGAGGCTCTCAGCAACTTAGCGAGACCTTGTTTCCAAACAAAGTATAAAATAGGTCTGGGTGTGTAGCCCGGTGGTAGAGAAGCCCCTGGGTTCCACCCCTAGTACCACATACACATACACACATGCACAAAAAAAAACAGAATATGAACAATAAAAAATGCTGGTGAGTATGTGGGAAAATATGACCACTTATATGCTGTTTGTGGAATTGTAAATTGTACAACCACTATGGAGATCAGTTTGGAGGTTCCTCAAAAAAGTAGAAATGGGGCCACCATCTGGCCCAGCTATACCTCTACTCAGTGTCTTTCAAAAAAAAATTAAAGTCAGAATACTACACGCACATCCATATTCATAGCAGTACAATTCACAGTAGCCAAATTATAGAACCAACACAAGTACTCATCAAGAGATGAATGGATAAAAAAATGTGGTATATACACTCAGAATTCTACTTAGTCATAAAGAAAAGAATTATGTCATTTGAACGAAAAAGGATGAAACTGGAGAATATTATGTGAAATGAGATTAGTCAGTCTCAGAAAGTCAAGAGTAGTATGTTCTCTCTCCTTTCTGGAAGCTAGAGAGAAAATAAACATAAAGGACATTAAATAATGCAGAGAGAGACCTGTAGAGTGGTTTGAGGGGGTTAGGATTAGTTAAGAAAAAGGAGGATTGAAGAAGAAAACAGCTTAAGTACTGTGGCAACGTGTTTTAAAGGTATTACCACCAATTTCACGCTAACTTGTGTGGGGTGGAAGGAGAAGGGGTTGGGTAGGATTTGGAGGGAAATAAAAAACTGTTTGCAGGCATGTTTTTGTCACGTTAAACCTTGCTGTGATGTATAATTGTAATACACTAATACTTTTTTAATTATACATTTTAACATTTTAAATTAGAATTAAAGTTATAAACACAAAAACATTTCTAACGGAAAAATGCCTTGAACTAAAAATTTAGTTATTTCATCTTCATTCTCTTTTCCCATGTTTCATGCCATTCTTTCACTTACATCCTATGCTTTGGGGGTGGTAGATAGAAGAAAAGCAAGGCTTTTGAATTGGAAAAATAAACAGCACAGATTTAAAGTTATTCTGACATAAGCTCTGTAGGTGAACCAATTTAGAGAGCTTTAAGCCTAAACATAATTTACTATTTTGGTTCAACTGGAGCTGTCTTGCATGAGGGGTGGGTTGGGACTAGGATGCCGATGAATCAGCTTATGGCTTAAGTCTATAGTATGTTTAAAGAAAGGAGTAAAACTTTATTTTTGCTGTTAATTTTACTCTAGGTTTTAGCAATGTTGACTTAAAAAAAAATCATATGTCCCTATCTTTTGACTGCCAAGCTTTCCTTTAAGAGTATCTGAAATCTAGGAATGATGTCTTATGTGTGAGTTTCAGTGTTGTGGATCTTTTCTTGGCACTGTTAAAAAAGAGAAGCTCTTGCAAAGAAAACGTTAGAGCAATAGTAAAGTATATAACTTTTTCCCAGATTTTGTATATAGGTTTCAATAAATGCTAGAATTCAACTACCCTTGAGTTCATTTTGGGATACAATTAACAAATAATATGAAAAGATATTCTGGAGCCAGACTGCCCGGGTTTTAATCACAGATTTCTCACTTCTTGCTGTTTGTGTCTTTGATTAACCAAACACATAAACATCTTCTTTTCTTCATCTTTCCAAGGGAAGTGGTAACCCCTGTCATGTAAATGTAATGATAATTTATATGCTCTGGTTTAGTTATGAAGATTTTAACAATTAAATAACTAATTAATCTTTAAGTAGTGCTTCTCACCAGGAATGATTCCCACCCATGTCCTTAATTTCCAGCCAAAGTCACTGTTGGCCAAAGTAAAAAAGAAAAAAGGGAAAACACTGCGTTTGTTTGTCATAAATTGTGTGTGTGTGTGTGTGTGTGTGTGTGTGTGTGTGTACGCACGTGCGTGCATACGTGCCCATTAGGGCAAGTGTGAACTACTAAATAGAGCCCAAGGATTCTGGTACACACCCTATTATGCACAGGAAAATTCCCACGGCAAAGAATTCCTTCACCCAACATTTCAGTAAAACTGAGATTAAGTAACCCTTATATATGAATTGCTTGGCATAGTACCTCGGGCACACTAACAATAAAATGTTAAATTTTATTTGAAAAATATTGTTTTTTTTCTTACTGTACACAACTTTTCATTTTTTTCCATTGTTTATATAGTTTGAATTTTTCCTGGGGCGTTAAATCTGGCAGAGGACATAACTTCTCAAGCAGTTGACATCATGCCAAACCAATTCCAATATATTTTCATTTTTTCCCCAAAGAAATGCACTTAAAGAACACTCACTAGAAATGGACTAATACCTACTAACTGCTTTCCTCTAGTTTCTGCTCTGAGTCAGTTATACTATATATGCCGTAATGAAAAAAATTCAGAACAGTAAATTAAATTGATATTTAGTATTTAATTTTATAGTCTCCTTGTTGATATACAAATTCAGAAACGAGCCAGGTTCAGTGTGCACTTCCCCAACCCTGAATACTCAGGAGGCTGAGGCAGAAGGATATCAAGCTCAAGGCCAGCTTCAGCAGCTTAGTGAAACCCCCGTCTCAAAATAAAATTGTAAAGGGCTGGAGATGTAGCTCACTGTTAAAGTACCCCGACTTAAATTCCTGATATTAGAGAAAATGAAAAAAAATCAGAATACATACAATTAAAAATTAAATTAAAAAATACATACAATTAATTCTCCTGCACAACGCATGCACTAGTCCAACTTACATTTCTAGAATGAAACATTTAAGGTTGATGCTTTATAAAGAAAAAAAGTTTTTAACCCTATAGTTACATAGGCTAGACATCCAAACACAATCTTTGACAAGAGGTTAATGGCTGAATCACATCATGGCGGATGGCACCATGGTGGCAGTAAGTTCAAGAGGAAGAGACAACCTGGTGAGACGGGAAACCAGACAGGGGGCAGGGCCTGCTGTTGCTCTTTGGTAGCAGCCCGTTCTCATGGGACTTACTCTGTGACCTCAGCATCAGTCCCTTCAGAAGGCAGTGCCCCCAATGACCTAATTACCTCCCACCAGCACCCAACCCTCCAAGGTTCTGCATCATCTTCCAACATTGCCACAAGGGAATCCAGCTTTCAACATCTGACACATTATGTGACAAACCTGAATCATATTTGACTCAAAACACTATGAAACAAATGACTGTAAAGAATATGCATTCCTCATAAACAATACTGTATTTTTATACTTTTATTGGCTCGTTATACTCTCACATCATATAAGGTAGTTCACAGTGATAGTGACATACACACACATAGTTTCTCCTTATCAAAGGAAACCATCAAGTTTCTAAAAAGAAAGCCTAGAGAATGGGAGATCTTTGCCATTTATTCCTCTGATAGAGGACTAACATCTAGTATATACAAACTGCTTAAAAGATAACACTGAATAAAGCAATAGCCCAATTAAGAAGTAGCAATGGAACTAAAAAGACACTTCCCAAAAGAAGAAATACAAATGGCCAACAAATACATGATGTTATATTTTTAGTGAGCATGTTATATAAGTTAGGTTCCTTAAATACAGGTGATAGAAACTAACTCTGGTCTGAGCTAAAAGAAACATAGTGGAAAGATAGATGATAGTCTGCCCAAGAGATGGGTGTGAAGAAACAAGGGAGGAGAGGTGGCAGGCAGACAGCAAGTCTCATCTCAAGAGCAGTCTGGTCAGAGGTCTCCTCCTCCTACGCTGCTACAATGGCACAGCCCATGCACAACCAATGACACGGATGACTCTTAGTCCCACCATCAAGAAGGTAAATCCCGGATTAGGTCAAAAGCCGACAATGTTATTTCCAGAAACATGACTTCAGAATATCTGGCCACTATAATCCAAACAGAAAATGAGAGAAGATTGTACGGTGCATACCTCTAATAACTATTTAAAAAAAAAGTCAGTCTAAGCACTTAAGAGTTTCAAAATGTGGTTACAGAGGCGTTTCTGGGAGTATCATTCAGTCTGCAGTTACTGCTAATTCATTAAATGTGTGAAGAGGAATGTCCTCAAAGTTTGGACAAAGGAGCTGTGGTTTGCATAGACTGTATTTTTTTTATTTATGAAGTTTCCATTTGAACAATTTGTGTTGTTGCTTGTAAATCGGCAGACATGCGCCAACATGTATTTTTAAGAACCTTGGTTTGTTGTTAAACAGAAATTTCACATTAGGTGAAAAATTGGGAAAGTCTGGTTAACCACTCAAAGACATGCTGCTGACTCAGAAAAATAAAAGCAAGGGAACAAGAAGATAAGAGTAAAATGTGATTTTCCTTTTCAATGTAATCTCAATATACAAATGCCTATATTAAAAATTTCTACCAACTATAAAATTTATACAATATATTGCTAATATATGTGATTGTTGAACAGATAACACACTATTAAACCATCCTTTAAACTTAAAAAATGTGTTTTCAGGCAATAGTAGCTGTGACTATAGCCAAGGGTGTACATGTCTATCATTAGTCTGATTGGTAATGTTAAAATGACCTTTACATGATGCTAAGCCGAATTGGGCAAGGGTAAGTGATGGCTGGCATTCAGATGGCAGTTTCAAAGGGCAGTTCTCCTGGATTGGTGATTACCATTTCCTTGTAGAAGAAAAGAAGTAGAATTAAAATTTTGTCAGATGAAAGTAGAAGGGCAAGGTTTTTATTTGCCATACAAATTCTGCTCTTTAAAGACCTTTGGTTAGATTTATTCATCATTTTGTGTTTTGAAATTTCTTAATGGTAGGAAGTATCCATGCTTACCATTTGTATAATATTTACATATTGAGAAGCTATTGCTGATTCTCAGTGACTAATTCAATGTTTTAGTAATTATAGCCAGGCATGGTGGCTAATGCTTGTAATCCCAGCATTTGGGAGGCTGAGACTGGAGGATCGCGGTTTGCGGACAGCCTCAGCTACTTAGTGTGGCCCTCTGCAACTTAGTGAGACCCAGTTTCAAAATAAAGAATAAACAATAGGGCAGGGGGTGTAGCTCAGAGGTCGAATGCCCCTGGGTTCCATCCCCAGACCTAAAAAAAAAAAAAAAAAAAAAAAAAAAAAATATATATATATATATATATATATATATATATAGTCCTTAATAGATTGCATTGCATTAAATGCTATATTTATTTGTTTATTTTTATATTCTCTTCCTTAGATAATCCAATATCTGATATAATAAATAAATTATTTTTCTGTTGGTTCTTTTGTCTTCTGATTGTAGTAATTATATTTTACATTTGACATTTGTTAATAACTAAGTCTAATCTCAGAAAAGTTTGTGCTAATAGATGCAGAATGCCTGGAGAAGATTTAAGGTTGCTTTTGTTTGTACCAAAGGATGAAACAGTTTGGAATTTCAAATTGATTTCTCAACTTGAGGGGTTCTGAATGATTCTGAGTTTATAGAATTGTAGATGTTCCTAGCATTGTGTAGTACTCTTAGGTTTAGCTGCATGCCTTATGAGAACTCACAAGAGTTGGTTTCTCCTTTCACCAAAACTCAAGTTTCCAGATTTTTCCCTCAGGACAACCATATTTCCTATTTAGTACTTTAGTTCCAGTACAAGAAAATGTGTGTGTGTGTGTGTGTGTGTGTGTGTGTGTGTGTGTATGTGTGTTCATATGCATGCATGTATATATCCTAATAAGAATGTTCCTTGAATATCAGAAAATCAGGCTTGCACTCTATATTCAAGGAAAAAAATTAATATTAGCAATATCCCATAAATTCATTCTTTCAGGTATTACTTATTTCATGACTTCTTGATCTGTTTGTAGTTAGGTAGGTAAATAAGTTGCTGCTAATATTACTTTCTTCAAGCATTTTCTTAATTTTTTTTCTCTGTAACTCTGGAGGCTATGTCATGTTGTGGACAGAAATAAATCTGTTAGATATTCATTGTGGGTATCATTCTCTTTTTTATTGTTGTGGTCTGAATGTTTATGCTCCCTCAAAAATTCTTACATTGACATCCTACTAGTACCAGAAGGTGGAGCTGCCAGGAGTTGATTAAATCATAAGGGTGGAGCCCTTATGAGTTGGATTAGCAACCTTAGAAAAGAGGCCCAGGGGAGCTCATTAGCCTTCCCAACATGTGAAGACACATCATTTATGATCCAAGAAACTGGCCCTTACCATATACTGAATATCTGCTTGATCTTGGATTTTCAGTTTCTAAAACTGTAAGAAAAAAAATCCTGGCTTCTTTAACACCCAGTCTAAAATATTTTGTTAGAGCAGCCTGAACAGACTTTTATTACATGGTGGTGTTGAGTGCATTTTCCTTGAATTTTGTCTTGCCCAATGTTAACATTGTGACTCCTGATATTTTGTCTGTTGCATATTTCTGTTTTGTTTTTTCAGTCTGTTTGTTTTAGTTGATTTCCCATTATACACCAAATTAATATTTACAGTGAATCAAATAAGTATCAACATCTTAGTAAATGAGTTAGTTCATTTGTATTTTTAAAAATCAATATGTTTGGCTTCATCTTAGCTCTCTCTTCATATGTATAATGATTTTGTTTATAAAGTTTTTTTTTTTTTAATACTCTCATAAGAGCTGCTCCTGGTGGTACACGCTTGTAATCCCCGTGCTTGGGAGGCTGACACAGGAGGATCGCACAGCTTCGAAGCCAGCCTCAGCTACTTATCGAGACTCTTGGCAACTTAGTGAGACCCTGTTTCCAAATAAAATATAAAAATAGGTCTGGGAGTATATCCTGGAGGTAGAAAGCCCCTGGGTTCCACCCCCAGTACCACAAACAACAAAAAAAAACCTCTCATAATGTATACTGCCAATTTTTTATTTGATTATTACTTTTAGCATTCTATATGTTTGTATCCTGTGCTGTGTGTAATTTTTTTCTTACAAACATCTTTAAAATTAGGGTGGGCTTAGGTTTTGTAAAAAAAAAACAATAAATCACAACAAAATCACAACAAAATATAAGATGGTTATGTGGAACTCAGGCCTAGAAGACTGAGCTTCCTTAACATCATGGGGAATACACTGAAGTTTATTACTTATCATTTAAATAACAAGCTATTTTTTCCTGTAACTTAGGAAGGATTTATTGGTCCCTATAATAAGCAATAATATAATTATACATTGCTTTTTTCCTTCTGCTTCTCTTAGGTACCATTTAATTTCAGTTTATTACATTAATTTTATTGATAATTTTTCTTGACTTTTTAGTTATAAATTTGTTATAAATTGCCGCTTTAGATATAAAAATAAAAAAAGATCAGTGTACACTACTAAGTCAATGACTTGGTAGTATAATACCAATGAATTTTTTTTAGTACTAATCACTATTATTTATATCATCATTTTTGACAAATGTCTCTTTATTTTCAAGGATTGATATTTAGTCTTCAATTCATTTTCAAGTCTCAGTTTTATTTTAAGTTGTTTTCTGTTGTATTACTTCACTTATTTTATTTCTAGGTTATAAATTGTAGATCTTTAGATCCTCTTCAAACTAAATATATGTTAAATTTTCTATAATCTTTTGTAATTTTAAAAAATTTATCCCTTCTACATTTTATCCCTCCTCTCGGGTTCTCTTTGTCATGGCTCTGTTTTTTTTTTTATTGTTGTTGTTTGTTTTGTTTTTGTTTTGTTTTGTTTGAGGGTCTGGGAATGGAACCCAGGGGCATTTGACCTCCGAGCTACACCCCTTGCCCTATTTTTTATTCTTTATTTTGAAACAGGGTCTCACTGAGTTACAGAGGGCCTCACTAAGTTTCAGAGGGCATAATTAATTAGCTGAGGGTGTCCGTGAACCGCGATCCTCCGGTCTCAGCCTCCAGAATGCTGGGATTACAAGCGTGTGTACCATGCCTGGCTGTCATGGCTCTGTTTTGATTACTTGGACAATTGTGTTTCTTCCTTGGGCTATATATATATTTACAGAAATTTTATATGGGAAAGATCAGAGCCATATTGCAATGGAAGAGAAATGTTTCTATGAGTTCTGAGTTTGTATCATATTGGTTCTTTTAAACATTCCAAGGAATTCCCTGAGCCAATGCCATCCCACTGCCCTTGGCCCAGCCAATCAAGATAGCCATTCTGAATTGCTAGCAGACTGCTTCCTGCAGATATGGAAGGATCGTGTACTTTATTGTTTAGTCTTCCTTTCTGGGCTTCTCCTGAAAATCAACTGAAGTAGAGAGAATCTTCCAAATACTGATTCCTTTGTAAGAATGAAATGCTGGATTTGAATGTTAGATATATGATTATCATATGAAAACATATGGTCAGTGGATTTTTTGAATTTTCTGAGCTTTGAGTTTTATTTGACATTTTCTTACACTTTATTTAGTAAAATGATTTAGGTTTCCTTTCACCCCACTCTGCAACTCAGTGCGACCCTGTTTCAAAATAAAAAATAAAAAATAGGGCAGGGGGTAGAAAGTCCCTGGGTTCTGTCTCCAGTACCGCAAAAAAAAAAAAAAAAAAGCAAAAAAAAAAAAAGCCCCACTTGCTTATTTCTGAAAAACAAGTAGAACACATATTATCTAAATGAACAAAAGATTTAAAAATCCAATTCATTTTTATTACTTATTTAATTAACTGGTTGTTCACATCAGCATCTGTTTAATCAGCATCATGCAGAAATGATTTTAGTAACTGAATTCCCATTGTTCACCTAATAGAGTATATTTTATGTTTTTAGGGAATTACCTTTCTGCAGAGAATCATAAAGATGAGTAAAGAACAGCAATTTTATTTTTGAGTGTTAGAAGTACTATAACAAGTTTCAAAATGGTTCTACTGCTAAGGATTGGTTTGCATAATTACTACTGATAATATTATCATTTGGATTTTAAAACCGATACCTTGAATCTTCTCATCTCATAAATCAGCTTAGCTCATAGTACAAACACATTCCAGAAGTAGCCCTTATCTTTCCTTTTCAATAATAAATTTTTTATAGAAAACATTTTTTTTAGTTAATGTTTTTACTTTAAATCTTCTCCAGTCAGTGATCTGAGTCTCTTACTACTAGGATTTTATGTTTGCTTTGCAAAAAGTCCTACTAGAGACAATTTACATTGAATTTAATCTTTGCTACAGGTTCGACACATTATTTGAGGCAATCTTTAATAGTAAGTACAAAAGGACAGGAGAAAATGGTCCGTATGATAGATAGCTGAAATCATTAGGATATTACTATTATTTTACATGTAATGAAAAGTAGTTTTCTTCTGTTAAGTGTAAGGTGCTTAATAAAGTCATATGTAATTTGTCACCATTATTCAAATGAGGCCATACTGGGAAGAAAATAGTGAAACTACCCACTGGCTGTGGCAGAAGACTTCCTGACTCTGCATTTGTCAGTGCTTATGAAAATTAAAAAAAAAATACCAATTATTTGTTTTCGAATTAAGGAACCACAATATAGAAGAAAGAGACTCTGCACTCTTTTATAGTGCTAGTAAATCAAGAATCTAAGCAGGAGTTTTTCTTTGTATTTTTATCTGAACACAATCTGCTTTATCTTTAAAAGAAGCATCATGTAGTCAAAATTGGCCATACATAATTGGTGAAAAAAAAAGTGTTAAGAATGTTCAGCATATTTTTGCTTTGGGGGTACTGGGGATTGAATTTACAGACATTCTACCTCTGAGCTATGGCCTCTAGCCCTTTTAACTTTGAAACAGGGTCTTGCAAAGTTGTTGAGGATCTTGCTAAGTTTCTGAGGCTGGCCTAAAACTTCAATTTTACTCTTTTAGCCCTCCTCATTCTTGTATTATAGGCATGTGTCACTATGTCTGACTGTACTTTTATTTTAAATAAATATTTTATTTTTGAAATAATTTTAGATTTGCAGAAAGATTAGAAAAATAGCACCACTAGTTGTGGCCAATTTTTTTCATGGTTGACATCTTACATTCTTTTAGTATAATTGTCAAAATTAAGACACTAACATTGTATCATTCGTGTTCATTTCTTAAGCTCCAAATTTTTTGGATTGCACCAATTTTTAATTCCACAGGATTTTCTCACTCTGTTCCATGATGCAATTGAGGGTACCACAGTGCATTTAATCTGTGAATATATCTGAGTCTTTTTTTTTTCATGAGGTTGGCACTTGAGTAGTAATTGCAGGGTATCCTATAGCATGTTTCACAAACAGGGAATATTTAATCTTTTTTTCATGATAATCTGAGATTATAGTTTTAAAAAATACCAATGAGGCAAAACACCATTTTTCTATCGTATCATATGAGGTGTACCATGATATTCACATGGAATCACTAACAATGCTAAATCACTAACAGTGTTGTGTTAAATCATAAGTAAATAGAGAAAGAGAAAAATCATTTTTTTCAATGGAGTAAATTATATTCATTTTTGTACATTGGTTAGTAATCTACTGCTGCATTATTCATTTTGTTGCATAAATCTTTTGTTGCCTCAGCCATCAAAGTTGACAATACTCTCATCTTTTTATATTTTCGAGTATTTCCTTCCTTTCTGGCCTTACAAGATGCTCATTTTGAATTTTCTCTCATCTAACAGTGGAATAAGCCATATATCATGTCTGGAGTTGGAAGTGGTATAGAGTAATCAAGATGTGGGCTCTGTACATGCTTGTGACTACTAGGATATCATTGCTTGAAGACTCAGCATAAAGAGTTAGGTGATTGTTTGTTTTGCATTGCTCTGACTAAAGTACTTGACAAGAACAATTTAGATCGGAATGGTTTATTGGCTCATGGTTTTAGAGGTTCAGTCCATGACAGAAATATCATGTTGGCAGGTATAGCAGGTATGGTGGAAGAAAGCTCCTCAGTTCATTTAACCAGAAAGTGTAGAGAAAAAGGAAGGAGCCAGGGATACATAGAATCCTCAAGGCCATGTTCCCAGTGACCTACCTCCTTCAATCACTCCCCACCTCTACAACCTGTTGCATGAGAAAACAGACTTTAACACATCAAGGTGCACTCCAGACCCGAAGCATTTCAGGTGATATAGTTTGTGTAAAAATCAATGAATACACACATATCTATAAAAGTTTCTGTATGCATTCATCTGTGTGTGTGTGTGCGTGTGTGTGTGTGTGTGTGTGTGAAGTTAAAGAAATTATGTCACAAAAAGTAAATAATCAGATACTCTCTATAATATATGGAAGCCAAGGAGAAAAAGGGTCATAGGAGGAACTATAGATGAGGAATGAGGAACCTTAGATGAGCAAATAAGGTGATCTCACTGAGGGGGATGAAAGGGAGAATGAGGGAAATTCCTCAATGTACAGGATGTATATTCATAAACATATCAAAGTTAATCAGTAAGCCAAACATGAGAAGGAGGGAGGGGTTGGGAATGGGGTGGGAACTGAGGAAGGGCTAAACGAGTGATGTGTGCATGTATGCCTCTACCATCTTGTGCCCCATTAAGATGTATGACTACAATGGACCAATAAAAATAAATAAATAAATAAATAAAATATAAATGGAGTTATGTGTCTATAGCTATACCTATGACTATAGATAAGTAGATAAAGTTGAAGAAATTTATACTGATGTTTCCAGCTTGAATCTAGGACAATAGAGTTTATTCCAGCTTTCCTTTCTTTCCCTCTTTCCATCCATGAGGAACACATTTGTCAACTAAATTATTGACAGTTCCTTTTGTCTTTAGCCTTAAAATAGAAAGTCAAAACATCATTCCCCAAACTTCTGTTGGCTCTTTGGTTTTCTACCTGCTCTTTTTAGTGAAAGTATGCCATGCATTTATGATACAATTAGACTCATTCATTATAGTTTGCATCCTGAAATACCCTTACATCCTGATTTCTTTTTCATTCTACTTTTTGTATACATTAAAATCATTCTCATGACACAAAGATCTATATGTGTTTAAAATACATATCAGTTCAGCCAAATTTCCATTTTTAGGGTCTTCTTTTCCTGACATAATTTCTAGTATTAATTTCTATCCCAGATTAGTAGGTGACAGGAATCCATCTCAAATTAAATAAAGGATTCTATGGGTTTATGTTGCATAGGAATACAGTTGAGAATTACAAACTAGTAGCATAGGATTATAATTGGGCAATAAATATCTTGCTTTGCTTCTCTCTCTCTCTGTTCTTCAATATTTGTACATATGTCTATAAATCCTCATCTCTTCTATACTTGTTTCTAATTTCCTTCCACTACATCAATTTTTTCATACATTACTAGATAAAGACACAAATTCAAATAATTTACATAAGAAATTCCATTTACCTGCATTTGAATCATTTGCCCTCAATTTGTAACTAATCATGATGTCTGTGGTAGTGTCTGCTTGAGATGAGGTGACATATGTTCTCTTATGTTCTACGAACACTAAGCAGCATGGCTGGCACTGCTGATCTAGGTGGAGGCAGGTAATAGAGTCTAGAGAAAGTGAGCTATGTCCCAAAACCAGGTTCAAAAAAGAGTTCTCTTCATTCAGCACACATTCTTTGCAATCTCATGGGTTAATTGCCTATATGAAGTTAGCATTTATAAAAGAAAAATGGCAACACTATATTTTGAAATATAAAAGCTGCAGTTTTGCTCAAAAGTTCCCCTCAGAGATTAAAGAAATTACCAAAAAATTCAAATATAAAAACATCCCTCAAATAATTCCCTGATGAAATATTTTTGGACTAAAATATATCCACAAATGTGAGAACTAATCATCTAATTGAACCCTGACTGAATACTAAGGACATATACACTATACTGGTGACAGTCAGGACTGTTCTCTTTACATTTTAAATTAAAAATAGATACATGGGAAGCCAGGCGTGGTGGCACATGCTTGTAATCATAGCATTTGGGAGGCTGAGACAGGAGGATCTCGGCTTGTGGACAGCCTCAGCTACTTAGTGAGACCCTTTGCAACTCGATGAGATGCTATTTCAAAATAAAGAATAAAAAAATAGGGCTGATGGTGTAGTTTGGAAGTAGAATGCCCCTGGATTCCATTCCCAGTTTCACATACAATACAAATAGATAAAAATATATAGATGTGTTAGTCAGCTTTCCATTGCTGTGACAAATACCTGAGAGAAACAATTTAGAGCAGAAAAGATCTATTTTGGCTCCCAGTTCAGAGTTATAAGTCAATGATTGTCTGGCTCCAGTACCTTGGGCCTGAGGTTAGACAGAATCTTATGACATAAGACTGTGGCAGAGGAAAGCTCTCATTCATGGCAGCCTGGAAGCAGAGAAGAAGGGGTGGAAACACAATATACCATCCTAAGACACACTCCCAGTAACATACTTTCTCCAACTAGGTCAGGTCCATATCTCCCAATAACCCATTAGAATTATGCACTCATCAAGTAGATAAGCCCACTGATCAAGTTAAAGTCCTCATGATCTAATCATCTTCTAATAGCCTTAACTCTGGACATTGTTGCAGTGGGGACCAAGCCTTTAAGTACATCATGAGCCTTTAGAAGACATTCCAGATTGAAGCCATAAAAATATATAGTTACAAACAAAGATAAATTTTAAAAAGCCATTGAGCCGAGCGTGGTGGTGCACACTTGTAATTTCAGTATTTGGGAGGCTGAGAAGGAGGGTCGTGGTTTATGGACAGCCTCAACTACTTAGTGAGGCCCTTTGGGAGACCCTGTTTCAAACTAAAAAATAAAAAAATAGGGTTGGGGTGTAGGTTGGAGGTGGAATGCCTATGGGTTCCATCCCCAGTACCACAAAAAAGCCATGTTGACTTATTTCAAAGTCTTCAGAAACATCCCAACATTTGAATATTCTTGTTTTTAAGAAAGAAATCTGTATGAATCTAAGAAAAAATTGTATATACAAATTATTTAAATGTCTGTCAATTAGGTTCTGGTTTGAAAAGGACATTCTCTTATCCCTACATCTATATAATGGTTTTCTTAAACACACATGTATAAAACATATTTGGCATGGATAAGAAGATTGTCATGAAATATGGATTACATATTAATAATTTTTCAGGAGGAGCATCAAGGAAAAGAAATTTAAAAGTCATGGGGCCACAGCCTTCTTTATTTCTTATTTTTAATTTTTGTATTGGTGCGTAGTAGTCATACATCTTAATGGAGTACAAGATGGTAAAGGTATACATGCACACATCATCCAATTATCTGTTACTTAATTCCCACCTCATTCCCTTACCTCCTTCTCATGTTTGGTTTACTCAGCCATAATGAAGAACAAAATTATGTCATTTACAGGGAAATGGATGGAATTGGAGAGCATTATGTTAAGTGAGATTAGTCAGTCACAGAAAATAAGAAATCGGATAGTCTCCCTAATATGTGGAAGCTAGGGAAAAATGGGTCATAGGAGGAACTCTAGATAAAGAAGATAAAATAGATGAACAAATAAGGAGACCTAACTGAGAGGGAAGAGGAAAATTCCCTAATGTACAAGATGTACATTAACAAACATATTAATGTCAACATCAATCAGGCCTTTTATTATAGGAGAAATTTCAGGTAATCTTTAAATCTAGTGCAGCAGGTGTACAGGGGTTGCTAAATTTATGTCTGGCCACATCATTTCTCTGTTCAGAATCCCCCAATGTCTTTCCATTACACTCTAGCACTGTGTAAAGCCTACATCCTCTTTCTCTTTATAAACTCGTGTAAATATATTCATATATTCCTTGATGTGTTTCAACATTCTTGGTGCTGGTCCTATTATATATGTATATATACACATATACATATATGTGTGTGTACATGTGTGTATATATATACATATATATGAAATATATAAAATATATATTCCCACTGAAATATTAACTTTATGAAAAAAGAGACTTTTCAGTTCTGTTTTCTTCTATATGTCCATTGCCTACTTATCCATACAGTGTGTAGCACACATTATATACTGAACACACACTTTTTTAATTGAATTGAAAACAGGTCCATATTATGTAACATATTATATGAGTGCTAGACTTTATAAATTATATTGAAATTGAACTCAGTACTTCTCTTAACATACAGATATACACTTAATCATTAATAGTACATCATCCTGGTTATTAGAGAATATTTTTGTGTTATTCAAATGATGAAGTATTTTATTTATTTTATATTATGTATTTCTCAGAGGGGAAATACTAGAGACATTGTAGAAAATACATCAGATATAAGAGAAGCAAAATTAGTTTCTGTTGCCTTCCAGTTAAAAAGATAAATATAGATTAAAAATCCACTATACTGAACAGTACCAAGACATGTAATGCATGACCAAGGGTGTTCCAAATTGCCTAGGGATGGGAAAAGGAGGCCAGAACCTGCCCCTTGGTAATGGCTGGATGCACAGTGGCTAAAACAAAAGAAAACTCTTCATACAGAAGAAAGGAGGAATAAAGGCACATTACAACCAAATGCATTTTTCATTTTTATGAATAATAGAGAATAAGCAATGATTTATTTATCACTAAGGTATTTTTAAGAGCTCATTTAAGGAACTAAAACATCTTCTGACACATTCTAAAGTATACTCATTGTACTTTTTGTTTCTTATTATTGTAAATTGATTAGATTTGTCCTTCGTGTCTATTATTAAAGTTAGAATAGCAAGTAAATATTATGACAAGGTTAATCCATAAATTAATTAAAATTTTAAGATAAGAAAGATGAATGTTATTTAACATATTGTTGAATCTCCAGAGAATACATTTGCTCTTGGAGAAAAGAAAACAAGGACAAATTAAAATGATTCCAAACTGCATTCAATTCACCTATCTAGCTCAGACCTCAGAAAACATAATGCAATAACAATGGGTAGATTTAATCCTTAATTTCAAACTTTCAAATCATGGACATATCTAAAAATGAAGGAGCAAAGAAGGTCAGTAAGATTTGATTTGTCATAAAAAAAAAAAGCCCTCAACTGAAGCGAAAGAAACTAATTCCTAAGAGAGTGCATAAAGACATCAAATCCCAAGTCCCCGGCAATTTCATTTATCTACACTATTACACTATTTTGTACTGGGTTTTGAATCCAGGGGCATTTCTACCTTTGAGCTAGAGCCCCTACCCCAGTTTACTTTTTATTTTGAAACAGGGTCTCACTAAGTTGCTGAGTCTGGCTTTAAATCTGTGGGATTTCTTTCTTTCTCAGCAGCTCAAGAACTGGTATTATAGTTGTGCACCACTATGCCTGGTTACATCTATCTAGATCCCCCCCTTTTTTTTTGTAACTGAGTATTGAACCCAAGGAAATTCTGCCTGTGAGCTGTGGTCCCACCCAATTTTATTTTTTATTTAGAAACAGGAGCTCACCAAGTTGCTGAGTGTCTCGTTATGTTGCTGAGGCTGGCCTGGAACCCAAGATCCTCCTCTCAGTCTCTTAGATACTAGGATTGCAGCCATTAACCACCATGCCCAGCCTATCTATACTCTTAATATAAATAAACTTGCAAGTTTACTTATAAAGGAACTTGCAAGCTTACTGTAGGATTTTGCATTGATTCTTTGTGTCAAATAAAAATGAATTTAATTAGAAATTCAATGGGAAAATAACTGAAGTTTGAAAATGTTTTCCCAGATTTGTTGAAAAATATATAAAGGATACAGAGAGTGTCAATTGAAGCATCTTCTATCTTTAATACAAATTTGTAATCCAGGATCACTAGAAAATATTTTGTTAGATTAAAAAGATCAATCAGCTAGAATTTTATTTTTAACATTACTAATTGGCTGTTCTTTTGCATTTCCATTTACACTGTAAAATCAACCCGACAATTTCCACTGAAAATCCTGGTACAATTTTGATTAGCACTCTATTAAATCTATAGTTTAGTGTGGAAGAATCTGATATTTTAGTGTACTGAATCATTCAATTCATAAAATCATAAATAGAGTCATTAATTCAAAGCTATATTGTCTTACAAAAGTTTTATAACTTTTGCACAAGGTTTTAATACATTTTGTAAGCTGTTCTACTATGCACTTTTTGTGATTGCTGCTCCTATTATAAGTTGTTTCATTAACTGTAGGTATTTAAAACTTAAATTGATTTATGAACACTGAGATTTTAGGTGGTAAAGGAAATCCTTAGAACATGGATTATTATATAATAAGCACCAAGTAAGTGAGCTTTTCCATTTTGGGCTCATTCTATTTTCCTTTTCCTAAGATCTTTAAAAAACTCAGATGCTTGGCTCATTGATTTTGAGCCTTTTATTATTTTTCTACCATAAGCATCAAGTTTATGGACTTCTCTCTAAGCACCAGAAGTCTTTAGCTTTTTTCTATTTTGTATATAAGTTTTTTGTTATAGCACTTATTTCAGTCATCGAATAGTCGGTGTAATTTTTTTTTTTTTTTTTTTTTTTTTTTGGTACTGGGAATGGAACCCTTCTAACCTCCGGGCTGGACTCCCAGACATATTTTACATTTTTTATTTGGAAACAGGGTCTCATAAACCAGGCTGGCTTTGAACCTGCGCGATCCTCCTGTCTCCACCTCCCAAACACGGGCATTACAAGCGTGCGCCACCATGCCCGGTATATTCAATATAATTTACTTATTTGTTCTAACAAACTAGAAATTATAAATTCTATGGAGTCTGAGGTTTGAATCTTTTTTCCAGTGCTATATCCCCAATATACAGAACTGTTTCAGGAACATAGTAGACAATAAATAAATATTTGTTTTTTAAATAAATTTCACATTTTTTACATAGAATTTTTGTTTTTTTTTTCCTAAGTATTTATGTGTTCTCTTTATAAGAGACACATGAAAAACTGGAGGATTCATTCTTGTAGGGTTAACTGGTGTTTTTAAGTTGCTCATATTTATTGCAAATACTATTTTCAACCATATTTCTATAATGATCTTACTGTATACAATTTGTATGTGTTTTCTATAATTGTGTTTGCTTATATTTTATTTTATTTATTTTATTTTATTTTTTGTGGCACTGGGTATTAAACCCAGGGGCATCCTAACTCTGAAATACACCCCAGTTATTTTCTATATTTTTTTTTAGAAACAGAGCTTTCTAGGTTGCTGAGAGCCTTACTATGTTGCTGAGGAAGTCCTTGAGCTTGCAATTCTCCTGTCTCAGTCTTCCAAGTACTTGAGTTACATGTGTGCACCACCACACCTATTTGATTTTTTAAAAATTATTATTTTATTTATTTTATATTTTTCTACTGGATTATATGTTATATATTCTGTTCTTTTTAACTTCAGATGTTACCCTAGAAAATGTTCTTTCTAGGACAAAGAGTCGTGTGGTTCTTTTTTTTCTCCCAAAGACTTTAAAGCAATGGGCCTTCTGATTTCTCTATCAATCATTGCAATCATTTATTTTAATTTCATTTTTGTTCCCCTACAACACTAGTAATATCACTGTTTCATAAGTCGATATTTAGATTTACTCCCATACTTAAATTGATTGCTTTCTCCTATCTTTAGCTTTCTTGTAAAATATCTTATCTTTCCTATTATCTTTTTTCTCTTTCTCTGAGTTCTATTCTGAATTCTTTTTAACCATAATTACTCAACCATTAAACCTGTTAAATTTTTCATTTCAATTATACTTGTGAGTTCTGAGTTCCAACAGTCCTTTTACAAATTTGCTAGTTCCTTATTAAGGGTAAATTTCTTGCTAATGTTGCAAATATATTAAAATGTATATAATTTATAATCTATTCAATAATTCAGTTGTGGTGGAATCCTCTTTTATATTTTTCCAATCTTAATTTCTCTAGTACATTATAATACATCTGTCTAATTGTCAATTATTTTGGAGGGAGAAGGGAGATAGAACTAATTGTATTAATTCATAGAATTTTTGTCCCATAGTAGTATTCCTGAACCAGGTCCAGAACTTCTTTAATGCATAGCCTGAGGTGTTTAGAGTCACTCACAAATTACAAATTCAGGCTGCAAAACCCACATTAGAACTCCTTTGATGACAGAGTCCATCATTTGAATTAAGCAATTATCTTTTCAACCTTTTGAGGAAATAAATTAATATATCTATTTTACCATGTGTGATCAAATGGCCAATGGGTAGTCAGCCTTTTGAGCAAGCTTCTTTTTCAAATATTTATCTTGGTAGGACCAACAAATGTATAAGTTCACACAGTTTGGCAAAGGTTCTCAAAAGCTTGTCTTCACTGGTCTGTATACTATTCTTTGTCTATCTCTTCATTCAGTCTTTAACAAAAGCATTCTTAAACTTCTTTGTAGCTTGTAGAGTCTTTAAAAGCAATGTTATAGGCCAGTCATGGTAGACATGCTTGCTCTTCTAGTCCTTGAGAGCTGAGACAGCAGGCTTACAGGCCCACAGCTAGCCTCAGTGACTTACCGAGACCTTCCACAACATAGCGAGACCTGTTTAAAAAAGAATAAAATAGGGTTGTGGGTATAGTTCAGAAGTAGAATGCCCCTGTATTCATTCAATCCCCCAGTACCACACACACAACAACAACAACAGGTTATATAATATTTTCAGATACGAGACATAATAGTGAAACAGTCATTTTGCAATTCTTTCCCCTGGCCCCCACTTCTGAGTGGGCTAAAGTAAGAGAATCCTGGAGAAAACAGAGTTGAGGTCTAATTTTCCCACAAATGTGCTACGGCCACATCTCCTGAAGATGAGAGCATTTTACCTGCTAGTGGGAGGGTTCTTACTTATGGAATGCTGGTAATATTGTTATTTCATATAGCAAGAAAAACAAGTTATTAGAGGAGGGCATAGACTCAACACTTGAACATATAGGCCCAGGCAGTAACTTTCACAAGACTGCCAAAGCACAGAAAATTAAAGCAAGAATTACCAAGTACGATGGCATCAAACTAAAAAGTTTCTTCTCATCAAAGGTAACCATCAAGAACCTAAAGAGAAAGCCTACAGAATGGGAGAAGATCTTTACCAGCCATGACTCTGATAGAGGGCTAATATCCAGAATATATAAAGAGCTCAAAAGAATCTACACCAGCAAAAGAAATAACCCAATCAAGAAATAGACAACTGAATTGAATAGACACTTCACAAAAGAAGAAATACAAATGGCCAAAGAGATACATGAAAAGATGTTCAACATCACTAGCCATCAGGGAGATGCAAATCAAAACTACACTGAGATTGCATCTAACCCCAGTCAGAGTGGCAAGCATAAAGAAATCAAACAACAACAAGTGATGGTGAGGATGTGGGTAAAGAGGAACTCTTTTACATTGTTGGTGGGAGTGCAAACTAGTTCAGCTATTATGGAGATCAGTGTGGAGATTCCTTAGAAAACTGAGAATTAATCTACCATATGATCCAGCTCTATCACTCCTGGGTATCTTTCCAAAGGGGTTGAAATCAGAGAACTACAGTAACATATGCATACCCTGTTCATAGCAGCACAATAAGTAATAGCCAAAATATGGAACCAACCTAGATCTCCATCAACAGATGAATGGATTACAAAATTATGGGAAATACACACAATGGAATTTTACTAAGCTACGAAGAAGAACAAAATCATGTCATTCACAAGAAGATGGAAATACCTGTAGAACATTAGGTTAAGTGAGGTCAGCCAGGCACAGAAAGAGAAGGTACATATGTTTCCTCAAATATGCTCAAACTAGGGAGTATTAGGGATACCAGAGGGACTCCAGATAACGGAGGGCAAACCTCAGCAAAGCTAGAATGGGAAGAGAGGAGAGGAAGAAGGCTGAGGTTGATTAATGGAGGAGCTACATTTGAATATGTGTAAAAGTATGAATGTAGCATGGTCAACCTGGACACTCATTGTTGGAAGGGGAGAGAAAGAGAAGTGGGGGGGAGAGGGCACCAAGCGCAGTTAAAATGTATGCCATTTTCAATATGATCTACATAAAAATAAAAGAATAAAGTTAAAGAAAAACAAAGAAATCCTGATTTGGCGCCACATATTTCTCTTTTTTGCATGGTTCTTGAAATTAATTTTACAGTTTATACTCATGCTTTAATGCAAAGCACTTTCCATTACACGATGAGTCTGATATTTATTCCATTATATTGTGAAAATGAAGTTATGTGAAGCTAGAAAACTCTTGAAGTGTTTCTAAACTTATAAAAAACATTTTTGTTCAATTTTTACTTCCAAAAATATTTTTAATTCCTTGGTGTTATATTGATAACATTTTGAATCCGCCTTATATCCTTGTGTTTTTTGTTTATACTTTAAAACCTTATTTTTTCATTTAAATATATGACAGATATGCTTTATAGTCTGTACCTACCAATGCAAATGGTCACATTATTTATGTCTTAGCAGGTATTTTATTGTTTCTAGTGACTCTTGCTCATAACATCTTATCCCTTATATGTTCAGTGTTTTTTTATGAAATCATATGTCTTAGAACTTTATTTATGAATATTCTTCAGGGATTGTGTTTATAGTGAGTTTCTCTTCAGAGGATTTATTTCTGCTTCAGCAAGGAAATTATAGGCACAGTTTAGGACTATGTTAAACTAAAATTTCAAAATGAATTTTTCAAGTTACCCATATGTGCTTTTAGCACAAATCTGTGATTATGAATTCTCAAATCAGTTTTATTTTTTCTCCAAATCCAAAACAGATATGCTAGATAAGGTTGTGTGTATCTGTGGTGTGTGTGTGTGTGTATGTGTGTGTGCACATACATAAATGGATTCAACTATTGCTAGTGTTATTTTTCCTATTTCTCATATTGATTGGAATCTCTGATCTCATTTGCCTACATTAATCAAGGCTCATTAAAATTAGACAATAGCCAGGACTGGTCTCAGTACTTGGGAGGCTGAGACAGGACAATCACAGGTTTGAAGACAGCCTTAGCAAGTAATAAGACTCTCATCAATCTAGTGAGACCCTATTTCCAAATAAGAAATAAAATTGGGCTAGGAGTGTAGCTCAAAGAAAAAATGCTTCTGGGCTCAATACCCAGGATATCTCTCTCTCTCTCTCTCTCTCTCTCTCTCTCTCTCTCTCTCTCTCTCTCTCTCTCTCTCTCTGTCACACACACACACACACACACACGGCACTAAATAACTAGAGGTCAGCAAGTTTCATTAGGGTTAGAATTAGCTTTAGAGATTTCCACATCCTGTTATGTCATTTTTCTAGCCTCAAATTATTTTGCCTGCAGTTTACACAACCTGCTATAGTTTGGTTATTCTTTGATCCCCAAAGATTCATAGGCTGAAAGCTAAGGTTAGTCCTCATGGTAATGGTGCTGAGAGATGGTGCAGCCTTTAAAGGTATTGGAAAGAGATAGTTCTCTGGGGCAATAAGGGGATTGTTTATCATGAGAGAAAGCTTTTAAAAAGTGAGTTGAGGCCAGGCGTGGTGGCACACGCTTGTAATCCCAGCATTCGGGAGGCTGAGACTTGAGAATCGTGGTTCGAGGACAGCCTCAGCTACTTAGTGAGGCCCTCTCTAACTCAGTGAGACCCTGTTTCAAAATGTAGAATAAAAAATTGGGTAGGGGGTATAGCTCAGAAGTCAAATGCCTCTGGGTTCCATCCCAAGACCCGCAAAAAAAAAAAAAAAAAAAAGTGAGTTGGGCATTCTCAGCTCTCGTTTGCTTCCATTCTCACCAGTGACAGTCTTTTTCTGAACACACTCTTCACTCCTACCATCTGTCCTTTTGCCAAGGAAGGACATTACCAGACAGAAGCACCCTTCACTGTTACCTCCTGATCAATGAACCAAAATACACTTCTTTTCCTTACATAGTACTCAGTCTAAGGGTTTTTTGTTTTTGTTTTTCATTTTTGTAGAACTGGAGGTTGAAGCCAGAAGCATTTTACCTCTGACATACACCTCCAGGCCTGCTTTTTATACTTGGTTTTGAAACAGGGTCTCAGTAAGTTGCAGAAGTAGCTGAGGCTGACCATGAACCTGCAATCTGTCTGCCCCAGCCTCCCAAGTACTGGAATGACAAGCATGCACTACCATACCTGGCTCAATATTTTGTCAACATAAAGTTGACTAAGAAACTGGATAAATGGTACATTTGTAAAGCTTTTAAAGATCGATTGGTTAAGTCAGCCATGGTGGTGCCTGCCAGTAATCTTAGTACTTAAGAGCTTGAAGTAGGAGGATTGCAGTTTTGAGGCCATCCTCAGCAATGAAGGGAGACCCTGTTTTAAATTAAAATATAAAAGGAACTGGGGGTATACCTGAGAGGGGGAATGTCTCTGGATTCATTCCCCATATCAAAAAGGACAAAAAAAATTTTTGGTCAGCATAATTTTATACTCTACAACATGAAATATTTTTTACCCATCTATTCATAATATTGCCTGATGATTATTTTTTTAGTATAAATATTCAACAATAAAGGCTTATTTATATAAATTATCTCAAGAAGTTTTCTTTTTCCAAAAATGTTGTTTTGATAAATTCATTAGTTGGCAAATACCAGTCTTCTTAGCTTTCAAAAATAGTCAAAACTTAGATAAAATATCCAAATCAGTCTTTGTATCAAGAAAAAAAACAACAGCTGATTTTTTATACCTTTCTGTTTTGATTGATGTACATTAAAAAACATATCAAAGTCAATCACAAAAATGAGGGAAGAGGCCAGGCGTGGTGGCGCATGCTTGTAATCCCTGCCCTTGGGAGGGGGAGACAGAAGGTTCAAAGCCAGCCATGCTGGCTTAAGAGACCCTGTTTTGTTTTTCCAAATAAAAAAGTATAAAAAATAGGTCTTGGAGTGTAGCCCGGAGGTAGAAGGGTTTCCAGGAACCCCAGTACCACCACCAAAAAAAAAAAAAAGAGGGAAAGGGGAGGAAATGGAGTGGGAATTGGGTAAGGGCTAATTGAGTGATGTGTGCATGTATGCCTCCACCATCTTGTACTCCATTAAGATGTATGACTACAGTGCAAAATAAAAAAATTTTTAAAAAATAAATAAAAAGGTGAAGAGTAAAAAGAGTGACTTCATTACAAGATAATACTTAAATATATTTCAGGAATCTAACAATAAGGATTCATAATATCTTTAAAATAATACTTTATTTTAGCTGATAGCTTACAAGTGTCCAGAAAACTTGGGCATTTACTTATTATGTATTCATTTTATTGGAACACAGAACTGAAACTTATTTTACTGAAATACAAGATACTGCTATCTGCTAAGAAATAGAAAAACTTATTATTTTATGTTGACACTAAGTGAAGAGACTATGCATATGTATATATGCCTACCATAAGCACAGATATAAATTTTCCAGGAAAGAAATGGCTATAAATTTCCTTCTCTATTAATTTACAGTTTCATTCACAATACACTGAAGACACATACTATATGCAAAATCTTATCCTATTGTAAGCAAACTACAAAAGCAGAGCTTCTATAACTGATGAGATAATAGAGTGATAATACATGAGAAAATATTATAAAAAGTATAAGCCACTTACTAAAAGTATCATCATTATCAGTACTAATGTTTTTATTTCACCTTAGACAAACAGATGTGACCTTCAATATTACCTAACAGAAGTTAAACATTCTTGCAAATAAGAATTTCTCTATGTTAGTCTAGGATTGGGTGTTAACACCGTACAAAATAGTTGTGGTTTCAATTAAAGCAATATTTGAGTGAATATATTTATGTACAACATACTGACATTTTGGTCAAAGATAGACTGAATGGATGACTGTCATCTCATAAGGTCATAAAGCAGCTGAGAATTTCTATTGTCTAGTGACATCCCAGTGACTGTAACACTGGGGCAAAATGCATTACATGTTTGTGGTGATGCTGGTGTAAAAAAAAAAAAAAAAACCTACCATGCTACCAGTTGTATAAAAGTATAGCACATAAAATAATGTATAATACAAACTATTTTGTATTAATTATAACAAGCTATTACTGTTTTATGTAATTACTATATTACACTTTTTATCATTACTTCAGAGTGTGTTCTTTTTCTACTTATGTTTTAAAAAAAAAAGTTTGAGCCAGAGCATTGGCATATTGCTGTAGTCCCAGCAACTCAAGAGTTTGAGGCCAAAGGAATGCTAAATGTCAGGAGATTGAAAGCAGCCTGGGTAATTTGGTGAGACCTCATCTCAAAAACAAAGAACAAAACAAAGCAAAAAGTTTTCTAGAAAATAATATCTCATGTTACACTGGCAGTAGCCTTATACAGCTCATGAATTTATAAGTATACACTATGATGTTCAAACAGAATAAAACTGACTAATGTTGAATTTCTCAGGATATATCTTTGTGGAAGACACATAACTAAAATTTTCAAAAAAGTATAGTGATTTTTAAAAAGGGAAAAGAAAAAGTAATCTATTCAAATATTATCAAGGCATCTTATATAACCCAAGGACATTTAAAGGATAGGAATTCAATACATAAATAAAATTTAATTTAAAATTGAATTCATGTGCATTACCTCAACTAGGTGATCAAAATTAATATTAAGAGTGACACATCATTTTGATAGAATGCAACCTTGGTATGTTTGCTATGAATGGTATTTTATCTCTGTGTAGTTCCTTTTCAAACATCCAAGCCCAATATAATTGTGGGGAAAATACTGGAAAAATCCTGACGGAGTGACATTCCACAATATACTAGACAAATATACTTTACAACCATCCCAAACAAGAAAATTCTAAAAAAATCATCACAATAAAAGGGGATAAGAAGATATGATGACAAGATATAATATGTTATCCTATATCTGATCCTAGAATAGAAAAAAAGATATTAGGTGAAATCTGGGTAAAATGTGGATTTCAGTTAATAATAGGGTATTAATATTAGCTCATAAATTGTGATAAATGCACTAAGATGTTACAATATTAGCAACATAGAAAACTAGATTTGGCATATAATTGAACTCTGTACTATTTCTCTGTACTATTTCTGTTGGAAATGTTTCTGTATATCTCAGGCTACTATAAAGTAAAAAGTTTATTCTTAACATAAAATTTATTAATATCTAGTAGCAGTAATTTCATTTTTATTATTGAAATAATCAGTTTGATTGGTTTATTTTTTTCTCAAGAAATATTTTAAAACATTTTATTGTTGCAGTGTAGTTATACATTGCGGTGAGATTCAAAATGAGATATTTCTAAATGCTCACAACATCTCTCGGTGCGTTTCCCTCAGTGGAGAATTTATTGGTTGTTTTCCACCTCCGAACTCAGTAGTCACTGAATAATTTGGATGCTTTCATTCCTCCTGATCATTTAGGGGAAACTTCCATTAATATGTGTAACTAAACATAGCTATTGGAGGAAACTCCTTGTGTGTGTTGGAGTGCTTTCTCTTTCCCTAGACTCAAGAGTTACTTAGATTTAACTTTATCTGAGTAACTCTACATTAAGACACATCAAAATAGAGCAGAACACTTTGACCTGATTCTGTCATCGTAGCCTCAGCTGCATCTTAGCTCCTGCTTTTTCAACAGAAAATCATACAGTTCTTAGGCAGTTCCAAGGCCCCACTAATCCCTTCCAATGCTTCAAAAGCAATGTTTCAATTTTATCTCATACTTTAGCCTTGTCTTTTCCAAGTTCCAATCCTCAGTATCAACCAGGTAATTGTTCAGGCCTGATGTAATTCCACTACATCATGCTCATAATAGAAAATCTAAACATTTCTTTATTTTATATCCAGTGTGAGGATTAGAGAAATTAAACTACAAAACATCCTGAATTTGAAACGACCTTCTTCAAAGTGAGAATTATAAATCATATTCTAAGAGACACTGAATTTAGATGTAGAAATATGAGACATCCTCTACTTCCTGAATTAATTAGCAGGAAGCAAAATATTTTTATAAGATTTCCTTTTGCAATTTACATGGAAGGATTTTGCTCTAAAAACTCTGTGTGTGTGTGTGTGTGTGTGTGTGTGTGTGTGTGCACGCACATTGGTGCCTCTTAAGATTCCTCCAGAAACTTGATTTATGTATTGTGTAGTAATTATTTTTTTACCAACAGAATTTCTCAAAGCACTGGTGGAGGGTTTCTCAACCTTGGCATTATTGACATCTTGGGTGGGATGAGTATTGTGGGAGATTGCTGTCCTGTGCATTATAAAATGTTTAGAGGCAACCCTGGCTTCAACCCAACAGATGCCAGAAACAACTTATTCCCAGTTATGACAAACAAAATATCTCCAGATACTTTCAAATGCCCGTGGGAGGGGGGAATACAAAATAAATGCTCCTTGAGAACGACTCATCTAGTTTAATTATTATAATTCAACTTTATTGAAACTGCTGAAATATTTTGATGTGGAATTGAGAAGCAATATATCCTATCCTTATATCCTATCCTAGACTTGCAGAAAAGATACCCAAGTTATTTTTGTTGTTGTTGTTGTTGTTGTTGTTGTTGTTGTTGTTGTTAGGTGAACATGCTCGGTGGTATCTTTCGGTGCCATGAAAGTTGTAAAGTCTCTATGGATTAAGGCATGGGGACAGCAATATTTTATTTATTTATTTATTTATTTATTTATTTATTTATTGGTGGTACTAAGGGTGGAACCCAGAGGCTTTCTACCTTCGGGCTATACTCCCAGACCTTTTTTTTTAATATTTTATTTGGAAACAGGGTCTCACTAAGTTGCTGAGAGCCTCACTAAGTAGCTGACGCTGGCTTCGAACCTGTGCGATCCTCCTGTCTCAGCCTCCCAAGCACGGGGATTACAAGCGTGCGCCACCACGCCGGGCAGCAGCAATAGGTTTTGAAGGAGGCCTAGGAAAGTGTACGGTTCTTTCCTTTGCTTTGCCAGTGAACTTTTTCCTTAGAGATGTTTATTAGTAGAAGCTATGTGGGTGAGAGTTTAGCCTTCCCCTTTGACAATAAACCTCAGTATCAGCCACTTCCAGTCCCATTTTCCCAAACTCATGCCTTGGCTCTGCTCTGATAACCGATGTTAATAATTCAGAGCAGGATTTGGCAGGGTATGACCTCCAGGAACATGACCACACCCATGATTCTCCATATTATCTCTTGGGCCTTTCCTGCTCCAACAGCAGATTTCTGTATTTGTGACAGATGACATCACCCAAAGCATAAAATATTTACTATCTGTCCCTTTACAAAAACAAATTGATAGCACCTAAAATCTGCAAATTATTTAAACAGCCTAACCTAAACCCCTTGTCCCATATACTCCATCGGTGTAGCCACAGTAGAAACAGCTGCATTGCTAAAAGCATCTTTAAAATTCTTGCCAGGGGCAGGATTAATTTAGACACAATCCTTATCCTCATAGGAATAAGCAGCTTGCCACTTCATACCCAAAGATGATTTTTACACCTGTTCTTATTCTTTCCATGCTCAGCAACTCTAATACCTGATACTTTATGTTGTAAGATGCTTTCCTCAGGCCCTTGGTATCATTTCTGCCATTTGTGCTAATGGAGTAGGAGACAGAGGTCATGTAGAAGCCAGTTTAGCATTACTGGAGATTTTTTTTTTTACCTTTCAGCAAAGCTTGGAGATAGAAGCAGATGATCTGAGTATAGGGAATGGTCATTACCGTATTGAGGACTGAGTGGTAACTCTTAAGTTTTCACCATTGTTTTTCTATTAGTTAAAAGAAGAGAAACCTGGCATGGTGCTACATATCTGCAATCCTAGTACTTGGGAGACTGAGACAGGAGGATCACAGGTTCAAGGTCAACCTCAACAACTAAACAATACCCTCAGGAATTTAGCAAGAACCTGTTTCAAAATTAAATTAAATTAAATTAAATTAAATTAAAAGGGCAGCCGGGCGTGGTGGCCCACGCTTGTAATCCCCGTGCTTGGGAGTTGGAGACGGGAGGTTTGAAGCCAGCCGCGCTGGCTTAAGAGACCCTGTTTCCAAATAAAAATATAAAAAACAGGTCTGGGAGTGTAGCCTGGAGGTAAAAGGGCTTTCAAGAACCCCAGTACCACACACACACACAAAAAAAAAAAAAATTAAAAGGGCAGGGGTTGTAGCTCAGAGGTAGACTGCCTCTAAGTTCAGTACCCCGTACCAAACTGGGGGAAGAAGAAGGGTAGGGTAAAAAGGAGAGAAGCCATTTTGGAAAAAAATGCCTAGCAAGTCCATAAAATTTTAAGTTTTTGTTAGTTTTTTTCCCCTGTAATCATCATCATTCTGAAATGGCCTTGTTATTCCTACCAGCCACGGTGATTATCTTTCTCTTGAGGCTTATCCTATGCCATTCAGTTACAGAATTTCTTAAAGTGCTCCTTTCAAATGTGTAAGGTTTGGAAAAACCAAACATCCATATGATATTTGGAGCCTCTGAAGCCTCCAGAACAGGAAAAGTTATTTGTAGTCATGTGATCTGTGGTGGAAGAGACTCAGAAAGGGAAATAGAGATGGCCATCCAAACACCACTTACTCTGTAGATGATGCTATGAAGCTATTTTTATTGGGTGAGAAATCATCCATGTAAAGATATGGCAACATGCTCGTTATCTTCATTTGTGCTCATTTCCAGAAATGACTAAATTGGAATTATTAAGAATGATTCAGTATTAAAGGCCTGTTTGCATGCAATGTTTATTTCAGCATGTGTTTGTGTTTTTTCCTGTCACGTAATGAGCTGCTGCTAAGACTATTCCAGTGCTGATGTGAGACAGAACAGTATACTTTACCTGCCGCCCTTTCCTCAGAGTTCCTGCCCCAGTTTTGGTACATAAAGAACATAATTCTGGAGCCAAAGTGGCTGAGAGCATCACCAGTAAAGAAATAACCTTTGGCTCTGCAATGTGGTTTCCACTAGCTCAGACATGATTTTCTTCCCATTTTAAACAGATCCTTGATAAATATACATTTAAATCTGCTTTACATTTCATTATAATAGGGTTGGATGTCTATAAAATATAGAAATTATAGCCATGGATATTTTTTCAGGTGCAGTCCAGTCAACATCTAAATAGGCTTCTAGTTTTCAAGTGAAAGTAAATGCCTATCAGGTGGCGATACTACTATGTGCAGCGTACTTGGCAACATGCACTTCTAAATGACAGTTGAGACCCTATTGTAATTTTTCAGCTAATTGTTTGCAAGAGAGAAAACAGAATGAGTTTGAGGGAGGAGTTGAAGAAATGCAAGATTGGGTGAGGTTTTGAATGTGCAGAGTCGACTTTTGGAAAGATTATGTTGGAAGAGAATTGGAGGAGAAGGGTGGAGAGGAAGAAAAATAGCTGGAAAAGATAAGCTTATTCGTCACACTGCTCTAAAAATGGACAGTTTCCATTTCTGAGGAATAAAGTTTTAACTCCTATGCTACATTTAACTCACAGTTAAGTACCTAATTACTTAGCTGGCCATCTCTCTCTCTCTTGACCACCATTTCCATGCCTGTCTGAGAATCAGTTCACTCCAGTTGATATTCTCTTCCCTTCTGAAATGTTCTCCATTATGTTCCTTGCTCCAAACTACTTGTTCACCTCATTACTTAGGAAACCGTTCCAATTAAATCCAGGCCTGAGATCTCTCTTATCTCAACTTACATACCCAACCACTGAAGTATGTAACCATTCAGTTAAAGACTTTGAACATCTATTTATTTGGTCTCTTGAACTAAGTTGCATATTTTTTTATGTATTCATGATTTATCTTCCTGGAAAGAACTATAATTATTAAAAAGAGAGTACTGTGTCATTCTTGGGTGATTTTTCTAGCTCACAGCATTAAACCCATGTACAGTGAATCTGGTAAAAGCATTTAAAGAGAAAGGATGCTATGTTCCAGGGTACTATAGTGACTTCCTAGGAAGTCAGACTTCTCAATCACAGTTTTTGGCTAGCTTGCTAAAGGCAACTCAGTATGTCATTACTTAATGACACCCTTTTCATTAGATTACTGTAGGCTGAAATGTGATACTCCAAATGATGTATCTACCTGGAGCTTTAGAATGTAATCTCATTTGGAACAAGAATCTTTGTAGATATAATTAAGGAATGCCACAGGCCACTGGATTCTGGAACAGACAAGAATGATGTCTCCCCTAGAACCTTCAGGGTGAGTATGGTTCTGCTCACAATTTGATTCCAGTTTTTGAGCCTCCAGAACATGACAGAATAAATTTATGTAGTTTTCTTTTTAAGTTTAATTTTATGTGTGCATCATAATTATACTTAATAATAGGATTAATTGTTACATATTTGTACATGTGCCTACCATAAGTTGACCAAATTTCTGTAGTTTGAAGTCACCAGGTTTGTAGCAACTTGTCATGACAGCTTTATAAACTATTATAGGTGCTTATCTCCAAGTGGATGATATATGGTAAGATCTAATCCATCACATATCTTAAAATGAACTGCTATGCACTGTATCTTAATCCTTCTGAGCTGTTATAACAAAATCCTATAAACTGGGTGGCACATTAAAAAAATCATTTTTTTTTCCAGTGGAAAGTCACTAAACAAGGCAATGCAGTTTTGGTGTCTGGAGAGATTCTGTGCCCTTGATTCCAGACGACTCAGAACTACTGTGTCTTCACATGAAAAAGGGAGTGAGGGGTCTCTTGGAGATCTTTTATGAGTACTAATCTCTTTCATGAGGACCCCACCCCCATGACCTAATAAACTGTGACCCCACCTCCTACAAACATCACTTTGTGGGTGAAGATCTTAAGAGCTAAATTTTGGAGAGACATAAGTATTCAGACTATAGCAATCTACATTAAAGAAGTTAAAAGTATTGGACATAAATACAGGTGTTATAAAATCTGTTCTATACTACAACAAGAAACAAATATCTACTATGATTGAATTCAAAACTTTACTATTTTTGCATAATCAAGGGATCTGGAAGCCACTATCATTGCAAGTATCAAAATAGAATACATATATATATATGCTGGATATCAATAATAATAATAATAATAATAATAATAATAATTTTCCCATGACTGAATGTGATGGTCAACTTACCTCTGTTATCAACTTGACTGGATTGAGAGACACCTAGAAAGTCTGTAATGTTCACTTCTGGGTGCATCTGTGAGTGTTTTCAGTAATGATTGGCAAAGGTTGGGTCAGTTAACAGAGTGGGGAAGACCCTCCATAAACATGGGCAATATTGTCTAGTAGGCAGGGAGCCTGGACAAAACAAAAAGTCAAAGAGAAGCCTATGCCACCTTTGCTCTTTCTGAGCAGGTGCATTTTTTTGATTCTGCTGTCATTGCCTGTGGACACCAGATTCTAGATTCTGTGTCCTTAGAATATACAATTGCACCAGTGACTCTCCAAGGAGTGTCAGGCCTTTGGGCTGTCAGAGGTTGCATCATCATTATGAGGCTTCCAACTTCAGGGTCTAAGCAGTTACTGGTTTCCCTGGCTCTCCAGCATGCAGATAACTATTTACGAAATATTCATTCTCTGAAAATGTAAAAAAACCTAATAAATTCATATATGCATTGATGTATATATATTATAAATATTGTATAATTTATACATATTATAAATATGTATATTATAAATATGTATATTGTTTATTCTGTTGCTCTGAGAACCCTAATATGCTAACTCTCAAGATACATTAAGAAAATAACTAAACAGAAATGAGTTTCAGAAAATATTAAAAGCTTCACAAATGTGCTTGTCAGGAGCAGCAGTGGCAGCAATGAAAGAAGGAGAAAGAGAAGGAGGGAAAGAGGTGGGAGATGAGGAGGAGGATAAGGTCGTAGCAATGTCCACTTCCATGATGATCTGAAAACAGCCACATTTTCTCTTCTGCTTTTAACAATTAGAAAATTGAATAAAGTACATTTAACTTCTGCCTTTGAACACTGGACAACAGAAAATAAAGAACAGAGAGAAGAGAAACAAATGAGGCGAGCCTCAGGATGGCTCTAGATTTCTGCCTGGAGTTACATTGTAGAGCTTGGAGCAAGGAAGATGATTCTCCTCAGACCATGGTAATCTCAGCAAGTTGAGAAGAAGATTAATTCAGGAAGGCTGAGCAAGATGGAAGTTGTGAATTAGAGTTCCATAGAGGGAGCTATGCAGGAAAAGAATGACAGACATTTTAATGAGGTTCCATGAGACTTAGATGAACACTAAGATGAGTTTGCATAAGATGAAACTCCTTGAAGATAGTCAAACTTTTTTCTGGGATCTGGGAGCTGAGCAGTTCCTGGAGCTCAAATGGGATGACAGATCCTTTGAATTTGATCCAGCCAGAGTGACTTCTTCATGGATCCCTCTCCAGATTCAAAACAGATGTCGAACAAAACAAAACAAGATACCATTGTAGAAAACCTAATTTACACCTAGAGTAAAAGCTGCTCCAGACATATCCAAAGAAAAGTAAAGGCAGACCTCAAAAGTAATCAAAATGAACTACAAGCAACTCACCTGCCTTCTAGAACAGAGGCTATAATGCTTAAAGAAAAAAGTAAAAAAAAAATATTACTCATCATCACTGTGGAATTTACACATTCAACATCCATTTACAAATGATTACACAAGCTAAGAAAAAGGAAACATAGCCAGGAAAAAAAATCAGCCAATAGAAACAGAACAAGAAATCATAAATATAAAGAATAATATTGGTGTAAGACATAAAAACCAATGAAACAGAAAAAGTAGTTCAAAAGTATACCATTGATATGTAGTCATTTGACTTTAGATATAATGAAAAATTAATAGAGAAAGGAAAGTCTTTTCAACAAATGTTGCTGAAAATAGGAATATATTTATAAGTATAAAAACTGGGGGCAAGGTGGTGGTGCATACTTGTTACCCCAATGCTTGGGAGGCTGAGACAGGAAGATTACAAGTTGAAGGCCAACCATCAGTAATTCACTGAGGCTCTTTTTAAAAAAATAAAAAAAATAAAAAAGCCAGGCGTGGTGGCACACGCCTGTAATCCCCGCGCTTGGGAGGCAGAGACAAGAGGATCACACACGTTTGAAGCCAGCGCACTGGCTTAAGAGACCCTGTTTCCAAATATAAAAAAAAAGTATAAAATAGGTCTGCGAGTATAGCCTGGAGGTAGAAGGGCTTCCAAGAACTCAGTACCACCAAAAATAAAAATAAAAATAAAAATAAAAATAAAAATAAAAATAAAAAAGAAGGGCTGAGGGTGTAGCTTAGAAGTTGAATATTCCTGATTCAATCCCCAGTGCGACCACTACCAAAACAAAAAGAAAGAAAGGGAAAAAACAACCAAGAATCAATGGTTACTTTAAACTATAAAGAAAAATTAACTCAGAATAGATGATAGACTAAAACAAGTAAAAAAACCGAGTATTATAGAATTATAAGATAAAATTATATTTTTGATTTTGACTTAATAAAATATTTTCATAGATACTTCAAAATGCATCAATAATGAAAAATGGATGTAAAAATGATTCTTTAATAGAATTAGTAAAGGATAAAAATGCAAGCTACAATCTGAGAAAAATACATAATACAGGATAAAGATATTAAAACAAAGATTCTTATGACAATAATAAAAAGTAAAACAATCCAAATGGGTAATATAGTCTGGCATTTCACAAAATAAGATATATGAATGACATGAGAAGATGCTTAGCATAATTAGTCCCTCATAAGCATTAGTGGAATGCATATTAAAATCATAAGACACACCATTATACAACCACTTAAATGGCTATAATTAAACGGATTGATGATATGAAATGTTTGTTATGGAACATTCATGTGGAATATGAAATTGATTGATACGGAACAATTGAAACTGATCAATGTTGTTCATTGCTGGGATAGTGAGAGGTTACAATCACTTCAGAAAGCACTTTAGGAAGTTTTTTGTTAAATTAAACATATATTTTCTCTATGACCTTGCAATTTTACTCAAGATCAATAAAATATATGCTACACAAAAGCTAGTGCTTGAATGTTTATAGTAGGTTTTTTTCCCCTGAATGGTCCCAAATTTCCATTTGTAGCTAAGTTGATAAAGAAATTTTGATTTATTCATTTAACAAAGTACTATTATTATGGTGCATGGCTTCTAAAATTGCTCCTAGAGATCCTAGCATCCTAGTGTTCACAGCCTAGTCCTCCCTTTTAGTAACTTTTTTCCAATAAATAAAATATCTGATTGTTGAGGGACATGAGTTCTGTGCTTACATCACTAGAAAGCATAACATCTTACTAGCAGATGCTCTCCATTTCTGGATCCGATGAAGCAAATTGTCATTGTCCCCCATGAAGACAAACAAAATGATGGTAGGTGGCTCACTTAGAAAGCCACCTATCATCTGAGGCCATCAGTTCAAAAACACAAAAGCACTGAATATCATCAGCAATCACATTAAGTGAGGTGGGAAATGGACCCTTCCCAGTTGATTGAACCTGGAAGAATTTTATCTCAGAGCTACACCTCCAACTCTATATTATTTACTTTTTAATTTTGAAACAAGTTCTCAGGAAGTTGCCGAGAGTCCCACTATTTGCTGAGGCTGTCTTTGAACCTCCAATATATTTATCTCAGCTTCCCACGTACTGGGATTACAGACCTGTGGCACCACACCTGGCTCCAACTGACTTTTATATGAGGAATACGTCCTGGCTTGAAGGTTTATGGGCAGCCTTCACTCAGAGAATTCACATAGGCTACTCCCAGATACCTGGCACAGGGGAACTGAGATAGTAAAACTTGTATTTTTAAGATACCAGCTTGCTGATAATTTGTTAGGAAGTAATAAATAACTGATATACTCATCAATAAAAAGGAACAATCTAATAACTTATATTAGTTTTCAATGGTTGCATAACAAATCACAAACTATGCAGCTTCCAGTAATATGTATTTGTTAATCACAGTTCAGCGGGCTCAAAGCCTGGGCAGGAAATAACTAAATATTCTAAGTCCTACCAGGCTGAATTTAAGGTGTTGGCCAGAACTGCAGGTTCACGGTTCTTTGCTAATTGCATGTGGTTGCTCATGAAGTTCAGTTCCTGATGGTTGTGAGATGAAGGTCCCAGCTTTCTTGAGGGCTTTCAAACTGGGTTGTTTTCACTCCTAGAAAAAAGGTGCCTGAGGTTTGATGCCACAAACCTCATTTTTCATTTCTCATATTTCATTTCTCTTTAAAAGCTGTCGTGTTTTGGGATATGGAATGTTTGTCTTCTAACGGTTTCATGTATGAAAAATTTCTATGACTTAAAGTAAATCAATTAGGGACCTTAATTATAGTCAAACAGTCTTTTTACAGTAGCACTAGATTGGTGTTTGTTTGAATAATGAAGGTATGCATGCCAGAGGCCAAGAATCTTGGGGGTCATCTTAGAATTCTGCCTACCACATGGTAGAATACATTTCAGAATGTTGAGTGAAATAAGTTAGAGCTAAAGAGGAAATAGTACATCATTTGATTTACTTTAAACATTAAAAAGATAAAAAATATACGTGGTAATTAAATGTACATCAATAGTTTTATAGACCCAAAGGTTAGGCAATATTTATAAAAGGTTCAAGGGCCTTTTCTGAGGTTAGAAGATTATTGTACGCCTCAACGTTGATGTTGGTAACATAAATCTATACATTTATCAGAACTCATAAACTTGTACACTTAAAATATACGTCATTTATATACGTTATATAAATGACGGTACAGTAAAGGTCATTAGCAAAAGGTCATTAGCCCTGTAATTGCTGCCTCCTTGTTCTATTTTAAATGTCAAATAAGGATATCAAACTGTCCCAGCTTTTACACACACCCAGAAACCTAGCTGCAAAAGAATCTAAAAAATGCAAGTTTAGTTTTATATTCCATACTTCATGGTAATAAAGTAGACACTAGGAGGTAGAAGAACTAAGGCAGGCCCTTCAGTTTAAGGTACAAACAATCCTCATTCCTTCAGCATATTCAGAAGATCAGAACTGCTGAATCAATTATATTCACACATGAATGCACATGCATATGTGTATATATAATAATATACATACACATACTTCTGCCACATGGACAAACACTATACCCGGCGGCAATTAATTATATATAATTCATAAAAGAAAGCATAAGTGATATCTGTCCTTGTTAGAAAATTTTTCTTATTAATGTATAGATCGGTTTTAATCTTCATTTCATTATTCTACAAACTAAGAGACAGCAAGCCTGGTTTCTAGTCCTGAGGTTCAATACCCAGAGATGCTGTCTCCATGGATAAATACTACTACAGAGATTATTACTATTTTAAAATTATGTTCCCATTTTGAAAATTAGGGATGAGCCCTAATCTAGGATCATGTGATTCTTAATGGAAAACAAACAAGCGAACAAAGAACTGAGTTATATACAGATTCTGTAGAAATATTTAAAAGCATTGTTTTAGGTTTGGATCAGTTAAATTTATAAATCGGGGATTTCTTTAGTAATATCTATTTGAATAACAGGGGTAGAGTGGGAAGGGTATAAACTAATTAATCTCAAAGCCAAATAACTATCTGGAATTAAAAGAGAGAGAATTTCTCTTCTAGTCAAAGCATGTATACTTATATATATAGTATATATGAAATATATATTTGTGTACACACACACACACAAATTAATGAAAAAATTTCAGCACATCTGGGAAAGAATTTCAGATGATGAGTCATAGTAGCATGCCATTGAGAACTGCTAAAAAAATAAATCATATAAATTGGACAAAGAGCAAGATTTAAGCAAATTGCCAATATTCATTGATTGTGCTTCTGCAATATGCATCACACCAAGAGAGAAAAAATTAATTAAAGAAATATTATCTGAAAAATGATGTTTATTTGATTTTTTTGCCATATCTAGGCATGCAAATCATAATTATCAACTTATATCCAAATGAATACATCTGTATCTTTAAGACAAATTTCCAGGGAACTTTAAAACCAGGTTCCAAGAAAAACTAAAAAGTAACAAACAAAATTATCAGACACCATATGCAATTCTTAACAATTTCCTTGTACCTTGGACTGAGTTTGAATTTCATGAGTTGAAAAGTCATGCATTGCACTATCTTTTCCCCCACAGGGGAAAATGTATCAGAATTGTGTTTAGTTTCAAGGAAACCCATAAAACAGTGAGTTAAATAAGTCAGAGGTTTATTTGTAGCATGGAACAAACCCATGAATAGGAAGATTAAGATTAGTGCTGAGGCTCAATGTCATCAAGGACTAGATTTCTTCCTTTTGAAACCAAGTAGAAAATGTAGTTTCATTTGCATGACTGCAAGATGATTGTTCCTCTACATACCCATCTGAGAGGAAGGCAAAGGGACTAAAGAACCATTTCAGTGAATTCATCTCTTTATAAAGCATTCTTGGAAGCCCCATCCAGAGGTCTCTACTGATATATATTATTGAGCCTAGCTTTATTATTGAACTGGTTTACATGATTACCTATGTTTTCATTGGAGGCTCCAACAAAAAAAAAATTTTTTTTTTGGTGGTACTGGGGTTCCTGGAAGCCCTGCTAACCTCCAGGCTATACTCCCAGACCTATTTTATATATTTTTTTTTATTTGGAAACAGGGACTCTTAAGCCAGCATGGCTGTCTTCGATCCTGCATGATCCTCCTGTCTCCATCTCCCAAGCGCGGGGATTATAAGCGTGTGCCACCACGCCTGGCCAAAAAAACATTTTTAAACTGCACACATTTTAATTCTCTTGGCATGGATGTTAAGTAAGAAATGGGAAGTAGATATTAAGTAGGCACCAGAGAGCATTACTGCTAAAAACTATCACAGATAAGATGTGTTATGTAGACACAATCTTTTCTCATTCACTTTTCAAATAACACACACACCCATACACACACACACACACACACACACACATACATACACATACAAACACACATGACACTTCAGTTTTTTTTATCACATACTCAACTAAAACAAATAACTTCAGTAGATACATCTTCTTAAAAGATAAGCATATCCTTTAAGAAACATAATAAAAGCATTTTTTCCCAAGTTTCTATGTCTCTAATTCACATACTAAAATTTTCTGAGGTTCAAATTCTTGTTCGGTCAGACTTGAAATAGACTTGTTTGGGAGCTTTAATGAAACTTGCAACATTTTTGCAGAGTTGTTTAGAGGTTACTATTCAATTCACTTGATTTGCTTCAATATTTATGGTGCATCAACGTGCTAGGCCCCAACTAAAGATATCAGAGTAAGATTACACATCTTTCTTTAGGGAACTCATATCACTGATACAAAACATAGGCATGTAAATACCTGACTAGAATAGAGGAGGACGTGGGCACAAATGAGAGAGGATCAAAGGGAAGAAGACAATTCTATTGCATAAGGGTGCAGGGAAGACAAAGGTGTTATACCCAAGTTGGGTGAGTCAAAGTCAGGGAAAGAAGAACTGGCTAATAAATTGAAGTGATGCAATCAGCAAAATTCAGGATGAGAGAGATGAAAGGAAAAATGAACCAAGTCTATTTTTTTTCTCTCACTGCCTTTCACCTAAAGGTGACTTCCCTAAAACTCAGACATGTTCTGCAAGACTAATATACTAGATTTCTTTCAAATATTCTTTTTCTTTAATTCTTACAACATCCCTCTAAGGCTGAATGAGTCATTTTATGTGGGTTTCATGATGATAAACTTGCCTAAACTCATACAATTGCTAGGTGATTAGGCCAAACCTCAAAACCTGTTTTTCTTACCCAAATGCACTATTCTTTACAACACTTCACATAAGTCCTACTAGGTTGGCTAGAAATATACTGTATGGAATAAAATTTTAGTCATTTTTTAATTGCTTACATAAGTATTTTCTCTATTATCACACAAAATGTAAGCAGTTTCACTACATTATTCTTTCTTCTAGTTAACCTCCCCCCTAGCCTTTTCTGTATTTTTATTTTGAAAGGGGATCTTGCTAAGTTGCTGAGGATATAAGTTGTTGAGGCTGGACTTGAAGCTGTTGTCTTCCTGTTTAAACTTTTCAAGTACTGGGATTATAGGTGTACACCACCAAGCCTGGCTTTCTACATTTTCATTAAAATATAATACTCCACGTAAAAAAATCTATACTTGCCAAGTTTTCTTGTTTAACCAGCCTTCTCAAAAGTTCCCACTACTTTAAATGTAAATTGCATTTTAATAATCTAGAAATGTATATTAAGGACCTACTTTTATTAACCACTCTACAAGAAACATGATTTTCTTCTTTATAGCTGAGTAGAATTCCATTGTGTGTATTTCCCATAATTTTACAATCCATTCATATGTTGATGGAGACCTAGGTTGGTTCCATATTTTGGCTATTACAAATTGTGCTGTTCTGAACATGGGTATGCATATGTTACTGTAGTTCTCTGATTTCAATCCCTTTTGAAATATACCCAGGAGTGGTAGAGCAGGATCATATGGTACATCCATTCTATTTTCTATGGAATCTCCACACTGATCTTCGTAGCGGCTGAACTAGTTTACACTCCCACCAGAAGTGTAAAGGAGTTTCTATTTCCCCATATTCTTGTCATCATTTGTTGTTTTTTGACTTCTTTATGCTTGCCACTCTGATTAGGATTAGATGGAATCTCAGTGTAGTTTTTATTTGCATCTCCCTGATGGCTAATGATGTTGTAAATTTTTCGTGTATCTATTGGCAATTTGTATCTCTTCTTTTGTGAAGTTTCTGTTCAATTCAGTTGCCCATTTCTTAATTGGGCCCACTGTAACCACTCCTTTTCAATATAGCCCTCAAGACTTGCCACAGTGATAAGACAAGAGAAGTATATCAAAGGAATTCAAATATGAAAAAGGAACTAAAATGATCCTTGTTTTCAGATAACATTATCCTATATCTAGAAGACCTAAAAAACTCAAAAAAAGACTACTGGAGCTGATTAATAAATTCAGCAAAGTGGCAGGATATAAAATAAACCTAAAGAAATCAGTTGGTTTTCTCTGTGACAATGAATCCACAATGAAGGAAATAAAGAAGAAAATTCCATTCACAATAACCTCAAAACCAATAAGATACCTAGACTCTACAATGAACTATAAAAACATAAAAAAAGAAATTTAAGAAGACCTTAGAAGATGGAAAGATCTCCCTTGCTCATGGATAGGCAGAATAAATATCATCAAAATGGCCATTCTGCCAAAAGTGATCTATAGCTTCAGTGCAATTCCTGTCAAAATACCAGTGACATTCTTCATAGACCTAGAAAAATTAGTCATGAATTTTATTTGGAGAAAGAAAAGACCCAGAATATCCAAAGCAATTCTCAACAACAAGAACCATGCAGGAGGCATCACAATCCCTGACTTCAAATTATACTACAAAGAAATAGTAATTAAAACAGCATGATACTGACACAATAACAGACACACAGACCACTGGAACAGAATTGAAAATACAGAAACAAACCCACACACTTATAGTCAATTGGATTCTTGTCAAAGGGGCCAAACTCATATTCTAGAGAAAAGACAGCCTTTTCAACAAATGGTGCTGGGAGAACAGGTTATCCAGTTGTAGAAAGGTGGAACTAACTCCTTACCTCTCACTTGAGATGAATCAAAGACCTGGAAATCAGGCCAGAGACTATGAAGTTATTAGAAGAGGGCATAGGCTTAACACTACAACAGATATGCACAGGTAGTTGCTTCCTCAACAAGACCTCCAAAGTGCAAGAAATTAAAACAAGAATCATCCCACTTGTTCATGGGATGGCATCAAACTAAAAAATTTTTGCTCATCAATGGAAACCATCAAGAAGCTAAAGAGAAAGCCTACAGAATGGGAGAAGATCTTTACCAGCTACCTCTCTGATAGAGGGCTAATATCCAGAACATACAAAGAGCTCAAAAGACTATACTAGCAAAAGAAATAACTCAATTAAGAAATTGGCAACTGAATTGATTTGTTTTATAGTATAGATTTTATTGATCTTAGATTTTTTTGTTTTCAAAATATCAACCTTTATGTGTGTCTTTAGAGATTGGTTCCTAATTAAACAAACCTTGCCTGACTATTATGAGTTGGCATATTTCTTGGGATGACGTCTAAACAGCTATAGTGTTAGTTAAAATTTCCTAAGCACTTTCTTTGTGCCAGGCAGAAAAATGATACTAAAGTGCAGAGGGATCACCCAAGGACCTGAACCAATAAGTAGTGGAGCAGGATCTGTGACCAGGAAGTGTGTTTCTAGAATTGATGCTGTAAACCAGGACACATGGCTTTTTTTTTTTTTTTTTCAGTACTGAGGATGGAACACAAAGGCATTCTACCTCCCGAGCTACAACTCAGCCCCATTTTTTATTCTTTCTTTTGAAACAGGGTTTCACTAAGTAGTCGTAGAGGATGTCTAAAGAACCATGATCCTCCTGTCTCAGCCTTCCAAATTTTTTAACCACACATGACTTCTATGTTTTAGTTCCACTCTTTGTGATGCAAAGGTAGCCAAATTTAGCTTATGCAAACATATTTTGCATTCTTGGTGGAATTCCCATGATGTGAGTTTAACTCAGAATGATATCCCCTGGCCGTGTAATTTTTTTTTTTTTTTTTTTTTTTTTTTTTTTGGTGGTACTGGAGGTGGAACCCAGAGGCTTTCTACCTCCAGGCTATAGTCCCAGACCCTTTTTTTTTAATATATATTTTTTTATTTGGAAACAGGGTCTCACTAAGTTGCTGAGAGCCTCACTAAGTAGCTGAGGCTGGCTTCGAACCTGTGTGATCCTCCTGTCTCAGCCTCCCAATTGCGGGGATTACAAGCGTGCACCACCACACCCGGCCAATATGACTGTTTTGTAACACACAGTATCATTGATTGTTATACATCTAGAAATATAATTTTAATATTAACTTAAAATCAGTGGAAGGCCAATCTGTCAGAAAAAAAACTAAGTAGAATCATAACTGAATATACTTGCTCCATAAACTACCCCCATAACCTTGCTGCATAAACTACCTTCATAAACTAAGTAGCTTGCTTCATAGAGTCTTCTTTTGAAACAAGAGCTCATGTACAAGCAGTGTCCCATAAAATTATACCACAGCCAGGTGTAGAATAGGGTTTCCACCTAGGTTTGTGCAAATATACTCTATGATGTTCACACAATAAAGTCACCTAATGATGCATTCATCAAAATGTAAGGTTGTGGTTAAGATATGCATTATTGTATATATAAAATTTCAAAATTCCACCCTGAAAAAATATGATGGCTGGTGCTTAACTAAAATCTAGTTTGTTTATTTTTCAGTCTTTTGAGAAAATTTCAGAGAAATGAGAGCTTGAAAATAGTCACCTGCACAGAGAAGGAATAGAAATGTTAAACCACAAACTTGGGCAATGAAGACGAATCACCTAAATAAGTAAAATTCTAGTTTTAGTGAAACAGAAGAAAAAGGCATAGAGAATTGTTAGAAGATTTTAAGAGTCCTCAATTAAGATATTTTCAGATCCTGAGCCTCCTTGCTTAAAAACTTTGTTCTGAAGAGATTGTGCTTGTTAAAATACACATTGCTGATGCCATCCTCAGATTTCCTGATTCTATGGGTTTGAGGTTGGGCCTAAGAATGTTCATTACTAACAATTTCCCAAATGATGTCAATACTACTGATCAGGGACCACACTTTTGAGAATTACTTCCCTACAATGTTTGCTGTATTTGCTAAAATGTCCACATTGTCAAGCTTACAACTTAAGAATGGAAATCTATATTTATACCAGGGACAAAGAAAGGAATTCCTAATGTCAACCAAGAAACTTAAGAAACAAAGAAAGGATATCTACCAAAACCCATATTAGTTCCAAGAAGAGCCAGCAACCTATCTTTCAAGAACTGCTGAATAAAGGAAGACTCTGCCTATGCCTTCATGTTGGAGAGTTGGTCCTATGTTTTATTTTAGTATCTGCAACATTTCTGGTCTAATTTCTAGGTCTTATATCCATTTCAAGCTTACTTTTGTGAAGACTGAGAGATATGGGTCTAGTTTAATTCTTCTACATATATATGTCCAGTTTTCCAAGCACCATTCATTGAAAAGGCTGATTTTGCTGGGCGTGGTGGCACAGGCTTGTTATCCCCACACTTGGGAGGCAGAGAAAGGAGGATCGAAGCCAGCCACGCTGACTTAAGAGACCCTGTTTCCAAATAAAAATATAAAAATAGGTCTGGGAGTGTAGCCCAGAGGTAGAAGGGCTTCCAGGAACCCCAGTACCACAAAAAAAAAGGCTGTCTTTTCTTCAATAAATACTTTTTGGCACCTTTATAAAAAATTAACTGGCTTTAAGTATGAAGAATTATCTCTGCACTTTCTATTCCATTACTCTGGTATATGAGTCTTTTTCATGCCAGTACTATACTATACTTCTTTTTTTCTTTAACTATAGCTTTGTATTATAGTTCAGGTATTGTGATGCCTCCAGCATTGTTGTGTGTGTGTGTGTGTGTGTGTGTGTGTGTGTGTGTGTGGTGTTGGGGATTGAACCCAGGGGTATTCTACCTCTAAGGTAAACCCCAGCCCAATTTTTTATTTTGAAAAAGGGTCTCATTAAGTTGTAGAGGGCCTCACTAAGTAGCTGAGGCTAGCCACGAACCCGTATCCTCCTGTCTCAGCCACCTAAGTACTGGGATTACAAGCATGCAACACCATGTCAGACTTCTAGCATGGGTCTTAATGCTCATAATGACTCATATTCTGGGTCTCTTGTCCTTCCGTATTAATTTTAGGAATTTTATATCTGTGAGAAATAATATTAATATTTTCATAGGAATTTCTTTGGTGATAATAGGCTAATAATTAGACCAGATACTGACTACCCTGTCTACTTTTGGCTAACATTGTCACCAGTAAAATAGAGAGAATATACTGAGTGCATTATAGTTAAGTTTCTATAATAGCTACAATAAGGTAAAGATCTATGCTTTACTCCATATGCAATGGTGAAGCCCTGGTATATTAGAAATCTTTCAGTAAAAAACAATAGTTGATTCAGACAAATATGAGCAAAATGGGGAGTATGTTATCTCATAAATCAGGAATATGTTAGATGGATCAAAGCATGCCCTGTGCATGTATCTCTATCACCTTGAACTTCATCAAGATGTATGGTTATAATGCACCAATAAAAAAAAAAGAAAACTGCCTTTAGAAATTACTAAAAAAAGAAAAAGAAAATTTATTCATAGTTGTCTCTATATGCTGAGAAAAACAGCAATAATTTTCCAAATTTCCCCATTGCTTTTGTGACTCAGTGTGATTTGCCAGGCTCTATGTATGACCCAGTTAATGTGGCTTGGGTAATGAATTACTATAACTGGTCAGAACAGGTCAGATTCCCTCCTCTCTAACTAGGATTAAGTCAGTTCTACCCAAAACATACGAGGACAAATGAGTAGAGGAAGGTGGATTCTACAGGGAATACAGGGAAGGAGGGAGAGAACAAGGCTTACTATTGCAACAATTCCTGCAATAAATATATTTAACTCTGTATGCTTGGCCTCATGTGACCTACACGGATTTGATCATGAGTCTTCATTTTATGATCACTCAAACGCTGCTGCTGTGCAGATTGCAGTGGGAGAACATGTTTAAGATCTTCCAGTGTCCCATGAGACAATAACTTCTTAGCTTTGGGTAAGTAGAGAGTTAGATAGGGTCAAGCCCCAGAGCTAGTCACCTTAGAACATGAATTGCCTTGTTTAAAGTTCTAATTCTCTTGTTTACACCATGTTTTAGCCTGTGTAGGCGACTACCACAAAAGACCCATTGACTTGGTGGCTTATAACTCAGAGTTCCGGAGTTGGAGAAGTCCGAGATCAGCAGATTCACTGTCTGTTGAAGGTCAGTTTCCTCATAGACAGCTGTCTTCTTATTGTAACTTTACATGGAGAAATGGTGAAGGGGCTCCCATGGGCTTTTATATAGCACTATGAGGGCTCTGCCCCCAAGACCTAATTGCCTTCCAAAGGCCCATTTTCTAATACCATCACATTGGGTGAGGATTTCAACATTTATAGTTTGGGGAATTTAAATGTTCAGACCATAGCATTCCAATAATAAATAAAATGTTATTTTTTTATATTCCTGGACATGAAAAAGTTTGGAAATAATGCTCTAGTAAAAACATAAAGTAGTACAAGGACAAAAACAGGCTATATGTTTTCTAGTTATTCTATAATGATCCCAGTGAAAGGAAACTTCTGGTATCTTAAAGTAGAAATCAACGTTCATACAACCTGGCAGTCTTGGTCATTATGCTGTTATTCAAGTTAAGTAGAAAATAAATATCATATGAAAGTGGCTTCTATACTCTAAGTAGGTGGAGATGGAGAAGGAAACGTGAGTAGGAAAGTTTTATATAGTTTGCTAGGTCTCCCCTCTGTCAGCCCTGCTCATCCCTGCTTTGATCTGAGAGATTAAAATCTGCTTTATTTTGCTTAAAACTTTAGTTTGAGGTCAAGAGTTTCATGACTCCAAAAAGCTTGCAAAACATCATCTTTTTGAACCCCAAGTCTTTTCTATTTTAGATATGTCAGCATTCACTATAGGAACTCTGAAATATTCTTTCCTTGAAAACCTCAAGCTAAATGCTATACTAAGTCCATAACTTACAATCCCCTATTTTGAATAATACAGGAGCTAAACTCTCTGGGACTGAATTTTTCATGTAGTTATGGTGCAATACTGTAGTTAGCTGTAAGGACATGGATTTAACTAAAGCTCAGAAATGAGCTTGTCTCAATCCCCTGGCTCACAAGAACCCAAGCAGGGCATATTATACACTGACTTGAGACAATTCTGGCACGAGTCCAATAAGAAAATAACATACACCAGGTTCATGCTCAGTTATCTATAGTATTTTTAAATTACCTAAATAAAATTTTTAAAAGCAAGAAAAAAAACTCATAAAAAGCTAACCAGCACATTTAGGAGACATGTTAGTTCTTAAAGACCTCATTTCAGAATCACACAAAGATGATTTTAAAAGCCAAGTCTGGGAGTGAGACATACAGTTCTGGGTTTGCAACAAATTCTGACAAGATTTCACACACTGTCAGAGAGGTTCTTTTCTCTTTCCTGGCTTCCCTGCAGTGGGAGAGGGACCGGAGCCAATGTCCCAACCTCCCTGCACTCAGGGAGCCACTCTGACCCAATTCCAGAAGCCCAAGGGCTGTCCTTAATTAGTATTGTAATTTATATTGCACAATTATGCAAATTGGGTACATAAACAAAATTATCCTTTCAGTTTGGCTTTGCTGCCCAAGAAATGCAAAGCCAGTTAAAGATAAGAATAAAGAAAACAGAATACATTTGCTTTAATGCAATGCACCATTTTTTAATTTATCCATTCTTTTGTTTTATTCTTTCACTTTGCACTTGGGGTTTTAAGTGTTTTCTATTTCCCCATTTTTTTTCTTATTTTATGCTTCTGTTCTCTTTTATCTATACTTGGCTCTTTTCCTTGAGAAATTTTCCACCTCATTAGTTCTTTTGCAGGGATTCATAACTCTTTGGGCCATTCCTTTGTTTCTTGATATGACTATCATCTATCTGTAGTTTCCTTTTGTTTTTATTTTTTATATTTTGCTCTCAGATTCTCCCCTTTCTGCTAGCATCCTTTTCCATTTGGTTCTTTTTCCCCATTTAGTTTGACTTTCTTTTGTAGCTGTGTGTGATGCTCCTTGCCAGGTATCTAGCAAACTCCTTCAGGATCCAATCACTTTTTTTTTTTTTTTTGAGAAAGCTGAAAATAATCATGACAAATAACAGAACTTGAGAACTGGGAAACTTCAAAATACAAAGCTTAGTGAAATCAAACTAGAAACCAATGCCTGATCATAATAGATTATATTCAAATAGGTATTATCCACCAAGTAATCAATCAATATATCATCATAACAAAGATAATTTTCTAATATTGGATCATTTTCTTATTGAACCAGCCTCTTTGAATAGCCTTAAAATTATATGAAAGATTAGAAAATCAAAAATATCGAAAGCTAGTGGAAAACAAAACCTTCTAGATGGAGCTGGATGTGCAAGGAGAGTGGATTCTGTGATTGACACCAGGTGGGGAAGGAAGGACTTCTGAGGCGATTTCTAACAGAGGTGCTTGAACAGACTGGTGAGAGCTGAATTGCTCATTTCTTTATCTACCCAGAACCGTGGCTCCCAGGGGGAAGTTCTGCTTTTCATTCAACAGCCCTCTGGCTGCAGAAATAGCAGTCAAATTAAAATGTAACCCAAGGGGCATCCCGCCCAACTTGGGTAAATCATAGCACCCTGCCTCTGGCTATAACTTTTTCCATTTTGAGTAACATCCAAATGCCTTGTAGAGCTTCCCATACATATCTTTAGCCCCTGTAGGCCTTTCTCCTCTAACTCATCTCCTAAATTCTTCTCATTTGTTTAACAATTTCCAGCCATTCTCATGTCTTTTGCCTCAATGGTCTGTCTTCCTTAATTTATTTTTTCTTGTTTCTTCTCTTCTTTTTCTTTGCCTTTCTTTTCTTTTCTCTTCCTTCTTTTCTTTTCACTAGGGTTTAAACTCAGGGCATCCTGCATCCTCCAGCCTCTTCTGATTTTTTTGATAGCTGACTTCTTTTTGCCATTTGTCTCTATGCAGGTGTTATTTGAGAACTATTATCTTTTAACTCTACTGTCAATCTCCATCTCTCAACCCATCACTTGTTATGCTTTACCTCGGTACTATTTGAGATTTGCTTCTGTATTTACTTACATTTGTTCTGTATTATTTATTTACATTTGTTCTCAGGTATGTATCCTGTACTTTGACTTATTTCTTGCCTGTCTTCCCTCACTAGCATATTAAATTCTCGTCTGTCTGTTCTATTCCCAGGACAGTGTCAGAAACATAGAGCATTCTCAAAACTTTCTTGATTTAAGTGAATGAATTTGTGATTACTATAGAATGGGCAATGACCCAATTCTGGCCAGTTCTCCAACCCCTGGAATTGTAGGCTTTGTAATAAAAAGTGAATCGAGTTCTTTTGGGCATTGGGTGCGTGGACTAAAAGACATAAATCTCCCAGTCACTGGGGTTTGTACCCTGTGAACAAGAGCAAGCAAGCAAGAGAGAGCCAGTGCAGGGAAGAAGAAGGAGAGGGAATTCACGGGTGGTAGGAAGGCTGAGATTGTAGGAGTAAGGTGGAAACTGAGCTTGCTTAGTGTTTATCCATTGGTTTCTGATGTCCCTGGGGCAAAGCTGCATTCTTATGTAATGTGAAACCCCTCCAGGTCTTTTCTGTAATTTTGGCTTTTCCTTAAGCTAATATGAATTGGGCTTTAACCTTTTACAATTAAAGACACATCTAACAATGTAAGACAATATAACATGCCTTAGAACTCAGAAAATCAAGGGAAAATGAATATTTGAATCAAGATTCTGCTCTTAATATCTTCCTGTAACTCCACTAACTCAGCAATAACCAGATCAAAAATGTAAAAAAAAAAAAGTTTCATTCAAACTTTCCCAAAACCTAAACTTAAATAATTTTAGTACACTTCTATAGATTAAAAAATTAAATATCTGGAAAGGTATAGTATTGTTATCTAAGGATAAATATTATAAATTGGTAATTAGAATAATCTACATTGTGCTGAGGTAAAAAAACTACTAAGGAATTGGTAGATTATTAGATATTTTTTTAAATTTCCTATTCAAAGTAGATTGCTATTATTCCTTCTAGAAATTTGTGATCACTTTCCTAAACATGATAATCCTCTATATTGTTTTAAAATATTTCTGCTTCTTGTATTCACATTTTCATTTCTAATTATTATTTGCTTTTTATTTCACACTGAAAAAAAGAATTTTTTGTAAGACAATATTTCTGTGATTCATTTGTTGATGTAAAATTTCACAAATTCAATTAAATTTGTATTTCTCTGTCCCTAAATTTTGTATTTGTTTTGTTATAAAAATCTAGATATATTATTGAGATAAAATCTCATTTTTTATATTTATTTTGAATATAATAACTGCAAAAACCCATGAGCTTGTCTTTGAGATCAGTTTTGGAAATGTATAAATGGCTGAAATCTGGTGCGATAATGTTCATAGGCTCCCAAGTAGTTTAGGATTATGGCTTTGTTTCCCCATTTTTAACCAATGATTATTAAGGCAAATGGTTTTCTTATTTACTGTTGCTTTTGTTTTATTGCTTATTTTTAATATTTTGAAGAATATTTTAATAAAAATATTTATGTAATATTAAATTGTGACCATATGTGCTTTCTGTACTTTCTGTTACTTATTTTCTTATTTTGGGCTAATTCTGGTCTATTTTTGTAAACAAACTCTAAAAGCTTGAAAAACAGTGTATTTTCTGTTGTGGGATGGCAAATCTTTACAAATATCTATTATTAACTTTTCCTTTTATTTCCTTGATTTTGTTATTTAAATTACATACTTCTCTAGTGATGTGGCAGCTATCGACTTGATAATTTATATTTCATATGCATATTATATTTTCCTTTAAAATTTCTATAAAAATTATTCATACTTTATACTTGCATCAATATCAAAGACCAAAATTAAGCACCAGCCAGGTGTGGTGGCGTGCACTGTAATCCCAATACTCGGGAGGCAGCGACGGGAGGATTGTAGGTTGTGGACCAGCTTCAGCAACTTTGTGAGACCCTGTGTTTACATGAAAAATAAAATAAGCCTGTGAATGTGGCAAAGAGGTAGAATGGCTCAGAGTCTAATCCTTACTACCAAAAGGAAGGGGGAAAAACAAATGAAAGAAACAAGAATCATAGTTGAATTCCTCAAAATAAATAGAAAATCTTGGTATACCCTTCCTTTTGTAGTACTCTTTCTCTTCTTCGTGTCCTCATTCCTTTCTAAGTTCTGTTAATATAATCTACATTTTATTATCCAAGCATTATTCACTCTGAACCTTTTAAATATTTAAATCTATTTTACCAGTGATGTTCATATTTGCATTCAATTCTCTAAAAATATTAGAGTGATTTTATAAACCTATATTTATGCTTGTTTACCACTGTGTTCGTATGCCCTTTGTAGTATATGGGACATCATATGATCTTGGAGATTTTGGTTAAAAAACCATTGTGAGAAAACATAAAAAAAAAAAAAAACTGGCCCAATTGAAACTTCAACTACCACAGTGAGTATTGCTTCGGTAAGCACATGTTAACACAAAACATCTTACCACCAAGATTATGGTAAATACATACAGGGAATTTTACCAAGATGGCTTCATTTCTGCACAGTCAAACACACACACAAGAACATGAATGGGAATGAATACTTCGCTGTTTCCCATGTGCTGGTACTCTTGGGATATGAGATGCTTATGCTAACTTCAAGTTATTATCTTTTTCAATGAATTCACCTGTAAATACCTGTGCACATTTGTCCCAACTCAGTGGCACACTGCAGTTACATGGGGATACTTTTAAAAGCTACTAATGACCTGGTTTCTCATTAGAACAATTAAATCCAAATCTCTATGGTTGAGACCCAGCCTTAGGTATTTTCTAAAGCTCCCTGTATGACTTGAGAGGATTTCCAAGAAAAAGTACACAGAAGAGAGAATGGAGTACAAGTCCTTGGTCTAGTTATGTCTGTGGATATGCACAGCAATTTAATATATAAAAGACCTTTTCAGGATATTTAAAAAGTGATCCTGAGAAACAAAACTATCTTTAGGACTAGGATGGCTACATCAAAATGAGGCAAAGCACTTAAATCATTATCATTGCAATAACCATCTCAAGTTTTCTAATATGCAAGTGACTGAAGTGTCCATCTTTGGTTTGGGGTAAGGATAAAGACGGGAGCCTGTCAAAGAGTTCAGCTAAAATTGGCTTAGGAAAACAGACTGCAACCCAATTTTTTCATCAACGGATGAATGGATTACAAAACTGTGTTATATATACACAATGAAATTTTATTCAGCCAAAAAGAAAAACAAAATTAGGTTATTTGCAAGAAAATGGAAGAAACTAGACAATGAGTGAAACTAGCTGGTCTCAGAAAGCAAATGTATGTTTTCTTTCATATGTGGGAGCTAGAGAGAAATTGGGTAATGAAGAGACTTCGGATTAAAAAGTAGATTCTAATGGAGGGAAAAAGGAAGCCTGGGGGAGCCTGGAGGGAATATAGAGATATAATGAAAGTAACAATTTGAATAATGCTATGTATATACAAAATTATCAATGCCAATCTCAAAGACATGGGGAAGGGGAAGAAGTGGTGTAGAATCAGGAGGTAAACTTACCAAGTATTGTGTGCCTGATATTCATACCACTCGATACCTCTGTACGATGTAAATTATAATACACCAATAAAGGTATATAAAAATATAGGCTCTGTGTAAATTTGGCTTGAACTGTCTTTCACAAGAAATTTGGAAATCATATCTTTAATATTGGGGTCTTACAATATTTATTTAGTTTTAGACATAATTATTATATAGATGTTTTCTGATTTTATTGAGTCCCAGACATTTCAGTTCAGAATATTAATCAAATTATCTAATTTTGAGAATAGAGCCAGAGAATTATTCTCTCTGAAAATGGTCTTTGGGTATCAATTATTAGCATAATAATCATGTTTGATTTAGTAGAAAATAGCTAGAAAACAAAAACTAGCCAGGCGTGGTGGCTCACGCTTGTAATCCCAGCATTTGGGAAGCTGAGATAGGAGGATCGTGGTTCGCAGATCTCAGCTACTTAGTGAGGCCCTTTGAAACTCAGTGAGACCCTGTTTCAAAATAAAGAATATAATATAGGTCTGGGGCTGTAGCTCGGAGATAGATATATAAAAGAAACATATTTAAGCGTTGGGGCCATTTTCTTATATGTGCGTTCCTAAACACACTATGAGGTGATAAATTAACAAAAACATTCCAACTATGGCTAACATTACAAAGAAGGGAGTCAATTGCCTGTTTAACATATGATAACAAACAGGATCACATTGATTTTTTAAGTGTAAAATTTGTTAGAATCAATAAATTTAGTGAACATACTTAGACCTCCTACAAAAGAGATAAAGTCTAAAAATAAAAGCACAGCCAGCCATGGGGATGCATGCTTGTAACTCTAGAACTTGGGAGACTGAGACAAGAGGATTACATATTCTTGGCCAGCCTTAGCAACTTCACAAAGTCCTCTGCTATTTAATGAGACTCACTTTCTACATAAAAATAGGGCTAGAAATGTAGCTAGCCCTATAGAAATGAAATGCCCCTGGGTTCAACCCCAATATCACTAAATAAATAAGAGTAAACTAAATTAGCTTCATAGAGCTAAAACCTCTAGTTACTTTTGGTGCCTTACTTGGTAGATGAATTACAAAAATTGGTAATATTCATTTTATTGTTTGTGCTGCTTTTTACAAATATAAGCATTCCCAATAGCCTTAATTAAATTTTAGAGAAAGGTTTCTTTGTAAAAGAAGGTATATTTTCCAAAGATGTAGCTTGATTGATGAAATAATATTAAAAATAGAATCTTTAAGGTTTTATCTCACAGAGAGTAATTGAGAAGATAATGTGAATTCAGTGCATTCTTTAGTGATTTTCACAGTCTTGTGGTTTTCAAATAGTGCACCTGGATCAGTCGCATCAGTGTCACTTGAAAAATCTTAAATGCAAATTCTCAGGCTACATCCCACCCTTTGGAACGAGAAACTTGAAGATTGGGAGCCCACTAGGAGGTTGGGGCCCAACTTTTCTTCAAAAAGTCCTTATTGTCTTTTTGTTATACTCCATAGTTTGAGAATATCTGAACTAAGACAAGTGCCAAAAAAAGGCATTTGTTTTATTATGTTTAGAAAACATTTTACCTGTAATGAAAGAAAAACATGCCCAGTAGTGCTTATTTCCAGCAGAAATGATCAGGGTACCTGTCATCCTGTTATATTTTTCCATTACATGTCAAAAATCATGATTGGTTTGCATCATCTTTCAGTGTACACTGAAGTGATCATTAATTCCTTACATTTGCTTTCAACTTTTTTTCAAGCAACAGTGTTAGATTTCACATGTGCTTTACTTACCTCATTGAGATAATGTTACTATAATGATCTCACTTATATGTTGCATAATTAGGCCTAATATCTCCCTAATGAGATACACCATGTTATTTGGAACCAGCTGTTCTATCATGGAAAGCAAGGAACATTCTATGTTAAATATTCCTAGACACTCCAAATATAACAGAAATGGTGATTTCTTACAAATTATTTTTAATTCCTTTCTTTAGTAATCTGATTATTTTAGAATTGATATTAATATTCACAGTAACTTAAAGAACGAAGAAAGCTAACTGGCTTTGGCAAGAAAGATAGTGTGCAAAGACTGTTAGGCTAGGGGAATAAAGGCTCTCAGTTATCAAGGAAACGCAGTAAATTAAGAATGTAGAACAGACTACTCCAACATCCTTGCATATGTATATTTATATCACAGGTAAAATGTTTATATTATAGTTTAAAATCTATTTCATAATAAGAATATATTTAGTTTTTAAGGAAGAACAAATGGCCTTGGGAATGCAAGAATCACATTTTTCGTAACTGCTTATGTATGTTCAGCAAATATATAATAAAATGTAAGTAGCCATGTATTCTGTGGGGTTGCTGCATTGCTTATTCACTCATATAAAAATGCTTGTGTGAAATTTTAATATAGACAAATGAACACACAATAGACATGTGTTGATACACAAAGCAAACTGCATGGAGGCACTGCCATTAGCCCACATTCAATAGTGTTTCTATTCCCCTGCTCAAGGTAAATACACAAGTATTTATCTAAACTGTATTTGCTTGTTAATGAAACCAGGACATGCAGCATTTTACAAAAGTGTGGTGAATTAATGGATAAGATTACCTCACCTCCCTACATCCTGAGTCTCTACAGAAGAGGGAATGAAGGGAGACAAGCCGAACCGTGATGCTCCGGGACTCCCTTGATCCTGCCTGTCACCGTTTTCAAGCAGGCTCAGGGCCTCAGGGGAGTCTGGCTGTTCCAGCCTCCCTCAGCCAGCCAGACGGTAACGGCCCACTGCTTTTATTCATTACCCTGAATGTAATGTACTAAATTTAACAAGTAACACACTCAGCGGGAATTTATTGGCCTTTTGCAGCATGATTGCAAGGTAGGATATGGATATGGATTCCAATTACTGTTGACACCCAGATAAGAAGAACAAAGCCTGTATATAATTATTAATCAAAGTTGAGAGTTTAGGGAAATTAAAATAAATAAATAAATACACGACTCTGTACTATTCGAAGTAAACATGCCCAGGTTTAAAGAACCTTCCCTGATTTATACAAGAGGACCTTTCCAATTAAATACAGCAATAATAAAATAACAACAATAAAGGAAAAGCGCTCCTTTTATAAAGCAAAAAATTTTACATAAAAATAGCTGCATTGAGCAGATTTAGAGAGAAAGTTAAAAAATTTCAAACACAGACTCATGTGTAGTATGTATATAAATAGCCAAATAAACAGGAAGCTTTAAATAGGATTTCATATTTAATTTAAAAAATTTGCATAACATTGTTGTTACAGAAGATAGAAACGTATAGATTTATTAAAATGTGGTAGAAGTGATTTTTCCATGACATAGTACTATAGTTCCTATATTTACAATTCTGGGTTTACCTTATCATGAAAACTAAATATTGTTGGCATGTAGATATTTATGATGAACCCTAAAGAGCCAGAATTATTAAGAGATTTCAGGAGGTTTGTTGTTATTATGGTTTGATTTATTTATAAAGGCCATAAAAACACAGTAAATATAAAGGAAGAGAATAGAGAGAAAATGTGTTTTCATTTTGCCATACTGTATAGGAAAGAACAATGGAGACTATAAAGTATATAAAAGCAAAAGGAAATGCAGCCTTCTCAGTGATTAACCCAAATGACCAACTTGAATTATTGAAACTTGAGCAGCATACATCACCAATAAAGGCTTGAGCCTCACTTTACACAGATTCATATCCTGCTTTTAATAATTACTAGCTCTCTGATCTTAAACCACAGCTCTAACTCCTCTTTGCCTGTTTCTCACAATGGTAAAATAAGTATGATTATAGCAGCTACCCCTATTAAAACACTAAAATAAAATAATCCTGATAAATTATTTAATACAGAGCTGGGTACAGAGTGAATATTCAATATTCAATAAATATTAGTGATTTTAGGTTATTTTGTATTATTTTACCCTACCTGGTACTGAAACTCATTAAACCAGTTAGCGAATACCATTATCTTTATTTTACAATCCAATACCCTTCAGTATAAATTTATGCTCAAATATTTCAGTGGAGAGGATAATTTGGATTAGTTTGAATTTGAGGGTCACAGTTTTGTACCACAGTCTTGCCACATAACTATGAAGTTAAATTACAATTAGGATACTCAGAGTGCCAAATATATAACATTGGCCTAATGAAACCTGCCTTTGAGAACATGTGGCAAAATTGGAAAGCATGAACAAATGTATGTATATGCCCGAAACTCAGCACATAGCCTGCTCTTATCCAAATATGGAGATATTTATGTATCAGGTACCTAGAGATTAACCTTAATATGTAGTCATCAGTGCGAGTCCTCTAGATACCATTCCTTTACATAGAAAATGAAATGAAGAATGACCCAGGCCAATATATTTTTTAGACCACAGAGTTAATAAAATAGCAGAGCAACAGCCTCACTTACCCTAGGTCAAAATGACGATAAGCCAGTATTATTTTTACTGTATTAGCAACCACGTTCAGTTACTGAAAAGTTAAAGGCAGATAAATGACAAAGTGTGTGTGTGTGTGTGTGTGTGTGCGTGCGTGCGCGCGCGCGCGCGCGTGTGTGTGTGTGTGTGTGTGTGTGTGTGTGTGTAAAAGGCATGTATTGGTACTATTGATAGTGATAGCTGGTGTACAATTCACTTTCAAACAGTGATTACATGAAAATCCTCTGGATTATGCCATGGTTTCTCCTGCCTTTCCTAAGAATGTCCTGTAGCTCACCTAATTAAGGCCTTATAAATTGGAATATTGAAAAAGAATTATCAACAGAAGTATAAAGATGCACTTCTATAACAATGTTACCTAATGATGCTTTGGGGGGCTCAAACTTCAAAAGATCCATAAAACACAAAAAAGCAGTTAAGTAATACAAATTTCATCATTTTAGTAAATCGCTGCATAACAATGAAATGATAAATTGAACAATTTAAAAAACTTTCAATCAAATAGTATCATATTATGGATATGAGTCTTTTGAAGTTTTATTATTGAATCTGTCATTGTAACAGAAGAAGTTTTTATTCTACAATACCCAGGATCCTCATATAAAAACTGTTCATACAACTGACAGAAACCTTGTCTTCTGAGTCTGAGAAACATAAAGAGTATATTGTTTTTAAAAAAAATTAAGAAGAAATTAAATCAAGTACTACTTTAAGTAAATATGTAAATGCTTGCATTGAGGAAAATGTATTTGTTCATTCATTCACTTTATAGTGAAAGATTAAGTATTTCCTCTTAGCCAATCATGTGTTATCACTGACAATTCTACCTTGTATGATGGATGAGGTCATGGCCCTCACCTGTGCTCATATTCTAGTAGAAAAGATATGAAATAATTGTACAATTACAACTTTAGAGTGTTGCTATTCTCCCACAAAGGAGAGAGACTTGTCCACCTTACTGTAGATGTATTTGCCAGAACCTAGAACGAGTTTCTGGCACAGAGAATTCAATGAATATTTACTGGATGAATTCTTTGATGAACTAATGACTTATGTTTAATTCTTTCAAAGTTCTCAAAAATTTTAAAATAAAACTGAAGTGTATTTCCTTTGAATTAAAACACTGACATAGGCTGGGTGTGGTGGAGCACGCTTGTAATCTCAGCATTTGGGAGGCTGAAACCAGAGGATTGTGGTTCATGGACAACCTCAGCTACTTAGCAAGCTCTTTGCAACTAGGTGAGACCCTGTTTCAAAAACTGGAAAGACTAGAAAATAGGGCTGGGTGTGTAGCTCAGAGGTACAATGTCCCTGGATTCCATCCCCAGTACTGAAAGAAAAAAAAAAAAACTGACATAATGAATTCTAGCAAATGAGTAAAGTCTTCTAGGTTTTTAAAATATGAAACACTAAAAAAATCTGTTTGCATCCCAATAAACACATGAAGGTATTTATAATACCAAATTCTACTTTGGGCAGTTTTACTTATTTTTAACATGGTCATGTATTTTAAAGAACCCTTATTTCTGATACAACATAATTTTACTTATGCTTTGTTCCCATGTTCATAGTTAATTTATTTATATCTTGTTGTTAAATTCCCTTTTCTTTCAAATAAATTCACTTAAAAATCCTAAAAAAAGAGATGGTATTGATTATTCTCTAAAGTACCATCAAAACTCTTCTGGTACTCTGGACCCTTAATGACATTACTTTTTTACAGACACATTTTTTTCTACAACCTCAATCAGAAATTCTTTCTCTTTTGGACTTTAATTGCTATACCAGTTAGGTACTTGAATTTAAAACCTATTCCAGGCTACCTATATCAAAGATAGTTATGAAAATGTTCTCACTCCAGGAAAGCAGAAACTACCTTATCCTCTCACAATAACCAGCGTAATGCTTTGCACTTCTCAGTTGGACTTCAATAAATACGTGATGAATTGAGTTAAATTTTGTCTTTTAAAAATAATGTATGCATGCATCTGATGTAAAAGACTTGATAGGAAAGCATTGCTGATGATATGATACCTCTTAAATAATAATTCAGACTGCCCATTATTTGTCCCAAAAAAAGAACTTATATTTACTAAACTCCTAAGATGCAATAAGGATTTTACATGTGATCTAATGTAGTAGCCACAGTATATGAACTGAGTATTATTGAAAACATAGTTTCTCTGAGGAACTGGAAGCTTAGAAAGGATATATGTTTCCAAGGTACAGTAGATTTAAATGTCAGTACTCTCCAAATTGCCTTACCCCAAAATCCAAAATACTCTTTCACACTTTCTAGTAGGGATCCAATATTTCAATTCAGGAAGAGCTTCCGATGACAAGGTGTAGAAGGTATATATTTTAAAAGAGAAACTGATAACCTAAAGATTACTTATAAAAATTACACAGATATTTTAAGCATATAAAGCTATATCTCATGAGAGATTAAAAAGTAACAGTGTTTTAAGCCAAGAAAATAGGAAATGATACTGCATGGAAAGGAAAAGAATTGGGCCTTACCAAAAGCAGTCTGATCTTTGTATCTCATTCCTAGGTAGTAACCTCTAACTAAACCTTTGGAATTTTCCAAGTGATAGGGATAACTTGCTTATTTATGGTGGTTCTTTCAGAAAAGCAACGTATTATATCAGTCAAGCAATCATGCCTATCTATGTAATAAAACACGAATAACTGGATCTCAAGTGAACTTCCCAAGTTGTCAATACTCCATGTCTATCGTGAAGGTTCCAATGTGGAAAAAAAGCTTGTGTTCAAAATTTAATTATGAAGGCAACAGTTTTGGGGGGTTGGGGGCCTAGTAAGAAGTGATTAGGCTAGGAAGGTAGGTGAATGGATTGATATTGTTGTGATAGTCGGTACATTTTAAAAGAGAGGTTCAGCCACCTCTCTTCTTTCTGCTTTTGTCACAGGTTGGTACTGTGGGCAAAAAAGCACTTCCCAGATACTGGCCCTTCAATCTAGACTCTCCAGGCTCTAGAACTGTTAAAATTTCATTTTATTTATTGCAAAATTTCCAGCCTGTGTTATTTTATTTTAGCAACACAAAAAATAAGACACACATCACTAGAAGGAGAGCCTATCCTGAAAGACAATAGAAACTTTGGATTTAAAACCCTCTTTGACCTTCGCCATGTGCCTTTCTTATGTATCATTTATCTATACTAATGGAACTGTGAGTGTGTTAAGTTTCAGTGAGTTCTGAGTGTTTATTATAAATTATTGAGCCCAAAGGTGGTTTTGGAAAACCCTGACCTTGTAGTTGATGTATGAAGTAAGGACGGTCTTGTGTAGATTCTTTCTTGTAACTCTGTGATTTTATGCTAATTCAGTGCATTTGGGCCAAAAATATCTCAAATGGACTTTGTGATCTGAAAGATTAAGCTCATAACTCCATGTAGATGAAAACAAAGTAATGCCGTAATTTTAAAGACTTTTGAGCATTTATTATTGTAAAATAAAGGTTTGTAGGGAAGAGGAACATAACAAATTACCTCAAATATTCATAGTATTATCACAGACATATTTGGTATTGTTCTAGAGACAAAATTTGATTCAGTAGGAGAAAGAACTTTCTAAAAATTAGACCTGTGTGAAGATGCCATTAACTGTGTATGGACATACTAAGCACGTGACCTAAGTAAACTTTAATTCCTAGTATAAAATGCTGTACAAGCCAGATATTTTGTTAATGGATTCCAGCCTCAGAAAAAAAGAGATGATGATAAAGGTATCCTCTAAATCAAATATTCTGCTATTTCATGATGCCCATTGCTATTTCATCAAAATTGCAACTAACAAAACCCATCTTACACATGTCCTAGGCCAAAGTACTAGATTTTACTCTTCCAAAGATCTATAGTTTTGTTTTACTTAAAAATACCAGCTTATTTTCAATGCAGTCTAATATGCTGTCCAAGTAAAAGCTTTAACAAATATAAGGAAAAATAATTCTAGAAAATAGTATTTAAAGTTCTATGGTATTGGCCCATATCCTCCAAAGCAAATTTTTGTTATTAGCAGGGTAAACTAATGAATGATTACCTTCAAATAGTAACAGAAATATTTTTCTGAATGAAACTTTTCTACCAACAACATAATTTTTTTTCTGAAAAACTGAAAAGCTGCCCCTTCCTCAATATAAAATTTTATAAACCACTATGAAAATTACCAATCTGTTACAACTCAATAAAATCATAGAAAGTCCTTTTCAAATGAACCATAAATGAATATAAAAAATCTAAAGTCTCAGAGAAAATAAACTGAACACATGATAACAATGAACTATAATACAAAATATATTTGCTTACATATTCATAAAAGAAATTCATTTCATGAAACTTGTTTCTACACTATAATCACAATGAGAGCTGGCATATCAACAGCTGCTGAAATATGCTTTCTCAGGCTACCTGAGTAATTGCTATTTCTGTCTACTTAACTGAATTCAAAGTTCTTGAGTAAAACTCTCAGAATGTGAGCTTTATTAATCCGATAAAAACTAACCTGTTTCTTTATATAAGCAGCATCTTGAACATTTCTGCTAATGTTCTAATCAATATTGTCGGAATAAGCAACCAGAGAGCACCATACTCAAGCTAGCTAAGTTCACGCTTCTGAGATGTTTCTTAATATGGAATAAAAATATGAATCTGATCATTAGGGATATTGCAAATCAAAACCACAGTGAAGTATCACCTCACACCTGCCAGAATAGCTTTTATCAAAAAACTAAAAGGCAACAAGTGTTGGTATGGCTATGGAGAAATTGAAACACTTGCACATTTCTATGAGGAATGCAAAATAGTGCAGTTGCTATGGAAAGCAGTATAGAAATTTCTTCCAGTATTATAAGTAATGTAGCCATATGAGAGTGGGAAAATCTTTTTCTAGGTACTTACCAATAAAAAAATTTTTGAAATGTGAATCTCAAAAGAGGTGTTAGCACTCCTCTGTTCATTTCAGCATTATTATTAATAGTCAAGATGTGGAGACAACCTAAATGTCCATCAACAGGTGAGCAAGTAAAGTGGTATGCATGATGTATGATGGAATACAAGCCAGTTTTTAAAACAGAAGGGAAATTTGCAATAAACACAAACACTGATGGCATCAAGGGCATTCTACTAAGGGAGGCAAGACAATCACAGAAAGAATCCTTATTCCCTTATGTGAGGTACAAATATAAAGAATCAATCCATGCTGTGGTAGTTGCCAAGGTCTGTGGGTGAATGAGTGGTTACTATTCAGTATGAAGACAGTCTCAGTTAAGTGAGATGAATACGTTCTAGAAATACAACATTTTGAATCTAGCCATAAGCAATGTATTTTACACTTACAAATATGTTAAGTGGGTAGATCTCATGTTAAGTGTTTTTAACACAACAAAACAGAATATTAAGTAAAAATTATTCCATATGAGGAATATAAAAATCCCTGAACTGATTTCTCACAGAGTATTTTATAATCACTCTACAAAAATTAAGTTTGGAGTTGTTTATGGCTATCCTGTATGTTTTCATGACATTCTTATACTTTTAAATCCAAGGTTCATCCTACTCCTGGATCCTGTGACAAGTTAGATATTACCTGAAAAAAATTAAGTTTATATAATATGTAGACTGTAGTAAACATATAGAAAAAATCATGTAAAATGTTATTCTATAGCAAAGCAATGTTTTCAAACAAGAAATAGATTTTTATTATTAATTTGGGACCAAAACCAGTAAGAAAATATAGAAAATAGGTCATAAAATCTTACATTTCATTTTGTGAACTAGTGTAACTCTTCCTGGAAAAACCTCTCCAATTCCTGATGTGGAATTAAAATAGATTGAAAGAACCTCAGAACTGGAAGAGAACTCATTAACCTATAATTCTGCTCTTACAGTCAAAGTAAGATATTCTCCAATGGTTTCAGAATAGAATAAAGGTCTAAGTTTGGTGATGTATTACTGAGTGATTGGAGTATATATACAAAGTACCACAGCACTGAATAAAAGGCATCCAAATAAATAGAAAACTATAATTTTATTAGCTTCAATAAATACATAGTAAAATTGTATTCTATTTATATCTAACAAGTGGGATATGAGATTAGATTTCTGTCATAATGAGCTAGCTAGCTACAAATTAAAAATCATTATTTTGGGGTTTTGTATGTTTTTTAAATAACTAATGTTTTATTCATTAACAAACAGTACTGCTATTACCACCACTATTCTCAGTGTTTCATTTAACTTGTACAGGTCACAAGTACTTCTTAGAGTTCAATTAATCTCAGTCCTCTTTGCATATTTCAAGGGTTATTCTTTACCCTTTTTCTTCCTCAGTCAAAATGTCTATCTGAGGGTTGAGATTTTCAAATAATGCTTTTTAGGTGCAAGAGTTATTAAAACTTTCTAATATGTTGGTTATTCTTCTATAAAGTGGTTATAACAACAGATAATTCATCCAGGAATGACAGTGACAGATTACTTATGGTTTATATGAAGGATGACAAGTAAGTTGTAGAATGATAAAAATTAAATACATATCAAAGAACTGAAAATATATATTAATCAAAAATTGGATATGTAGCATGCATTGAAACAGTAAATTTACCAATAACTGATTTTCTGTTATCATGCATTCAATATTAAATAAGGGGATATTGTTCACTTTATTTTAGTGAATAATATTATCCAAACACAGCCCCCAACAGATGGAAATTTTAATGAATTTTTAACCAGTATTTAGAAAGTATATCAGTAAAAAGTATATAACAAGCAGCAGTATTCAGTAAATGTGAATAGGTAGACATAAGTCACGTAGATTAATATTATAATAAAAAGTGTTCTGAGGCTAGGTGCAGTGGTGCACACCTTTAATCCTTCTATGTGGTAGGCTTGAAACAAGAGAACCATGTGTTCAAGGCTGGCCTGTGCAATTTAGCATGAATCTCAATCAAAATAGAAAAAGAGCTTGATTGGGCATGGTGGTTCAGGCCTATAATCCTAGTACTTGGGAGATTGAGATAAGCAGATTGCAATATGGAGGCCAGTCTCTACAAGTTAGTGGGACTCTGTTTCAAAATTATAAAATGGGGCTTGGATATAGCTGAGAGGTAGAATGGCCCTGAGATTAATGGCTAGTACCCTACCACCATCACCACCAAAAAAAGGATTGGGCTGTAGCACACACTTGGAGAACACTCCTCGTTTCAATTCCCTGTATGGGAAAAAAAATTCTGCTATGAATTTTTTTTCATAAAAAGGAAACCATAGAGGTGACTTTCTCAAAAGGCAAAAATTTCTAAATTTTTATAAACAATCATATACTTTTCTCCAGTCTCAATAATATATATGTACTTATTATGCTCAGCAAAAACACTTGATATTTTATATTATGTTTTTCTATTTTTATCTTAACTGTGCTTCCCAACATAGTGACAGAGATGTACAACTTTTTGAAGTAGATTGGAATGGATCTTTGTGCCCCATGACAAGACAATTCTCATGCTTTGATTTGCCCCTGTAATATTGGTCTTCTCTAAGGGTGCCAACTAGAAAGCTATGTCGCTGCAGAAGTCTGGTTCTAATATAATACTACTCATTCTTTATTCTGAGAATTAGATAGAAAAGACTACATTGGAGAAGGTATGAAAGGAGACTTTGTGTGTGTCCAGTACTCCTTCCTCTAGGATTTCTTCACAACTTAATTCAATTTCAGATACATGAATGGACTGATTCATAGCTGATATTCATAAGATGATTCTACTTAAACTTGCTCAGCTGTTGGAATCACCAGAGATTAAGGTGCTCTTTTTGAAATATCATGTAATATTGGCATAGTACATTTTAACATATGAGCTTGAAATGCTTAATTCCTAAATGAAACAAACATAAAATATACTTATAATACAAAATCACAAACATCCTTCCACATTGCCATGATAAAAGCAGGCTTTCCATGTGCTTCTTGTTGGGTTGTGTACAACACTAATCATGAAATGAGTATTGCTAAAAGAATAGAAAGAAACCTGAATAATATATTATTCTCTCTCTCTCTCTTACTCTCTCCCTCCCTCTCTCTCAGCTTACAGAAAATATATGAAAAGAAGAACATGGCTAATGATACTAAAGAAATGCAGTCTGCAAAATTCAGGTTGAGAGAGATTAAAAGACAAATGACCCAGCTTCATCAACAGATAAATTACAAAGACTTAGAAAAAGAGGAAACATTTAGACTTAAGAGACTATAAATATGTCAACTAGGTGCCACCCATGAACTCTGTTTAAATCTTCATTCAAATCAATTAACTATAAAAAATCAATCAGAAAATTTGTATACTTATGGATATTTAATTATATTGTGTAAGAATTTTAAATATCTGTAGGTGTAATCATTCTATTATAACTTCAATCTGTGCTTTTAAAGATGTGTTAACATATTTATATATGTATTAATATCATATGATTCATAATTTTGCTTCAAAAGAATCCAGGAAGTTAAGAATGATAGGTCTAGATGAAACCAGATTGGACATAATTTCATCAGAATTAAAACCATTGAGCCTATATGTACAGTAAGTACACAGAGGTTTATGATACTGTTCTCTTTTTGTATATATATATATATATATATATATATAATATATATATACATACACAAATTATATATATATATCCATAGTAGAATTTAAAAATATTATTTTCTAAAATATATTTTCATCTATATTAGTATGGGTAACACTCAACACAAAACATAGCAATTATGGAATAATTCATATTTAAGAGCAAGAAGGATTCTGAACAGGGCTTAGCTGAGGTGTTCCACTGGTAAAATATAGAATCTAGAAATAGAGCCCTTAGAAAGCAGCACACTATAACCACTACCAAAACAATGTATTTGAATTGTGTGCCAATATAAGCATGGAGAGCAAGATTAGTAATAGAGAAAAGGAAGAAATTAATACTTCCCTTCTTACTTTATTGCACAGACAAAACTTAGCTATAACATTTCATATATGCACAAAGCTGTAGAGATTAAATTGGACAGGGATGGTGGAGGGGAACTGCATGGAGAAGAATATTCAAGAGAGCATATAAATAGTCTTTTCTCCTAAAGACTGAGAGGTTAGAACTTAACTGTGTATTAATCTCTGTCAAGATCCAAACATATTTTCATTAATTTCTTTCAGATCAGTGTCCACTTTGGAATTTGATAATTCAAACTATGGTCAATATTTTCCCTGTTATTTTACCAGGTTTGGCCAACTGGCCTGGAACTATACTCTATGTTACCACATAATATAAGACACCCATATTACTGATTGCAACTGAGTGTTTGCCTTTCGATTTGAATGAAACCTTTGCCCTTTTGTTGGACCATTGCTGATCTTGACCTCATTGGAGTGTGTGTGTTTGGATTAGAGTCAGTTTGAACCCCCTATTCAGTCAATGATTGAGCCATGTTCTCTAAGATGCATCCTGTTTAACACTGAGGGTAAATAACACAGCTTGACCCCTGTGAAGTGTTGTAAAGAGCTGCAGTCAAGTGGAGACGTTTTTATTGTTCTGGTTGGAGTATTTTGTTGCTATCTTAACCTTGAGCTGGGCAGAATTGAGAATAGGACATAAAATTCCTTTATCTTTGTTGCTTCAATGTTAAGAGGCCTTATTAACACAAAGACACTTCAATTGGATTGAGTCTGTAGTTAAACATTTAATTTTAAAGCTTATAACTTAAACTAAGAAGATAATAGCTACCATGTACTGAGTATGTATTTCAACTGAACTCTAAGCTCTAAGCATTATATACAGCACTGCACATGTATGGTGTCTCTGTTTTCCTCCATGTTGCAAAAAATAATCCAGTCATCATGTCGTCAAACCTACAACTTTTTCCTTCAGGATTGCAATGGCAGAGAACAGAGTTATTATTAGTCTGAAAATACATATCCAGGGGTGAGTTGGAATTGGTTCATACTAGCTTAGGGTATGTCATTTATCCCCAAATCAATATAAGTAACATGAACTTGGTAGTTTCAAAAGTCCATGGTGAACTGATACTACAGAAATCGGTAAATGTCTTTTGCCGTCTCAGAGAGGTAATTAGACATTTGCCACACATCATTGTATGCGTCCCTCATTTATTCTCCAGGAAAAAAAAATTCTGTCATTTGGAATATCTGACCTAGCCCAGTATTTGCTACTACAGAGTTCAAAATTATGAACTAAGCTTAAGTGAATAAGGAGAAAGGAAAGAAATCAATTTCACATGTTCCAAATTTTGCCATTCCCTAACTGGTTTAATTTCTTAAAAGAACTAGGTTAGGTAGCCATGGTCAGTTGGGCATTCTTTCAATAACTAGGAGGATTGGGGGTCTGCAAACTATGGCTTGTGGTGTAAATCTGTCAGGCTTCTGTTTTTATGAATCAGTTTCTTGGGACACAAACACACCCATCTGTTTACAAGTTGTCTATGGAACGCTTTCACAACTCTACAGAATACAGTAGTTGCTACACAGACTATATGGCTATCAAAGTCAACAATATTTACTATCTGGTCCTTTACATAAAAGTTTCCTATGAGTGAGTAGGCTGAAGATGCATTTGGTACAAAGAAGATGCTTTGTTTTTATTTTAGTTCATGAAAAAAATGGGATGGAAATAAACTCAATTTGTTTTGCCTCATATTGATGGAGAGATTTTTAGAAATCTAACTCTGTCTTTAAATTATATTCTTTTACATTCAGTTTTATTGTGTAGGAAAAGTATTAATTATGTCAGAGAAACATTCATGTCTTTTTTCATATAAATTGGGTTCTACCTGAAACTTTCTTTTTTTTAAATTTCCCTCCTCAGAATTGAACCCAAGGGCCTTCTGCCTATGAGATATACCCATTGTGCTATTTTTTTTGAAAACAGTCATGGTAAGTTGCTGAGGCTGGCTTTGATCCTGCTATCCTCCTACCTTAGCCTCACAAGTACTGGGATTACAGATCTGTGCCACCACATCCAGCTTAACTGAATCTTTTTCTTCCTTCCTTCCTTTCTTCTTTCCTTCCTTCCTTCCTTCTTTCCTTCCTTCCTTCCTTCCTTCGCTCCCTCCCTCCCTCATTCAACAAATATTTATTATAGATCTCATTTGTACCAGCTTACTAGGTTCTAGGCATTAGGATCATAATCCATAAATAATCAGAGCTTTTGGTCAGAGCTCATACTTTAGTGGGAAATGCATTATAGTCACATACTTGTTTTCTTTTCATCTAATATGATATCAAAAAATAATAAGCACTATGAAAAAACTTAAGTAAATGTGTTGGCAATAAATGAGGTGCTTTTGAAGATGTTTAAGGAAGGCATCTCTAAGGCTATGACATGTGAACAGAGAGAAGATAAAATCAGGAAGTGAACCATGTGTTCCTGACAGAGGGAATAGCAAGATTGGGACTCTCCAGCCAACACAAGCTCACTGGTAAGAAAAGGCAAGGTAGAGAAGAAATGAGGAATAGTCCAGAGCAGTGGTTTATTCCCATGATTCTAGTGCTTGGGAGAGTGAGATAGCAAGGATGCAGCTTTGAGGTCATCCTATTTTAAAGATAAAATTGGGTGAAGAGTATAACTCAGAGGTAAAATGTCTCTAGGTATGTAAGAACAAGTTCATTTCAGGTTTTGCAAGCCCAGGAAGGATTCTGTATGTTATTCTAAGGATATAGAAAACCAACAGAAAGTTGCTAAGAGAGTGCTGACTTTTAAAAATTGCATTTTAGATTAACATCCTATCTCCTTGTAGAGACTACAGTAGATAATAAAGGGAAGACGACCAGTTGCAGACTATTGTGGTAATGCAGGATAGAAATGATCTGTGTGCATAAGGATAAGGAGTTACCAGGAATCCAAAGAAAGCAGTTAAAAGGATTCATTATTAAAATGCTTGTAGATTTGAACTTAGTTCTTATTATATGGACTAGAGAAGGGACAATAATTCATAAATTCATTTAAAAACATTTATTGAACATCAATAAGGTAACAAGTGTTCCATGCTTGAGATTACAAAGTCATTGGAAAATAACGAGCAACAACTGACTTCTTTAGATATCAGGTCCCTCTCTTACATTACACAGCCCTCTCTACCCTGACCTCAGACTTCACCAAATTCTGCATCCATGGGACTTGTCTGGTGTCATGGCCACTCTGAGAAAAGATGAGGCTGTTGACATGTTCTCATCTAGACTTTGGGAATGGAAGGAATGGATTGAAATAGAATGTGAATTATGTGGTGCATGCACAATAGAGAATTGTTGAATGTTCCAGTCTTTCCTTTTACAGTTTACTCATCACTATTACAACCAGTAGGTCATTTTTTAGCCAAGTAAACTGTGGAATTTAACTTGTGTTTCAATATGGTGAGCTCAATACCCATTGTTGTTTTCTTATCCTTCCATGTTAAGGTTATAAGTAATATACACCGTAATTTTTGCACAAATTTCCTTAAGGTTTTTCCCATTGTTTGGTACCCAAAAACATATCTTCTCTTATTAACCCCATATCTCTCCCTGTTGCCTGGGTGTTGGGAATTCAATTTCTATTCCAAAAATTGTCTTTCTTTCTTTGTTCTCAACAAAAAGCAGATCATTGAACTGATTGAAATCTTCCAACATAATTTCAAAAAGTAGCTGGTTCTCCAAATCAATAATATTCAGGACCTTAGTGAACATTTTGAAATTTCAGTAGAGTTATTCTCTGCTGCATAGGTCTGCCTGGAACTCCAAAAGATCCTTTCAATATCAGCTATATTTCAGATACATAAATGTAAAGAAAGGGGCATGAGTGAACTGACATGCAGTTTTTAAAGCTGCGAATAAAAGTACCAAACTAATATTTCTGAGAATAGAGCTTTTGAAATCTAAAGACTATGCTTTCCAAGCTAGAAGAAACTACATTTCATTGTGTCTCAAAAATCATTAACCCAGCAGGAAAATGACAACTGAGAAAAGTTTTTCATACTATATATAAAATATGTAAATATTTATCGTATCATTTGTATATTTTTAATGGAAAAATGTCCAATATTTACAACCTTGACCATATTTTCCTTAGTGTTATAATGAAGGTAAAAAAAAAGGATGTGATAATCCTCCCCAAGGTGTAAGTGAGCTGCATTGGACTGCCTTCTTATAAGCTAGGCTCAAGAGTGTGCCTAGGGAGCTTGGAAGGGTTAAAGTTTTGTCTGTGACACTGAAATTGAGGCCAGCTGTAGGTCATATTCACGTCCCAGTCACAGGAAAATGAACCTGTGAGACAGAACCTAATTATCTGCTAAACCAAAAGCCAGTCTCAGTTCAATAACTTACGACAGAGCTAGCAGCCAGATATAGTGTTACCATGGCAACTTTGGAAAAAGCTCCACTGTGGTTGAGAATAAGGAGGAAGGGAAGGAGACTGTAACCCTAAAGGTGCTGTAGCTGTTTGATCTCGGACAAGTGGGTTTGTCTAGAAAACTAGGTTATCCTGTACATGCCTACATTGTCGATTCATTTAAATATCTGCTATAATTATTGAGAAGGAAAATGCAATATTAGTATCTTCTAGGCTTAAAAATGATTCACTTGCTACTAACTACATGTGAATTAATTTAAAAATATATATGCTTCCTCTTTCTTTTCCTCCACGACATAACTAAATATAGATAAAATAGGACATGAAGGGTGGGAATTCTGTAATACCTCATCATTGTAATGAATGAGGTTTGTCTTATGAAATTCACTGCTACTCTATTTTCTTCTGCTTTCCAAATGTCGAAATATTTTTGAAGCAAAACTTTTGGGAATTGAAGCAGTAGTGTTTTATTTCCAAGGGCAGGAATAGAACTGGAGAGTAAGGGGGAAAATGTTTCTTTGTGAACTATGCCTAAAATTTCAAGTGAAATAATTTCCTGCAATACTGAGTTAAGAAGAATCAAGCATTAGAGAGAGGTAAGCCCTGCCAGGTTGGTCATTTTTCTTCTTGTCAGTTCATCTTTGTAGTTGCTTCTGGAAGGACAACACTGGGTTTCTAAATATTGAAATTGATATGGCTTTGTGCACATAAAATACTTAGAAGCCAGTGACTATGAGTACTGTGAAAGTAGCATCTTGGTAAAAATATTAGCAGAAGGAGAAACAAGAGTTTACTATATAGTCATTTGAACTTGAAGAAAGAATTCAGAAATATGTTCCTCTGCTTTTAAATGATTCCCAATGGTGTCAAATTGGGCTAAACCTTGTCAGTTACAATTATTGGATCTCAGTATATTTGACAATTTTTATATGTCACTAATGATACAAGAAGAACATGTGCACATAATATTATTAGTTAGGTTTGCTATATCAAAGTTAAATCACTTAGATATCTATATATAATATATAGACATAGCAGTGTGTTTATGTATAACTCATAAACACATTGGGTGTGCAATAAGAAGAAGAAATGTGGAGATGAATAATATCCTTTTCATATGCATGAATAACTGTGGTAATGCAAATGAGAACACAAAATGGAAAGTAGGTTTCTTCTAGCAGAAATATGACTAAGAATGTAGCTTGAAATTTGCCAATAAATTAAAGTCATGATATCTGTGGATTTTCTTTAAGATGTCACAGCTTGTAAAGATACTTTCCCCTAACCTATTGTATTATATATTGAGTATATGATTATGTAAATATGGGAATAAGTCACTTCAAATTCCTCTAAACTATCATGATGAATGAAAAGGAAGCCTTAAGATTATAAGATAAAGGGTATGTTTAGGGGATGAGTGAAAAGTAACAAAATGAATCAGAAAAATGAATTTTCTGATTAATTTTCAGGTAGAAGTAACCTAACCTCTGCTTGTGACTATGAATTCCTTTTCAAATAAATGGAAGGCAGAAAGCACAGCCCTTTCTAAGACAGATGTTTCTGAGATCTGATTACTCAGAGGTTTGCAAAGATGCCAACTAAAACAGCAAAGTCTCATACACTGCTTAGATCATGTCACTCTTCATATAAGTTTTTATCTTCATCTTTCCACTTATATGAATTAATTAGTTAGGAAAATATAAGGCAATTTTATCTGGAAAGCATCTGAAAGATATATTGATTCAAATGCTTTTACACGTTAGCCTTATCACACATGATTAGCTTGCAGATATGAGCTTAGTAATGATACAAAGCACCCAATCTCACTGGATTCTCTATTCCAGTTGAATTCCCAGTAAAGATATTAGAAACACGAACAAAGAAATCAGACTGATTCTATTTCTATTTTTGGAGTCAACTCTTTTGAAGAGAAATGTTATGCCTTTACATACCACATTCTTTCTTAACCATCCCATTATCGCACATTTTCTTTAACATTATAGTCACTATTTCTTTTATGTTTGTGGGTAGGTGTGTATGTTTATGTCTTTTTTTTTTTGGTGGTGGTACTGGGGTTCCTGGAAGCCCTTCTACCTCCGGGCTACACTCCCAGACCTATTTTTACATTTTTATTTGGAAACAGGGTCTCCTAAGCCAGCGCGCGGCTGGCTTCGAACCTGCGCGATCCTCCTGTCTCTGCCTCCCAAGCGCGGGGATTACGAGCGTGCGCCACCACGCCCGGCCAGATGTCTTAATATAATTCTAAATAAATAAGTAAGAATAGTATTGGACCTATCATTTTAACATGAACCAGAATATTATAGGATATATGAGAATTTACTATATAGTAAAGGTAGAATTGCATATCTCTAATTTCTACTTTCTCCCTAATAATGTTTGATGCTATTTTCTCTTCTTCATTACTTCTTCATTTTACTAATATGCCTCAGCGTGTTGGTCTTTCACTCTTGGAAAATGCAAGAAACTTTCTTAAACCACATAGTGCTTAAACCACATAGTGTTGCTCTTAGAGAGCACATTTTATTAATTAAACCTTACCCTGGGCTGGTGTTTTGGAATCTTAAAAAGTCTCTAGAAGTTTCCATTTATTGTTAGATGTTTCCTTAATACAAATTTCACACCTGGGAAACTACTGAATCCCTTCCTTGCTTTGATATAGGGAATTCATAAGAGAAGTTAATAGGGTATGAGGGGATGGTTGATAGTTCAAATCTTCTCCAGTTCTTCCCTACTCTAATTTCTAAAACTGTCTACAACGCTGCCTCTTTAGGCTTCCAGAACAGGGATTCATATTCTTTTCTGTCTTTGTATTGATCTATGGAATATCTTTTACTCAATTTCTTTACCTAAAGGCTGAAACAGGGAAAGCCACTTGCCTACATACAATTTTCTCTTCTCCTCCTGAAAAATTAGTCTCTTCATCTGCTCTCAGTCGTTGTATTCACTGTAAGTTCAAAAAATATCTAATGGGCATTTTAAATCTTCTGATGACTCTGTTCTTGATATTTATTCTATCCCACTAAAGCAATAAATTTCATTGATCACATAAAGAAAGACAAAGCAACAAGTGTAATTTCGGGAGGTAATATCTTGGACTTACATTTTCCCCCTATCGTGCAACCGTTAATCATTTGTTTTTGTCAGTTCTACTTTCTAAGTCTTTCTCTGATCTCTTCTTGTCTTCCTATTTCTGCTGCTATCTTCAGTCAAGTCATTAATATCTGTCCTAATTACCATCCCATTGAAATTAATATTATATAATTATGTGAGTATATTTCTCATCAGAGTACTATTTATATTAGTTAAGAAAAGCCAATTAACCAAGTTGGTTTAAACCTATAAGCCAACTAAATTATATTATGGAAAAGAGTAACATAATGAACATCTGATAAAATAATATGTGAAAAGTGTTCATTTAGTATTTAGCAATTAAAAAGTAAATTACACAAGATTATGAAGTTATTGAGTGCATGTATGCCTTGTGGAGAGAGAGTAAGAATATAACAAATGAAAACAGGACTCAGAGTTGGAGCTACTCACTGTTTTTGCATTTCTATTTGTTTGAAATTTTTAATTTCATAAATTTATAATGTCATCCATTTGTTATTGTGTAGTCAGTTGAATTTATTTTTAAAGATAGCAGTTATATTTAGAAAATGTAAAAAATATTAAATTGGCCCAAGGTGGCTTGAGGTTAGTAAGATTATTTGTGACCACTAACACTATATTTTCAGTTGTACATGGAAGGATTCCAGTATTATTAGGATATCAATCACCTAAATATACCAGAAATTCAAAATGAGATGTATTTCCTAAAATAACATTATATGGAAATGAGTATCTCCTTCCAAACCAAATATATTATTTAGGCAGAAGGTTGAAATAAAATATCCTGTGTTATTATTTTGCTTCATTTTTATTGAATGCTTCAAAATTGTTAATGTTCATTAGGACAAATTGCTAGTTTTTCTCCGATAACTATTATTTTTCTCTCTGCTTTGAGCTGTGTGAATGACTACCCAGAATAATGTCAGCCCTCCCATACATGCGCTACTTCCAATGGTCATTTTAAGAGTACCATGGAAATGAAAGTCATTCAAAGAGAGCAATAAGACAGAAGTACCTTGAATTCCTGATTTCAAAAATTTTCAACTATGTTTCTAAGCGAATGATTTCAAACGCTATATAATTACCTTTAAATTTACCTCTTGTCCATTGACATCCTCCTATAGTATCCTATTTATTTTCTGTATGTAAGTCAGCTTTCTGTTGCAGTAACAAAATATCTGAGTAATCAACATATAAAGAGGAAAGAGGAAAGATTTTTTTGTTGTTGTTGGTGTTTTTGTTTTTGCTCATAGTTTTGGCATTTTCAGTCTATAATCAGCCCTGGTGCTTTTGATCCCGTAGCAAGGCAGCAGCACATAATGGCAGGAGTGCTTGGTGAAGCTAATCTACTCATTTCATGGCCCAGACATCGAAGAGAGGTAGAAGAAAGAGCTGGGTTTCTCATACTTCCTCCAAAGGAAGCACCTGGAGACCTTGCACTAGGGCCTGTTTTTTAAAGGTTCCTTCACCTCTTAATAACACCAAACTGGGGACCAAATTTATAACACATGATCTTTGGGGGTCATTCTAGTTCCTAATTATAGCACCATGCTTAAAGTCAAAGTTCTTTCGATTAAAATAAGAGGCCAAGGGAGAGCTGGCAATGGTTCACAAAGAAATATGACGATTCTTATTCCAGTGTTAGCAAGGTAGAAAAGCTGTGCCATCTTCTTTCTTTCTTCAGAGCCACACATTTCATCACCACACCATCTACTACTTAATTAAAATCTCAATTATACATTAACAAGATGCTTTTCACATTGGCGCTCGTGGTTCTTATTTTGGTATCATGCTAGCCTCCTTTGAAAATCTACAAAAATAAAAATAAAACAAAGGGGGATGAATGGAAATCCATTTAACATTTCACACATAATTTCTTGAAAACACAGAAGTTCAAAGGTAGAATTCAAGCTGGACAATTCTGGTGCAGATCTTCATTTTTTTTCTCCTTGTGTAGTTGCAATAATCTTTACACATGTCTAGGAGTTCCCTACAACCTTTCATTTCAGCATTTTCTACTGTCTGCCAATCGTGTTCACCAATCATTTAGGAGATTTTACAAACAGCACCCACATGTTCTCTACCCTAGACTTATTAAGTTGCAATTTATAGGGTAGGAAGAACAACATGTCTTCCTAAAGCTCTCTTGGTGGTTCTGATATGTTGTCTGAGTTGGAGTCTTAAGCACTAGTGATTGGTAACAGATGAGTCTTTCATCCTATATCCTCATATTGCTCCAAATATGCCATGAGTTACCTACCTACCAGTTGGTAAAATTGCACAGGTACCGGGAAAGCTTTTGTGTACTCTATAGTTCCTTCACAAACTGATCTCAGCTTACCTGTCAATGGGCACCCAACTTCTGCCTTTCCAACAAATGCACCAACTTTCCCCACAAAATTCAATGCAAAATGTAGTTCATCTTTTCCACTTCTGCATACTTGTACATTCTTCATACTCTCCATAAAAAAAAACAGATTTTCATTACTTTTTTTTTTTAACCAGCCTTCCAGTCCTTTAGGAATAAGGTATATGCAGCCTCCAGGGATTTTTTTTTTTTTTTTTTGGTTTTGGTTTTCCACAACTAAAGTAAATGCTTCTCCTAGAATGCCAAATGATTGTTGTTATAATATTTTGATGGATTTGTCACATTCTGATTTGATAATTTTTAAGTTTTGTTATTTTCTCCCAAGAACATAATATCCTGTAAATAAGAAATTCATAATTCATTTTGTATTTCCAACCTACCTAACACAGAAATGTATTTTGTATATATTATGAATGAATGAGTAGATGGGTAGAAAGACTAATAAAAATTTAAGGGTTGAAAAGTCTTTTGTTTGTAACTGCTTATAAATCTACTTGTTCTTGAAGTTTTACAAAATATTAAGGTTAACAATCACAGATTATTCCTGTTTAAAATGATTGGTTGAGACAAACTTGACTAAAAATTAAGATAAAGAGAAATCATTACCAGTCATTACCATAATCATAACAAACTTGATAAAATAGAGAAATGTTATCTTTAAGTCATCAAAAGCTTGGTATCAGACAAATGAAACTGTTATGTGAAATTATCATTTTTAATTTTGGATAAATTGCTATAATACTAGATGTCAACCACTAAGCCAAGCATGGGAAGGAGGGATGGGGAGAGAATGTGGTGGGGATCGGGTGGGGGCTGATTGGGCGATGAGTGCATGTATGTCTACAAAAGTTTGTATCCCACTATGATGTATGAATACAGTGCACCAATAAAAAAAAAATAGAGACCTATCGTGCCTATATTCCCCATTAATATTGTACTTAGGAGATCTAGAACTTCACTGAGTTTAGATCACTCTTGGAAATGGTTGAAACAAAAATACTAAGTATAATTTTCTTCCCTTCTATTTTTTAAAGAAACTGTAGTATTTTACTAGAAGTAGATCATTTGACAGAGTAAATGAAAAATTTTAAGCAGTCAATGCAACCAAGCTCCTAAAAGCCTAAGAACTTCTTTTTACACTGGGAAAGTGTAATGTTATTTCTACATTACTTGAATTGAATGGCCAAAAAGCTGGTAGAGTTCAATACCTGAACCCACCTAACATAATTAAGTGCTTGTTATTCATTGCTGGTTTCATGGTTTCAGAACATTTAAAACTTAACTCTTAAATCTTTTTTTTTCATGAGAAAGAGTATAAAAATACAATAATCTTCAGAGAATTTTGTATAGCCTTGCGATCAGTACAATTGCAGTACAAAATCACTAGGTAATATTACTATATCATTAGTTATTAGATAATCAAATAGTAATTTGGATATGTGTGTATACAGCTTTTAATTTTATGTCACAGAACATTTAACAAAAGTTTTGCAAACTAAATGGCAATAATTGCTGTTACCATTTTTTCTTTCTTTTTTCTTTTTTTGGTGGTACTGAGGTTCCTGGAAGCCCTTCTACCTCCAGGCCACACTTCCAGACCTATTTTTTAATATTTTTATTTGGAAACAGGGTCTCTTAAACCAGCGCGGCAGGCTTCGAACTTGCGCGATCCTCCTGTCTCCGCCTCCCAAGCGCGGATTACAAGTGTGCGCTACCTAGCCCGGAGCTGTTACCATTTTAAAATCATCAATGTGTCACAGTTAAAATAAAAATTTGGTTTATTAGTGATTTTGATACAGATTTTTAAAAAGCAATTTTCTATATAAAGAAAGAAGATGGAGTCAAGTGTGTCAGTACATACCAGTCCATTGAGACAGAGGATCACAGGTTTAAGACCAGGAGCAGCAACTTAGTGAGGCCCTTAGAGACTTAGTGAGACTCTATTTTAAAATAATAAATAAATAAATAAATAAATAAATAAATAAATAAAATAGGGCTGGAGATAGAGCTCAGAGACAGAATGCCCCTAGGTTCAATTCCCAGTACCACATGCAAGAAAAAATATTAAACATAATATGATTTTCAGCTAAAGAAGTCATCATATAAAACTCAAATAATTCTCTAATAATAATAAAAATTCCAAATAAGCTTTAAGAAAAACCCATAAAAGGCTTGAATTAGTAGCCCAAGATTTATGAAATGATGTTGATTTTCATTCAAATCAGGTCTTTTACCATTCTTGAAAATGTCAAGGTGTCAGCTTCCTCCAGAACAAGACTGTGATTTATGGTTGAGACAAAATGATCGTACCAGCTGACTGTCTAGAGCCAGGGCAGAGTGTCTGGAAAGGCTGTTGATGACAGCTCTCTCCTTCTTTAGCCAATCAACAAAGCTAAACCAAGACTCTAGTCTTTATTTTCTTCATCTTGAAAAGGGAATGATAAAATACAATCTGGAAGATTTACTTTGTGGGAAATAAACAAGCCTTGTGAAAGGGAAGTAGGTATCATCCTTCACAGAATAAATTAAAAATAATATTTATGGTAATCTATATTTCATCCCTTTAGAAACACATATTCATAATAAATCCATAAACAGATGTTCCAAATATGACAACTTATCTTCATATACTAGAAACCACAGCATAATTTTGTAATTTGATTAATTAGTAAGAAGAATTATGAGTGTTAAAATAAATTTTCAATCTCTAAATTGTATTTGTAGCTTTTGCTCATCTGCATCACACACCAAAAAAACATTTTGCATTATGATCTTTATTCATAGCAAATTAATCTTTTTCTCATAGAGAAAGATCCCTAAATAATAGCCATTAATAATAAAATATTAACAACTGCTAAGGTCATGTCATGATAAACAACAATGCTAAAATGTAAAGAATAAAAAATAAGATTAAAATTCTTAATAACTGAAATCATCACACACACACAAAGCCACATGACAGAAAAGAAAAAGAAATAAATTCATAAACAAAAAGAAAGTACTGTTAAAAATAAGCAGTACAAATCACTCATATCTGAGATGAAAATTGAAAAGATATAACATCAGTTTTAATAGAATGACCAAATTGTAATATGGATGAGGATAGATACATTAGACTATGAAATAAAATCACTATTCTTTCTTTACTAAACTTTCTTTTTTCTTTCTTTTTTTGGGGGGGCGTACTGAGGATTGAACTCAGGGCATCCAATCTCTGAGCGATAACCCCAGCTACATTTTATTTTATTTTATTTTATTTATAAATCAGGATCTCACTAAGTTGCAGAGGTCCTCACTAAGTCGCTGAGGCTACCTGTGAATTTGTAATCCTGCAGTCTCAGTCACTTATGTACTGAGATTACAAGTATGCACCACAACATCCTACTCTAAACTCCTATTTCTTTCTTTTTCTTTTCTTTTTTTTTTTTTTTTTTGTGGTGCTGGGGTTCCTGGAAACCCTTCTACCTCCGGGCTACACTCCCAGACCTATTTTTATATTTTTATTTGAAAACAGGGTTTCTTAAACCAGCGAGGCTGGCTTCAAACCTGCGCGATCCTCCTGTCTCCACCTCCCAAGCGGGGGGGATTACAAGCATGCGCACCACGCCCAGCATTAAACTCCTATTTCTAGCAATCCTAAGTAATATTTAAAAACCCAAATTCCTAAATTAGACCAAATGATGACTTTCCCCATTTATACAAGGTAAATAATTACAGAAAAATTGTAATAAAATGTAATTATTCTTTATGATAATTAAAGTTGAGATCTGTTGCATCAGGTGTTTTACTACGTTGTACTAAGAACATTGGACTGAAGAACCTAATATTGTCTATATGTTGATATGCACTATGAAATTATCAACCTAAACATATTTGCTCAAAGCCTTTTATGCAAAACAATATATTTTGAATGGCAGTTTTGATCCTCATTATGATTTTCTGTGCTTTAAACTTCTTTCACTATCTATAATTGACAGGCTCCTACTTATTTCTCAAGGCCTTGCTAGGTTAATATTCTTGTCTTGCACCCCTATGCTGAATGTACAACTAGAGTAATACTTATTTGGACAAAACTATGGATCCAGTAATTAGCATGTTATCAAAACAGGGCCATTCATTTATTTCTTATCAAAGAAACTGAAGTTTGGATAAAGACACCTACCCCAACACCCACCTCAACTTCTCAAATCTCTAGCTGCAGGGACAGAGACCAACTGAGAATAAAGTCAACACAGGTGGGATAAGAGAGCACCATGGATGGGAAAGGCAGGACCAGAGAAGACAGAGAGGATGAGGAAGAAGGGAAAATGGATGAATTAATGAACAAGCTTATTTTAAGTTGTTGGAATAAGTTTATGATTTTATAAATTCCCTTTGCCTTTCATTCTAAAGTAGGATCTCTAGACAATAGCAACACAACTGGCCATCACAAGTTAAAAAGCTTCAGTGCACCATGGGAAACAATTGAGAGTCTGGAGAGAGAGCCCATAGATTGGAAGAAAGTTTTTACTATTTGCCAGCTACTTCTCTGATAGAGGACTAATACCTAGAATATATAAAGAACTAAAAAATGTAGTGCTAAAAGTATCCCAATTAAAAAAACAGGCATTTAAAATGAATAGACCCTTCTCAAGAAAAGAAATACAAATGGCTAATATGTTAGCAACATTCAACATCATTAGCAAACAGGAAAATACAAATCAAAACTACACTGAGATCCTATCTAACTTTAGGTAAAATTAAATTATCAAGGATACAAACAATAACAAATTCTTGCAAGGATGTGGGAAAATAGGAACTTCATTCTCTTTTTAATTTGTGAAGACCCCAAAGGCACAACAACCCATAAGGCGAATCAATACGTGGAATTGTATGAAATTGAAGAGCTTCTCTTCAGCAAAGGAAACTCTCAAGAACCTCAATCGAGAGCCAATATAATGGGAGAAGATTTTTGCCACCTACCCTTCAGATACAGGACTAATACCTAGAATATATAGAGAACTCAAGAAACTCACACTAAAAAAAAATCATCCAATCAAAAAATGGGCAATCAAACTAAATAAACACTTCACAAAACAAGAAATTCAAATGGCCAATAAATGCATGAAAAAATGCTCAATATCATTGGCAATCAGAGAGATGCAAATCAAAATTACCCTGAGATTTCATCTAACTCCAACTAGAATGGCAATCATTCAAAACACGAACAAAAACAAATACTGGAGAGGATGTGAAGAAGTGGGAACTCTAAGACATTGTTGGTGAGATTGCAAATTAGTGCAACCACTTTGGAAAAGAGTATGGAGAATCCTCAGAAGATAGGAACAAATCTACCATTCGATACAGCAATACCACTTCTGGGTATCTATCTACCCAAAAGAAAGGAAACCAAACTACCAAACTAATCAATGTGTATCTATGTTCATAGCTGCACAATTCACCATAGCCAAATATGGAACCAGCCAAGATGTCCATCAACAGATGAATGGATTACAAAACTGTGGGATATATACACAATGGAATTTTACTCAGCCATAAAATATAATACAATTGTGGTATTTTCAGGGAAATGGATAGATCTTGAGGACATTATGCTAAGTGAGATTAGTCAGTCACAAAAAGTAAGGAATCTGATGCTTTCCCTAATATGTGAAAGCTAGGGTGAATGAGGTCATAGGAGGAACTCCAGGTGAAAAAAGAGATCCTATAGAGGAGAAAATAAGACAACCTAACTGTGGGGATGGGAGGTGGGGAGAGGGAAACTCTTTAAAGTGCATGATGTACTTATTCATATCGAAGTCAACCCCTAAACCAAGCATAGGAGGGAGGGATGGGGAGGGAGTGAGGTGGGGACCTGGTGGGGCTAGCTGGGGGATGTGTGCATTTATGCCTACACAAGTTTTTTACCCCATTATGATGTATAAATAACAATGCACCAATAAAATTTAAATTTAAAGTTAAAAAAAAAGATAGTACCCTTTTCTCTAATATTTATGCTAGTTCCAAAAGAACATTGAAATAAAACCTTCAAGAAACTTTATCCCTGAGTCAAGACCATACTGGCCTTGAATGAACTTTATAAAGAATTCTTTATGTCAGCATTGGAATTAATAAAATATATATTCTTATAGATGTGGGTGCTCCTTGCTGATCCATATATTTTATAGATAGATAAATAAAGGGAAAAGAGACATTCCTAGCATTAAGAGATTAAATTTGGGATCATTTTCTCTCTCAAATTTAGAATTTTGTACTCCCATTATGTATTCAGTAATTTGCCCTTTCAGAATTATTTCATTATATTTATTGAAAATATTTTAAGTCATAGAGTTGACTGTGACAAAATGAACTGGAAATAACATACACACTGGGTATTTTTCTTCCTAAGAACTAAGGAGTATGAATACTTCTGTTATAATTAATCTAATTTCTAAAATAATATATTATCATGTTATCCAATGTATATATTTGGTTGTTTTTTAGTCACTGGTGGTCCTCACTGGAGCAAAGCCTATGCATAGAAAACACATTTTCTTTAAACAAAAGATACAATTCCTTTGAGATTCTATTAATCATTTTCCTCTCTAATTGAAAAAGTCACCACATAAATGAGAGAACAAATTTCATTCTTCTGGAAAGAACCTTAAAAGTTTACATTTCTTTGAACGATTGTTTCAGAAATCCTTTTTTAAGTACATTTTCATTTTCTGGCATGCCTTGAATTGAATTCTAAACTTTCTGCTACTTGTCTTCTAAGCCCCTCTGGTGAATTTAAATAGGTTTCCCTATATATTTAGTACATTCAAGAATTCTTTGTCGCAGTGCCTACTCTGCTTTATTATTAAAAGGCTGCCTCGGAAGTCCAGCAGCCAGTTTGTTTTCTGCCATTAATAAAGAGTCTACTTTTTTTACACTTCTTTGAAGAAGTTGAAAAGGCTCCATGTTGGGTAGAGGGGGGCCAGGAAGAGAGGGAGAAATGGAGGGGACTGACTGGTGTAATCCTCCAACAAAAAATTTTGCCTAATGTAGAAAACTCCCCAAGCTTTACAAATGTCCAGGCTGGGTTTTTATTGTGATGTATAACAGAGTAATAACTTGGCCACAGACTATAACCATCATGCTAAGATTAGGGAGTCTACTATTTCTCGTGTTTTTTTTCCCCCTCAAAACATTACATTTTAAAATTCTACAAATTTTTTGATTGACTAGTGTTTTGACATCACCCCGATCTATTACTGAAGGTGTTCAGAAGCTGGGAAAATGATCACAATATAAATCTATCATTTCTTACACTTAATTGATTAATTAATTTTTATTGGCATACTGTAGTCATACATCTTAATGGGGTACAACATGGTAGAGGCATACATGCACACATCACTCATTTAGCTCTTCCCCAATTCCCACCCCGTTTCTTCCACCTCCATCCCTCTCGTGTTTGGCTTACTGACTGACTTTGACATGTGTGTGAATGTACATCATGTACATTAGAAAATTTCCCTCTTTCCCCTCCCATCCCCCTCAGTTAGGTTATTAAACTTAATTTATATGACCACATAAATACATAGAAAGAATTCAAGCAAGACCTACTAATTTGGATGTGTAAATACTGACATTGACTCATGGCCTAGGGAAAGCTAGTTCAAAGACAAAGATAATTCCACAGAATAATTGCTTAGTGCTCACAAATTCTCAGATACCTAATGACAAAGAGGAGGAAACTCCTTAGAAAAGAAGAATGGTTAAATCTGCCTACATATAAAAAAATGCAAAATGACATCAAAACCTTATATGACCAAGACAAGACCCAGGAGTTATTGTTCTTCCTTATTTGACCAAACAGATATAGTTCATGATGGCTTTTAGACTTGTTGCATTTGTTTAGAAACTAATTATTAGGCACTAAACTTAAAATCACATTACTTATATATGGTTAAAAATTTATTTCACCTTATCATAATCTTTCACTATTAAACTGTCCATAAAATATACATGGAATCAGCAAATTACATAAAATGGAACTGGTTAATCTTAAATTCATTCATCTCAATTACTTTCAAGTTCTACCTGATTTCAAATTTCAAACAGGTAAAATATTATATTCCATTCAATACTGGCTGGAAACATTCTTCTTTTGACAAAGCTGTATTTGACAGAGAGAGATGTAGGAAAAAGTAAGAAGAAGCTGAAGTAAAATTCAATGGAAACTGAAGGTACATTACTGAAGAAATGGCATGAATGATTTTATGAAGATGTCTCAATTTTTTTTGCTGTTTTTACTAAACCGTTTTAAGTGAAAATGAAGATATATGAATACATATGAATGAATCATTCCATATTTGGTCACTGATAAAAAAAAAAAAACAACTAACCTAACCATAAAAATGACACACCGATGATAAAGTAGCAATGAACTTTCTAAATAATAAGTCTATGTATTTGCAGAGATATGCTAAAAACTCTATTTTCTAAATGTTTACAAATGCCCAGGATTTTTTAAACTTCTCTATATTAGGAACTTTGTTTTCCTTTTCCAAATGCAGTCACTAAAGGATCAGTGGGATTTGAGTGCTAAGTTAAATGTCTAGTAAGAAATTAAACAAAAGAATCCAAGCAATCAAAACGAAGCCTGCTTTTGCTGCCTACAGAAATGTAGGCTGCACTGCATGTGGAAATAGCAAGAAAATTTGGGCGTTAGCTAACCCTTTATATACTGCTTTTCTCAGAACTCATCCAAACATGAAAGCTTGTAAAACCATCTACACATTTAAGGTCTATCAGACCAAGCGTAGACATGTGTATGCCCATTTAAATAAGTTTAAGGTAGCATTCACCTTTTACAATTTTATAAGTAATTAATTTGTACTATAATTCCCCTGAGATACTTATTGTTCTTCCAGACATTATTAATATAGCCTAATGGTTAAATGGTTTAAAAATATCACTACACCCCTCTTGTAGCTTTGTTGAAATACTGAAGTGTTTAGGACTTTTACCCTGAGAAAGATACTTATCCCTCAGACCCTGAAATGAAATATAATCATATTTAGATTTGGCAAAATTCCAGAGTGGCTTCCTTGATGGATCCTAAAAGGCTTTAAAAAATGTCATTTTGGAAAATTGATGTTTTCCTTACAGAGTTCTAAAGTGAAAAGCAAGATTATCACAATATTATCAGAACAACACAAAAGAGACAAAAGAAAAACTAATATTTCATTGGTCTCTGGTAGATATTTAAGTCGAGTAATGATTTTTGTTTTTAAAAGGAACTTGAAGTTCACAGTAAATCAGCAAACAATATGAGAAAGAGAAAGAATCAAGCAGGGGGTTAGTATATTTACGTAAAACAGTGATTTGCTATTTCAAAATTAAAACGTACAAATAAGCTGGTGTCAGAGAGGAGGTGATTCCTCATTTCCACCGCATTGAGCACGCTCACATCCGCAGCAGACAGCTCTTAATGTATGCGTCTGGCTCAGGCTGTTCTCCCAACCAAGAAGCCATCGAATTGTTAATATCACTGCTTTTTTTGTATGCAACACACATCATTTTCTCACTCTTTGTCATAGATCTCTCCTTTTATTTTAAGCTTAGTATGATCTGATTTTCCAAATCATATTATAAAGCCCCCAAACAATATTATCCTGTCACAACTGAGAAGTGGAGAAGGAGTGGAATCCATCTATGCACACACAGCATACAGTAGCTTGGACAAAGTCACCCATTTCCAGCTTCTCACACCTTCATAAAATAAGAGAAAATCTTTGTCAATGATAGTCTCACAAAAGACAACTCACAAAGGAAAGTTATATGGAGATAGTTCAAAGATTACAATAATCAGAAAAATGTATTTTATACATGTAGGGGGAAATTAACAAATATCTTTGCATACTAAATACAGTTTGGGTACATTTCTTTTATTAAATATAAGTTGATATATAGTTTGCTTTATAAATGTGATAACATAAAAAGAAAATCCTTGCATTTAAAATAGCCTCTATCTGTTATCACTATGGCCAAAATACATCTATTCATTACATTATTATTTTGAAACTAAATTGATGGAACATCTTACATATTATTTACGATTATGTTAAAACAGGTGTCAATAAACCTATTACCTTTATGCGACACTGTTGTATAGCAGGTAGTTTCTGGTCTTTTGCGTGAACATTGCTATTCAATACAATCACATTCTGTGTGCATGTACATACACATATATAGAGGTTCTTGTACAGAGAAACTTCTAGTTTTTAAAAATATTTAATTTAGTTCCAACAAAAATGAGATTAAAAGAAGTAAAAGAACTATTAAAATACATAATGTTTATATCAAATCTTTTCATTTGGAGTTTTAAAACAATGTTTATATACACACAAATATACCCTTATACACTTCAGAGCTTTAGATAAATTATATAAATTTCAGAGTTTCTAGATAAATGGTTTAGGTGATAAAAATAAATAATCTGAATATATACCACGTGAATACCTTTTTAAACATATTCCATGTGCCTTGTGGCTATTAGAACTATTTTTATGATATTGTTGAATTAAAAATATTATTCATAGGTGAGATGCATTTTGTGATAGTCTATATATAAGCAATTCTTACAAATTTAATAAAAAACTGAATAAAAGTCAATACAGTATTATATAAATACATTCACACATTTATTTTAATACAGAGAACAATTTATGATACCTATGTAAAGCAACAGAGCTAAAAGAAAAAAGTCACTTTCTTCTCATGCAAAGTCTATCATCTCCATTTTGGATCTTGATATTTGCAGCATTATCGTAAAATTTTGAACAGATTTAGAATGTTGTCCTATTTCAATAATATATATTGGATGTGGCAATATCTAATAAATGTTCAAATATTACACATTATTTATGGTTGAAATAGTTGTACTTCCGATCACAAAACTAAGCAGCTCAGATTCAGCTGACAGATGAACTCGAACAGTTGGACTTCACAGGAGTGCTGACTGCTTCATCTCACATAGGATCATGACATATACAAAGTAAAATCTAGAGACTAAACGATACCACATTTTCCTAAATTCCCAATAACAACTCTCACTCTTGGACTCTTCAAACAAGAGAACTGTTAATGCATAGAAAGCAATTTGTCAGGTAAAAGACTGAGGAAAACTCTAACAATGAATACCAAGAATAATATAGGATTTTCCTTAAATTGGCAGTAAAATCTAATTGAGTCAGTAAAAAGATTGTAAATTATTTTATTTCTAGGCCTTCAGCATGATTAAGAGCTATAAATTATATTTTCTGAGCCACAGTTATATAAAGACATGTGATTTTTATTTAAGTGGCTAATGTATATAATTCCATGCATATGAAAAAAGTTATAAATAAAAGCAGCTCTCTTCATAAACTAAGGAGCTATTATCTCACACTAACCAGCTTTAAAATACACCAGAAGCATTTAGAAACACTTGTACTTTAATTCTGCTCTTTACACAGACCTCTTCTTTTCATTTTGTATGATCAGTATAAAATAATACAAATGCTATTTCAGTGCAACTGTGTAATCACTTAGAGTACAGTTTCTAACAATAGTATTTGAGGGGTGTTGGGGGATCAGATCAAAAACATAGCTGATTATAAAGAAAAGCATTGTCCTTTTCCCCTAGGAAGAATCTATGTATGTTCTTTTGTTCTGGTGATAACTGCAGACAATCAATAAGGTCCAAAGCTGCTGGTTCCCCTCCGCCTAGGTCCCAAGAGCCTGACTTGTGATGTTACTAAAATATCTCACAAGTTAGGGTCTCAGGGACTAGGAAAAGTCTGGTTTGATGCAGTAGAATTCTTCTTCCAGTAATAAGGATAGCTTAGAAATTACAGTTGGATTCGGTGAGACTTTTTTCTTCTAAATGCTAATTAAAATACATAAGTAGACATATATATGATATATAAAAGTTAGGATCAGTCCAATTATCTCTATGACCACTTATAGACTAATTCCAGACTTTAAATAATAAAGAATATGAGAAACAATGCCACCACTAAACAGTTAAGAGTCATTCCATCATATCCTAAGAAACAGACTAAAAATGGGTTAAAATCTGCTGCTAGCAGATTTGTATAGAAACACCATAGCTTCTATTACATTAAAGGAGTATATGCCAGTTAGTGGGACTCTAATTGAAATTTTGCTTTCTATTACACTTTTATACATCACAACTGTTAAGGTGGGCCCAGGAATATAACCCTTAAATTTGATTTAAATATACACCATTGCAGTTAAGAATAAAATAAAAACTTTCTTGCATGTCATAATTTAATACCTCTGAAGCTTAATTTTTTTTCTCCTTTAAAACTCCAAACTATTCAGGCAACAAATATTTCCATGCATACTCTGTAGTTATCTGAGCAATGCCACTTAATAAACATATAACTTAAAATCCTGGTAACATCATAAGAAAAGAATGATTCCATTTCTTGAATAATTGATTTATAAAAGCTCAATACTTTTGAAAACACAAAATCCCAATCCTGTACAGTCACTGAATTTCCTCCGATCTTTTAGCCTTGTTTGTGGTTCGAGAACAGAATTTGTACTTTAGGAATGACCCAAGGCTTAGTAGCACAGAACGCAGGGTAAAACAATCGGACCAGCCATAACATAAAAGTCCTGGCCACAGAAGTAGAATCTGGCTCTTCTGAAGTGGTTGATCTTAAAAGGGAAAAAAGGAGGGAGATAAAAAGAAGAAAAGAAAAAAAGAAAATAGAAAGAATTAGAATGTTTCCTGCAGAACAGGTGAATCATCCATTTCCAATAAGCTGCAAGGAAAGCTGTACTGAACAAAATATTTGCTAACTGGCCCCCCTCCTCCATCCTAGTACCACACCCCTTTCCAACCACCAACCCCCACTCCTGTCCACATCTTTACTTTGCCTTGTAAGACTTTAAATATTCTGTTCCATGATGTAATGCACCATTATATAAGATCTTTCTGTTTATCATTTGATTTTTCCATATTGAATCAGATATGGCTTAAAATAGTTTAAAAAATCCAAAAAAAAAAAATAAACCCCACGAAAACAAAAACCAAAAAGCAGCATTCACAAATAGCCAAAAGCTATAACAGCCCTCAGATATAAGTCCATGCTTTTCCTTAAAACTGAATATGGCTTAACCATTTTTGACCATAGCATTCAACCAATTATTAGAATGAAAAATCTCACCCCTCCATAAATATGACATTAACATAATTATACCACCCCCATCACGGAGACCCATCCTCCTTAGGGAATACATCTGATGCTCCAAAGATGGAAATCAGTCAGATTTTAGTTGCTCTCCAACGTACCTTTGCTTCTCACTGACTGACTGGCTTTTACCCTCCACGCACTCCCACGCCACCCCCTCCCCTCGGCTAGACACGGATGCCCGAGCGAGCACGCGCGCGCACAGGCATCCAGACACACGGCGAGAGGCGAGGCACAGCTCCGATGCTGACTCAGAGCGCTTCTGTGTGCTGGGGGTGGCAGCGGCTGGTATTTTCACTGCACTCATCATTAACATTAACTCACAGTCTAGCATCCACCCTCTCCCAGACCTGCTGGACTGCAGCATTTGCATGACGCTGTCACTCTAGCCTTTGCAGGTCAGATGATGGAGGGGGGGGGGGAGAAAAAAGAAAAAAAAATAGCCTCAAGACTCTCATATGAAATGCCTTCCTTTCTTCCAAGGTCTCCTTATTTTTTCCACCTTTCTATTTCCTCTGTGGCTGTTTCTTAGTTGTTTGACATCTTCCCGGAAGAAAATGTCTTGTGTTTCAATGAGCCAGTCATCGGTGGGTCCTCCCCTCCCCTCGCACTGCGATCCCCACCCCTTTCCCCTCTAATCAATAAAAGAGATCTCCAAATGCAGTTGTGAAAACAGGCTCGGACACAGCCTCAGCCTGGATCCCCTACCTCAGGAAGCAGGCACCAGGCACACACGTGGAGAGAGAAAAATCATGCTGCCAATTCTTTAATAGTCCTAGACTTTACGCCTTCACCCCCCCCACACACACACTTCCTTGGCAGAAGAAAGACCAAGAGTCTCTTAATTTCTATAGGAAGCCTCTACGCAGTCCAAGAGACACACAATGAGGCCAGCCTGTACAGATAAATCATTTCTAGCAATAATAATAAAAAACTATGATTTTAATAAAAGTAATTGCTTCATATTTTTATTAGCTGGGTTCTCATTTCATAGGAATTATATGACCTGCCAGGATCTGAATCATCAATGTGATTTAAACCGTGCTGAAATCTTAAATTGCTGGCATGAAATCAACCAACAGGCTATTTGTACATTTTAAATTAAAAAAAAGAACTTTAAAAAATGATAACAAATAGTTGTGTGTTAGTGAATATGTAAAAGTCCTTGAAATGGAGACATTGCTCGCAGGCTATAAATATTAATGATTGGCTATATATGGCTGAATGAAATATGGATTCATGTACATATGTAGAAACAATCTACTCTATGCCTTATTACAAAAGGAAGTAAAATATTTGGCTGCACACAGTCGTGCGCGTGCCCGTGTTTCCCAACATACAAGGCAAGTATATAGGTATTTACCCGCTCCCTTTGTTCTTCAATTGCTCCCTAGAATAACAGAGTGTGGTAAACTGCCTACCTTTCCCTTCTACATGAGCAGTATTTTCTGCCTTACTTGCCAGACAGAACTAGCCATCGGTGACTCTGCAGCCGACAAGGAACACATACAAAGGGAAGCAAAGTACGCAATCCTCAAGCCAACATTAATGCTGTCTGGTGCTGGAGATATTTCAGTTTACTCTCACAGACAGATCCCAGCATGCAGTGCGGCACTGCAGGACCAACCGAGGTAGCATCTTGGCATCAGATCTGTGGCAGCGAACGCGAAGCACTGCCATTCGCAGAGGTTCCAAAGAAAACATCACGCAACCCATAAAGAGATAGGAGCATCTGTAGTAGAATCGGTATCTCTAAAATCAGCTCCTACAGGCTCCTGATTTGAAAGCAAAAGGAAATGGGGGAAGAAAAATACACCCTCAAACAGAAAAATAAAAATAGAAAAAGAAGTGGGTGCCAGAAGGAAACACAGAGCTAGAACATGCTCTCGTGAGAAAAAGGCAGGAAGGAGAAAAATGAGAGAGAGAGAGAGAGAGAGAGAGAGAGAGAGAGAGAGAGAGAGAGAGAGAGAGAAGAAAGGGAAAAAGGAAGAGACAATTGAGAATCACTAGGCATCAAATTAACAAAAAATATGAAATTTGATTTTAGAAACAGAATATTCTAGAGGAGCATTCGAGCTTAGAATCTAATAAAAAACAAACAAAATGAACACATGCACCAGTGTGGCGATTCTTATTGTCAATAACAGTGAGACGTCTGATGAATTCTTCCTGTCTTACTTATGCTAAATTGATTGTCTCTTAATCTCTCATTGCTCATATCCATCTTTTATTTTATTTTTATTTTTAACTCTCCTGCATCTGTAACCTTCATGCTATTTTTTTCCTACACAGTTGCCCACAATACCCTGGATAAATTAATGTCACGACCTCACTATGGCTATCAGACATAAAATGTCGACTATTTTAATAATTGAACATGTGCTTACAGCCACTGCCTACTGATAGCCTGGCTCCTCAGACTCTCTGTACCAGAACCTCACTCCCAGCCTGGCAAATCAGGAACAACACATTCAAATGCAACTTTTTTCTTCTTAATCAATGCCATTTCTTTTTATTACACACAGAGGTAGACAACCACACATGGCTTAACCCTCCAGAAGCCATAAGAATACAAACCAAGGCATTTAGAAAAATCAAAAAAAATAAAGGTTTCAAGAAAAGTAACAATTAAAATTGAATGGCAATGTGTTTAAAATATTTATATCCAGACAGCGGTTGGCCAGTTCAAAGTGCCCAAGCTTTTGTCAAACATCCGTTAAGGCCAATAGGAAGGCAGACCTGATTAAATCAATATTTATTCCAAAGGAGATGTTGTAATAAATCAGTTCAATTACCACTGTCATTGATACGGACTTCAGGTTTGTGCTGACTCTCAACTTCCAATCATTAATATTAAAGTATCCCTGAATCAGAGTTAATACTTTGATGATGGCAAAAGAACTTACAAAGTAAAATTTTGACTTTGCTTTATATTTAGTTTAAATAATTCAATGTAAGTATGGACTTGTTAGATCAACGATTTTTACATATTGTTGGGGATTTTTTGGTTAGCTTTTAAAAAATAGCCAAGATAGAGATGATTATACAATAAATGACAAATTAAGGAAGCAACACGACTCTGACATACATTACTACAACCTGCCTATTTTTTACTCCCAAGGCAGGAATCTTGAATTTCTTACAAAGGCCATTTGAAATCAGTGTGATTATTGGAATAGTGTTTAAATACTTTGTTAAATACTTCATATGTTTCTATCACTGTAAACATCAATACAAAATATGTTTACTCTGTACCAATAAAAGTATATTAAAAGATGGGAGCCATATTTGGTTAAACATATTTTCATGGCTAAGGCTTGAAATAAGAAGATCGAAGACAAAAGATCTGCAGTTCAAACTTTGATTCAGAATTCACGTATGGAAGGAATATATCATTTTTTACTTTTATAATATTTTATTTGCTTTACTCAACCTCCATTCTTCAATAACATGAAATCACCCACATGTGGCTAATTATATGAAAATAAAAGTAATTTTCTCTGTTTTCTAGTTATATTTCCTGTTTTGCAGCACATGTGGCTGGTGACCACCATATTGAAAAATATGGATATAAAACATGTCGAACCTTGCAGAAAGTTTTATGGGACAATGCTGACTTAAACTCGCCTTATGAAAAGTTTTATAACATAAGTGATCATTGGATCCCACTATTTTGCTTCCACTCTCTTTAAAAAAAATAACTATATTGATTTATCTGAACATCTAAAATAAAGAGAAATTCTTTGGAATGAAGGACAGTTAGAGCTTATATTTACTTCTTGGTTTGAAACAATCAAGGCTTCTTTGAGGGCAAGTTTATTTAGAAACTAATTTTCTGGTAGTTGATTTAAAAGTAAAAGAAAATATAAAAATTACTCAACTTAAATTCTCTGAATACATCTGGGATGCTTATGTACCCAACCTTCCCAGAAATGGGACCCATGCTTTTTTAAGTGCCAAATAGCCTATAGTGCATATACCTATTTGTATAAAGAAAGGATGCAATTAGTAGTGTGAACAGCAAAAATCTCAAGGAAAAAAAAAAGCCTTTGTAAACAAATCCTATTCATATAAGAAAAAAAGTAGGAGCAGAAATAAACATAGTTAAACCTTTTTTTTCCTTTTTTTTTCTTTTTCAAAGGGAAATGAAAGAGTAATTAAAAAGCAGGAGACAAGAATCGGATGCCAATAAACTGGCATGCTTTGGTTGGGAATTTTCTATGAAACAAAAAGAACTGAGAAAGAGAAAACAAAACAGAAGATATGAGTTATGTGTGTATGCGCACATGTGCACACACTTTGGCAATATAATTTGAGTTACAAGTCATATTCTGGAGCTACATTTTTAAGCAACGCTAAAATAAAAGAAAATATAAATGTATATGAGTTATTACTTCAAATTATTTATGATGAAATATGCAGCTGATTTTCATCCAGGAAAAACATCTGACCTACATTTTACTTCAGAATTTTATTATTTGGACTAGAGGATGATTCAGTGTTTAACTCTACACTTTATGACTGGGATGCCAAAGATTTATTTGTCAGTCTAAAATTACTCTGTCTCTTCTTTGATAGATCATTGTAAAGCATCACAACTAACATAGAAATATAATCAGATTTCTCCTTTTGGAAATGACATGACATAAATCTAGTATTTGTTTTTGCATTCAGTAGTACAAAAAGAGCAATTATAACTCATGGTACTAATGGTGCTAACCTTTTTCCTCAGCCCTACCACCTTTTTTCTTTTCCCTTCCCCTCCCTTTTTTAACTCTCTGGGGAAGTGTGCAACCAGCTTTTCAATCCAGTCTGTTACCCATGTCCACAAGGGGACCGCATTTAAAGTCACACAGGAGTGTAAATCTGGAAGGTGAACAAGTCCGAAACAGGGAATTAGAGCAAAAACTTGAACTTGAGAGAGGTCTTGAGGGGAAAGTGATGTGCGCTTCCAAACTGCAGCCACACATAGGATAAAACAGCTCTGAGGATACTCCTGGAGATTTCTCTTTCAGGGAAAAAGCAAGAGAGGCAACTTTGAGACTACAAAAAGTATGGCATTATCAATTTATAGTCAAATATGCAAGACTATTTTTCAGTACTTTACAGGGTTATACACATTAACGATAAAGGAATGTCTCAACTATGTTGATATGCTTCTGAACAGGTCAGGGAACAGAATTAATCCTAAATACAGCCATAATTCTGAAGTATCTTCATATCATGTAAAGCCCTTCCACTTATGGCTTCCATTTATGGCTTTACATGATATGAAGACACTTCAGAATTACAGCTGTATTTAGAATTGGAATATTATGGCCCCGGGATTGATAACAATTTATATCTTAATTAACCTAACTATAGAAAGATAGTATTTTCCGTGTTGTGGTACACACACACCACCTTGAAATAAAGTGGAGTAGAAAGGAACCTGATGTAAAACTCAGGAAAACTAACTCAACTGCCAGTTCTGTAACATGGTTTGAGATCGTGTATAAATCATTTAACTTTTGGAATTTTAGTCCTCTTATTTTTTAAATTAGGAGGAAGAACTTGATTATCATCAATACCTAATTTAGCCATCAAATTTTGTGCAACGGAAGCGAAGTAAAATAGAAACACATGTTGGCCATTAGCACCTATTATTTAGATAAGTGTTTACATAATTGGATCACTGAATCCTCACAATAACTGTCTAGTGGCATTAGTGCGCAGAAAAATTGATATATCCTCTTCTGATGTCCTTATGATAGCTGGCCTAATAACTGCATCTCAAAAATGTGTCATCTCATGTTGGCTGACATGAGAATTTGACAATATCAAAATTTTAATGAGATCTTTCATATGGATGGTCACATATACATTTAAATTTTTATTTATTTGAAATCATGTACAAAATATTTTTTATTTTAGAGTTAGGAAGGTAGGTAGTATTTTATAGGATTTTAAGAAATATGTAATTAATGATTAGTATATACACTGAGGAAATTTATTTCTACCACCAACATGGGTTAAAAATATGAGCTCAATTGATAGAATAGAGAGGGGTCTTTTGCTTTAATAATGTACTTTTTAGGATGTACAAATAAAATATCTCAATTTATAAAACCTTCTGAAATTGTTTTTACATATTTTGAATTAAAAAGAAATTAGAACATGAGTGAATAATAGGTTAAGAATTCTTTGTCAGGTCTCAAAAGTTTTTGGTTTTAAAAGTATTCATTTTAAATTGTTGATTAATTGAAGTGTAATAAAGTTATTAATGGTTAGTTATTATTCTGTGCATAATCATTTTATTCTAGATTTTTAGAGCTTTCTTCAGCATTAAAATGTGTTAATTCTGTGAGTTTTCTTCTTTTTTATTATGAAGAGAAATGTTTTATCTACCAATTATGCCAGGTAGGAATGAAGCACAAAAGACAAAGCAAATTTTAAATTAAAATGCGTTCTTCCTTTACAGATAGTTCCATTTTATTCCTGATTTTTAAAAAACTACATAACTCATATATTTCTTTGTAAGGTTGAATTTCACTTTGCTTTTTCTATGTTTGGTTTTTGAAATTGTTTTTTGATTAATAGACTTTTAGATGTATAAATACTGTAAAACAAAATGAACTTTCAGAAAAAAGATTCTTTCATAAAGAGTAACACTACACCATGCCCTCAAACTCTACTACTCAGGTGTTAATCTAGCCGGAAGAAGCTTCCATTTCATGAGGTTAGTAGAAAATGCTTCTAAGCATAATAATCATCATTTAATATTTCTGAACAGTGAAGGTTCAAGTATATACTGCATTCCCATGCTTTCTTCCGATCCTTTCCAATCAATCCTATTGATTTTGCTAAGGGTTAGAGGGTATGCTTCCATTGATCAAGGGAATAGCCTGACACAGCAAAACTGTCTACCAATTCAAAACAGATCAATCCTACCTTTATATCTTTTTGGATACATTATGATTATTTATCACTTAATTCCATTATATGTATTCATATATATATATATATATATATATATATATATATATTGTCAGTTTATAGGAATGAATAAAGAATATTTTCTTGGAAAATATGGGCCATTCACACATATTTCCCCATGCTGATCTGCTGTTGAACTTAGTCTGATCAAGCACTTGGGCTCATTTTCAAGTGCACTAAAATATTTGGTCCCTTTTCAGAATTTTACAAAACATTAACATTTTTCAAAAAAGTATTGGATTTGTTTAGAAAATCAGAGTCTATTTGAGAAAATGACATAAAACATATTGTTGCAACCATATTTTCTAGAGATACCCCCCTTTTTTAAAGGCCTCGGTGAAGCTGGTTGAACTGTAAACAGCCCCACTGGTGCTTGCTAGAATCAGTAACTTTCTCCCTTAAAGGCACCCAGTGATGCAATATAAGTGAGTTTAGAAAAATAATGCAAATGAATGATCAAACAAAAAGAAAATAATGTTCATACAACATTATAACAGTAAATTAGTTTTCTTGGAAAACACGGCATATTAAACCTTCAAGAGTGGTGGGCATTTTGATTTTTACTAACCTACAAAGGTACATGCTTTTCCAAACTCTACAAACTTCACTTACATAATAAAGACTATAGTCACAAATTCAAAACTTTTATAGCCTAAGTGACCAAAAGGTATGTCATTTCTTACGGTAAAGTTTGATTGTTTTTCCTTTTTAAAAATTTAATTAATTTTCCCTCATATACTATGAACCATAATTTCCTAAAAAAAAGGGTTAAATTAGAATTCATGTTAAGATGCTTTGCTGTTATCAGACTGAATCTACTAAAAGATGTATTCCCATTCTAGTGCCTAACAAAGACATATTTTAAAGTATACATTAAGGAAAACCGCTTTTCAATTACTAAATTCAGTGCTCAGTAGGACAGAAAACATACTGATTCTCTTAAATGCTGGACCCTTAAAACATTTGCCGGATGACAGCATTATAAAAAATACAGTTTCTTTAGCAAAGAATTAAAGCTGAATATGCAACATTTCTTAGGAGCACTGAATAAGTCTATTTGTCCAGCTTACTTTGCAAAGACTGTGTAGAAAACAGCACCATAAACAGTTTCAGTCCCCACACAAGGGCTAAACAAAGAGTCCTCTTTCTAGCCATCTAATCGGGTAATTTATTTTTTCAACCATCACATAAATCGAAACACAGCTGTAACCAATGACTTGCAGATCCCGTTCCCAGCCAGCTGGAATCAGTTCTGCTGAAACAGCAAGATTTTTACATTGTTCACTTCTGTACATCTGGAGAAATCATTGAGGTTCAAAGGTGACCAGAAAAGCTCTTTAAATAAATTCAACCGACAGTGAGGATTTGCCTAAGGATCTACAAACTCTACATTCACTTCTACAAAATGTTCATGCCATGAAATTAATGCTTATAAAGGCTATCTCCATCCTCGTCAATAAGGACCTTATGAGTTGCTAATTGAATTAAGCACTTAAATGCCCATTTCTTTCAAACAACTTGCTTAGGTTTCTTTAGAAGTTTTTTTTTTTTCTTAGGAGTTGTTGCTATTTAAAGAATATTACAGGAAAACACTAGTACATGCAGAAACATCATCTATGAAAACCTGAAACAAAACCAGATACAGTGACAGAATTGGACCCATTCATATTCCAAGTTTAATCATGTTTAGCTAATTTAAACCTCTATTTAGATAAAAAATGAATGAGGCATACTCTCTGAAAGAAAGTAGAGATGGAATACCTCTAACAGACTAGGCAGACAAATTCCTCAAGAAGCCAGTCCCGGGAGAAACAAATGGGGACTAAGAATGTTCCACATGCAGTTTCCCAGGGAGGGTATTCTGGAACACAGAGAGAACCCCAGAAGATGTGGCCACTTTTGTTCTACCTTGGATTCATATAACCACACACAGGACAAAAACTAAGACTTCCTAAAGGCAGAACTAAAGCAGTCAATCCTCAGTGTAAAGATTCGGTCATAAATGTTGAATTAACTTACAGCAAAAGCAAACTAAGACCCAGAAGACCAAGTACATCATTTATATTTTGGCTATGTGCAAGATATCAATTGAGATGCATATTTTTTGAACCAAGGCCATCAACATGATATTTATCTTGGGGAGGAGAGATGTAGTTTAGTTGCAGAGCTCTTGCCTAGCATGGTCAAGGCCCTGAGTTTCATCTCTAGTATTTCAAAACAATCACCATCATCACCTTGGAAAAATGAGTATACACTTTGGAAAAATGAGTATACTTATATATGAAAAATTTCTCAAGCCAGTTTTTATTGTGTTTAAAAACAAAATACAAACAACTTGAAAATATACTTCATTTTTCTTTACTTACTTAAATTAATGTAAGAGCCAGATGTTGTGGTACATACCTATAATCCAGTACTGGGGAGACTGAGACAGAAAAAAATTGAGGGTTCAAGACTAGCCTCAGCAACTTAGATAGACTCTCAGCAATGTCAGAGACTTTGTTTCAAAATAAAAATTAAAAGAGCTTGGGGTGTAGCTCAGAGGTAGAGTGCCCCTAGGTTCAATCCCCAGACCTCATACACCCACAAATTAATTAATAAACAAGGAAACAAATTATGATCATTATTTAATCATCTTACTCAAATATGAGGCCATTTTAAGGACACGATTAACAATCAGTCACTTCCTTTAAAACTGCACCTCTGAAATGAGTAAAGCAATAAACAGTGGTAAAGTACTGCATGGCAAGTATCACATAGTGAGAAGCAATTCCTCATTCGATGCTGAACTCACATAAAGGTGTGTAAGTTCATTCACTTGTTAAATATGTCATTCATTTTTACATTAGTCACTGAGTATACATGCTATAGAAATACGATATGGAACAGTAAGGACCATTACTTAATAAATAATGAAGTTTCGATGTGATGAAGATTACCTTTAGGGATTTCAGGATAATGGAAACTTGCACCTAACCAAAAGGCAGGAGATCTGTTTGCTTGCCCATTGCTGGTTATTAACTGAATGAGGGAACAAACACATAACCTCTCTAGTTATCCTGTATAATAGAGATTATTTTGACAATTGATTTTAAAAATTTACACATCTGCATCATTGCTCCTGAAATGTAAAATCCCACATTATTTTCTCCCTCACATTTCATCACTTTGAGGATGAATGCTGTTTAAAAATAAAACAAAACAAGAAACAAGTATAAATGAAAAGTATCTCAAATTTAGGATGTGAACCAAGAAAAACAGAAATAACTGGAGTCTATTAAATAAGTTGATGAAAGTTAAAAGTATGGAGAAAGTTTGGGAATGGACAGAGCTTAACATTATGAATGTATCATTTGAAGTCAAGCAACCAGTTAAATGCATTTAACTATACCAAGAGAAGTAGAAGGTGTTCCACAAGTACTTATTCACAGAAAAAAATCAACCAAATAAAAAATAACTTTTCATGACAATTTCGGCTAAGAGAAAATAAGGGGAGAAATGTGAATTTTTATTAGAAAACAACATCTTAGTTTTTTACCCCAATGGATGATATCTTGTAATATACTCAGCTAACCATGAAGTTTCACAAGCCAGTTACTTTAACAGTATTAGCAAACCTGATTTAATATTTTTTACCAATTTTTTTCCTTATTATTTCTCTGGATTTTAACTTGTAAAAATAAATATTTAATTTGTAATTCATGGAACAACATAGGTTATGACAACTTTACAGAAAACTGCCATATCTGTGTCATCATGAATTTGTTAAACACTAAAAATGTGTGACATCCATTATTATTCTGCAAGAACAAAGACTAGATCCCTCATCTAGCTTTGAGCTAGTAGACTGCGGAGGAAATGGTCTAAAATAGGAAAATACTTTATGTTTATTTGTGAACACATTTTACTTTTATCAATTAGCATATAAATAGTAACTTGACTAAATACTAGAAAAATATGAATGTTTCAAATGTTTATTAATTATATTACATATAACTTTTATGATAATAATTTTAATTTGTTGGTGTTAGGTGTTAAGAGAGTCACTATATAAGTTATATACTTATATATTTAAACATAACTACCATTACATTATCCTAAAGACTTATATTTGATTGTCATTCAGTAAAGTTGTTTTAATCCTAATATTTATTGTGTAGTGATTAAGGCAGCACTGATTTATAATAGTTATTTGTTTATATAAATATCTTCTTGTAATGGTAGCAAATCTCAACTTGAAGTTGTAGAATTTCACATATTTTTAAATGGTTCCGAATTTGGTAAGATATGTATGTACACAAATATATATTCAGAGAAAGGTGAAAAGCCTAGTTTTTCAGAACAGTGAACATAAGGAGAATTATGGGCGGTGGGGTCATAGAAGAAATATGGAGCGAAATAAAATAAGAGTTTTCTTTGCCAGGCGTGGTGGCGCAGGCTTGTAATCCCCATGCTTGGGAGGTAGAGACAGCAGGTTTGCGCAGGTTCGAAGCCAGTCGCACTGGCTTAAGAGATCCTGTTTCCAAATAAAAATATAAAATAGGTCTGGGAGTATAGCCCGGAGGTAGAAGGGTTTCCTGGAACCCCAGTACTACCAAATAAAAAAAAAAAAGTTTTCCTAAATCAAATAATACCTTCAAGATACAATTTTACATGAACTAATTCATCAATTTTCTATTTAAAAAATATATGTAATATTTATACAAATCTTTCCATTTTCAGTGAAGGAGAACTGGATGTTATATTAACCTGTCAAATACTGGCAGATTTATCATTAAAGTTTAAGTTCACCATTGCACATGAGCAGAAATAAAGATTTTTTGAAGACTACTCTGACCTTGATAGTTTTAGATGTGAGGAGCCTTCCTTCCTTTCCTTTCCTTTCCTTTTCTTTCCTTTCCTTTCCTTTTTTGTGGTAGTAGAGATTGAACACAGGGGTATTCTACCTCTGAGCTACACCCCAACCCTTTTCATTTTTTATTTTGAAATGGGGTCTTGATAGTTTGCTGCGTCTTGCTATACTGCCCAGGTTGGTCTTGAACCCGAGATCCTTCTGTCTCAGCCTTGCAAGTACTGGGATAACAGGTCTGCAGGATCACACCCGGGTCTTAATGGGATTTCCTTACCAAACTCTGGCAATCAAGCCACTTCTCCATGAATTAGTTTTTGGTGATATTCTTTAAACAAGAAATACCAAGTGAAAGAAATCAGGACATTAAAAATACTAAACACACGATCAGGTGTGTTGCATGATTGGATTATAAAATATATTGACTGTGTTTGAAGATGTATATACTAGGTATTTTATACTACTTTGTACTTTGTTTAGTCAAATTCTCTGCCAGAAGGAATAAGTCATCAATTTGTCTCAAAGATGCTGTGGGAAAAATTGTGTGTGTGTGTGTGCGTGTGCGTGTGTGTGTGTGTGTGTGTGTGTGTGTGTCTATGTATCTGTGTGAGTATATTTATGGATATGTATATATATATATATATATATATGAATATATGACCATGCATTTAAATGGCAAAAATTTATATTATCTTTTTAGCACTCATAGAGTAATCTCCTATGAAAAATAGTCCCTAGGTTTGTAAAGCTATAAGGAAATCAGAAATCTACAATAGAGGATTTTCTTGTTTTAGGAGACCTAGCTAAATAGATATCCATGGATGAAGTTACAGACAAGGTTATTAAAAAAGTAACTTATTTCAATTAGATTAAAATTAGAAACTTTCTTAATGTCAGCAGACATTCCATTGGGTAAAGTTTGGCTTTTCTTTCCCTTAATCTCACTATCCTTGTAGTTTATCAACTTTATAAAATTAAAATCTCTTCTTTTCTAGAAAAAGAATTTTGAAAGATTAGATTTGAAATTTCTTTAGTCTATTTTCTTTCCAAAGGCTCCAAAAGTTTTACAAATGCACCATATCGATCAATAAATTTATCTTTTTCTTTGTTGAAAAAGTAAAAAATTCCCCAAAATTCTACATGCATTATTTTAATCAGGGATAGACATTGTAAATTGTTATATCAAGTATGTATATTTTGTCTGTTTTAAATCCTTCTCATGTGAATAAAATTAAGAAGAAAAAATATTACAAATTAGAAAAAAACATACTCATTTGGGCACTTCAAATAGGACATACCTGGGTCAAGAAGATTTATAAGAGGTTATTCCTAGAGCTTTCAGTCATTCTTGAATTTCACCTGCCATGTTTTATACCTGCCCATCCAGTGCAAGAGACTAAGTTTAAGAAAACCTAAAGAGCTTAAGAAAAACTAAAATGAGAGGATAAATGGCCTCTAGCCTGAAAAAAGTTTAATATGCAGTAGAAGAGTCAGACACAGGATTGTGGAAACTGTGAAGCATTCTATGAAATATGAGGTGTTCAGTGAGAACACAGGGAAGAGAGCCAAGAAATACTGAGTGCGTTAAGGAATGTTGTAACAAGGCGATCCATTGGAATAAAGCTTTGGAGGACAAGAAAGAAAAGATAGAGCAGAAAGAAATGGTATCTAACATGTGGGTTGAGGCAACAGATAGCCTAAAAGGTGGGAATCCCCAAATTTTAGGGAGTGACCAAGCTGGAGAGGCTGAAACACTGGTTTATGCAAGGAATGTTACTAAGAAAAATGTCCAAGCAGTTCAATGAAGGATTGGAGACAAAGGCTATATAATATGGTATTGGGAATTAATAGTTCAGACAAAAATTAAAAATGATCTTTTGGAGTGGTGATTTTAGACGAAACCCTCACTAGGTATGATGATCCACAACAATGCTAACAATTACCTTTTTTTAGCACCTATTTCCTGACAAGCTCAGTGCTAGAACCCATAATGCCACTTTAGCATCACAGTGATCCTGTTAGGTAAGTGGTATAATTCATTGCTGATTATTAACAAGGAATTAGAGATTCAAAAGAGTTAGCTACTCAGTGTGATACATTCCATTGTGACCTGTGGGTTCCCAAAGTTCATCCCTTTCTTGTTTTGTCAGACTATCTCTCAAAACCAAACCTTCCTCTTTCATAGTATACTACCTAATGGCATAAACAGTCATGACAGGGAGGACTCTACACAGAGCCTCTAAGACATCCAGAGATGCCAGAAGTCCCTTTGTTATTTGGAATATTTTGGAAGTGACAGAGGACTGTGTCTGATCCCAGAGCTTAGGTTCTTTCCCTCATCATCTGTTACTCTTTCCAATTAATAATGTAAGTAATTATATAAAATTTTATTTTGGGAATATACCATAATTTGCTTAACCATATTCTAAATGTTAAAGAATCCTAGGGGATCCAAATTGTAGTTATTAGGTATTGTGTTAAATTAATACCTGTCTCCATGCAACAAATTTCCCCATTTCAATTTCCTCATTTATATAACAGTGCAGAAGATGAAAAGTTATAATAATTTAAAACAGTACAATAACTTTGGCATAACTGCATAATTGATAGTATAGAGACATATTCTATTTTTATTTGAATATTCAAAATATCAGATATAGAACCATGATATCTACTATGACTTCATTAAAACCCTGCTTATAAATATCATTCATTCATTCACTCATTCATATTTATATTGATTCATTGATCATTTCCTTGTTCATTTATTTCTGATCTAACTATATATTATCTGACTAAAGTTTCAACTAAAGAATAAACTTTTTTAATGCCCTGTAGAAACCATTCCCCAGAATACTTTAATGTTCAAAAGACATACCGAAGAATATTCTACTCTTCCGCATGTGGTAGTTTCAAGTTGCATAATAAAGTAGAGCATTTGGAAACACACTGTTATGTCTTTTCTGAAGGACTAAGGTCAGGGGGCGGAACATCAAAGTCTGTACCAAATCGTCTGTGAGAGCTTTGTTAAAATGAAATCTGCCAGCTTGGATGCTTCTATTAGTATTTTTATTCCATTCATATTTCTAGCAGTGTTTTAGCTTTTTGAAAATAAACACTATAATTGCAGAAAAATACAAGTATATCATAGGATAGATATTTTTCAGAGTTCTAAATTAAGTCTGAAAGCACACAACACTTCTATTTTGAGAATTTACTATATAAAACAGAAGCAGACGAAAGAAGAAACTTAGAAAGTCTGAGTTCTAATTTTGTCTACACCATGTTCATGGTGCAAGTACAGAAGAGATACTTATCACATCAAGGCTTTGTTTTCTTCATTTGTAAAACATTAAAGCATCAAATTAGAATGGAATATCAATTTTATAATTTGTGGCCCAATGAAAACAAAAAGTGGCACATAAATATAAAATAATATTTCTATTTAACAGGTTGGCTTGGGGCTATTTGACCTGCTATTTTTATAGTACATTTTGTTAAATGGGGAAAAAGTCCCAATTAATTTGCATTTGTATGTCACAAATTTTGTTTTATGTACCTAGAAGGCAGAGACAGAGTTGCTGAGTGTTGAAGATGTGAAAAATACAAAAAGTAAAGTCTGAATTTCTTTCGTGGATTAATCTACATTAGGTCTAGTGGGATATAAAAAGATACCAAATAGAACTTTCATGATCTGAGGGCACTTTTTTCTTTTTCAGTTGAAGGGTCAGATAAATAAAATTTCCAGAGTATAATGATGTCATCTAAAGTTATATATCCCTTCCGAGCAAGTTTCAGATTGAAAAAGCCAAGGAAAAATATGAAAGACAATTTAGATTACATTGAAAATATGACCTTATGGCCATTTAAAAAATAACAGTTTTCACATAAACCCTAAAAAACATTAACTTACAGGACAGAGGAGGATGTAAGAAAACAAGTCAAAAAATAAAATATTTGCTGGTCATTTTGCTGGTCTCCTGCATATACCATGGCTGCTCTGCCATAGGAGTGGCAGCAGCTGGAGACTTCCTCACCCCATTTTAATAGAAAAGTGACTTGTCACTGCCATAATTTACCTAAACCTCAGATATTCATGTTTTATAGCTGTAACGTAAGAACACATGCCCATAGAGCTTGAACAACTTCTTCTCTTTTTTCCCCTCTTCTTTGTTATTTAGAAAATATCTAAGAAATAATTTCAAGTAATAAAATGCATATTTCCATTTCTTGAGGTGCAGGGGTAGAATCAAAAGGCATTCTTCCTCTGAGCTACACCCCCAGCTCTATTTTTTTATTCTTTATTTTGAAACAGGGTCTCACTAAGTTGCAGAGGGCCTCACTAAGTAGCTGAGGCTGTCTATAAACTTAACCTTCTTGTCTCAGCCTCCCAAGTATTGGGATCACAAGCATGTGCCACCATGCTCAGTTCAAATAATTATTTTGTGGTACTGGAGGTGGAACCCGGGGCTTTTCTACCTCCGGGCTATACTCCCAGACCTATTTTATACTTTATTTGGAAACAGGGTCTCACTAAGTTGCTGAGAGCCTCACTAAGTAACTGAGGCTGGCTTTGAACCTGGGCAATCCTCCTGTCTCAGCCTCCCAAGTGCGGGGAATTACAACTGTGCAGCACTATGCCTGACTCACATAATGATTTTAATAGATGAACTTTCCTAAGAGCTACAGAACTTAAGAGATTCCAACATGGTCCTATCACATTCCTCACTCTTCCCTTCAACTGGCTTATATCCTTTCCCACCTCTAATTTACTAGACAAACTCTATCACCCTCTGCTCATGCAGGGACATATATGTTAAAATAATGAGAAAATTGCATTTCCATTTCCTTAGCACAGACATGGGATAGCAGAAATCCCCCTGCACTTGAGCAGTTGAGGTTGAGTGTGCCTTTATTTCTACCTACATTCAAGATGCCTTTTGAGGCCATCCCCATAATGCCCACTGGGTTCGAAGTAAACATTTAAAAGGTTCACTCACCAAATCTGGTGGGTTTGTGAAAAAGGTTCACTCACCACACCTGGTGGGTTTGTGACTATCTCTTTATACTTTGGGACTTTAAAAAACATTTTTTATTTCACCCACTTGTCTTCATTTGAAGTTTACTTGGTGATAGTTTAGCTGTTGTTTTAAACCTTGCTTTCAAACAGTAATTTACCTCCAGTTATTTTTCTTTATGAATGCAAAATTCATTACATATATTCTAGCCAAGGAATTCTTTCAAGGATTAATAAGAGTATTCTAAGGAAAGGTAACCTGAATAAGAAAGAACTATCCAGAGAACTGAGTTTTACAATGTAGTAACGAGTTAGAGCTTTAGGTCACAATAACTATGATTTTGCTCACGAAAAAGAAAATTCGTATACCTTGAGGTCTGATTACCAGATAATACCACTTAGTTCTATGATAAGAGCATAGAACAAGAAAACTATTGACTATGAGTCTTATCTGGAATTAGTAGTGCTTTCATTGTTAAATAAATTATTACTAGGAGAGCACTTGCTGATTTTCACATTTTTATTGAAGAATAGATCTAATTTAGGGGTATTATAAGTAATATATATATATATATATATATATATATATAGAGAGAGAGAGAGAGAGAGAGAAAAGATAAATAATAATGGAATATTATTAAGTCTCTGCTCTCCTCTATGGTAAAAATACATGAAAAAAATACTAGCAATGATGAAAAGTATCATTCTTGCTCTGCTGGTTTAACCTGTGGACTTGACACAGGTTTAAAAGCCATTATTTGATGTAAACTCTGTGATTCATCTATCTGCTAAGTATATTCCTGAACTTTTGCATGGCCTCTGCTACTACACCCTACAAAGCAGATGAGAAATGGTGGAACAACGTTGAAATAGAATAAATAGTGTAGGTTAGGACCAAATTGTCTAAAATTTGAGCTTCAAACACAATTGTATCAGCATTCCAAGTAGGCCTATGTAACTGAATTTAGCACGAGAAAGGAAAATTCAAGTTATAAACATCAGATGAAAGAGTTTATTAAAATTTAAAAAATATGTTCTTCTACAAATGCATAATAAACTAGTATTTGGAATCTTTACACTGGTGATATGATGTGGATTTGGCAACTCCATAAAAATATGACTATTCCCCAAGAAAAAGGGAACAAAAACATTTAAGCCACTGCAAAGATAATAATTTTATTTTTCTTCTGAATTTACACATATACTAAATATGATAAATAAGACCATTATAAGTACTTACATGTAAATGTTATTGAAGAATTTCATATTCTAGTCATCTGAGTATATGATTCTTCATAGCTATTAAAAATCAAGGTGTTATATTTTACTTGACTAAGTAGAACTAACTAAACAGAATATGTTGTTTTGTAAAAAGTAAGAGTTGTACAGAAAAATCAAAGTAAGTAAACAACATTAAAGTAAGTCTTTCACTCACAAAGACAGAACAGATAACATAGTCTGCTTGATTTTGAAAGACTGTCATTTTCCTGCAAATAGATAATACATGTCAAAATGCCTATTCGAAAACACAGATTAAAATGAAGGAACTTTTTCTCCAAAATCTATGACTCAGAAGACACTGAGTAGGAAAATTTTCATATGTGGGTATAGTAATCATGGAATTCAAAATAAGTATCAAATGTTCAAATATAAAAGGCTTATTATGCCAGAGAGTTTATTAATTCATATTTACATGAGCACAACTTATTTCATCAATAGGCCTCCTTGCTTTGTATTTACATACTCTTAAATTGACTTACTAGAGAGATTCAAGGGGGTAAATGTGCCTATAATCAGATCTTTACCCTAAAATCTAACATAAGGGGAGTATATACCAGCAACAGTTTTTGAGGCATTAAAAGTAGCAGCCTCGGGATGGATAAACACAGACTAGGAGAGTTCACACCACATATTGTGAAGCGCTAATTGAAGAATGTTTATTTGGCACAAGAGACACCCCTTTTTGTACATTCCATAAGATGGTGGTGTCGTGTTTACATGGCTATGCCACCTTGTAGCAATACATCCTTCAAACAATCTCTCTCTTTTTTTTTTTTTTTTGAGGTACTGGGGATAGAAACCAAAGGCATTCTACTTCTGAGCTACTCTATCCCCAGCCCTATTTTTTATTCTTTATTTTGAAATAGGGTCTCACTGAGTTGCAAAGGGCCTCACTAAGTAGCTGAGGCTATCCATGTGAACTCCAATCCTCCTGTCTCAGCCTCCCAAGTACTGTGATTATAACCATAAGCTACCACGTCTGGCTCTTTATCACTTTTCTTTCAATACTCTACTTAATTCAATAGGTGTTTTGGAAGCCAGGGTGCTGCCAATGTATTATCCTATAGACTGGACACCTTTTTACAATACGGAAAAAGAAAGGCATCATATAGAAATGGATTCAATGGCAAAAGGTTGTCTAGCATGCACATCTGTCATTTAGCCACCCAGGAGAAAGAAGGATGGTGAAAGTTGAAATTTTTCTATGTGTAATACAAAGCTTGATGCCCTGCTTTTAGAAACTGAACAAAAAATCAACAAGAAAATTAAGTCACATATGAAGGCAAGAGGGCTATGTAAATATACAAGGAGGATTTTTCTTCCCAGGAAAAAACTGTGTATAATGCTGAAGCTATTGCAATTCATAATTTAAAGAACGTTTGCTACTGATGTAAAGTATTGGTGATGCTACCCAGTGTTAAAATGGGAACCACAAACATGTTACGGTTGAATTAAGTGGTGTCTGAGTAAATCCCCCAAGCCCTTGAGAGCTGAAAAACCTAAAAATGTGGCCATTTATTAATTTTAATAATTCAAAGTAAGTATTTTTAGAGTACATTAAACTAGATTTCAGGCACATGAAATGAAAGTTGCTAAGTTTAGAAATGTTTTTTTTTCCAAATAAGTATTTTTAAAATACAAGCCATCATTTTCCATGTCTGAAACACTCATGTGATCTTTTATAAACATAATCAGCTGGTAGGGGAAGAAATTGGGCATGGTGGCTATTTTTTAAATTTCATTTATCTGGGTTCTTTCCCTAAAGCTTTACCTGAGAAAATAAAATTCACAAACCTGCTTTTTGGCAAGTAACAAAAGAGGACTGTAAAGCTGTACAATCATAGTATGTGACATGAACCACAAGCTCAGAATCTAAAATGAAAACAAAACTCTAGATGCCTTTTCATCTACACTCCCTCTAAGAACTTGTTCAATAAAAATATTCACTGATAAGAACCTAAAATGATGGTTAAGTAGGGTGTATAATCAGTTAAGAACAAAGTCTATTAGACGGAAAGAATTGAGAACCTGAAAATTCGCATTTATAAACTTAAGCTACAAAATGTTTGTCCGAAGACATCACAGTTTGACAGGTAGGATGCAATTAACTATTCAAGTACATAATATTTATGTACTTTTCACAGGATGGTTTTAGGATATAGATTGAGGTATTTGTTATGATTCCAAATTGCATATTTTTTACTTCTCAATTTTGAACATGTACAGTAACTCTTTTGAAGCTTAAATGGTACTATTTAGAACAGTAAAAATAAATGGATGAAGGCTAATTAGATGATGTGTGCTTGTATATCCTCTCAAGTCTTGTATTCCAATGTGATATATGATTACAATGCACCAATAAAATAAATAAATAAATAAATTATCATTTTACCTGTTCCTCAGTTTATCTCTTCTATCTTTTAATTTATTTTTTAAAAAGCCATTACTTTTCATACTCTCCCCATCTCCACAGGGGTGATATGGTTGAGACTCAAGTAAAAATGGGTAAGGGTGATTGTAAGCATGGCTAGCCGTAGGCACTATCATGGGGGACAGGTCGGTGATACATTGGACTAAGAAGCCACATTTGGTTTCACCAAACTGTAGTACAGAATTTTGCAGGTATTTGCTCTCCTAAATCTGGATGCTTCTCCATTGGCCCATGGCAGTAGACACATTCTTTTTTTTTAAAATAATACACTATTTTTATTTATTCAAGTGGAAAAAAAATTTAGTATTTACTTTTTAATATTTTTTATTTTTATGTGGGTCATATTGAAATGGCATACATTCAGACTGTGCTTGGTGCCCTCTCCCCTACATAATGTTCTCCAGGTCTTTCCATCTTCTTGTGAATGACATGATTTTGTTCTTTATAGCTGAATAGAATTTCATTGCATGTATTTTCCATAATTTTGCAATCCATTCATCTGTTGATGGAGACTTAGGTTGGTTCCCTATTTTGGCTATTACGAATTGTGCTGCTATGAACATGGGTATACATATGTTACTGTAGTTCTGTTTTCAACCGCTTTGGAAAAATACCCAGGAGTGGTAAAAATAGATCATATGGTGGATTTATTCCTAGTTTTCTAAGGAATCTCCACACAAATCTCCTTCATGGCTGAACTAGTTTGCATTCCCACCAACAGTGTAAAAGAGTTCCTCTTTCTCCACATCCTCACCAGCATTTGTTGTTATTTTATTTCTTTATGCTTGCCACTCTGATTGGGGTTAGATGAAATCTCAGTGTAGTTTTGATTTGCATCTCCCTGATAGCTAGTGATGTTGAACATCTTTTCATGTATCTATTGGCCATTTGTATCTCTTCTTTTTTGAGGTATCTATTCAATTCAGTTGCCCATTTCTTGATTAGAGGTCTTGTACTGCAACTAATTGTGTCTTCTGTGGAAATTATTAAAGACAAGGCACTTGAGTCAATTTATTTAACTTGAGCATGATAAAAAATTACAAATGGTAAACATCTGAAATAGAAACACATACAAAAACTTCTGGAATCTGTAGTTTAACCTTAGGGAAATATGATCCAAGAAATTTCTTACAGCATACATCTTCCAACAAGAAGAATAGCTTAAAGGAACATTCTATTTTGGAAAAAGTTGTTTTAAGCTTTCAATCCTATAAACCTAATCTGTCTTCCTACCACTATCTCACTTGAAGAATGAACTGGAAAGGCATGCTTTAGAGATCTGACTCAACTAGAATTAGCATCAATATACCCTCAAGTAAAATAACGTAACAAGTAGTTTGAAAAACCATTAATTTAAAAAACTGTAAATAGTTAGCCAGGCAAGGTGGCACATGCTTGTGATCTCAGTACTTGGGAGGCTGAGACAGGAGGATCATGGTTCGCAGCCAGCCTCAGCTACTTAGTAATGTCCTCTGCAACTTAGTGAGAACTTGTTTCAAAATAAAGAATAAAAAAATAGGACTGGGGGTGGAACTCAGAGGTAGAATGCCCCTGGGTTCCATCCCCAGTACCACAAAAATAAATAAATACTTACAAAAAATAGGTTTTAAAAGTAAAGCTACTGTTGGGCTTGGTAGCACACACTAATGCCCCTGGGTTCAATTCCAGTAATCCAAAATAAATGTATATATTTTTAATATATTTTTTAGTACATTACAATAAAAACTAGCCAAAGGTGGTGTTGCACACCTGTAATCCCAGTATTTGGAAGGCTGAGACAGGAAGATTGCAGGTTCAAGGACAGCCTCAGCATTAATGAAATTCATCATCCTAGATAAACCTTGTTTCAAAAGAAAAAGAAACAGTGCTGAGGATATAGCTCAAAGGTATAATGCCTCTGGGTTCAATTTCCAATAACACCAAAAAAAGTAGGACTAAAATATGACCAGTTTATTCTGTGGCAAAAATATACTTCCATACCTTTTAAATATATAAGTTTGAAAATAGAGGAATTATGACAAGAAAGATGATCACTTCAAGTTAATATTAATCATATGATGACTAAATGTTAAATTTGTTTTCCCCTAGAATATGAAGGTAGAGTATGAAGATTTTGCAATATGAATTAATAACATAAAGACAATGTTTAAAAGCATGGTATATATGAAAGCATAGGAAATAGACAATTACTAGATTTCACTATAATTTTCTTTCTTACAGTAGGAATCTTAGTTATGTGGGGCTAATTCTTAATTTGACAGGCTTATCCAAATATTGCAACAAAACACATTTGATATTAATAAGAAATAAAACAATGGAGAGCAAGTCACTTACACTCATAGAGAATTCTAGGGTCCCTGGAGGAGAATCCATGGATGTTTGCATAGTAGTAGAAGCAAATGACATGGTACAATTAGTCCAGGTTGATGACTTTTTGCTGCTTACTGAGGGTGGCATGGGTTTCTTGACATACTTTATTTGTATGTAGAAAGTGGATGGTTTATGATCTCTGGTAAGGACATGATGTTTTCCTACTGACTCCATTCTCTTTACTAAATCACAGTTAGGTAGAGCCTTCATTTACAGGTAAACACCTTCCACTCTTATACAGAGAAAATATGAGCAGTCATTTGGTCATGACCAGGTGGAACTTAACCAGAGAGTTTCAAGGTAATCAGAAAGAAAATATATATATTCACTCTAGCAAGTTCTGATGTTTTTCTCTAGAGGCTACTACATATATTCCTGCCACTCTTTTCATGGCCTTGCTATCAGAACCTCTTAGGAATGTACCTCCTCTCTTTTCAAAGTGGAACAGAGACTTTCTACTAACTACAAGAAAAGGGGTTATCACTGTGGAGCAATGAGACAGACGCAAAAAGCATTTTCTCCTACTGATGTTTGCAGGGTGCAGCATAAGGTGGACAGCCCCTGGGCTGAGCAGTGGCTCTGCCAGTGGGGGAGGCTGCCTGGAATGTGTTGAATGTGCATTCCTTAGATGCCTGAAAGTGGTGGCTGCCCCCTTACTGGCTTCTACCCATTTTCATTGGTTTGGTTGCCTTAGCAAAAAAGAGAACCTACTTTTAAACAGTCAGTGGTCTCCCTACTTGCTACTTAATACTGGCTGCTCCTAGTTTTAGGAATTAGGCATTTTATTTTTTAAGTCTTTAAAAAGTAACAGGTTTATTGAGATATAATTCATATATCCTAAAATTTGCCTTTTAATGCCGGGCGTGGTGGCGCACGCTTGTAATCCCTGAGCTTGGGATCGTGCTGGTTTGGAGCCAGTCTCACTGGTTTAAGAGACCCTGTATCCAAATAAAAAAATATATAAAATAGGTCTGGGAGTGTAGCCCGGAGGTAGAAGGGCTACCAGGAACCCCAGTACCACCAATATATATATATATATATATATATATATATATATATATATATATATATATATATATATTTCAGTGCCTTTTAGTATATTTCTAGATTTGTATAAGCATCATCACTATTTAATTTTAGGATATTTTCATCACCCCCCCAAAATAATCTTATCCATTAGCAGTCATTCCTCACTCCTTCCATCTCTGTACCCCATAAACCACTAACCTACTCTTTATCTCTATAGTTTTGTCTCTTCTGGATATTATATATAAATGGAATCTGTTAATATAGAATTACCTAATCTTTATGTTGTCTGGCTTCGCTCACCAAACTTAATGTTTATAAGGTCTGTCCATGTTGTAGGATGTGTCAGTATCTCATTGCTTTTTATGGCCAAATGCTATTCCATTGTATCACTATATATACCACATGTTATTTATCTACTTATCAATTGATAAATATTTGACTATTAGAAATAAGGCCATTATAAACATGTCTGTACAAGTTTTTGCATGGAAGCGTGCTTTTAGTTCTCTTGGACATAAACACAGGAGTTGAATGGCTGGTCATAAAATAACTATGAAGAACTGCAAAACTGTTTTTCCTTTTTGTGTGTGTGTGATACTAGGGGTGGAACCCAGGGGATATTCTACCTCTGGGCTACACTCCCAGACCTATTTTATATTTTATTTGGAAAGAGGGTCTCATTAAGTTGCTTAGAGCCTCATTAAGTACCTGAGGCTGACTTCAAACTTGTGCAATCCTCCTGTCTCAGCCTCCCAAGCGCTGGCATTATAAGTGTGCACCACCATGCCTGGCATAAAACTGTTTTTCAAAGCAGTTGTACTACTTTATAAGTTCACCACAAACATGGCAGGGTTAGTCTTTTAAGACAGAAGTTTATTTTGTGCACATTTAGGTCTTTTGAGTTATATTTTGTTTATTCTATTTTTAATCTAAAAAATGAAGTCCTCCTGTCTGAAAAGTTTCACAGGAGTCTTATCATCACTTGTGAAACTTTTCAGACAGGAGCAAGACATTGTGTTTGGCAGTGAGGATATCAGGCAAGGTCCCATTAAAAAACAAAGCTTAAAATCCCATTATTTTTGACAACATACATGTACCTGGAGGACATGAAGTAAAATAAGCCAGAATAAGGCACAGAAAGACAAGCACCACATGAACTCATTCAGAGGTGGAACCTAAAAACACTGACCTCAGAGAAGCTGCAAGAACCAGAAATGGGGAGAAGAGGAAGAAGGGGGAGTTGAAAGAGGTCAGTTTATCAATGATACTAGAGTTTGATAGTAAGACTATGATCTAGTATTCTATGACACAGCAGGGTGATTGTAACTGAAAACAATGCATCATATATGATCTTGAATATATTTGCCATAAAGACGTGATAAAATTTTAAGGTGGTAGATTTATTAATTACCTTAAGTTGATCATATATGCCTCTTTATATAGAGAGAGCGATCAAAATCATCACATTGTACCTCTTAGATATATAAATCAAAAAAATAAAAATTAAAAATAGAAAGTACCAAAAAATCCGTAGAAATTTTAAAAATGCATGAAGAACACAAGGTCTCTTCTTTCAAGAAACTAGATAGTTTCCTGGTATGTCCATGGCTCATTCATTCTTAGCTTTTCATTGCTGTCAGTTTGAATGGCTCGGTGATAATTAAGAAATGAAAACAGACTCACATTGTTTACTGACATTTGCTTATTTTTTTATTCACTCGGTAAACTATTTTAAATTGCCATTATTAAATACCACACTTTTCCGTGGCTATTTCCTTTTCTCTGAAGAATCATTGAAAAAAAAACTATGAGAAGTGAAATAAATCTATTCATCCAGTCAACTCATTTTTTTTTTCTTTTCTCTAAAAGACTTTTTGAAATAACAGATGAACTTCTACTCTAAACTCAGGCACACAGCTGCTTTAGAGAACAGTCTTGCAAGTTCCTGACTCACTGTGAGCCATCTTCATGCCATACTGCACTCCCACCCTGGTTCTTCCACTCATCTATTCTTATAATGTGCCTGCAATTTTCCTCTCTTGAGAATAATCTCTCTGGATTCCCAAGTTATATAAATGACAATAATAATGATTTTTCAAAGCAAACCATTTAAAACTATTGTGGATGAGGCGTTATAGGGACTTTTGGTTGATATTCACATTAATGTATAATATGAACAATAATGAAAACTAATTAGAAATAGCACTGCAATATTTAAACTTTCACTAGTTTGCACAGGCCTCATCCCACCTTTTTCTGAATTAAGGTGGTTATATACTAAACAATCAGACATAAAAGGGTATTAAAAGAATATTAAAGTGAAATGGAGCAATTAAATATGCACCGTCATTTATTCTTTCTTTAGAAATCTCACAGCACATTGTTCTGTCAAAGCCCTTATCACATTGTATTATAATTACTGTTTATAGTCTCTCTTTCTGATGAGGCATAGAGCTTTAGAAGATCTTAACCTACTTATCTTTGGATCCTCAGCTCTGACATAATGTCTGACATGTACAAGATGCTCAGCATAAATCTGTTGAATGAAAGAATATGTGAGAAAAGAGAGATGTCCTCACTCTGCCGTTGATAGAGGATGACCTCTTGTCTGCCTGCCTGCCTGAGTTTTAGCTTTTAGCTGTCATACGGGTGAAATAAGGGGATGGAAAGAGCCTTGGAAGAGAGCTTATGTGTGTAAGCTATAAAGAACTGTACAGGGCCTGGTTAACTCTGATGTTCCTCCATTCAGAGTTGCTTACTTACTAAGTATAAATCTCAAATCTAGGTGGTTGGACTCCCAGTTTTGCCCTCCTGAAACTGAACATCTAGTGGAAAGTGATGCCAGTAGATAGGTGTGCTGAACAGGCTTGGACCATGTTTGGGCAAGAACAGAAGCTAAGACTCACAATGGAGACTCTTTTAGAATAGACGCCAGGTGTCTAGGGAAGATTTTTAGAGAATTTGATATCTGAGTCCTGATGTAGGTCAGGTAAATATTTCAAGCATTGGAACAGGAAATGTGAAGCCCTAAAAGAAAGAGCATTAGCCTGTTGCAGAGTGTGTAAGGGGAGCTTTTCAAATCCCTCATGCCTCGGCCTTGTTCCAGAGACCATCAGCAGTACTTTTGCAATTGTCTATGACTCGTCTATTTCCAAATTACAGAGAAAAAAGCCTTTTTTCTTTCAACATTTAGAAAGTTTGTTATTTGCAACTACATTTCCAAAAATCTTCTAGCTTCAATATCGTATTTATCACTTTTGTAATTTAGCATATATTTTATCAAATGAAACAGCAGAATGCCATCTTTATGATGAAGGAAAAAAAAAACTAAGGCTCCTGAATTATACAGAATAATATACTAAATTAGTTTTTAAAATCTGAAAGTATTTTACTACTGACGGGTTTCATCTCTCATTAATTACTGGCACCATGTGGCTTCCTGAAGGTAAAAAGAGTAATCTCCCCAGAAATATTTAGATTGACAGATCTAGCGGCTTAATGACTCTTGGTCATTTTATATGGCTATTTGTGGTTAATCATCAGACATATTGCATGTCATGTTGCCATTTATATTTTGTATGTTTCAGACACCATAATATTGTGATGTATACTTTGTGCAGACAAGCGGAGATACTGAAGTATGCTCGGAAATTGGTCACCTTAAAATCTTGACTTTTTTAAAAATAGAAGTATTGAGGTTTACATGGACAAACAAGAAAATCTAGGTTTGATTCTTGGCATAGCATAAACTAGGTCTCTGGCTTTAGGCGGTCATTTAACCTCTATTTTGCTTCATAATTGTTTTCTTTATCTTATCATTTATACTTTAAACAACATAAAAAGTGTTTGAAAGAGTTTTCAGTGGGGATTATTTATAAAATAAATATGCAAAGTTTATTTAAGTGTGAATAAATCCTAGAAGTAAAAAAGAACCAAAAAAAATCCATAATCTTATTATCACCTTACTTTTCAGGGCATGAATTCTAGATTAAGCAGCAAATCTCCATGAGCACTGTTTATACAAGGAGCACTATGTAAATGGCTTTTGCTGACTCCACAGCTGTCTTTCGATATCAATGTTTGAAATAGACTCTAACAACATCAATAGAGGAACAAACTTTTTAAAAACCTTTAATGGATCCAGATATCCAATATTTGGGGTAAAAATAAGATAAAAGGAATTATGGTGTTATTATGAGATCCTTAGATATTTTTTCCAGAAACTTGGACTGCAAAACATCCTTTAAAAATTTCATGAATTAAGGGGGAGAACTGAGTTATGGAATGATTCTCATAATATTCGTACCATAAATCCAAGAGATCACTTTTTTCTGTTTGACCTTTCAAGAACTGTACCCACTGTTCTAGTGGAGAAATCAGTTGCCTTCTTGCTTCCTGAAAGAAGAGAACTGCTGGTGACCTTGGAGGACAAACAGTGCTTCTGACCATTCATTATTCCACAAATAATTATTTTGCCATTACCATAATTTCTAATGATGAGAAACAGCCCATTTTAATCAAATCAGTTTATCTTATTCTACTTAAGTGTAAGTGACACTCATTTGGGCCTGAAGATAATGATTCCATGAGTTGGAAATCTAAATTTTAGACTATAGTCAGGGCAGTCGTCTACTAAAAATAAGTGGCCACTTAAATGCTACCAGATCTTGTGAAAATCTGTTCCTCATACAGCAAATAATTGTGTTTGGTACAAAAGTCATAAAATTCTCCATTAGTGGTTAGTAATGAGCCATGATATTATATGTTTTTAGAAAGTGCATTTGGAAAATAAAATGCTGTAAATAATGACCATATCAGGAATATCAACGTTCATATGAAATAGACTTGTAGAGACAGATTTCTTTTATTTTTCTTTTTTTTAATTGACAACTGCCAGCCCAGGAATATTTTCTGCTTTCCTGAGAAGAAGGAACTTTGTCTTGTCATAAGCTAGGACAGGTAGGTCTTAAGGAACTCTATCATTTGTAGAATTATATTCATTAACTACCATGTAGTTTCCTAGTGGATTTAACAAAACACGGTACTAATTAATAATATTACTTTTATAATATATGATAAAATAAATTGAAAAGCAGTCTTGAAATGGTAAACATATTATAGGAAAACAATGTTAACCTGTGTCTAAGTCAAACCTAAATGTTTACAGGTTGTTTTTCAAGCAAGTGTCAAGACAGAATTGCACCTTTAATTGTGCTTTCAGATTAAGGCTATATTTATCACCAATGTGGTGCTAAGGATGCCAGGAGGGAGACGTGCATGTGCTCAGTCTTCAACATGGTCAAGCTGACAACAGCTCTATGGTGAAAATATGATTAGCTAACATCATTCAATTTAGAGACAAATTAATTACAGTCCCCTTTATTTCTTGTTTTAAAGGTAATTTGTTTTTATTTACATAAAGATAAATAATATATATGATTGACTCAGAGTATATGAAACTCACTTTCTTTTCACAAAATAATGAATAATAAAAATGATTAGAAGCTAATATTTATGGGGCACTCATGAGTTAGTCACTGCCCTATTATCTTTATTGTTTAAGTCACTCTTTTCAAGAAACTCTGAGGTTGACACTGCTTTGCAGATTAAAAAATAGAGGAGTTAAAGAATTTATTTGAAGGTCATAACAAGTGATTTAAATTCTTAAGATCTGACACTGGAGCATGCTCAGTCAGTGGTTGTTAATCTCTCTCCCCTGGAGCAGGGATATCAAGGGCTCCTTGAAGGTTATTGCTCAGTTCAAGTACTAATTACGGAAGGAAAACTTTTTCTCCCTACACCACAATTTGAATCAGCCCACTACTTAGGGACCTAGGGGCTGTAGCATAGGGATTCAATGGTCTGATAAACTGTGGCTGTTTTAGAAACTTTGCTAGAACACATGGAAAAATTTAGGTTTCTGTCCTTGTTATAAAAATGCATCACTATGACAACCTAGTAACCGTTGATAGCCTCATCTTTTATTTTTGTGTATATGGTACTTGTGCTAATAAAATGCGAGTGATAGGATTTTTAACGATTTATATAATGCTCCAAAAACCTTTGGAATACTCTCATAAAAGTTTTTTTAATTGATTTAATTTATATCTGAACTCTTACATTTTTCTTATAGCTAAAACACTAGGATTTATTTGCAGGATTACAGAAAAATAGTCCTGCCTTAAAGAGCTAAGACAAAAACCAGGAAATTACACTATGCAATGACAAGAGTTTCTAGATGCTGTAAAGATCAATTTTATAGGGACCACCCCGAGATGTTCGAGATATTTCAAGAGAACCATTTAGTAAGTGAATTTACAGAAGAAGATGAATAAAATAAAAATTAGTACAGCACAAATAACATTAATCTAGAATACAGAAGTTTGCCAGAAGAAGTGCCAAGATAATCTTTTTTTTTTTCTAGAAATAGTCATCCCTGTGGTTCTACGCTGTAAAGATTATAGGCTAGTCAGAGACATAGTTTTCTACTTTTTAGGAATTCACAGACTACTAAGGCGCAGACATTGCACAAATAATCTAACAAAAGTGTTTTATCAATGAGTTTGAACTTCAGCTTTCTTTGTTATTAAATAAGGATATTGAGTAAATGATTGCCATGGATCCTTTGCTCTTTTTACTCACGATCTATTTTGAAGGTGATAATCTAGTGAGTTAAACAAAATAGAAAAAGTACACAATGTCAATTAAGAGAGAAGAGGGTGGAAATGCCAGAACATGTAACTTACACATCATAATTATATCTTCATGTAGATGTAGATAATAAGTAGATCTTGAATATTGCATTACATTTTTTCCAGAAATAAAACTGATTAAAAAATTTAGACACAGAGAAAAAAATGAACAAAGCTTCTCATCTTCCATACATGAACTTCCATTTGATCTTTCAACAAAGCAATTCATCATGTCACTTAAAATTTTGCTTTTTCATTAATCCTATAACAGCTCTATGCTGTAATATTATACTACTTATAGGTAAATCAAGTGAGGTTTAAATATAATCCCTCTGGGTACAAAAGGATACTGCCACATTGTGTGCTTTGTTTATGTACCATAGTACTGGCCCTTGCACAACATTGGTCATGAGCTACTTTATGCATGGATCTCCAGGGTATGACAAATAGGGTAACGATACTCAGGTATATTCTGGTAAAGGGTAGGTTAACAGATGAAAAATTAGCCTGATATAAATGTATGCTGGTTTACTGGAAGCAAATTGAAAAGTTCCTTACTGATTTGCAGAGGAATTTAAATTTAATTGGCAGAAAAAAATTTAAACTTTTACAAAACATGTATTTCTCTTTAAGTAGTAAAATACAGAGAGGGGAAGGAACTTAATTAAGAAAGCTAACAGAGTCAGAGACTTAAATAATGGTCCGTGTAAAATATTTTGACTAGGTAAAAATCTAATGTAGACATATGGGATAATTTTTTAAATCCAATTACAAATATACTGTGACTTGTTTAAAGTATCCATCGATATAAAATAACACCTTTATTACTCTCAAATATATTACTAAACTGCTTGAAAATAATAAGATTGGACATTACTACTCATACCTTTATTCATTTGAAAATAACAAGTTGTAGCTCTATGCTAATTAATGAGTCGAAGTCTAAAACAGAAAGATTATTAGAGAGTCACAAAATCACAGGACATTGTTGTGTGACAAAAACCTGCAGTCACGGGTCACAGTAAAGTTTTCATGATAAATCACATTTACAGTGGTGCCTGTACCATATAGCCTAGGTGTGTAATAGGTTGTGCTAGGTAGGTTTATGTAAGTATACTCTGTGTTCTCACAGCAATGAAATTTCCTAATGATTAATTTCTCACAATGTGTCCCAGTGGTTAAGTGACAAATGATTGTATACCCAGGAAAAGGAAAGTTAAATTTCTCAGTGTCAAGGAAATGAATGAGAATCCTTAGCTCCAACCAAAGTTCTAACAGACTCTCTCTCTCGTATACTCCTTTTACTTTAGCCAACATAGTGGGAAAAAAACAACACACATTTTCTGAATGCCCTCTGTAAGCAGTTAATCTAGGTGCTTTAAGTTCTCATTTAATTCTTATCACAAAAAAAAATACCATTCTGTGACCATAATGCTCCCTCATTACCCAGGCAGAATTCAAATCTCTGAAAAGATTGATTTAATGACAGAATGTGTGTTCCAGGCTTGACTTGTGACTATGTGACTTTGAAAACAATCTCCTAATCTCACTTATGTCCTTCTATATAAAATAAGAGGAATGGAGCCAAGTTTACACAATGAAGTCCCTCATGAAATGAAAAGATTCATTGTGTGGGAACACGTGGATGAGCATATGTGTGCCTGGTGTGGCTTGGTGAGTGACACTTTGAAAGTTCCCAGGTTTGTGAGTCTCTGCTCAGTTCTGTGGGAACAAAAGGGGACTGGGGGCCATGAGCCTGGAGAGAAGGCCCAGCTGGGGAGCTTGGCTTTGGGTGTGAACAAGACTGGAAAGGGTGAGAGTCCCTGAACTGGGGACAGCTGAGATGCTCAGGAAGGAAGAAATCGGGCTGTAAAGAAGAGGGTGTGACAAAGAGTGTGTGTGAACCTACTGAGAGCTTTGGGGTCACAGATCTCAAGGCCACATGTAACATCATCATCCTTGCCTGTAGAGCAAACAGACATAGAATTATGTACAAACGATTTATCTTGTTATGGTCACAGATGCTTAAGAACTAACAAAGATTTCAAAGTAACTGATAGCAACAAATCATGTAATGCTTTATATTGAGAAGTGAAACTGTTTTAACTGGAATGTTCATTTTTTTGGACAACTTGCCGCATAGTGCTCATGCATGCATATGTGCGCGCGCATGCACCCACACCCACACCCACTCTGTAGTAACTAATACAAAGAAAACTTAAAATTTCATGAAACCCAACAAGTAATAAGGCTTTGACACTGTAACAGATGTTTAAGCCTCTAAAGTATATGCTGATGTAGCTAATATAAGTGAAAACTACCTTCCATTTATAGATGTACTTGCTAAACTCCTTCATGTAAGCATACAGAGAAATATGGCCTAATAATAATTTTTCATGATCCTAACACTTAGCAAAATAGTTGTTTTTCAATTGTCTAATAAGTGAATATAAATTATTTTGTTTACTTTGTATGTTCTACTTTGATATTTTACTTCATAAAACCTATTCTAGTTTTGTATTACTTCTAATATATAATGAGAAAGGCACAAATGAAGAAATGTGGATAAGACATTTTACTATGTAAAATTGTATTTGAATATAGTTTCCGAATAGAAATATAAAATTCACAGTCAAATCTTGGTTTTGGGTAAGCAATAAAATAATTACATTTTAGATACACTGTAATGAACACTATCCATTTTTTAAAATTCAAATTTAATTGGGTATCTCAAATTTTTATTTTCTAAATCTAGCAATTTGCTAAATCCCATGCTTTGTAATAAAATAATTCAAGCAAAAAAAAAGGTTTATCTTTCCTGATTCCAAAAATTATCAACCAAATATGAAAAGAATTGTTCTGAAGTGCATAGCCCTTTCAAAGCCAGTAGTAATCAGCAGTAGAAAATGGTAAAGCCCACTATCCCAGCTCTCCAAATCTCTGACAAGACTAGAAAAAAAATAGTAGCTAAGGACCAAAAATAATCATTGAATATGCTATTTGCTGGAGTGGATTTAGGCCCTCAGGCATTCCTCAGAGAGATAGTGTGTCTTTTCTGTAGATCCATGGGCCAGGATCTGAATAGTGATATTAATATACTGCACTCTGGACCCAGGGGTATTCTACCTTTCTGCTACACCCCCAGCTCTTATTTTTTTTTATTTTTAAAAAGGGTCTTGCTAAATTGTAGAAATCCTTAGTAAGCTTTTGAAGTTGGTCTCGAATCTGTAATCCCCCTGTCTTAGTTTCCCAAACACTGGGATTATATATGTGCACCAAAGTGCCTAGCTAACCACTGAACTTTAAACGTTGAAATGTTGTTTTCTCTCTACAATTATCTTTCTTTGGGAAATCATTCAATATTCTGATATAATACTCTATCTAGTCTTAAGAAAATACTAAGGACAAACCACAGGGCCAGGAGTGATGGCACACACCTATAAATACCAATATTGGGAGGCTGGGACCGGAGAATCTTAGTTTCAAGTCTGGCCTGAACAACTTAGCAGACCCTCAGCAACTTACCAAATTCAGGTTTCAAAATAAAAACTAAAATAAAAAGACTATTGATGTAGCCTGGAGGAAGAATAACCCTAGGTTCAATCCCTAGTACCAAAAAACAAAACAAAAAAACAAAAGTAGCAACAACAACAAACTAACAAACTTGCTTTTTTTTTTTGCAGGTCTGGGAATAGAACCCAGGGGCATTTGACCTCCGGCCAAACCCCCTGCCCTGTTTTTATTTTTTTATTATTTATTTTGAAACAGGGTCTCACTAAGTTGCAGAGGGCCTCACTAAGTAGCGGAGGCTGTCTGAGAACCATGATCCTCTGGTCTCAGCCTCCTGAATGCTGGGATTACAAGCATGTGCCAACACACCCTACTCGACTCAAAAACTTTTGAACGCACTCCAAAACATGTTCACTACTTGCAATGAAAATTGAGATGAAAAAGAAGATATCAAAATCCAGAGGATTATCATAAACTACTTTGAAACACTATGCTCCAAAAAAATGGAATATCTATAAGAAATTGACAACTATCTAAATATACCCTTCCTAAACTGAGTCAAGAAGATACAGTAATTAAAAACCAACCAATAACAATCAAAGAGATTGAAACAGCAATAAAAAGCTTACCATCAAAGAAAAGCCCAGGAGCAGAGGGTTTCCCAAGTGAATTTTATAAAACCTTTATAGAAGAGCTAATCCCAAAACTCTTCAATCTATTTTATGAAATAGAAAAAAATGGGACTCTACCAGATAAATTCTGTGATGCCAACATCACATTAATACCAAAACCAAATAAAGACAGTTGGAGGAAGGAAAACTACAGGCCTATATCTTTGATGAACTTGGATGCAAAACTGCTAAACAAAATACTAGCAACATTCATTCAAAACCGCATCATGAAAAGCATTCACCACTACCAGGGTGAGTTCATCCCAGTGATGCAAGGCTGGTTTGACATACAAAAATCAATCCATGAAATTCATCATATAATCAGAACATCATAAAACACAGACAAAAATCACATGATCATTTCAATAGATGCTGGAAAAGCATTTGATAAAATCCAACATCCATTTATGCTAAAAGGACTGCAGAGAATCGGAATAGAAGGAATATATGTCAACATCATAAAGGCAATCTACAATAAGCCCACAACCAACATCATATTAAATGGGGAAAATCTTTGAGAATTCCCCCTAAAAACAGGAACAAGACAAAGATGTCCATTATCACCACTTCTTTTCAATATAGTAATTGAGACCCTAGCCAGAGCAATAAGGCAAGGAAAAAAGAAAAAAAAAAAAAAAAAAAAACAAAGAAAGCCGGGTGTGGTGGCACACACTTGTAATCTCAGCATTTAGGCGGCTGAGATGGAGTATCGCAATTTGTGGACAGCCTCAGCTACTTAGTGAGGCCCTCCCCAACTTAGTGAGACCCTGTTTCAAAATAAAGAATAAAAATAGGGCAGGGTGTGTAGCTCAAAGGTAGAATGCCCCTGAGTTCCATCCTCAGACCCGAAAAAAAAAAAAAATCAAAGGAGTACAAATAGGAAAAGAACTCAAATTTTCACTATTTGCAGATGACATGATACTATACTTAGAAGACCCAACAAACTCAACCATAAGGCATACAGAACTGATCAACATATTCAGCAAATTTCCAGATACAAAATCAATCTTAAAAAAAAATCAGAAGATTTTCTGTATACCAACCATAAATCCACTGAAAAATAAATTCAGAAAACACTTCCACTCAGGATTTTCCACAAAAAAGAAAATACTTAGGAATAAACTTAAACACAAAGGAAAAAGACCTCTACAAAGAAAATTATAAAACATTGAAAAAAGAAATTGAAGATCCTAGAAGATGGAAAGATCTTCCATCTTCATGGATAGGCAGAATAAATATCATCAAAATGGCCATACTTCCAAAAATTATCTACAGATTCAATGTAATACCCATTAAATTACAAAGATCATTTCTCATAGACATGGAAAATTCAGTCCTTTAATTCATTTGGAACAACAAAAACCCAGAATAGCCAAAGTGATTCTCAGCAACAAAAACCATGCAGCGGGAATCAAACACCTGACTTTAAAAACTATACTACAAAACCATTGTAATAAAAACAGCATGGTACTGGCACAAAAACAGAAACATAGACCAATGGAGCAGAATAGAAGTCTCAGAAACAAATCTACACACTTACAGCCAATTGATGTTTTATAAACGGGACGAAAACATACACTGGAAGAAAGAAAGTCTGTTCAACAAATGGTGTTGGCAAAACGGGTTAACCATATGCAGAAAAATGGAAATAAATTCCACTTTCTCACCCTGCACAAAAGTCAACTCAAGATGGATCAAAGATTTGGAAATGAGACCAGAGACCTTGAGGCTCCTTGAAGAGGGCATAGGTCTAACACTGCAACACATAGGCACAGATAAAAACTTTCTCAACAAGACCCCAAAGGCACAAGAAACTAAAAGATGAATCAATACATGGGATTGCATAAAACTGAAGAACATCTGTACAGCAAAGGAAACTGTCAAGAACCTCAATCGAGAGCCAACAGAATGGGAGAGGACTTTTTCGTGCCTGCTTCTCCAATAGAGGACTAATATATAGAATACAGAGAAATTAAGAAACTTAGCACTAAGAAAACAAATAACCCAATCAAAAATGTGCAAGTGAAGTAAATAGACACTTCACAAAAGAAGAAATTCAAATGGCCAATAAATGCATGAAAAAATGCTCCACATCATTGGCAATCAGAGAGATGCAAATCAAAACTACCCTGAGATTTCACCTAACTCCAACTAGAATGGCAATCATTCAAAACACAAACAGCAACAGATGCTGTCGAGGATGTGGAGAAGTGGGAACTCTAAAACACTGTTGGTGAGATTGCAAATTAGTGTAACCACTTTGGAAAACAGTATGGAGGATCCTCAGACGGATGGGAATGAACTTACCATTTAATCCACCAATTCCACTTCTGGGTATCTAGCCAAAAGAAAAGAAACCAAACTACCAAAATGATGCACCAATGTTTATAGATGCACAACTCACCATTGCCAAAATATGGAACCAGCCAAGATGTCCATCAATAGATGAATGGATTACAAAACTGTGGGATATGTGCACAATGGAATTTTACTCAGCCATAAAGAAAGACACACATAATTTACAGGGAAATGGATGGAAGTGGAAGATATTATGCTAAGTGAGATTAGTCAGTCACAAAAAGAGAAGAAATCTGGTGCTTTCCCTGATATGCGAAAGCTAAGGAGAAATGAAATGGGTAACACAAGGAACTCTATATGAAGAAGGAGATCCTATAGAGGAGTAGATAAGGTGACCTAACTTAGGGGATAGGAGGGAGAAGAAGGAAACTCTCTAAAACAAATGATGTACTTAAACATATCAAAGTCAATCACTAAGCATGGGAAGGTGGGATGGGGAGGGAATGGGGTGGGGATTGGGTAAGGGCTAATTGGGTGAAATGTGTGCATATATGTCTACACAAGTCTTTTATCCCATTAAGATGTATGACTACGATGCATCAGTTAAAAAAAATTTAAAAATTTAAAAAATTGCAAAAAATAAAATTGGTTATAATGAAACTATTCAATATGTTTCACTAGACTAACATGGAAACTGATTTTAGTTTTAACAGATCAAAAAATTAGCATGAAATATAGACACCCATTTTTATTCTGAGAATTATTTAATGTTATCAGTAGTATCAAACAGTCATGGTGTGTATGCCTAACTCGTATGGAAGTAAATGGCTTTGTGTAAAACGAGGACAGGACCAATAGGAAACATTCAGGACACTGATCTAGCTTCCTATGGCATCTCCTGCCAGAGGTTGACCAAATAATGGCAAGCTTTTGACATATTAACAGTAATGTAGCCAATACTCTCCAGTTTCATATGAACTAAAATCTACACTTCTGTAGCTTCTGTCAGTAACTGATTTAGTTAATTCAACCATTCATATATCTAGTAAATACCCTATAATGTTCTTTCTTTTGGGATTTGACTGTACCTGAAAAAGAAATTTTCATGCACACTTGGAAGCAAACACTTAAGCCACAAAAATACTAAAAAATCTAGAATTACAGAACAGAGAGGGAAGACAGGAAAAACAAAGAGAAACAGAGAGAGAAAAACAGAGAGAGAGAGAGAGAGAGAGAGAGAGAGAGAGAGAGAGAGAGAGAGAGAGAGAGGAGAGAAAGAAAGAGAGAGAGAGAGATACTGTCCATGGAAAATGAACACTGCCACTTCTTTCTTGGAAGTATGCTTATAAAACTTTCTGAAGAAAAATTTAAATGGGTTAATTTTCTTTTTACGAGAATGCTGATGCTCTTTTTTTCTACATTAAGTATTTTTATTTTCTCAGCAGTCTGAAGAAGTCCAATGGGAAAGGATTATTACTCCTGTTTCAGAGACAGGAAAACCAAGACATGTTAGACTTAACATTTCAATGTATTTGCATATGCACAGTAGTGACAAGATTGCTTACATATTCAAACTAAGCACAATACAGAAAGGAAGAGACAACTTTAGAGACATAAAGAGGAACTATAATTTCAGAAGAAAAAGCTGAGACTTATTTTCTACTATGATCTAACAATAAAAAGAATTTCTGAAACCTGGTCTATTCCAAACAGCAACCTAGGCAGCAATTCTATGATACTTAAAAGGCAAGGGGGAGGTCTCAGAAAACCTAGCCACCTCCCTAAATTTCCTATGGCTGGTTCTGCTTATATAACTTCTAAGGCACTAGATGCATGGGACCTGTAATAAACAAATAATACACTGAACCATTTAATACATGTTTTGACAACATAATTACTCCACTCTTATTATCTACTGGACACCATGCTTGCTAAATGACATATACACATAATCTTTTAATCCTCAAAAGCATCTTGTAATAGTGGTGTTATAATTCCCACTTTACAGATGTAGATCCTGCAGCCCTGACGAAAAGACTAGCTTTTATAGTTGTGGTTGACTCAGGGCTTTTTATAAATTCAGGGGTGCCTGACTTCAGGGCTGAGGTTCAACACCAGTACTAAGAGGGCTTGGTATGCAATGCAAGGCACACGATTTGGGAGGAAGAAGACCTTTCTGAGGTCTCTCTGATATCAGATCATAAAAAGGATGCCTATGGGAACAAGTGTCTGTGCTGTGATAAAACTAAATAATGGTGATGACTTTTTCCAAATTACACTCATCTTTCACACCACATTTCCCTCCAACTTCTCAGGCAAGGAAGTTGAGAACCACTTAAAACCCAGACAAGGAAGAATCAGGTTGTTACCATCAGAGGATGTGTGTGTGTGTGTGTGTGTGTGTGTGTGTGTGTGTGTGTGTGTGTGAATAATAGACAATGTGAGGAACAGGGATAAATACTTCTGAAATATTAGGCCAGTTCTAGTGTGTTCCCATGCTTTCAAATAGTTAGGACTTTAAGGACATAAGTAATCAGGCCATAGAAGGATAACAGGTACTGGCCAATGGGTCTCTTTATCCTCAAATATTTCACCCCATTGAACTAACAAAGTCCCAATGAGAAGCAAACACATTTGCTGTTTTCAGGTAGGTCTATCTGACAACTTGAGGCCATTCGATACTTCTGAAGCACCAGACACAGAAAATAATGATCATCATGTGAATCTCTAAAATGAAATGCTGGTCTAGAAGTAGTTTCTAGAAGCACAGTAAAGGCTGGCCAGCCAGACCAGAACAGCCGCACATGCTGCATGTTCATTGTAGGTGAAGCAGAGCGACTCTCACTTTGGAACTTTGTGGGTGCCTGATGTGGTCAAGTTGCCAAGTCCGTCACCAGAGTTTCCACAACAAAGTATTTGAAACCAAAGGCTCTGGTAAGTCACCTCTGTTTAGGTCATGGGAGTTGCAATTTATATAGTTGTAGAGGATATGTACACACACAGACATATATATATATTATATATATATATTACATATATAAAATATATGTTTATAAAATATATTTATATAAAATATATATTTATAGATGTAAAAATATGAATATATATGCATATATATTTATACTTATATGTTAAATATATACACAGGCATGTTCTTTATTTCTTTTTCTTGCTTTTGTATGTGTGTGTATGGTATTTGAGATTGAACCAGGGTGAGTTATATCTCCTAGTCACACCTTTAGTCCTATTTCATTTTTTGTTTTAAAACAGGCTTTTTTATGTTGCTAAGGATGGCCTCGAACCTGTAGTCTTCTACTTTCAGCTTCCTGCCTCCCAAGCACTGAGATTATAGGCATGCACTACCATCCATACCGTAGCTTTCCTTCCTTCCTTTCTTCCTCTCTCTCTTCAGCCCAATTTTTTTTAATAGTTTATTTTGAAACAGGGTCTCACTAGGTTGCTGAGTCTCACTACTTGAAGCTGTCCTCAAACCTGTGATCCTCCTGTCTCAGCATCCCAAGTACCAGAATATAGAGATGAGCCACCAGACCCTGCTCTGGCCTCAGTTTGGTTGAAGATTTCTTAAATTTCACAAAAAAAAAATCTATACTTAAATAGAAGAAAAATAAAATAATCCTTATTTTGAATAAAGTTTTGTAAATTGTATCAAATCCATACTCAATACAAAAAATAAACAAACAAGAAATAATACAAAATAAAATGAACAGAGCCGGGCGTGGTGGCTCACGCTTGTAATCCCAGCATTCGGGAGGCTGAGACCGGAGGATCGCGGTTTGCGGACAGCCTCAGCTACTTAGTGAGGCCCTCTGCAACTCAGTGAGACCCGGTTTCAAAATAAAGAATAAAAAATAGGGCAGGAGCTGTAGCTTGGAGGTCGAATGCCCCTGGGTTCCATCCCCAGACCCGCAAAAATAAATAAATAAATAAATAAATAAATAAATAAATAAATAAATAAATAATTTAAAAAATAAAATAAACATGCATCCCAAATCTACTTGTTTCTTAAACTATTCTCCTTAATCTTAGGTCAACTACAGAGAAAGTACCATCTTACAAATTTTCTGATACTCTCAACAGATGCCCGAGTATACTAAAAGCAAGTCAGCTACTTTTCAGAACTACAAAGTCTAATATATTAGCTACTAGTCACATGAAATTACTTAAATTTTAATGAACTAAGATGCAAAAATTCAATTCTTCAGTTATGCCAGACATAGTTCAAGTGCTCAGTAGCCACATGAAGCCAGTGGTTATTGTTTTAGATGTTGCAGAGAAAGCATTTCCATCTCCTAATTTCTAGAATAACAAAGTCAGTATTTTTGCTCCCATCAAATGATTCATTATTGTTGCTATTATTATTGGGTCCTGAGGATTGAACCCAGGGCCTTGTACATGCTAGTCAATTGTTCTACCACTGACCTAATCCCAGCCCAACCTTATATAATTTATATGCTTGCCTGTAGGCAGTTATATTTGTTCCCAAAGCAGTTTATGCCAGTTAGGATTCTATAAAATTGAATAATTTGCTTAAATATTATATAAACTAATTAAATATGTGTATAAAAAGAGTAAGCAATTTTGTTCTACATTCACAAGTTGAATTTTTATTTTTTTGCAGTATTAGAGATGGAACACAGGGACATTCTACCTCTGAGCTATACCCTACTATTATTGTTCATTTTGAAACAGGGTCTCACAGAGTTGCAAAGGGCCTCACTAAGTATCTGAGGCTGTCTGCAAACCATGACCCTTCTGTCTCGGCCTCTTAAATGCTCAAATTACAAGCATGCGCCACCATCCGAAGGCTCCAAGTTTAATATTTTGGAAAGAGTTAAAATATGATAAAATTAAGTATAGGTAAGGCTATCTTAAAATATTAAAAATAATAGATAAAAAAGGATTCTGCTCTTTAATTTCTTTTCATTGAATATACACTTAGTTAAAGACATTCATGAAACAACTAAAAATTAGACATCTTAGATAATGAATTACAAATTTTACAGAAAACAGTCGACTAATATTTATAATCAGCAATTCAAGAACAAAAATAGTTCTTGCCTTACATAAAGTAGTGACAATAAATATATAGTCCACTGTTTAAAATTTAAACAAAATATGTGTTGTATGTGTGTACTAATTTTTAAGATTAATTTCCTCAATATTCCTTTTTTTTTGGTGTTATTGAGGATGGAACCCTTCTACCCTTAGGCTACACTCCCAGACCTATTTTTTTATATTTTATTTGGAAACAGGGTCTCTTAAGCCAGCAAAGCTGGCTTTAAACCTGCACAATCCTCCTGTCTCTGCCTCCCAAGCGCTGGGATTACAAGCATGTGCCACTATGCCCGGCCTCAATATTCTTTAGAGATTAACCGATCAATTACTGATTCAAATTATATTAATTACAGAGACTGTACTATACACAGAGTCAAATTGTAAACACATGTAATATATATTTTATTACTGAAAATTTAGTATTTTCATGATTGGTTTTGTCATTTCTATTTTCCACATTTAAATTCATTGTGTTCAATTATGTTGAAAATTTATGGACAGGAACCTGGTCTAATTTTAGATTGCATAAACTAGTCTCCTAATCATAACACAATAACAGATAATTAATAACAATACCAATATTACTTTATTCTTGAACTCTACCCAACTGTGTGAATGTCAGATTTTATATAGAGATGAGAAAGTTGAATGTTGTAGTCACTCTAAAACTACTGTATTGACTTGAAAATGCTATGTATGGATCTATCTATAATATTAATTACTGGAGAAGTAAGAATTTTAAGAATTTCATTTTTTACATTAAAGGTTAAACTCAAATGGAAAATATAAACTATGCAAACTATATACTATTATTAGGAATATTCTAATAACTAGTACTCTTTCTTTCAATAAAATAACATCAAAATAATACCGCAATTCTTAATTGTTGTATGACCAATAAATGTTTTTCACTAGTCAATTAAATTTAAGCAGATATTTAGAATGATGAACTAAACATTCCTACTTGAAGTAATAGCATTAGCATAATAGCATGTAGGAGGTTATCTCTCTTAATGCAATCTAGAATGATTTGAAAATATCTTAGATACTCCATATCATCTAGTTTTACTATAAAAAATACTGTTTATCAAAATTACAAACTCATTTTTATTTTCACTAAGCCTTATTACTTTTATATAAGAAATGAAAAACTGGTTGACTTTAAAGGCAGAATTTATATTGACTAAATAAGTCATGTTGGAATATCTTAAAGGTAAATACTTATACACTGCTTGGTCTACCATAGTCCCCATAACTTTGTTTTTTGTTTTTTTTTTTTTGTTTTTTTGGTGGTACTGGAATTCCTAGAAGCCCTTCTACCTCCGGGCTACACTCCCAGACCTATTGTTTTTACATTTTTTAAATTTGGAAACAGGGTCTCCTAAGCCAGCGCGCGCGGCTGGCTTCGAACCTGTGCGATCCTCCTGTCTCTGCCTCCCAAGTGCGGGGATTACAAGCATGCGCCACCATGCCCGGCTTAACTTTACTTTGTTTTAAATCCTGTCTTATTAAACTATTCAGACTGAGTTATTTAGTTATTTAGTTGTTTATTTATTTATTTTGTGGCACTGGAAATTGAATCCAAGGGCATTCTACCTTTTTAAACTACATCCTCGCCCCAATTTTTTATTCTTTATTTTTGAAACAGGATCTTACTAAGTTGCAGAGTACTTCACTAAGTAGCTGAGGCTGGCCACAAACCTGCAATCCTCCTGTCTCAGCCTCACAAGTACTGGGATTACAAGTGTGCACTACCACGCCAGGCTCCCCTGAGTTATTTAAGTTTATTATCTATGCTAAGGGATTTGGCATGTTGTATTGCGTATCTCCTGGTGAAGGAGGGCATGGGCAAATAAATCCTCAAGTTGGAGTTAATAATGATTTCACATTACATTCTATTCTTGAAAGCAACAAAATGCTAACAAAGTTGATCAATTCACATGGCTTGTTTTTTACTGAAGTTATACCATCAATTCCTAAACTATATTTTCTTCATCCAGAAGAAGAGTTCTGTAAGGGGGAGAAACATTAGGGTGCTCTAGGAGTATATAACTTTCTCCCTATACCTTCACTCTTCACTCTTTTTATTTTTTATTTTGAAACAGATTCTTGCTAAGTTGCTGAAGCTGGCCTGGAACCTGTGATCCTTCTGTCTCAGTCTTTCAAGTACTGGGATTACAGGTGTGCACCAGTATATCTATCTCTAAATCTATTAATATCAAAAAGTGTCATTTTATTTAATTTATTTAAAATTTTGAGTGAAAAGATGTATAAATTATATATATTATGATCTAACTTTGCTGTATATTATATATAAGCATATATTCATATATAATAATTAGAAACACAGACTACAAGTGATTGGACTGAAGTTAATGTTTTGAGTTCAGAGATAAGAGAAACATAACTGGAACTTAAGAAGTATCAGATTTTGGGAAGAAGTATGTATACATTAACTCACATCTTCTACATAGTGTAGAGGAAAGTGAAAAGGAAGACACATATGTATAATGCCAAATTCCAAAGGTTAAGAATAATTATCAAACAGAAGTCCTGAGCTAAAGAGATATCCTTAATTTATTTCAACTTCAAAACTTTAACGTTTTGAAATCTATTCTAATATGGAATTGCTTAATTTAATGAGTGTTTAATTGAAATTTTTGTGTACCAAAGATTTCTTAAATCTTTCCTATAAGACGAAATTATAGTAGGAAATATTTTTCAAATAACATGTATTTCTATATACAAGAAGCTTAGACTTATTACAAATAAGTAGTCAGTTGGTTTTATAAGTCATCTTCAAATGGCACATCCCAGGCTTAATGTAACACTGCTCTGTAGACATTTCAAATGGTGTTAGAGTACTCCCAACACTGTAACTGGGGTCAGGGTAAGTATCTGAAATCAAAATACCTGGGAGGCTGAGTCAGGATGATTTCAAGTTTGAGGCCAGCCTCTACAACCTAGCAATACTCTCAGAAAATTAGTGAGATCTGGTTTCGAAAACAAAACTAAAATAAAAAGTGTTAGGTATGTATTTCAGAGGTTGAATGCTCCTGGGTTCACCCCTCCAAAATAAAAGAACACTCTCAATATTATAACAATATATTCCAGAGAGTCTAGTAATAACTCAGATTACACAGACCTTTACGATTGAATCAAGAGATGTAAAGTATATAAAGGTTTTCAAAATTGCTCACAAATGACCTAAAGTTTAGCTTAATACTATAGGTACAAATTCAATATATACACAGTCATATATCTTTAAAAAAATGTGCGTTATGAGAACTGCAAAGGTACTTCACAGTCCCTTGGGACACTTATAATTACTACTAATGGAAGTCAGAGAAAACATTGTGGAAATGAACGTTTCAAGGGCTTTGAGGATTTAAAACAGAGAAAAATCCTTTTCACTCGTCAGTAAAGGGTTTGTGAAAGAACATGGTACCATCATTTTAAAGCCATGATTGGAATAGGTCAAGGGTTTTCTTAGGCAACAAGAATCAAAGTAAGAAAGAAAACCCTCCCCCAGTATTTCAGAGTCTTCCCATGATGATCTTTCCTGGGCATTTCTGAAACGACTCCAGGTCAAGCTCAGCTACCCCCGCAGTTGGTCCTACATAGCCTGGCAAAGAAACGAGGTGACGATGAAGGAGAGCTCGTGGTGACAGGATCCTGCCTCCCATCGTTTGGGGAATCACCTATGCCCATGAGTCAGCGTTTGATAATAGGGAGTAAGAGGAACTAAATGATTATTTACAGAAAATGACTCATTTATTCTAATAACATAGTTCACGGACTGCTGGATTGTTGTCAAGAAGACTCATTCCAATTGCCAAGTAATTTATCGGATTCCCTCATAGTTATTCTGGCCAATTTAGTTCACAATATAATGAACTAATATTACGAATTAAATTGAACGTTCCTCATGAGGCCCAAGCTACTTCTCTGCACTTGGTTTTGCTTTTCTTTCCTCTTCTTTTTCTTCCTATGCTAAGGTTTTCTTCCTTATCCTATAGAGAAGTTAAGGTAAATCAACCACAGGGACAATAGAGGTAGATCCCAGCTAGTGCCCCCAAACAAATAAATATTGGTAAAGTATGATTCACTGGTATTTTATACATTAAAAAATAATTAATTCTAGCACTTGGGAGGCTGAGACAGGAGGACCACATAGGTTTGAAGCCAGAGAGATCCTGTTTCCAAACAAAATATAAAATAGGTCTTAAAGTATAGCCCAGAGGTAGAAGGCTACTGGGTTCTACACACACACACACACACACACACACACACACACACACACACACAAATTCCCTACTTCCTCTGATAACAAATATATAAATTTTATAGTGAATCTTGACCATTTATAGTTTCTAAGATAATTATTCAATCTGCCTAGTGTACCCCCCAATAATGGTCAAAATTCTGCATGTACAAGGGTCCCTCTTTATTTCTTAGATATAAATTAACAACTTCGTACTGACATCAGCAGTGGTCCTGATTTCTTTTAAAAATCCCTACAACTTGCTGCCTATTTTTTCATTTATCACTTATTCATAAACACATAGAAGCTAAACACCCCCATAGCTGGCTCAGCAAAATTCTGAGTCAAAAACAAAACCATAATTATATGTAGTATTTTAATCCTGCAGAGAAATTTACAATATTTCCTCCACTGATGTTATAGACTCTGTTTTTTAGAATTCTTGTAATAATTTCAGCATGACTAACATAGAGAATCACAGCAATATCTTCATTATTCTTCAGCTATTCTATGCATACCTATTGGGATACATATGCCATATATATTACATATATAATATATATATATATGTTATATATATAATTTGCATGTCACAATATACATAAACATACATAAACACATGGAAAGTATCTTATGTTCTCAAAGGTGTACGTGCGTATCATTATGTGGTCTATTTCTCCCACCTTTGTGTGTAACTGACACTATAAGACACAATATCATTTCTATTTGACATGAATCACCTTTTTTTCCTTTTTTACATACTGTTAATATTTATTATTATTACTATTACTATTATTATTTTGGTCTATGTTTCCTCTCATACTGTTTCTTAATTAGTCTGTGCAAATGTGTTTTCTATCATAGATTTAATAACCTTTACTTCTGCAAATTAGTCAAATAATTTTGATGAAATAATTGATATTCAACTTCCAAAGGCTCACATATTCTGTGTGTTAGGGTTTAGAAGTTCCTTGTCTACTACCATTGTTGAGTTTTAGATGAGAAATTTGGGGTGACTATTCTAGAAATCTCATCACCACAGAGTTTTAAGATTATATATATATATATATATATATATATATATATATATATCCTCTGCTTATGTATGCCATATTTCATGTTTAGAGTTATAAAGGTCTACTGTCAAAAATTATTTTATTTTGTAGCTGAAGGATGATAGATCATCATGTTAGTGTCATTCCACAATTTTACCACTAAATGCTGCAATTAACAGAAGAAAAATAATAGATTCTAAAAAGACCAATTTGCTTTGTAACATAACATTGTAAGATGCTTTTTCTTCAAATAAGACTGTGTTCAAATTTTCAAATTATATTTTATATACTTATGTACTATTAATTTTCTGACATGATTCTGGTGGATTCTGATTTTTTTATTCAATAGACACAACTACATAAAAATAAAAGTAGAAGATAAAGTAAATGCACAAAATGCAAAAATTTGTTTTTTAAATTCATATTATTAATGACACTTAAAATATGACCTTAATTTGAAGTTGATGCTAAAAGAAAAACAATTAATCTGAAAATAAATGTACTTAAAAGTTCAACAGAAATATTCTTTATCTAATCTTAAGATTAAAACAAACTTACCAAACTAAATGGGCTTTATTATTTTACTACAGAGAAAAAATATATTCTAAAATTTTAAATTGTATGTCCAGGATGAGTCAACACACATACCAGAGTCAAAAATCAAATGACATACATTACTAATGTAGAACAGTCTGGGATTTATGATTTTAGGATCAATAAGCAAAATTCAGATTTTTACCACTGTTTTAATTCATTCATATATTCAATAGAAACTCATCACAGAGTAAGATTTCTTGCTCCATCAATTAATCTATTAAATATTTCTTGTTTTTTCTATGTAATGCATTATAGGGGATACAATGAAAAATAAGGCATGGACTTTGCCCTCAAGGGGCTTACAGTCTAGTATGGAAAAATAAACAAGCACATAAATAGGCATAACATTAGATAGAAGTGATGTGTCATAAGAAAAACTCAGATAATAGGCTATGTCCATTATTAACACTGGCATATTTTTAACTGTAGTATCTTTGTAGTCAATAAAAATAAACGAGTGTTCAGTTTAAAAATTAAATATCAAATTCTTAAAAATATAGGCAAAAAAATCTTCAATATTAGTGAAATTTAAGTCACCACTCCACTCACCAGTTCTTAAAAATGTTTGAACATAGAGTAACAACACATTAGAAACACTACTTTGCCATTGTTCATAAGTAGAGGCAAATGAAATAATTTAATAATTAGGAATGAAATGATAATTTAAATGAAACAAAGGGTCTAATCAATCATTTCAAAACTCATGACACATGACTTTCTTGCACAAAAATTAGCTAAGTCAGATTAAAGTGATGAAGAATTCCTCGATGGCTCAAGTGTGCTCCAAGGAAAGCTAGAAGGTTGTACAGTTAACTCCCAGGGTGTAACTCTAAACCATACAACCTACTACCTCAACCCGGATGCACACAGCTTCCAATGTTGCTTCAAATTCCTTATCATATCTTCAGTCAGCTCCTCCAAATATGGCGGCCATACACCTATGGGCTTGGCAGGAATGTAGATATGATTGTCTAGCATTTTACCGGTTAACTTGAAATGTGTCTTATAGGACTTTTATAACTTCTGGAGTTTCTAACATAGGTCACATAAAATGTCTTCTAACATCTTTCCTGCCATAGTTCTGCTACCAAATAATATTAAAAGTCCGTAGAATTCAGCCTCATATAAAAAAATTAGGCTCAAGAGTAACACATAAATCCAATTGTAATCTTTAATTATTGAGCTCAATAATGTCCACTAACCATTATAGTACACCCTGAAGTATCTGAATAGGACTTATTGAGACCTTGGTTTTAAACTTGTGATGAAAAATTCAACTTTTTAAAGTACTTGCAATCAAACTTGAACAGCTGTGCTATATACATTTCCAAGTGGTCAACAATTAAGGCCTGCCTTATAAGACAGATGAGGATTAATATAGACATGAAAAACAAAGGAAATATAATTATTTCAAGAGTATATAATGAGTTGGAGTTTCACATGAATTTACTGAAATATTATTGAACAGCTTTGTATATAGTGTTTTGTCAAATTACCACACTGACACAGACCCATAGAAGCGAGCTTGTGCCGTCCACTTCACCACAAGATCGGATCTACGGGTTTATGCCAATGGGCAACATCTCGCTTGGGCTCCCTATTAGTGTGAAATTTCTTGTAAATATCTAATGCAGTTAGGAGATAAAATTAATATTATTGGTCTTTAGCGTAAATGTTTTAAATGTTGAACTCTAAGGATAGATTCCCAGTTAAATATCTTCATAAATGTGTTATACTAAACATAAATTTATATATATATGAGGATTAAAAATAGTTTATTCAAATTTTCACAGATGCTTTTATTTAATAGTGAATATTTGGGGATGAAGCTATTATAATTAGTGATGAATTTAAAAAAAAAGAATAAGCATATATTCATAGATGCATATATGAACTATGTAATTGTGAAGCATGGCCATCATATTGTGAGCCTACAGTTAAAGCCAAATTAACTATTAAGATAATTGTATATGAGTTAAAATTCTTTTTTTAATTTTTACAAAAACCTAAGTTCCTATTTTTAAGTGAATCGTAATATTATGACTTTCCTATAAAACAAGATCTTGTTGACTAATTAGAAAACACAGAAAGACATTATAAATCCTAAATACATACATTGTGTGTCCATAGTTAGAGTGAAGTTAAATTTTACAATATTTAGATGAATTGATATCAGGAAGCTAAAGTCAATGACACATTGGCAGAAGCATTACTCCTCTTCCTCACTAACATTTATATTACAGATGTATTACATCAGAGGATATCTTGCCTCTTAAACAAAATATATTTAAATTTATTTTCAACCCAAATGCTATATTTAAAACAAAATATATGCCTACATATGATTCTCATCTGGTCAACAGGTTGAACACAAATAAATTCTTTCTAAGATTTTTTCAAACCACCAGACAACAAGCAAAACACAAATAAACATAAAGACAGCCACATACACTTTTTTAAGGTTTTAAGCTCAACTCCAACAAAATTGTTATACAATCATTAATCATTTCATTCATGTCTATAATCACTCAGCATTCTTAATTATATCTTCACTTGAAAAATAATACCACATAGTGGTTACCTGATAATTTTGCATGTCTTGGAATAAATCGAATATAATATTTTATAGACTTTATACAGATAATATGGTCTATATTAATTTTCATCATTACTTATTTTCAAATTACTTTCATACTTAATAAAATCTATAGTAAATAAGCAACAATCATGAATTCGAACCTAGTAAAAATATTATAAAATTTTTATAAATTTTAGATGTGAAATAAAAGGTAAACTTGGCTTTAGGTCTAATCACTGTATGAATGTATGTTTGGGTTCATTGTCTTATTAGGTCACAAAGAAACAGATTAGAAGCACAGTATTATTCCCTTTCCCCAGATTTCACTTTTCTTTCATATGATACAACAAATGCAAAAAATACAAATATTTATTTGTAAATATCTTTCTATTGAACCGTTCTTCCCTTGCGTCCTATGGATGAATATATAAATATTCAAAGTGATGGAAACTGAACATTGATCACAAATTCAGGCAAATATTTTTTCACAAAAGCAAGTAATATTTATAAATTCTCAAATGAAAACTATCAATGACAATTCCAACAGCTCGATCCATAAAAGATATGAAACGCATCCTTATAACTAACCACAGTCAAAAGAATTTTGTTTTTTCTTTAAAGAATCCCATATCAATTGCTCTTTGTAAATTTTTTTTTTTTTTACCTGAGATGGTTTCCTCCTATGATCACTTTCTTCAGTTCTCATCTCCATTTTAATTTTTTCCCCCTAAAACAACCACAAAAGGAGAGATATCAGACAATTGCCATCTAGGAGGAGCATCTCAGAGGATGGTGGAAATGAGGATGGACGATCAAGAAGAAAACACACTATCAAAATGGGAAAAATCTCTTAAAGTATTAAAAAAAAAAAAGCTTGGAAGAGTGCTAGGGCCCCACCCTGGGCTACTCGTATGACATAGAATGTGGTTTCTTCGTTTGTATGCACGCACTCATTGGGCTTGATGTTGTTTTCACAGTAACAGTTTTGAAAGTGAAAGGAGGATTGCTGTTAAAGAAGCCACTGGGTCCTGCACAATGAAGGAGTAAACGCTGAAAAAAGACCTGGATTTGGCATGGCGCTTAATAAGATAATTAAGAGTATGGAGATTAATGGCTCCTAAAAATAACATTTAAAATATTGTTTTTTAGCGAAAGGATCTCAAAACATAAAAACAGCTTTATCAATATTAATTAAGCCTTTGAAAGTTGGTTTTTTTTCACTAGCTTAGGCAGGACAGAGACACAGCACTAGTTTATAAATAATGAGTAAACAATAACCAATGAACTTGCTAAAACATTTTCTGTGAATGGTATCAGAAGATTTTTGGAATTTCTCATAGTTCTTCGTTAGAATGCCAAAAAAAAAGAAGACAGAATTAATCAGTTCTATAATATTTCTCCTTTTTCACCCTAGGTATTGTTCATACAATAAAATATGACATTTTAAAAGTATAATACTTTATCTAAAGCTTATTTTATGAGAAATTCGAAAACATCCATTTTTAACATGCAAATTATAGGCTTCATTGATACACACTGTATTCCTCAAAAGCAGTTTTTCCTTTTTCAATAATTTATATACATGTTTAGAAACAGTTGTTATAAAACTGAAGTGAGTGGGATGCATCTGCTAATCCTTTCACGTTGAACCAGGCAAAACTGCGTTTTGTTATAAAATGCTTAAATTGCTTAGCAATTTATTTCTACAAGCAGACAAAATGATTAGAATGCAATGCATTTATCTGCTGAGCCAATACGTTGCTTTGAACTTAAAACAAGTTTGTATGTACTTTTCCATTAAAATATTTAATGGATATTTTCAACGTTCTTTGCAACTTCTCTAGGACAAATACTTCTTTTAAAATGTATTTTAAAAGACAGGACTATTAAAGAACAAGCTTTTTCTCTACTTAGCAACTGAGAACATGATCTTTTCATTCCCATTTCTGTTCTACTAAAATCCTTGTAAATAATGTAAGTATATCTTCCCCCAAACTAATTTCACTTGTCAGTAGTTTAATGCATAGTCTAGTATGATCCTCTTTGAGGAATAAAGAAAGTTTCCTTTTTCACATTACAAATAATAAACCACATGAACGATTTTACTGTTTTTTTGTTTAGCCAACAAGTTCCAAGAACTCATATTTTCTTAGCAAAAACTCACACTGGACACAAAAAGCACAGATCACACACCCAAAACTTCTGTTATAACAGAAATAAAAACATTTTTGTAGAGATTTTTCTACTTTTACTTTAGTTTCTATTCTAATCAAGATTAGAGGAAAGAGTAAAAGGAAAAAGTTTAGAGTAAAGTGGGCGATGAGTTAAGAGTAAATCGAAAGTTCAAGGATCCTCCTTTTTATAACAGTAGGCTTAAAGAGAAACAATAACAAAAAAGTTATACCTGATATGAAAGGTGCAATTTCACCAAGTGCAATGGGTTGCTAATTGTGCCATATTTTTTGAAATAATAAAAATTTTCAAAAATGCTCATTTGCCTTAAAACGCTGCTTTACAAAGCCCGGTGTCTCTGTAGTTATACAAGCCAATGTTTGCTTTTTAAATTTGTTTTGGTTTGGATTTTTTGTTTGTTTTTGTTTTTGTTTTGGAGCAGGAGCATAGGAGCATTTTTTCCTCTCTCTCTCTCTTTCTCTCTCTCTGTCTCTCTCTCTTTTTTTCAGAATTCTTGCAGTAAGACACACTCAGAGTTTTTGTTTCTTCAGGGCTCCTGTTATTTCCTAGAAAAGAAGGGCCAGAGTGCTTGTCTTCTTTTTCTTCCTTCTCGGTATTCCAGTCACACAGCACTGCGCAGAAGCTGCACCAATCCTTGCCGTCACTGGCAGCAGAGTGGTAGAAGGTGGGAGAGACCAGGAATCCGTCCAGCCTGTGCCGACTTTAGAAATGAGGACGGTACACTTTTGCCTCCTGAACCAAAGGGGTGAAAAGGCAGGATGCCAGGTTGCTACACGGCTTCAATGAGCTCATGTTCTCTGTTTCTGTTGTTATGTTTGCCCAGTTCAAATGCCTGTTTATTACAAACCAAATACATAAATAAATAAATAACCCAACTACTTGGATTCTTCAGCAAACAGAAAGGGTATTCACATAAAAAAAAAATCGGCAGTCAGAAAAGGCAAAAAATAAAAAGCCATACATTGTTAGAATTCACTTGTTATGCCTTAATATTCTGTTATTACTTCTCTCTCTCTCTCTCTCTCTCTCTCTCTCTCTCTCTCTCTCTCTCTTTAGAGATAAGCAGCAGAATTTATCAGGCGTGAAAGGGACAGCCTCCTGGTGGCCTGCCAAAAACCCAGAATAAAGGCGAAGTTGTGCTTCAAAGCTCAGTTGCTTGCTGGGTCTGGCTAAAGTCAAGTATTAAGATCCACCATTTTCTGAGCCATGCTAGAAAAGATGAAAAAAGTCAGGACCGTTGCTGCTTTCCAAGTCTCCGTTGGCACCATCACAAAATCTCAGTCGTAAGGTCACATGATTCTCTGCCAAATGTAGAGTGCATTCCCATCAACCATTCTGCTGATACTGCGAAGGCAGCTATTGTCTCCTTTAGACCCAAAGTTCAGCCCACTCTTCATTGAATTAGCTGAAAAACGCATCACCTTTGGGGGCTGGGAGTCATGGAAACGTCTACCTGGCAAGCTGCCCACTTTTTCTGCCCATCAACCAGAGATGGAATTGTGCTGCCTAATGCAATGATGACTTGGAATGTGAAGAGTCGTCCAAAGTGAATCTGATTCTTGCAACGCCTGTTTCGTTTGCACAGAAAAGTCTGGCTTCTTGTAGTTAAGAGAGTGAAAGAAAAAAAAAAATCTTTCCTACCAAAAGTGGTAAAGAATGGTTTGAACATGCCTACTCTGCAACTTTATTTCTCAACCCACCCAAAGGGTTCTCAAATGCAAAGACAAAATGCCTTACAAGTTTTCTCTGTTAAAGGCTTCCCTTCTTCTGTCTCATTTTCCTTACAAGTACATGCAAGAAGCCTGGAACATTTGTTTTAGCCTCTCACTTTAAAGACATAAAAAAAAATCTCTGAGTTGTCTTCTTGCTTTTTATTTATTTTATCTGGCACTGATTTCATACTACATGGCCACCAATATCCACTAACAACAGTGGGATGCATTACTGCTGCAATCTCCAGCAAAGTGGTCCCCTGAGAAAGCCAGTTGTCTCTTCAACCACACAAAACCCTGCAACTGGGTCCTGTGGTAATCCTCATCAGTACCTAGCACAGCTGCTGTGCAAGTGGGCTGAGATTGACACATGTGAGAAGCCTTCTTTCCGTTCCTTCACTGGCTTCAGTTTGCCTGTGTGGCATAAAAGATCTTTGAAAGATGCAGGGAGTATATCAACAGCTTTTAGGCAATAAAATTAAATGGTTCTCCCTCCCCAGAGAATTTCCATTCTAGCACGCAATGAAAGTCCCCATGTACAAACATTTCCATACTTTCTAACAAAATGGAGTGAATTAAATCCTTCACAATTTCCTTAAGCAGAATCTAAAGCCAAGAAGCAATGTAAGCATTGTTAGTATTTAAGCCAAATATACTGAGTAGTACTAAAAAAGAAGCATGTGGTCCTACTTCGTTCATTATTTTGCAATAGTTAAAAAAAATCTTTATCTGAAGTATAATTATATTTGTAAGAAATTCAAAGTTTTATTCAGTGCCTTACCCAAATGACATATTAATGTTCCCTTTCCCCTTGTATGCAAACATGCATTGTGCAACACATAACAAAAGTTTAAAAATATAATCAAACCATCACTTGCTTAATAAAAAATTACCCTGAAAAAATGGCAAGATCAAGAAAGCATCCTAAAAATTGTTTGTGGTCTTTTTTGTATCACATCTTTTGGGTAACCTTATGTAGGAGCACTAGGAGTAAATGTATGTATATGTGCGCACACACACACACACACACACACACACACACACACTTATGGCAACCATTATGGTGTCCCTCCATTTGCAATTCAAAATAAACACAATTCTAAACAATAAAACATGATCTCACACATGTGCTGACATTTAAAATTGCCTTTTTCTTAAAGATTGAAAAGTTCTGGACAAATGTTGCTAGAGTCCTAACCACATGCTTAAAGACTGTTTGGTGGAGATCAGGCATGGCAGGTACACACACCCCATGCTTCCGGGCAGCAGAGCAACTAAGAAAGTAGATAATCCACTCATAAGAAGAAAAACTAAACTTTCTAGTATGCCATCATCCATTTTTTTCAGTAAATAATAAGTACTAGTATCTTGTGTTAGGCACAAAGGAATAGAAATAAACCAACTGAATAAGACTCCCATGTGGGAGTCATTTAATAATACTTTTGAGTTAGAGAGGCACACTATTACATAGAAGTGCTACAGGACCTGAGAGAATATTGTATGGAGACAGACTCATCCAAAAACAAACCAGTAAGAATGGAAAAACAGAAGTGAAATGGATATCAAATATAAGTTACAGATGAAGATGTTTTCTCTTTTTAATACAAAATACATGACATTTTCATGATTCCTTTATTTTCCTAAAGAAATGAATATGAAAATTACATGCTGCCCTCCCAATTTAAAATTAATTTAAGACAAAGAAAGAAACAGGAGACTTTTGCTTCTGGGATGGAATATACATAGGTTTTCCTAATCATTTGACTAGGTACAAATAAAATCTCTGAACATGGCTTGTAAGGCGAATGTAAGGAGTCTCTGAAAGATGGAGAAATGATGAACAAACTGTGAGTTGCAGAACCTAAGAAATGGCCTGGTGGTAAGTTATTTCAATTTTCTTTTTGTCATATAGATGCAATTTTAATCGGAGGCAGCCTGCAACTCATAAATGCCAACTAGTACAGAAAAAAAATAACCAATCTTAAACAAAATCCTGTTCTCTTTAGCCCAGGGACAAAGAAAGGAACAGCCTACAAAGACAAAAAGCATTATAACAATATCAGTTTTCTTTAGTCAAACACCATAGAAGGAACTATTGTATTATCCAACTTATACTTCCTCATTCAAAATGGGGGAACCTGCCGGGCATGGTGGCGCATGCTTGTAATCCCTGCGCTTGGGAGGCAGAGACAGGAGGATCGCGCAGGTTCGAATCCAGCCACGCGCGCTGGCTTAGGAGACCCTGTTTCCAAATAAAAATGTAAAAATAGGTCTGGGAGTGTAGCCCGGAGGTAGAAGGGCTTCCAGGAACCCCAGTACCACAAGAAAAAATAAATAAATAAATAAACAAAATGGGGGAACCTAGACACTGACCCTTGCCAAGCTAAAACAAGGTGCCCCAAAGCCCCTGCCCCCAGGAGTAGTAAAGCACAAGTCCAAGTAGGAATCAGGGGTGTTCATCTATGTTTGGGGCATGTGTTAGGTTCCAAGTCCCTTCCCTTTTCATGAAGTATCAATAAAGACTACACACAGAGCCTGAGGCTTCTAACCCTAATTCAAAAGTATTGAGACATCCCTCAGAACCCCCTTGTGATATTACAGGATATCTAGTGGAGAACCAGGATGTTAGAAATTGCTCAGTAGTAACAAGGCCACCTACTGTGCCTGGGTCCCAGAAGTCTATGGAGGCTACCATAAGAGCAATTATAAGCCACTCCTATCCAGGAAATAAGAAACCATTCCTAATAAAGGAGGTTTTCATGGAGAACTATTCAGAAGTCATAACTATTACCTCCATCCAGCCATAACGAGGAGCTCTCATGATTCAAAGACAATGATGGCCAAGCAGGGAAAACTAAGCTTCTATCTACTTCTAGCAGTAACAAGGTAACACATCCACCAGCAGACATAAAAGAAAGCCAGGTGCAGCAGAAGGTTTAAATAAGAATAGAGTTTCAAAAATAATACCCTAAATGTCCAAGTTTCTATTAAAAGTCATTTGTTATGCAAAGAAACTGGAAGTTCTTGAGCTGATTTTTTAAAAAGGCAACCAAGGTACAAAAACTTCAAGTTGATAGAGATAATCAGAATTATCAGGAAGATTTTAAGATTCTTAATTATCAACAGATATACATCATAAAAATGTTTTTCTGGACCATTATAAATATGAATGAAAAATAAAATAGAGGATAAATAAAAGATAAATAAGGATAATCTGATAGAGATTTTACATCTGAAAAATATAACTAAAAAATATAAAAACTCAATGAATGTACTAAACAGAAGAGAAGGAGAAGAGGAAAGAATCTGTGAACCTGAAGGCAAAAACATAGAGATGACCCAACTTAAAAACAGATAATAATATACTTTAAGAAGAAAAGGTAAACAGAGATTCAATCAACTGTGGAATTATAATAAAAGATAAAATGTTTGTGTCATTAGAGTTCCAGAAAGAGAGAAGAAATAGGAAAAGGCTTTGAAAATGCTTGAAGAAATAACTGATAGAAAATTCTCAAATTTAACTATAATATATATATATATATATATATATATATATATATATATATATGAAACTGTGCAAACCACAGACCAAAATTTAAAAAACCCTATAACCAAACATATCATAATCAAATGTATTGAAATGTATTGAAACTAAAAACAAAAACATCTTGAAAGAAACAAGAGGGAAATATATCTCTACCTAGAAAGAAAAATAATTTTGACAGTGGGTTTATCATAGAAAATCATGGAGACCACTTCTAAAAGTAAGTGGTACAATAAAATAAGTGGTATAATATTTTAAATTGCTGAAATAACAAAACTGTTAACCCAGAATCTTTTATCATTGTATTATGTCTTTTAGGAATCAAAAGGAAATCAAGGCACATCAGATAAAAAAATTAATGGAAATTATCACAGCAGACATACTTAAAAAAGAATGGCTAAACAAGTTTTATAAACAGAAAGAAAATGAAAAAGAAGAAACCTTGAAATTTTATAAGAGAAATATTAAGAAGCACAAATATTGATAAATAAAATAGACATTTAATTTCTGGAGTTTTCTCTCTTATATTCAGTGGTAGAAACAAAATGTAGAACTGTTTGATGTAATTCTAAAAATATGTAAAAATATTTAATGTAATTATATTGTAAAAGAATTATTAAAAAGTACAAAAAGAAAAGTAAGGTTTCTACACTTCACCTACAGTGGTAAAATGAAGACATTTGTAGACAGTGAAAATTTATGATTTACCCAGTATAAGACATGAAGTAACCACTAGCAAAGAAAACCACTAAAAATCCTCCATATATACAAATTCTAAAAATTCCAAAAATTGTTAACGTAATTTACAAAAAACAAATCAGAGAAATAAGTGGAACGAGATAAAAAGAATGAATAGAAAATAAAGAATAAAAGATAGGCTTAAACAACAAACAATTGAATCAAATGTAAATTGTCTGAATATACCAAAGAAATGGCAGAGATTTAAACAGTGGATTAAAAGAATGGCCTAATTCTCTACTGTCTGCAATGAACTCAATTCATTTCTAACAACATATACAGGTTGAAAGTACAGAGTAAGAAAATATATGTTATACAAGCATTAATCAAAAGGAAGTACGGCACCATTATTGATATCAAGTAAATAGATTTGAAAGCAAAAAGTTAATGAGAGAGATATCATATAATGACAAAAAGGAATGATTCAGTAAGAACACAAAGCAACCCTGTCTATATATGCAACAAACAAAAGAGCTACAAGTGTAAAATCTGGGAAAATAGAAAAAATGTTCATGATTATAGTTTTATGAATCAACATACCTTTCTCAACCATTGTTGAAACATCTCTCTCAACAATTGAATGAAAAAATAAAAAGATAGTAAGGATACAGAACTCAACAAATCATCAACTAATAGGGTATAATTGATATTTATAATATATACCATCAAATGTACATTGTTTTTCAAGTGCTTCAAACATATACCAAGATAACACTCACTCTGGTACGTAAAATAAGTCTCAACAAATTAAAAAGAACTAAAATAATACAGTGTTTTTCTATCTACAATGAAATCAAACTAGAAATCAAAAGCAGAAAGATATTAGGAAAACCTCCCAAACTCTTGGAAACAAATCAGCACATGTCTAGATAATCTGCGGATCTAAGATGAAATCTCAAGTAAAAAAAGAAATAATTTGAAAAGAATTAAAATTAAAATACTGCAAATAAATTGGAGGATACAGCTAAAGCAGTACTCAGAAAATAATGGCACTAAATGCATACAATGAAAAAGAAGTCTCAAAGAATAATATAAGAAAAATAAACCTAAAGTAGAGAAATGAGAAAAAAATATAAGAACACAAACAAAATAAATATGAAAAATGGAAACAATAGAGAAAAAAAATAAGTGAGAGTATAATTTGGTTCTTTGAAAATATTAATAAAACTGAAAAACTTCCAGCAAAACTGGCAATAAAGATCAAAATTATCAATATCAGAAATAAAACAAGGGCAATCACTACAGACCCTACAGATACTAAAAAAAAAAAAAAGGAAAGTATAAACCAATCTAAAAGTAAATTGAATATCTTAGTTGAAATGTATCATTTCTTCTCAAAAATTTATAGACCCAGATGATTTCACTGGATAATTCCAACACACAGAGACTTAATACGAGTCTATATAATCTTTTGAAGAAAATAAAATATTTTCCATTTTATTTTCTGAAGCTAATATCCTGCTACCAAAACCTGACAAACAGTACAAAATGAGAGAACTAAAGACCAATATCCCCCATGAATAGAGATACATAAATCCTTGCCGGGTGTGGTGGCGCACGCTTGTAATCCCCACACTTGGGAGGCTAAGATAGGAGGATTGCATAGGTTCGAAGCCAGCCTCAGCTACTTAGTGAGACCCTGTTTCCAAATAAAATATAAAATAGGTCTGGGAATATATCCCAGAGGTAGAAGGGCTCTGGGTTCCATCCTCAGTACCACAAAAGGAAAAAAAAAATTCTTAACAAGCTACTACAAAATATAATTTAGCAATATGTAAAGCAATATGTATATACAGTGAGATTAGCTGAAGTTAATTGCAGCAATACAAGTCCAGTTCAGTACTTAAAAATTAGCAAGTATTGACAGATATGGTGGCACATTCCTATAATCCTAGTACTTGGAAGGCTGAGACAGTAGAATCACAGGTTCAAGACCAGCCTCAGCGATTTAGTGAGATTCTCAGCAACCTAGCTATATGCTGTTTCGAATAAAAAAGTTAAGTTGTAAATGATGGCATATACTTGTAATCCTAATACATTAGAGGCTGAGATAGGAGGATCACAGGTTTAGTGAGAACTTTTACAATTTAGTGGGACTCTTTCAAAATTTAAAAAATAAAAAAAATATGCCCAGAGGTATAGCTGAGGCAGAATGACCCTGGGTTTAATTCTTAGTAACACACACAACTATAATCCAACATATTAACAGGTTAAATAACAAAAATCACATTACAATGTCTACTGATGCAGAAAAAGCATTTGACAAAATTTAGCACCCATTTATGATTTCAAAGCACTGATACAACTAGAGAAAGACAAAGAAAAATTGATAATAATTTTCTCTAAAACCTTTAATTAATAAAGGTTTTCCTTTAATTGTTTTTACTCAAAGGGAAAAATAAAATGCTTCCCCCACCTTAGATAAACAGCAAGTCAGGAGACCCACTCTTACCACTCTTGCTCTATAACTGTGCCAGAAGTTCTAGCTAGGAAAAAATAGAGGAAGGAGTTAGAAAGGGAGAGGGAGTGGCAGTAGAAGGAGGAGGGAGATAAATAAAAGGAACAGGAAAAAAGGAAAGGGGGAGGAAGTGAGGGGAACAGAGCTAAGGAGAGGTGAGGGGAGGGCAGAGTACTGAGAGGTGGGGAGCAATGGGATGAGAGGTGGGGAGCAATGGGATGATTGCTTTTATGACAAATAAAAAGGAAGAGTGCGGAAACAAGTCAATACAATTTAAAATCACTGAAAGATAAAATTTGTATAGATCTAAAACAAATATATCTTTTGTATGCTAAAAACTACAAAATGGTGATGAGAAGCTTAAGAGATATGGAGAAAGATACAGTGTTTATGGATTTCAAGTATCAACATATTGAAGATGCCAGTTCTTAAAAACTGATATACAAGTTTAGTGCAATTCCTACTAAAATCTCAGAAATGTTTTTTTAGATTGATAAAAATATTCTAAACTTTATATTGAAATATGAGGGGACTAGAATAGCTGAAATACTTTTGGGGAAATAAAAAAGAATGTAGTGGGAGGAATTATTCTACTTATTTTAAGACTGATTATGTAATAGGATATTACAACCTATGCTAATGGTAGGTATAATATATAATATAATAACAAATAAAATAATCAATTTCTATATGATATCAATCAATATGGTGATATTGGTTGAGAAATGGGTATATCAATGTAACAGAACAGAGAGTCAAGAAAGACATTCAGATAGAGGCCCAAATAATTTTGGGGCAAAAATATATAATCAATTCAATAAAGAAAAGATATCTATTTCTACAAATACAGATGAAACTATTAGATATCTACAGGCAAAAACACAGAGATAAAAAATTTAACCTACTTTTTACTACTATAACTAGAATCACAGGCATAAATGTAGAATATAAAGCTATAAAACTTTTATAATATAATATAAAAGATGATCTTTTATATCTAGGGCTAGACAAAGTTCTTAGAATTCACATCAAAATTATAAAACATAAAGAAAACTGAAACATGGGGCTATGAAAATTAAAATTTTTTTCCTAAAATATTCCATTGAGAGATTCAAAATATAAGCTACAAATGACAAGAAAATATTTTAAAGTAACCTCTTAGACAAAGAATGAATACTTAGAAGATGTAAAACTTTCACAAAAATCAATAAAATTCAAAAAACCTGGAAAGAAAATAATAAAGATATAAAAAATTATTATATTCAAAAGAAAAAACATGACAAATTGGAAAATTTGTCACAGAAATGTGAATAATGACTACAATGAAATAACTCTCCCTCTTTATTAAAGAGCTAAAGACAAAAGGCAACCAAAATTATAGTGGCAACACTAATATTGGATCACTCCAATTACTAATGGGAAAGTAAAATGACATAGTCATTCTAGAAGTGGTTTGGCAGGAGTCATCACAATTCCTGATTACAAACTATACTACAAAACCATAGTAATAAAAACAGCATGGTACTGGCACAAAAACAGATACACAGACCAATGGAGCAGAATACAAGACTCAGAAACAAATCCACATACTTACAGCCAATTGATTTTTTACAAAGGGGCCAAAAACATACAGTGGAAAAAAAGATTGCCTCTTCAACAAATGGTGTTGGCAAGATTTATTAACCATATGCAGAAAAATGAAAAAAAAAAAAACCTCACTTTCTCACCTTGCACAAGAGTCAATTCAAGATGAATCAAAGACTTGGAAATCATACCAGAGACTTCAACCCAAAGGCACATGCAAATTTTTTCTCACAAAGACCCCAAAGGCACGAGAAACTAAAAAGTGAATTAATACATGAGATTACATTAAACTGAGGAGCTTCTGTAAAGCAAAGGAAGCTATCAAGAGCCTCAAAAGAGAGCCAAAAGAATGGGAGAAAATTTTTGCCAACTACTCCTTCAATGGAAGTCAAATATCTAGAGTATACAAAGAAATCAAGAAACTCAGCACTAAAAAAACAACCCAATTAAAAAATGGACAAATGACGCCAGGTGTGGTGGTGCACGCTTGTAATCCCCGCGCTTAGGAGGCGGAGACAGGAGGATTGCGCAGGTTTGAAGCCAGCCTTGCTAGCTTAAGAGACCCTGTTTCCAAATAAAAAAAAGTATAAAATAGGTCTGGGAGTGTAGCCCAGAGGTAGAAGGGTTTCCAGGAACCCCAGTCCCACCAAAAAAAAAAAAAAAAAAAAAAAAAAAAGGACAAATGAACTAAATAGACACTTCACAAAAGAAGATATTCAAATGGCCAATAAATGTTTACAAAGGTTCAACATTGTTAGCAATCAGAGAGATGCAAATTTAAACTACCCTGACAGTTTACCTAACTCCAATTAGAATGGCAATAATTTAAAACACAAACAAAAGCAAATGCTGGAGAAAATGTGGAGGAATGGGAACTAATATGTTGTTGGTGGGATTGCATATTAGTGCAACCATTTTGGAAAATAATAGGGAGATTACTGAGAAGAATGGAAATGAACCTACCATATGATCCAGCAATACCACTTCTAGGTATCTACCCAAAAGAACGGAAACCAAACTACTAAACTAATGCATGTGTATCTATGTTCATAGCCACACAATTCACAATTTCCAAATTATGGAACGAGCCAGGATGCCCATCAGCAGATGAATGGATTACAAAACTATGGGATATGTACACAATGGAGTTTTACCCAGCCATAAGAACAAAATTACATAATTTACAGGGAAATGAATGGAACTGGAGAACATTATGCTAAGAGGGATTAGTCAGTCACATAAAGTAAAAAGCATAAGTTCTCCCTAATACGTGGAAGCTAGGGAGAAAAAGGGTCATAGAAGAAACTGTAGATGGAAGAGGAGAAACAATAGATGACCAAATAAGAAGGGAGAAGAAGGAAACTCCCTATTGTACATGATGTACATTCATGAACATATCAAAGTCAATCAGTAAGCCAAACATGAGAAGGAAGGAGGGGAGAGGAGATGGGGGGCATTGGGGAAGAGCTAAATGAGTGATTTGCATATGTATGCCTCTACCATCTTCTACTCCATTAAGATGAATGACTATAATGCACCAATAAAAAAAAGAAATGGTTTAGCAGATTCTTTCAAAATCCAATCATCCAAGTACCATGTGTTCCATAGTATTTATCCTGTGTGTTTATCACAAAATATCAGTTTATGTTCACACAAAAATCTGAATGCTTATATAAGTTTTATTCATAATAGACTAAAACTGAAAATAACTCAAATTACTTTCAAATGAAGAAGAGTTTAATAAACAGTAGTTTGTTCATACCATGAACTAATATTTAGCAATAACAAGAGACAAATAGTTGATATACTCAGTGGTCTGGATGATTTCAAGAAAATTATGTTGAGTCAAAAAAGCCAGTCTCCAAAGTTATTCTGTATGATTCCACTTTTATATTTTTTTGTTTTTCAGTGCTACGGATTGAACTGAGGAGGATTCTACCTCTGAACTTCACTTACAGCCCTATTTTATTCTCTATTTTGAAACAGGGTCTTACTAAGTTGCAGACGGTCTCATAAGTTGCTGAGGGTAGCCATGAAACTGTGATACTCCTGCCTCAGCCTCCCGAGAACTGGGATTACAGGTGTGTGCCACCACACCTGCTCACTTCTATATTCTTAAGGTTACAAAATCAAAGTAGAAAACAGGAAAACTGTCAGAGTGATGCCAGGCCTGGGAGTGGGAGAAAAGTAGGTGTGAGTATAAAAGTGCAACATGAGGAGTCTTTACAGTCATGGAAACAGTCCTTATCTGACCACATGCATGGCAATATCTTGATTGTAATACCATACTATAGTTTTCAAGATGTCACCATGGAGGAAAGTTGTACAAGAATGCATGGTATCTCTGTTTCAGTTCTAAAATGTACATATGAGTCCAAAGTTATTTCAAAATATAAACAGTCTAATTTCTTTTTTTAAAACAGTGAACTGCAATTATACATCATAGTGAGGTTCAGAGTGATTAGTAGAAACATACATGCACACAACATTCCTTGTGTGTTTCCCTCTGGGTCCCTCTCTGCTCCCCTCTCATTCCCTATAGATATGTTTACACTGATACAGGTAACTTCATGTATGCACCAAGGATTAGTTGAATAGTTTCCATCACTTGATCTCCCCTTGCTTCTCCCTGACAGCCCCCCTGAATCCCGCTCATCTACTCCACTTGGGTTAACTCTCAATCTGAAGTCCTGCTGGTTTCCCAGTTTCTCTCTAACTCCCACATATGAGTGAAAACATATGGCCATACACTTTCTGTGATTGGCTAATCTCACTTAGCATAATCATGAATTCCATGCATTTCCCTGCAAATAACATGGTAATATTCTTTTTCTATGGCTGAGCACAATTCCGTTGTGTATATACATATTTGTACATACCATAATTTCATAATCCATTCATCTGTTGACAGACACATAGGCTGGTTGCACAATTTGGCCATTATGAATTGTGCTCTTATAAACATGGAAATGTATGTTTACCTATAGTAAACTGACTTCAGTTCCTTTGACAAGATACCCAAAAATGGGTATCTTGGCTATGTCAATATGGTGTCTCCATTCCCAGCTTTTTAAGGAATCTCCATACCTCATAGCAGCTGTGTCAATTTTTAATCCTGTCAATAGTGTATAAGAGTTCCCCACATCATCCACGGGATTTGTTATTGTTATTATTCTTAATGATTGCCATTCTAACTGTAGTTAGATACAATCCCAGTATAGTTTAATTTGAATTTCCCTGACTACTAACAAATAGATCGAGGTAACTTCTTTTTATTGGCTATGTGTACCTCTTTGTGTTACTATAAAGTCTCAAAGGGAAAAATTTAAAGCAGCCTACTGGTTTATTTGGTAATTTTCAATAAACAATTATTTGGTGATTTTGGAAAATTACCTTGGGATAATGGCCTAAGCTAGAAAATAGCAAACTTCTCTGAAGGACTGAATAATAAACTCTGGGTGTTATGTGTCTTATGGTCTCTGTCCCAACTACTCAGCTCTGATGTTGCAACATAAAAACTATGTTAAGCAATATGCAAATGAAGGAGTGTGGCAGAATTCCAATAAAACTTTATTTATGGACAAATAATTTAATTTCACTAACTTTTACATAATAAAATATGCTTTAACTTTTTTCAAACATGTAACAATGTAAACATCATTCTTAATGAGTAGACTGTATAAAAATAGGCCATGGATTTGGTCCATGAATATAGTTTGCTGAACTCTGAGCTAATTGCTTTTTTGGAATGTTGTATTGTCTCATGATTCATATTTGCTTCCTTTTACTTTTATTTTTTATTTTTTTAACTGTTCCATGTTTAAAGTTTCTAACTGCTCTTATTTGGAAATTTTCCCTCAATGTTATTCTGTGTGTTTTCTTTTATCATACTGTTTGTGGATAAAACAGAAGTTTTACTGTTACAGAATTGAGCTTGGGATGATATAGAAAATTTGATAAAGTTATCTGCCCAAGATCACCTTTTGTCTAAATTTCTTCCTAATTTTAGTGAAAAATAATACTGACCTATAAAGGGCCTCTTTAACTATACAGGCTTTGAGAATCATTCAAAGAACAAATTAAATGAGGCCAACTAATTGAATGGTTCAGATATATTCAGACCAGAAGTTTTTTTTTTTTTTAAAGGAATACAAGAATTGGTGTGGTATGTTTTAGTTGTAGAAAATAGTTGCATAATGATAGGTGAAAGGGCAGAGAGCATAAAAAGCAGGAAAAGTAGCTGATGCCACTAACAAGGAGATTAAAATTAAACTATGTAAGTAAGCTAAAAAAATATCAAGCACAGAAAAAAAATTATAAAACAAAGCCTAGATGGTATAAGGATAGTAAATAATAAATTGTTATAATAAATAAATTGTTATAAAATAAATAAATAAATACATTGTTATAACTTTTTGAAGTTATAATATTCCCCTGATGTCATGTTAATAAAAGGGCAGCTTTCAAAGGAATTGTTATTTTTATGAAAAATAGTATTTTTACAAGATTCTGCTTAAAGATCACATGAAAGGCATTCTTTAAATCATTTAAATAAAGAAAAATACAAAATCCTAAGATAATATTGTCTAAAATTTATTTAGAAAACTATAATTACTAGAAAGAGAATCACAAGCTTTTTTAATGAACTGATATCAAATAATTAATGTAGAAAATAATTTATTATTATTACCCTTATGATAGACAAAAATGTTTAGATGCATTTAAGAAATCATGATCATCATCTTTCTATCAGATGGAAGCTGATATAAACATTTCAACTGGAATGAAAAATTTTGAATAAACATTTTTTTAATACCAATCATGAAATAAAAGTTTTATCATTACTGCCATAAGTTAATAGGTATGCATTTAAATGCTATACTCTGAATCTTTTAGTAGACAGATATGAAGAAAGTAATATTAATATTCTGAACAGCTTCAAAATGTAGGTATAGTAAGCAATTTATATGAATTAATTCAGTTGATAACTGTTATTTTCTCTAATCCAACTTTTATGAGTATTAAAGAAGTTCTTAACAAGTTCTGACATCTTTTCTAATTTAACAATACCTGTCATACATTGGGAAAGAGAGAACTGTTTTAAGTGAGTGGCAAGTGAATGTTTAAGTGGATTAGGGTTCTAATAACTATTTTTGTAGAAATGATAGAATTGTAAATTTTAATTTTATTTTTCCCAAAGAAAAAAGCAATGTAATATGTGATTTCCCCAAGATGGGTATTTAATTTACTATGTGATTTTTAAATGCTTCTTTCGCTCTTCTTGCATATCTCAGATACATGGTTTAGGCCTTCAGGTAACTGGCAAATTATTTGTTTCTTTGGCTTTAAAAGAGATTTTGGGGAAAAGGTGGGAAGGGAAAAAAGTAGACATAATGAAGAGCATTTCAAACAATGTTATGTACATATCTGATGTTATCAACACCAATCTCAATAATATGTACAGGGAGGGACAACTAAAATGGTGGAATCCAGAGGGAAACACACCAAGTGCTGTGTGCATGTATGTCTCTATCACACAGAGCCTCAGCATGATGTGTAATTATAATGTATCAATAAAAGCATATTTTGTAAATGTAAAGAAAAATTTAGAGTACCCAGATCATCCCTCTGAGGCCATATAAGACAGATTATAATGTCCTGAAATTAGTTAATTTAAATTTAAAAAATATCAAGTCAATACATTCAAAATATATGCCACAGACACTCTCTATGTAATTTCAAATAAATCATATTCCTATATAGAGTTAGAAGAGATGAAGCATGTCATGTTTAAAATTAATATATTTTGGTACGGATGTTATTGGTCAGCGAAACTTTTAGTTGTCCTTTTAAGTTGTCTTTGTAAAAGAAGAATACTTAAGTTATCTATGCATGAAATTTCACTCGAGTCCCATTCTAAATGAGTTCCACATATGAAGCTTGGTAGTCTTGAAAGTCTGGCATCTGTCTTGACAATTAGGAGTTATGCTTTTAATATTAATTTAATTCAGACTCCAAAAGGGTATGAAGAGGTATAAAAATCTCTTTTTGGCAAAATTGAAATTTTAATTATGCATTAAGTAACAAAGTCATAACTATCCAAATATTTCATTCTCCTTAGTGGGAAGAGTTATGGAGGATTTTTTTTAATAGGGTATAACCTATGACTCTGTCAATCGCATCACCTGAGTAAGTAGAAGATAACTGGGGAGAAGCAGAGGTTAAGCCAAAGCTGCCAGGAGCCAATTTTAGGTCTCAGACAATAATTGAGAGCACAGGGAGCCTCACTATGTATGTAGGATTGGTTCTTGGATCTCCCCCAAAAATATCAACATCCACAGATGCTCAAGGGCCTTATATTTGAAATCCTCTCTAACTTAGACTGCCTAATAGAATATATACATTATGCAAATAGTTGTTATAATGTTAAAGGAATGAGAAGAAAGTCCGCACATATCCAGTACAGATGGGAGGGTTTTTTTTTTAATGTTTTCAATCTATGTTTGGTTTTATCAGTAGATGTGGAAGCTATGGATAGAGAAGTCTGTACTGCAGAGATGGATATGCCTCTCAAAACTGAGAACACCTGCCCATTTTCCCATTTAGTAACTGAATTACATGTAAACAATGTTTCTCTGAAATCAAATGAATATGTGTGAGCAATTTCTAAGTATATTTAATTAAATCAAGCACACCCAAGAATGATCAATTTATGGCCTCTGATAAGGTAGAAGTAATGTGATCTACAGTCTACTAAGGCACTTTGGCATGCACAAGAGACTGCACTTGAGTTTTCTGCTCACAGGTCTCAAGACCTCATCCTCTGTTCTTATAAATAGGATATCATGCATTAAAAACAAATATGTACAACTTTATCATCAAGCATGTACTGCCAATGGCAGATATTGCATGATAGTTTCTACTGCGGATACAATTGTCTTTAACTTCACTAACTTCTGCTTATGCAGGGGCACTGCTGTCTTCCAGGTTTACGTGTCTTCTATCTGTGAGATAATGCTTCTTAAAAGGAGTGTAGCTGGGTTGGTTTCATATTTTGGCTATTACAAATTGTGCTGCTATGAACATAGGTATGCATATGTTGCTGTATTTCTCTGAATTCAGCCCCTTTGGAAAGATACCCAGGAGTGGTATAGCTGGATCATATGGTGGATCTATTCCCACCTTTCTTAGGAATCTCCACACAGATCTCCATAGTGGTTGAACTAGTTTGCATTCCCACCAACAATGTAAAAGAGTTCCTCTTTCCCCACATCCTCTCCTGCATTTGTTGTTGTTTGATTTCTTTATGCTTGCTACTCTGACTGGGGTTAGATGGAATCTCAGTGTAGTTTTGATTTGTATCTCCCTGATGGCCAGTGATGAAGAACATCTTTTCCTGTATCTATTGGCCCCACCATCAACAGATGAATGGATAGCAAAACTGTGGGATATACACACAATGGAATTCTATTCAGCCACAAAGAAGAACAAAATTATATCATTTGCAAGAAGATGGAAAGCCCTGGAGAACATTATGTTAAGTAAGATCAGCCAAGCACAGAAGGAGAAGGTACATATGTTTCCTCTAATATGCCCAAACTAGGAAACACAAAGGATACCAGTGGGACTCCAGATAATGGAGGGGAAATACCAGCAAAGTTTGAATGGAAAGACAGGAGAGGAGGAAGGCTGATAATGATTAATGAGGGTCTACATGTGAACATGTGTAAAATTATGAATATGACATGGTTAACCTGGACAACCATTGGTGGGAGGGGGGAAGGGAAAAGGGGGTGGGGGGAGAGGGCACCAAATATAGTTTAAATGTATACTATTTATGTTCAATTAAAAAATTGTTAAAAGAAAAAAATAAAATAAAATGATAGTAACAATATTAAAAAAGGAGTGTAGCTGAACTATTTCCTTCCCCTGTCGTCTCTCTTCTCCCTAACTCTCTCCCCTTAACCCTCTTCAACTACTTTATAGATTTAATATTTGATTAATATTAATTTCACTAACTAGTGTGGGGAGAAAGAAAAGGTAAACGAAGTGGGATGCAGAGGAAAATAAGTGAAGAGCTGTGCGCATGCATGCTTTTAATATATTAAAACTCGCTATGATGCATAATTTCTATGCACCAATTAAATAATTTTTACAAAGGAGTGTGGTTGAACAAAAGAGTTAGCAAAGCACCTGGATTCTTTAAAGAGCAATTTCTGAAACCAATTGTATAAGGTTACTTCATATCCATATGGAATCCTTCTGATTATTTAGCTCTACATTGCCGGCCACTGGTCTGACTACATCAGGTTCTAAGGATGCCTCTAACTCTTCAGCAGAACCCAAGAAAATCGCATGAGATCCACATTTCTAGTCATCTCATGGGCTACAGGAAGATTCACTGTCCATATCTTTTATGCAAACTTTTCTCAATTATGATACTGAGACCTTTAATGAGAAATGCAATGATAATTTTATTCATTGTACTTTCAAGAATCAAGAGCATTGTTTATTTAACAAAACATTGTGTAACTAAAGAGGAATGGAAGCGATTGATTTGTCCATGAGTTGAGCTCCCTTCAATCAGTTCTACTTTTTCTATTGTTCTCTTATACTATATTTATAAAAAGGATATTGCAGGGATAAGTAATTTACATGACATTATTAAAAAATAAAATATCCCATTCCATTTTCAAGGGCATTATACAGGAAAATAATTGTTAAAACAATATATATATATATATATATATATATATATATATATATATATATGTTTAGAAAGCATTATACATTTTCAAAAAGTAAAAAGGGAAAATGCTTTCATAATTTTTGCACTCTAGGTAGACTTAGTTTCTATGTGCTATCATTACAGATTTTGGGTTTTATATTCTAGTTGAACATAGATCCCCATTTTGCAATGGAGCAAGAGAGTTTCACACACATACACACACACACACACACACACACACACACACACATACACACACACACACACACACACATACGCTCCCTTGATTTTCGTGACATGCAGTGACATACCTAGGAGCCCATTGACTGTAGTGAAAGGTGCATAAATTTTTTAAATATATAATCTGATGATTTACTCATAAACTACCATCTTTATATTTATATATTTTATATTATGTTGCATGTTATATATTTCAATTTTATATTTTTAGTTTCACAGATTTCATTTACTTTATTTGTATCTGGATATTTAAGTACTTCCAATCTATCCGAGCCTACGCCATTCCTCATTTACTGAATTAAGTCTTCCGTGGCCCAGATGAAATAGAGATGACCAAGTTATGAAAATAGTGTCAAAAAGGCCTTACTGCTTTCAGTATTTAATAACTAATCAGTACTTCATATGTGCAATATGTGCAAACTACTGTGCAATAAATAATCCCAAGGTGTTTAAGAAGCTTAAGATCTGGTAGAAATAAGAAAATGCATCAAAAGTTCTGTTACATGAAGCCAAATATGTTTCCTTCAACAAATTATGGCAGTCATGTTACAAAATGTAAAAAGTGGTCATTAAAGATGGAGAACGGGTAAAAGCCAAGGTTGGGTGAAGAAGAGTCAAAACAAAATCTAGAAGAGTTTTATTGTGCACCTAGAAATGGGTGGTTAAAAATTAAGAACAGTCTCTGAGTGTGGTTGCACATGCTTGTAATTCCAGGACTTGGGGGGAGGAGACACAAGGATCAAATGTTTAAGGCCAGCCTCAGAAAAATAGGGCAGGGGTTGTAGCTCGGAGGTCGGATGCCCCTGGGTTCCATCCCCAAACCCACAATAAAATAAAATAAAATAAAATAAAATAAAATAAAATAAAATGGGGGTGGGTGTTGAGAATGTAGCTCAGAGATAGAATGCCCCTGAGTTCAATCCCAAGTACTAAAATAAGAATAATAATATTGTGACATATTTCAAATTTTATTCTGTAATTTGAGAATTATAAAAATCAAATATTTTGGCCGGGTAAGGTGGCACACGCATGTAATCCCCGCGCTTGGGAGGCAGAGACAGGAGGATCGCACAGGTTCGAAGCCAGCTGTGCTGGCTTAAGAGACCCTGTTTCCAAATAAACTATAAAATAGGTTTGGGAGTTTAGCCCAGAGGTAGAAGGGTTCCATCCCCAGTACCACAAAAAAAAAAAAAACAATCAAATATTTTATGGGATATGTAACGCAATGCTTTCTTGTCATTTCAGTCTGATTGTACCTAAAAGTGTTCAAAAGAAGTAAGCTTTCAGTGTGGTATTTATTTATGCACATAGATAGTATCAGATCCCACTTTGGAGAAGAGAGAAACAAAAAAGAAATCTCATGTGTAATGTATATTATATATGAATAAAATCATTATCATTGCATGCTTTTCTGATCAAATGGTTCAAGTGTAACTACAAGAGAGATTACACACCTCAACCTCAACCACTGGTTTAAATGGTTGTCAAAATAATTTTGAAATGGATTTCTAATGAACAAAGCAAATAATCTTTAGTCTAATGTATTTTCTTATGATTTGAAAATGAAAACAGATATGAAAAAAGAAGCTTGTATATGTATAAGTTTTCAGTTAAACAATGAAAAACTTTTTCTAAGTTTTTAATTTAAAAGAAAAGAACTTGTTGTTTGTTATTTTATTTTATTTTATTTTTGGTACTGGGGATGGAACCCAGGGGTATTCCACCTTCGAGCTATACCCCCAACCCTATTTTTTATTCTTTATTTTGAAACAGTCTCACTGAGTTGCAAAAGGCCTTACGTAGTAGCTGACGCTGTCAGTGAACTGTGATCCTCCTGTCTCAGTCTCCCAATCTGTTTGTTATTTTACTATACCAAAGTGAAAAAAGTAGTTAGCAAAACTAAAAGTAAAGTCTAAATGTGCTGAGTTACACTTTGTACAAAAAAATTAACTCAACAAACTGAAGTCAAATTTGTTTCAGCAAACACACCCGAGTATAGTCATATTTGGGGTTGAGATTATATTGCCTATAATAATTATAATTGTCTATTATAATTGCATTTGCTTTAGTCATTTCACAAACAATGTGTTCATGTTTGCCATGCTCACTTGTAGATATTTTAATTCAGTAATTGTGCTTTCTAGAAGATAATTTTTTCAGGTTGTGGAGAAGAAATCTATTTAACTATTCAGTCTGAGCTTCCGAAATGAAAACATGTGCATGTGTATGTACAAAAATTTCTTACATATGTTGAGCAAGCATGGTCAATATGTTTCATTTCAGAAGGTTTATTGCTTAGATTATACAAGATTCTTTTCCTGAAATACATAATAATGAGCATCTAAATAATAATTTGCTTTTATTTATTTGTTTTATTTATTTATTTATTTATTTATTTATTTATTTATTTATTTATTTATTTATTTGTGGTACTGGGGTTCCTGGAAGCCCTTCTACCTCCGGGCTACACTCCCAGACCTATTTTTATATTTTTATTTGGAAACAGGTTCTCATAAACCAGCAAGGCTGGCTTCGAACCTGCAGGATCCTCCTGTCTCTGCCTCCCAAGCGCGGGGATTAGAAGCTTGTGCCACCACGCCCGGCAATAATTTGCATTTGTAAATTTGAACAGTGATCATTTCAGAACTTATTTTAAAGGGTGCCCCCTTCTACTTCTGTCATGATCATTTGTCCATATTATTACTAAAATCCCTTTTCTATAAAAGAAGTGACAACTTGTATAAGTGGTTTTCATTTTCCAAAATGTCCACTATTCTTGCTTGCTAATAATAGGGAAATACGTATCGGCTTAATTCAATGAGATGTTTTTAAAAATTGTAGAGTTACTAAAGACAAGTTTCTTCATACAATAATGATAAGTGCAAATATCTTGGCTCTTTTATTGGGATAAATTTCAGCAGAGGGTGGAAAATTGTGTGGAGAGATCTCACAGAAGAGACTGCCCATTTGAGATTGTGTCTAGAGCAGATAACTTGGGGACCTTTGGGGCTGTAACCTTTGGCAAATCATTTAGTCAACGTGTATATACTTTCCTTTCTTTGCAATAGAAATAAAGGTAATATTTATCTCAGTGAGTTGTTGAAAGTATTTAATTAAAAACTTCATCCAAAGGAATAGAACATGTCTAGTGCATAATAAGCACTAATGTGAATTATTATAGTCATTTTATTTATGATTCAGAGGTTTATGCCCAATTGAAAATATTTATTAACTAAAACAGCTCTCTAGAAAAATATGCCAGCAGCATTTCTCATAAAGGTCAATGATGCTGCCATTATTATATGATGCTCTAATTTATATATGTTATGTCATTAAATATCTTCTTTATACTTTTATTGGTACAATGTAATTATGCATCATAGTGAGAGTCACAATTATACAAACACACTGGTGCAAAGCACTTGATGTATTTCCATCAGTATAACCCCAGCCTCACTCCCCATTCTTCCCTCCCCATTCATGTTATTGAGATTGGAAACCTTGTACAAATGCACCATTATGCAAACTGTTCCCTTTATCAATTCTCATTTTTCCTCTCTCCAACTCTACACCCAGTTCCTTTCTCCTGTTTTCTAATTTGTCTCCTAATTTGACTGAAGTTCTGATGGCTTCCAATTTTTGTTCTAGTTTTGTTTCTTTCAAACGTGGTTGAACTATTGTTGCTAATAACTTCTCTAAAGGTAAACTTGAGCCTATAAAGAATAATGAGGAAGCATGTTTTACTAAAGAGGACTATGTGAACGTAGATGTCTGCAAGGCAGATTTCACTTGGCTCCAACTATTAATCTTTTTAAAATGGAAATATGGAGTAGAGACTTTATCTGTATATAAAGTCAGTTTCATTTTTTAAACATACTCAAACAAAATAGTCACTTGAACTCGACTAAATAAAATTTTATTTTTTCCAATATAGGGGTATCCGATGTTTCTTTTTTTTAATTATAAAAACACAATATTATGCAAGCAAAGTTAGAAATAAAAAAGTCAAAATAAGACATACAATTATCTAGTAACACTGCACTGCTGTTTACTTAAATAGTGATCACAATTTAGAATTTTTATGGAAAACTGAGAACTGGGGTAATTATCAAAGTGTTTTTCTTTCTTGGGAGAATAACATATTCTTCATTCTAATCTGTATTAATTCAAGATGACTAGAAATATGGAGTTTAAATTGTTTTTAAACAGTTAAGTGCAAAAATACACTTTATTTAATATGTATATTAAAGATAAAACTATTCTGACAAGCAAAAGAATTATAGAGTTCAAATCATAAAATTAGTATAATTAATCTTTTTTTTTTTTTTTTTGTACTGGGGACTGAATCCAGGGGCATTCTACCTCCCAGATACCCCCTAGCCCTATTTTTTTTTTCAGTACTACTGATGGAACCTAGGGGCATTGTACCTCTAAGCTACACCCCCAGCCCTATTTTTTAGCCTTTTTATTTTCAAAACAGGGTCTCACTGAGTTGCAAATGGTCTTACTATGTAGCCAAGGCTGTCCACAAACCGCAATCCTCCGGTCTCAGCCTCTCAAATGCAGGGATTACAAAGGTTAGCCACCATGCCTGGCTCCTATTTTTTATTCTTTATTTTAAAACAGGGTCACACTAAGTTGCAGAGGGCTTCACTAAGTAGCTGAGGCTGGCCAAGAGCCTGGGACTCTTCTGTCTCAGCCTCCCAAGTACTTTGTTTACAAACATGTGACACCAAGCTCAACTATAATCTATTTAATTAGCAGAAATTTGGTTATATTCAGTCATACAATTAAGATGAATTAAATGAAGAAAATAACTAAAATGAAATTGATTATTAAAAATTTTCTTAAAATAGAGGAAGGGACAGAAGAGAGGAAAAATACTAACCATCAAGACAGTAATACTTAGTAACATTTTTATATAGAGAGTTTTCTGCAGTTTTAAAAGTATGTTAATAGGCTTTGGACTGATTTAGTCCTTTTTGAAAAAAGAAAAAATAAATGTGTTCAGCCAACCCAAATCCTTCTATTCCTATATTATTATTGTTGGTCTTAGAAACTCATTTAGAGGCTTTGACTACACTATCAATAAATAGTGTTTATTTATTTAAATTTGGAGAGATATTTACTCAAAATATTTCAGAAGTAGAGGAGGAGTTGGCTCTTAACAGTAGAATATCAACTTCAAGAGGGTCAGTGGTCCACTTGGGTCCACTATGTGTCACAAAGACTGAACAGTATATGACCAAAAAAGTCACATTTTGTAAGGATTTGTCAAATTCATGAATGTTGAGCTTTTCTCATATTTTATAATCAAGTTAATTTGCCAAGGCGGTCTTCCTGCTTGCAAATAATTTCAGTTTTATGCTGAAATGTAAACTGAATAGCTTCTCTGACTAAACATTCTGAAAGAAATTGACAAATGTGAAATTTGCTTTATAAAAGTCATTAATATAGCTAGAGTTATTCATGTTCAAAATAACAATTGCAGCAATAAAACAGATGGAAGAATTTTTCTTCATAGTTTGTAGTAGATAGTGTAAAAATAAAACAGTTTCCAATGGGTCTACAATAAATAAAATACTTTTCTACTTGATATGTATGCACAGATAATAGTTATTTTCTCTTTTCATCAACAAACATAATTTGGGAAAATATTTTTTTTTACTTCTCATGGTATTGGGGATTAAGCCAGAGTCATTCTACCTCCATGCTACACCCCCCAGCCCTATTTATTTATTTATTATTTTGAAACAGGATATTGCTTGTCTGCTATGCGTCTTGCTAAATGACTAAGGTTGGTCTTAAACATGGCATCCTCCTGTTTCAGCCTGCCAGCACACTCCACGTGGGATAAATCCTTTCTTCATCATTAGCAATAAATTATTCAGCATAAAATCTGACTCTAGATAACTTGATCATACTATGGCTTTGATGAATGTTTCCTAAACTTAGATTTTATATAGACCAGTTCCATGAAGTTCTCTATCAAAGTATAGGAAACACCGTGATTAAATCCCACACTGAAGAGCTGCAGGGAAACACTACAGTGTATGGTGAATCCCCAAAGATAACATGCCACATTGTGTTTCAAAGCCATATTTGACCACAGAACTTGTAAAATAAAATGGAAAATCTCACTAGATGGCTATAGAGTTTAGTTTATGATTAATGAAAATTATTTTCACAAAATATTTAGTTTTATTATTACCTTTCTATCATGGTATGAAGGTATTTCCAAGCAAAACATTCACTTATGAACAGGATGTTTATGATCACATTGTGGTGGCCATCATGTGATTCATCCATACTTAGAGATTTGGGAAACCAGCGGGGAAGAACAGCATATTATACGCTACATAGATTTTCACTAAGTTTACGGGTACCTAGTGGGAGGAATTATTTTCTATTCCAGATATTCTTTTCCATAAGAAACAATTCAGGTTTGCCCCCTTTTCTCACTTATTGGTCTTTCTTACCAGTGGCCAATCTGATTAACTTATGTGTAAGAAAGAAAAAAAAAAAACTTGTCTATGCATAGATTAACCCATTTGTGCACTTTTCCTTTTTCATGGGAAATGATTTTTCTACAAAAAAAAAAAAAAAAAACAATCATCACACAATCAAAACTGGTCCTATTTGCAAGAACTATGTTTTCTAATCTGAATGGGTGGTTAAGTTTCTTTGATTCCGAGGATAGTATTAAAGAAGTTTGTTTGGTTGTGAATAATGGGTGTCAGCCACCTCTCTGTATCTAATCTTAATCATCCACAAAAATAATGTGGTATGTGGGCCTTCCATCTGCCTTACCCTTTGTCTTATTTCACAGTTGATTCAGAATTCACAAAAGGCAGTAGAATGGCTTTTACCAGACCCCTTAAAAATCCCTATTGTCTATTAAAGAAAAATCAACATGTGGAAATACAGCTTTTTCTTCCCTGGCAGTTTGAAATCGATCCAATTTGTGGTTCTGAATTAACTATTTTCCATGCTCTTGTTAGGTAATTCTTAATATGACTTATTCCTCAATGTAGCATTTGAGGCCACAAAACGTTTCCTGCATGTCCTTTTGTAGCGTACTGGGAGCATAGCTATTGCTTTCTTCCTACTTGAAATTATGGACACTCCATTAAAAGCAGATACTGTGTACAGCTCAAAATCTATTACAGGTTTGCTGTTGAATTTCCTTTCTCTTGGCTCTGTTTCCTTATGGTCAGTGGCATGAAGCTATGAGATAGCTGGCCTGTGTTTGAACTGTAGTCGGTGACCCAGAAAAACAGCAAAACTCATTGGCCCAAACAGGGATCAAACCCAGGCTTTGGCCTCATTAGCTCTTTGATTCAACCAACTGAGTTAATTAAACACAGATGCATGGTTATGCTGATTCTCCTTCTTGAAGAATTACAGTAGAGACTGAAAAACTGTATCAAAATATATTGGAATAAACTTGAATGGATTATATGAAGTATATTTTTGGAAATAAAAAATTGTCATTGCTTCTCCCTCAGAATTCTAAATATCATTATGGTAACTACATCCCCTAGAGTAAGTCAGGAATAAAACATATGTGGGAGCTACCTTCCTTCCCATGTCCCTCACTGCTCTGCAGATAAACATATGCATATGTGTTCAATCCAATGATGATTATAAGCTCTTTCTGTTCTGTAATATCTGGTATTAAATTTGTGTCAGTAACATGTTTATGATCAGCTCTTTTTGCTTTCATTACCAGTTCATTTTATTTATGAAATTTATGAAGCAGTTTCCTCATTCTTCTGCCCCCCCCTCTCTCTTTCACTCCTCACTCTCTTTCCCTCTTTCTTTTTTTTTTTGGAGGGGGGGGATAATGCTAGAGATTGACTCTAGAGGCATTCTACCTCTAAGATACAGCCTTGCCCCTATTTTATTTTATTTTTTTTAAAATCTGGAAACAGGGTTGTCCAAAGTTGCTGAGTTCCTTCCTAAGATGCTGAGGCTGGTTTTGATGCTGGAATTCTACTATGTTGACCTTCCAAGTACCAGGATTACAAGCATATACTACCAAACCCAGCACAGAGGAATGCCTTCTCAAAACCTCTGAGGACAATTTGATTCTTTTTTTTTTTTTTTTTTTTTTTTTTGGTGATACTAGGAATGGAACCCAGAGGCCTTCTACCTCCGGGTTACACTCTCAGACCTATTTTTTATTTTATTTGGAAACAGGGTCTCACTAAGTTGCTGAGAGCCTCACTACATGGCTAAGGCTGGCTTTGAACCTGCATGATCCTCCTGTCTCAGCCTCCCAAATTCAGGGATTACAAGTGTGCGCCACCACGCCTGATCTGACAATTCGATTCTTACAAGCCAAATTCTTTTCCCAGTTTTGTCTTTTGCTTACACAAAAAAAGATATTTGTTCAGTTCTGAGCTTAAGATAACCATATAATTATTTTTTTCTGACATTGTATGAACCCAAACTTAATTATAGAGCCAGGTACAGTGATGCACACTTGTGATCCCAGCATTTGGGAGACTGAGACAGTAGGATGGGGTCCACAGGCAACCTTGGCTACTTAGTGAGACCTTGTTTCAAATTAAAGAATAAAATAGGGATGGGAGGGGAAACTGAGTGTTAATACAAATATTTCTAAATTCTAAAATTTAAATAGTTTCTCACTAATATATATATATTTTTTGCAGTACTAGGGATTGAACCTAGGGACATTCTGTCTCCCAACTATCCCCCAGCCCTATTTTTTGTTCTTTATTTTGAAACATGGTCTCACTAAGTTTCAGAGGGCCTTACAGAATATCCAAAGCTGGTGGAGAATCTGTGATCCTCCTATCTCAGCCTCCATAGTACTTGGATTACAAGTGTGTACCACCAGGCCTGACTTCACAGTAACATTTTTATTTGAAACATTTTCATGTAAATAAATTATTCATATAAAGAATGTTCAGACAAAATTTATGTCCATATTTAGAGGAAGAATTTCAAGAAGTCTTTATTTTAATTTTTCTTTTAATATGGTATAATCTGGTACAGTTAATTCTTGGTCTTCATATTTAATATTTTCAGTACTCAATAGTGTTTATTTTCTGAAATAGTCATCAAAACACTCATTAAATATTGCTGTGCTTTTTATGTGTCATTTGCTATATTTGGTGTTTATAGGACTTGTCAATGTCTTATATCCCTCTCCTCCCTACCTCTGTAGGACCGAAGTGGGGCCATGACAGGCTTCATCCACACAGCAAACGCTCTAGGCCTAAGTTTTAGTATCCCAGGAACACAACAAACAGTTAAGTACCAGTCTTGGCACCTGGATCAGGATGAAAAACTCCCAACCAACCCCAGGAGGCACAAACCAAATGGGAGGCACCAAGTATCCTGTTGGTTGCTTGTGATAACAGCAGTAAAAATTCCTTTTGGTTTAAAGATAATTCCTTTGTAAATCACAGCCTGAGTGACTAAAATGTATAAAACTGCCTTGGAACAAAGACTCGGGGTCCTCGTCAAGAGTCCACTGTGTTGGAGGGACTTGGACCCTAGCTCGAGCTTGTTCCCCAATAAACCCCTTCTTGTTGTTTGCATTATTGTGTGTGGTGGTGGTCTCTGTGACCCTGGAGTCCCGGACTTTGAGTATAACACCTCCAGAACGCAGGATCTACATTGTTTTTTCCATCTTGATGTCCTTATTTGAACTACAATAATTCTTTCATCATCATAAACAAAGAAGTAGTTTTTTTTTTTTCTTCAAGTAGGCAAACCTCACATTGATGATTACACTTTAGTTATTATAACTGCAGAAAAGGTATACATCGGCTAGAGTCAATGAATTCTCTATATCCTTTAGATCTATTTCCCCCCTTAAGCTTTGTCAGGGGGAAATAAATTAAAAAAAAAAGTCCCTAGTGTCTTTCTAATATAGAAGTTGCAACCCCGAGGTCAAAGAGGCCTGCTCATGTAATCAGCAAAGGTTCACAAAATATTTTACTTACATCTCTGGATCTCTTTCCTGATTGACAATATAGAGATAATTTGATTACAGAAGCATAACCCGTAAGTATCTATTATGTAAGTAATGTTCTTTTTAGGAAGATATAACTAGCCAAAATAGATTAATAGATGCATAGAGACTTGATATAAAGTTATCTAAATATCTAAGGGAGGAATACATTAAAAGCTATCTCTTTTGAATCACATATTTGGATCCCTTAGTTCATAGATATAAGAAAATCAGTTATTAAAATGCCAGAACAAATTGAACTGACCAGAATGTTGCTGATGCAATTTATGTGATATTGATGCATGAAAATCATCCTGTATTGACTTGCTCAGTCAGGATAGAGAGTATATAGCAATAGATAGTAGACAATTTTTGAGATTCAGGTCCAATTGCAAAAGAAACAGTAGCGACAACAGCAACAGCAGAACACTGTTTGCAGTTATTACAAATTGGGCCTCTTCTTTCTAGTGAGTGAGAATAAAACTTTCCACTTCATGGAAAGAATTCTTATGCTAGTATTGCTGTACCCCATCTCACAAATGACCTCTAAATAGTATTCCAATAGACATGCATAATATGAATTAAAAATTTAAAAATAGTAAATATACATTCTGTGTGTGTGTGTGTGTGTGTGTGTGTGTGTGTGTGTGTGTGTGTGTTACTGGGGATTGAAAGCAGGGGCATTCTACCTCTGGGCTACAACACCAGCCCTACCATATCTTTTATTTGAAATGAGGTCTTGCTAAGTTGTGGAGGGTCTCACTAAGTAGCCCAGGTTGGCCTTGAACCAGTCATCCTTCTGTCTCAGCTTCCCAAGTACTAGGATTACATGTGTGTATCACCACACCCAGTGAAAATGTATTTTTAAAATCTATTTATAAAATTTATTTTAGCATCAATTTCATTTCTTCATTGCATTTGCTCCTTAATTTGAACTTGTGATCTGATAAGGTAGAGATTTAGTAAAAATCCAACAGGATTCATTCACACAGAACTCAGGAATTTTGTTAATTTGATTTTTTTTCCAATCTTTCTGGCAGCTAAATCGCCTTTCTTACTACACATGTTAGCTTGGTCTAGTAGCTTACTCAATGTTATTTATAAGAGATGGTACCCATTAGGTACCAGCTACCTTCTATTTGACAGATATAGAGCTTTCAATCCCAAGCCATCAAATGGGTCACTAATCTCAAAAGTACCAGCTATTGTTCATAACGGGGAATGGACTGAGAGCATGTATCTGTTTCAGCAATTTCTGCTTCCACTGCTGGAAAATAATTCCACCTGCTCCTTATTACCACATTCATGATGACCCATCCTCATGGAAACTATGTCTTTCTTTAATAATACTCCCTGGCTAATGGCTTCTTATTATTCAAGGTTTGTTTTTATGTGTTCTAGAGACATCCCCGTAATTACATGAAAACACAGTTGAGAAGTACTGTGTTAATTACTTCAGTATCTTTTACTATGACCAAAACAATACTAAATTACAGCAGCACTCAAAAACTATTGATTAGTTGTAGTGCATTTCCACAAGCAATAAAAAATTAGAGCATTATATTCCTACCCACTTCTGAACCCACAAACATATTCTTGCTTTTCCAGTAATGGACATGGTTTCCAAAATATAACAAGATGTGTTTTTTTTTTTTTGCCTTTAAGTTACTCTTTGTTGCATGGTAGTATACAAGGTAAAAAGAATTTCAATACATATATATAGCACAATATTTTAGAATCAGAAGACATGGAAATTGCTTAATTTCTGTGACTCCCAAAGGGTACACCTATCATGTCTCAAAAATGTAGAAACTATAGCCCATACACCACATGGCATTTTAAGTTTTCTGTAATCAAAAACAGCATAACTACATTAATAAATATAAGGGAACTTGGCAATGGGTATACCTTTAACTGTTCTTTATTAAAGTGTTTTTGTATTGCCAAAGAAATTTTATTTAGTTTCTGATTCTTTTCATTTTTTTAAAGCAAATAAGCTAGCGATTGAAGTCCTTCAAGCTCTGTGATCACTGACAATGCCACCCACACAAGAGGGGATCAATCCTTGTTAAACTGCACTAATGGGCACTGGACAGATTTAACCATTTTGAAAGCCATTTATCCTTTTGTAAAACATTCAGTGTATTATTTTGCCTGTAGATTTCTTTAAATATTACATACAATTCTAGAAATGAGCTCCCATTAGAATTATGTAGTGTTTTTATAGACTTTTAAAGAAATGATATTCTAAAGTCAAAAGTTACATCATTTCTAGTACATAATTACTACTTTTAGAAGCACAGGAATCACTAGTAAGCTATTCCAACCCAAACAGCAATAAGGAATTCAGTAGAAATTCTCCTGGATATATTTCTTATTTTTCTAGACCTCATTATTTCTCTGTGTTCACAGGGCTCTACTTGTCCTGTCTTCTTAATAATCTAATGTGCCCCTTCCGATACTTTTTTATGAGATATATATATATAAACATCAAAGAAGACTAAGGTGGAATGAGTATGAGTATTATTATTAATACTAACAGCACTAATAGTATTTTAACAATATTGATGAAATTAGTATTAATAATTTAATATATTGAGATACAGAAAATAAATGTAGCTAAAGAGATTATTATAGTGCATAGGGATGGGGTTGGAAAACTGGAGTGCTGACATGAAATGAAATGGAAAGATCAAAGTCATGGGATGTCCTAGGGAAACTAGTGGGACATGTTTTTCTGGCATGGGTAAGACAAATATGCAAAGAGGAGAGCTGTGATAACCAGAAAGAAAAGCTCAACAGTCTAAATCACGTCTTCTTTTTAGTTCTTCAAAGTGCCCTCAGTGTCTATTCCCATTTTTTTCTGATATTAATTTTCTAAATTAACTCTTTTTTTCTTAACATTAAAGAGAGGAGAAGCTGTACATGTATTTGCTTGATTTGTTTTGAGAACTATACGAGGAAAGTGACGTCATACCTAACCGCCCTAACCTACATCAGCTCAGCAGCCTTTCAGGAAAAGCTCATGGTCAGTAATAAGATTACATCCATTTCCTTGGAACTGATTCTACCCACCCAGCCTTTTAGTAAACTAGATGTACTCGTGCCTGAAACTAAAACCATTGATGTAGTATGATTTTTTCCCCCTTAGAAACACTGTATGTAATTATATTTATGTATTCCATTTTGTGAGCTCTTTGTCATACTCTTCTCACACTAAGAAAGGCAACGTTTAGTTTCGTCTCATGAACTTAGTTAACATTTCTAAATGTCAAAGCAGAGAAGATGGCAGCCTTGGCCAAAAGACACTGTCCTTTGAAAGGAGTAAGTGCTGGCCTTCCTGCCACAGTGCCTGCATGAATGTCCTGTTTTTTCTGAATTAAAAAAAAATTCTTTGCTTTGATCTAGATATCCAGCATCCTCTACTTCTCCACGAGAAAAAAATTTTTATGATTCAAGCACACATGCTTGATAAAAAATAAAGTAACAACTAAAAAGTGAAAAAATTAAAATATATTTAAAAGGTTATGTTTTTATTTTGTTTGGGCTAAAGGATAAAAAAAAAAAAAGGCTTATTAAAATGTTGATGAAAAGCCAGGCATGGTGGTGCATGCTTGTAATGTCCGAATTTGGGAGGCTGAGACAGGAGGAACACAGTTCCCGGATGCCTCGGCTACTTAATGAGGCCCTTTGCAACTCAATGAGACCCTGTTTCAAATAAAGAATAAAAAATAGGGCTGGGGTGTCACTCAGAGGTAGAATGACCCTGGGCTCAATCCCTAGTAGTGCAAAAAAAAAAAGTGTTAATAAAGTACATTATGTGGTCTGAAAGACTGCGATTTGGTGCCACCAAGCCAGACAAAGAGTTTCTTTTGTACCTAAGCCCTGAGATTTCTCTATAATTTGCTGCTCATCATATCTCTTTTCTTAATAAAGCACGAGAAACTTTTAGTGGTATAAGATAAACCACCAGGAGCATGTAATTTGAAAAGGAAAACTGTCCCTTTTCTGAGAAATAGGAAAGGATTCTAATAATCAACATTAATCAAAGGTGAGGAAATAGACGACACTTGAGCATAAAACTTGAGTGAGAATCAGAGGAGAGAGAATTCGTGTTGAGAAGTGAGCCCAAGTTTCATGAACTACAGTTTCATAAATCAAGAAAGTATCAAAAATGGGATGATGGTTCTGCAAATTTGCCCGGGTGTGTCTATGTATGCTTATTCCAAGCAGATAAAATATGAGATTGCTAGGAGACTGAAACAATAGAGCCAAGTATGAACATGTAGGAGAGGATGAAGGAGAGGGTGAAGGAAAAAGAAATGTAGAAAAAGGAAAATTAAAGAAGAGGCAAATGATTATAATGATGATGGTGATAATGAAAGAATACTGAATGAAAGGAGAGATGCTGTTCTGAAGAAAACCAAAAAGCTTATAACAACCAGCACTTAGGTTTGGCAACTTTTATTTTGCTTCACATGGGAGCTACAGGGAAACACAGAGGTTTGAAGGGCTGGGAAGCCAACCAATGAGGTTTAGAATTTAAGATCCAGCTTTCCTCCATTTTTTAGTATGAAGCTTTTCTTTTTCTTCTCTTTTTTTCCTTTTAGAAAAAGTCTTTGATCTTTTGCCTTCACAAACCCGGTCAATATGTAAAGAATCAAAATCGTAAGTGCTAATGCCTCTATTTTGCTAAACCAAGTATTAAACATTGTACTATTTGTGTGGTCTGGAGGCTAATGGAATTGAACCTTGTGTGACCGAAGTGTTTAAAGACTGGAAATAAAATGCCTAACTAGGAAACCCAGAGTATTTCTTGCCAGGAAGACATATTATTTATTTTAAATTAATTAAGCTAAAAGGGTGAGGGCACCAAATACTGTATGAATGTATACCATTGTCAATATGATCCACATTATGATGTGAATCTATACTGTACCAATAAAATATAAAAAATAAAGTAAGCTGGAAAATATATTAAAAGAACATAAATTCACTTTAGCAGAGAGGTAAACAATAATTACTTTTGGGTAATTCAGTATATGATCTGAGAATCTTATCTGTACTACTTCTGGCATTTAACCCAAAATCTATGCTTTCTTTTGGTCTTCCAACATAAATAAGCATTTCAAAAATTGAGACTCTACCTAGAATATAGGAATAGCAATTTTATTTTAAAGTTATTTTAAAAAGAAAGTTACTTAAAAAGTTAATTAAAAGAGAAACAGAAACAATTTTAAATCCTGGTTTTTCTATATGTAGATTTCATAATTGGCCCTATCACTGATTATTAAAAGAAGTGATAGAATTATTTGCTGATTGCTAAGTATAAACACTATGCTAATTAAGACAAATATAAATGTAAATTCAAATGTAAATACAAATAATATATCAAAGAGATAAGTGATATTAACAGGTAGAAATAAATCCTTGATGTATTTTGTTGCTTTGAAGTTATGTCTCTTTATAAACAAGGTCAATATAACTCATTATCAAACCAACTGGCCTGTTAATCCATGAGATATTTACTTGAAATTCCAGCACATATCTTGATTGTTATCATCAGAATTTTTTACTGTCCTCATTTTAAACATAAGTATGATTTAATTTAAGGATTATCGAGAATGAAACACATAGCTGGGTGTGGTGTCGCAGGTTTGTAATCCCAGCGGTTGGGAGGCTGAGACAGGAGGACCGCACAGGTTCAAAGCCAGCTTCAGCAACTTAGTGAGACCCTGTTTCCAAATAAAATATAAAATAGGTCTGGGAGTATAGCCCAGAGGTAGAAAGCTCCTGGGTTCCACCCCAAGTACCACACACACACACACACACACACACACACAAAGAATGAAACACATGTATTCCAAGTATACTACAAAAACAAATAGGATTTATTGACTACTATTTGGTGACAGATACACAGTTAGTTTGTATAATTTTCTAATTAAACTTAAATGTAGGAAGCCCAGTGAGGTGGCACATGCTTGTAATCCCAGCATTTGGAAGGCGGAGACCATTTAGGGGCCCTTGGCAACTCAGTGAGACCCTGTTTCAAAATAAAGAATAAAAAATAGGGCTGAGGGTGTAGCTGGGAGGTAGAATCCCCTGGGCAACATTCCCAGTACTACAACAACAAAACCCTTAAATATACATTTACATATAATATAACCGCCATACGTAAACTATTTTATTTATTTTATTTATTTTATTTTTTGTGGTACTGGGGATGGAACCCAGGAGATTCTACCTCCAAGCTACACTCCTGGCCCTAATTTTTATTCTTTATTTTGAAATAGGGTCTCACTGAATAGCAGAGGGCCTCACTAAGTAGCTGAGGCTGGCCGCCAACTGCAATCCTCCTGTCTCAGCCTCCCAAATACTGGGATTACAAGCATGCTCCACCACGCCAAGCTTTATGTAAACTATTTTAAATACATTAATTGATTCAGATACTTTATATACCTGTAAGCCCTTTTTTAAGGACTCACCATCCAAAATTTGATAAATATATCTGAAAATTATGAAAAAGTACAGTTGATATTATTTTCAAACTCAAAAAAATTACAAGAGTCTTAATATTGTTTAAATTTTATGATCATAAGGTATGTTTTCAAAGACCCTTTGAAATATAAGTTTGGGGACTTTTCAGGTATAACTGAACACCCAAACAGAAAAACAGAAAGATAAAAGAAATATTAGATGAACAGGAATTTCATGTGAAAATTAGAGAATAGTTACTAAATATTAAACCAGAAGTAGAAATTCTACCGGGAGACATGAGAGAAAAACTTAGAGGGTAAAAGCATTGAACAGTATGCTTGCTCGGCACAATTATTGGGTGTGTGATTGAGAAATGAGAAATTTAGTGAGGAGAAAGATATCTAGGTTCTAGATTGCAGAGGGAATAGTGATCTTGATTGTGAATTTAGAATTTACTTTTTTGACAAGTAGATATCATTGATATTCTCTGCACAATATGGTCAGAAGTATGCTGTGGGGCCAGCCTTACAGTAGCAGGGCATTAGCGACAGGATGTGGGAAGGCTAGAAGCAAGAGATTATTGCAAAAATGGTATCACATGGTAAAAATTGTATACTATTATAAATAAAATTAATCTAGTTCAAAATAATAAATTATTTATTTTTCTGAAGATCTAATTTGTGGATATTAAGCATCAAGAGTTTCTAACAATGGCAAGAGAGAGGTGATTTTGGAACCCTTACAATTTTTTTAACACAAGGAATATTTACTTTCTCTTTTTAAATTTTTTTAAACAAATTTTTTTATTGAACATAAATGGTATACATTTAAACTATATTTGGTGCCCTCTCCCCCCGCCCCTGTTTTCCCTTTCCCCCCCTTCCACCAATGGTTGTCCAGGTTAAGCATGTCATATTCATAATTTTACACATGTTCAGATGTAGACCCTCATTAATCAAGATCAGCCTTCCTCCTCTCCTATCTTTCCATTCAAACTTTGCTGGTATTTTCCCTCCATTATTTGGAGTCCCACTGGTATCCTCTGTGTTTCCTAGTTTGGGCATATTAGAGGAAACATATGTACCTTCTCCTTCTGTGCTTGGCTGATCTCACTTTACTTTCTTTAATGCAACTTATTGTTACAAAGGATTCATAAATTTTTTTCATCTCCTTCATGAACACGCAAACTCCTTATTTTAAATCTAAGATGTATTAGGAGCATTTATATTCTAAAGTGTTTGTGTCACCAAAATTACAAACTTTTTTGAAAAAATTGTTCATGTAATTTTTTTTTTTAGGATCTAGAGATGGAACCCAGAGGCATTTGACCTCCAAGCCACACCCCCTGCACAATTTTTTATTCTTTATTTTGAAACAGGGTCTCACTGAGTTGCAAAGGGCCTCACTAAGTAGTTGATGAGGCTGTCCGTGAACCGTGATCCTCCAGTCTCAGCCTCCCAAATGCTGGGATTACAAGCATGCGCCACCACTTCCAGCTTGCTCATGTAATTTTAAGGTGGAAAGACATATTGGTAATCGAATTTAAAAATGATTTAAGATACTAAATGAAAAATATATCCTATAAAATAGGATACAAGCCTCTTGCTAAAAGTAGATTAGATCAATATTAAATAAACACTTATATGTTGAATCAAGGAACTTATGAAAATACCAGTCCTGAATAACATAATTCTTCATAATTTTAAAAAATCATCTAAACACCCACACTATTTGACCTTCTCTATTCCCCTGCACTGTCCTAAAAAGAACATAAAGTTTATAAGCTAGGTGGGGAGTGAACAAATATTTTGGATTATAAAAATACTTTTCTTTTAAATTTTTGCTTAAAATATCTTTTGAAAGTATTCCAAATATGTTTGATATATACTGACCATGGACAGATCAGAGCTTTATGCACTCCTCTAGCCAAGGAAGAGTATCACCAAAGAGAGAAAAGGAACTTGGTATGGAGGGGAATGAGAGTGGACGACTGGTAGGGTCTTACCCATCCAGCATGTTACTCATGCATGCATGGATGATATCTGATTTCCAAAATATTGCAAATAAAGTCAGGTGTGGTGGCGCACACTTGTAATCCTAGTACGTAGGAGGCTGAGACAGAAGGATCACAGGTTTGAGGTCACCCTGTTTCAAAATAAAAAATATAATTGTGCTGGGGGAATAGTTCAGAGGTCAACCAGCCTGAAGTTCTATTTCCAGTACCACAAATAAATATATTATACATTCTTTATGTTTGTAAGTTAAATTTTTAAAAAGTAGCTTTTGAATAATGACTATAAATATTAAAAAAGACAAAGACTTTTATCCATTTATGATTTTGACATGGTGCACCATAAATGTTTTTAAATGACAATTTTTATTTATAATAAAAATAAGATAAACTTCCCGATAGCATGATTGAGAAACAGGCTATTATATTAAGTAATTGGATTTTACCTGTAGTTTTGATATAAGCTCATAGATTTGCTTTAATAATTTCATGACCATGATAGAATATCATGAGTAAAACCTGAGTAATAATGAATTCTCCAAAATTCAAGACTGCAAAATTGACTCATCTTTGTGGCACTCAACCTAATATTCCCTTACTAATAACAATTCCACAGAGATCACACTAATGCTTATGGGTCTAATTAAAAGTCAAATATTCACTTAACTAAAATATGTGTCTAAAATATATTTTATAAGATTTAATAGCTACCTATAACCTACTTAATTTTAAAGAGAAAAAAATACTTCTCAGCCTTGTTTTCTTTCTGTAGTCATTTAACCTTATTGGAACTTTGTTTTATATTATGGAAAAATACCTCTTAATTATGATATTCATATGAAGGTGACATTGAACATAATAAAAGTTGAGCAATATATTATTAAAATCCAATATTTAATTCCTTTTACACCTATTCATTTTTATATAATTGACATTCTTTGTGATGAGCTAATGCAAGTAAATACTGTGGTGGTTGTTAGATCACTAAAATCATTATTTTGGGGGAAGGTTGTTCTTCAAGTGATTTGGGTGCTACAAAAAATACACATAAAATATCTGTTAGGAAGAAGTGGGATCCTGATTGCTGAAACACTGATCTTGGTTTCAACAGTACTTGTTCGAACTTTTTTGAGTCAAAAGATAAAGTGTAATTTTTAGAAACATAAGATTTTCAGAAATATAAAAATTTCAAGGACTGTATGCTCTTTTCTGTCAGAAAGATTTTTTCCCAAACCTGGAGTCCTCATAAAAGTACAAGCCATTTATAAAGTAAATCACTTTATATAAATATTCAAAAATATTAAGATTCTGAGTGAGAATTTTGTCACATGAGTTTTGTGTTTATAATTTTATGCAATCTACTCTCTCACCATGATTTCAGGTTCTGCCTTAAGCATAGTGCCAGTCTACTCCATTTACATAAATAAATTAGCTTCTCCCTGCATTTTTATACTGATTATATCCAAATCACTACCTGTAGTCCAGGATTTTCTCTGAAGGGACAAATGTGTATACTGCAAACTCTGCTTACATAATTACTTGCACATATACTAGACCCATCAACCTTTCAACATGTTCATAACTGAGCTCACCTCATTAACTAAAGCAAAAAAAAAATTACTAAGAAGGCATCACAGGATAAGTATTAGCAATATAATGATGGTTGTGCTGTCAAAGTCTGGATCTAGTCAAAATCCTTAGGTTTGGGGATGATAACTAGAAACGCTGACATTGTGGATTGGGGGTAGACGGGTAAGTATTCTTTTCTTACTGATTATAACCAAATTTGAGTTTCACTTCAGGTGCTTGAATTCACTGGAGATTTACTCTTTACAACACTAAATAAAACATAGGAAGAGATCAAGAATGTGCTAGGTCTCTTTGAATGACTTAAATCAGAGCTCCTGAAAGGTCATTATTGATAAGAATCAATCACTCAGGTTTGTAAAAAATGAGTAGAGCTAATTGACCTTTAACATAAGGAAGTGGGATGAATACTAGCTATTTTTCCTCTTCTCAGCACATTACTATATATAGAAGCTTATAAAATGTTAGTTCTGTGAATTGTAAAGTAGGATTTAAATGCTTTTTTATGGAAGCATCAAAAAAAAAAACGAAATGAATTGTCCTTTCTAATAATAGAACACAGAAATATGCACAAACAAGGCGAAGCAGAAGACTAAGGCAATTATAAGTGTAAATCAGGCACAAAGGTTGTTTCTGCCTCAATAATTCATGTAATTGAAACCAAAAACAGGTTCAGGCCTGTAATTGGCACAGTTTTCCCACTTGCTTTGGTAGTAGAGAGGCACATGATGCTTTCACAAGCCTGCAACCAGTTTTAAACTATAGCATTCTTCTCTATTTGTGGTACATTATGAAATATGGGATGAATTACTGGAGTTTTAAATGAAATAGTCGGGTAATAAATTAATTTGACAACAACAAGTTAATGAGCAAATAAAGCTTTTACATGACTCTGCAAACAGAACTGGCACACAGAACTAGTGCTATATATGCAAACATACAAAAAAATATATATACGTATAAAATTTTGACCTCTCTTCTTCAAGAGTTATCTCAAATTTGACTCTTAAAACTGGATTCCTTTTATGTTTCTCAATACTTTCCAAATAGTTATTTGTCTTCTCATATACCTTAGCTTAATTTGGAATATTATCATCCGTTTGAGAACACAAGTCTTAACATTTGGGAACTGGCTAAGCTTCTATTTTTTCCATCCACCCTATCTATCTATCTATCTATCTATCTATCTATCTATCTATCTATCTATAGTTCACCTCTTCTCCTCGACTATGCAATAAGCTATGAAAATTTCCACTCATTTAACTTTTAAGGTGACTGAAGAATTTTGCACCATTACCTTTCTCATTCCTCAACTCTTTATTACTCTAAGCCTTCATTGTTCTTGCCCAAGATTAGTGAAATAGCATCATAATTATTATCAGCATGTTCATCCTATCTCCCTTGAGCCCAGTCACCTATAATTAAATTACAATAAAAATAACAATGTCATGCACCTTTTATTCATAGATACAGCCAGGAGCTTTTGTATTGGAGAGAAAGATCTCATTTATGTGGCTTCTACTTGTCTCTCTATTCTCAACTCACTGCCACTGGGAATGGCTTTTCATTCCACTGGGAACTGCAAATCTGTCTCTTTCCTCCACTTACCAGGCCTCGCTTCTATATCTCTACTTAGTTCCTCTTCCTTGAGTCACTTTTCTGTATAGTGTGTCAGCTAACTAATTAAATTCCTGCACATAAACTGCCACATACATGCACATGTGAACACACATGCATAATATATATGTATACTCACAAGAGTATACACACATGTGAGCATACATGTACAGAAGTGCATTGGCATTTTGGCAGGTGTACACACATACATACACACTTACGAGTTATCTATAAATTGTACATTTCTCTGCTTTCTAGATTAGACAGTCCCTATCCATTCTTCAGGTTCCAAGTTAATTCCCACCATGATCTAACTCATATTTCTAAGTCTCTATTCTCATTGCCCCAAAGCAATGGAGATTGATCACAAGCTCTGATAAATCACATTTAAAAATTTTCCAGTTAACTATGGATCAATACTCATGAAAAATACAGTGCAAATTAATAAACAGATAAGTAAAATAAAAGACAAATAAGATAAAAAGAATTAGATAAGATAAATAGATCTATAAGATAAATAGAATAGATAAGATAAACAGAATTTGATAAAAATAAAATCACTTTATCAAAATGTTAAGATTTCTAAATTCTTCTTTCCAATTTCTTTCTTTATGTTACTATGAACCACAAACCACATTTTAACTAGAAGGAGTCCACAGATGTTTTGAAAAGCACTGCTCTAGCCAGGTGTGGTGGCACAGGCTGGTAAGCCCAGTAGTTGTGAGGCTAAGACAGAGGATCATGGGTTCAAGGCCAGCATCGGCAATTTAAAGAGTCCCTCTACAAAATAGTCAAACTCTGTTTCAAAATTAAAAAAATAAAATAAGGCCAGGGGTATAGCTCAGAGGAAGATTTTCCTGGATTAGATCACCAGTACCATAAAGGAAGAAAGAAAGGAAGAAAGGAAGGAAGGGAGGGAGGTAGGGAATATTACTGCTCTAAAATACTAGCACTACCCTACACAGTGGCCAGTGTATACATGTTGACTGAATCCCTTAGATAATAACTCACTTATAATAGGAAAAGACATTACAGTCTGGGTATTTGAGGTATTTTCCCCATTTTAGATATGTGTGATATATTTTATTTATTTATTTATTTATTTATTTATTTATTTATTTATTTATTTATTTGTTACAGTACTAGGGATGGAACCCAGGGGCATTCTACCTCCAAGCTACACCCCCAGCCCTATTGTTTATTCTTTATTTTGAAACAGGGTCTCACTGATTTGCAAAGGACCTTACTAAGTAGCTGAGGCATCTATGAACTGCAATCCTCCTGTCTCAGCCTCCCAAATGCTGGGATTACAAGTGTGTGCCACCATGCCCAGCTGTGTGATGTTTTTAAAATAGTGTCAGCACTAGCTAGGTAATTCAAAGTATGACTTTCACAGCAGATCCGTTCAATCACTGATGAATTCCTCAATTAGCATTTATTGACTCTCATCCCTGTGCCACACACTGTCCTACAAGCCAGGGATCCAAATTTGCATAAAATATGGTCCCTGAATGAGACTCAAGTTAAATCCATTCTACAGAATAATTGGCTTGTAATCTTCAGAAATATCAGGTTATGTAAGTCAAGGAAATTCTATGAAACTTTTCTATATTAATGAAGACTAATAAAATGTGACTCCTAAACCGGGCAATTCAACTGGAAATAAATTCTTGCACTCTAAAGTATATTAATTGGAATTTATTTGGAAAACTAATGAAAATTAAACAGAATGTGAGGTTCGGATGGGAGCAATGGATCAAAGAGCCATATCATACTGCCATACCACAGCCAAAATGCCAAAGCAGTTTTATGTTTTTCTGTGCATGTATTTCCAGTTATATCACACTGCTTGGGTGGCTTCAGTGAGAGGAATTCATTTCTCACAGTTTTGGAGCTTATAATGTCGATGATCAAGATACCAGCATATTAGATCCCCCGGTAAGGGCTCTTTCTGCCTTACAGATGATTGTGTCCTTGCTATGTCCTCACATGGTGGAGAGAGAAGAAGCCAGCTGTCTGGTGTCTTATCTTATAAGGACACTAATCCCATCACATAGGCCCCAGCCTTATGATCACATGGATATCTAATTACTTCTCAAAGTAATCATTATCTTCAGATACCATCAAATCAGGGTTAAGAATTCAATATGTAAATTTCAGTGCAGAGAATACAATTGAGTCCACAGTACTTGAGACTTCTGGTATTATTGTAGTCATGTGGAAAATATCCCTCTTTGAGGAGGACACACCCCCAAAAGGCTCAGGGTAATGGAATCTTAGGTTGGCAATTTGCAAAGAATTCCGCAGAAAGAGTTGTCTATGCTGGACTTGAAACTTTCTGTACATTTATGATTCTTTCAAAAACAGCTTTTGAAAATATTTTTATTACCGCAAGATTTTCTTTTCTGCTAGGTAGGAGAGACGTGTTGGCAACTGTAAGTATATACCCTTAAGTAAAATGTGGGATTGTATAAAAAAAAGGATTAAATTAGAAGAGGGAAGTGTGAGTCTGTGTAGAGAGAAAGGAGGACTGATCTCAAAAAGGAAGTTGGAAAGGGGGTTTAAAGAAAAAAACAGATAATATTATGTTCAGATATGAAGGTATCACTACAAATCCCACTAACATGGACAAGAAGTGAGAGGTGGGGAAGCCACGTGGGATCCAGAGGGATCTTACCACTATATAAGCATTACTTTGAATCTTACTGTGTTGTATAACTACAATGTACCAATAAAATTATTTTTAAAATGCTACTTTATAAAGGAGTAAATCTTGAACAGGGCAGAATGTAAAACAACTCATGGACAGCAGACCCAGTTTATTTCATGTGAAAAGATTTGTATGTTTGATTTTTTATTTTTCCAGCCATTTGACTTCCTGATGATCAAATATCTTTATCTATCAAATCTTTTTGTAATAAATATAAGACATTTGCAGAAAACTTGAGCGAAGGAAAATAAAATAATAAATTACTGAAATCAACTAAGTTGGAAGTCAGATAAAAATGTCAAGAATTATGTCTGCATAGCATAATGCATTTTAACAATGTGCTCTTGTTCGTCTTATTGTTCTGGCTTTTGGAATTAAAACATACACATATCTGGTAAGTCTCCAGATTTGTTGCTTTTACTGTGGCCCTCCCACATACATATACATAATTACATATTATTATATGTAATTTCTAATGAAGATAAGATCACATGAGTTAAAATATTCTTTTATATTTCTATTCATCCTAGAGATTTAGGATTTCATCTTTTGATTGAATAAATAGTTATGGAACATCTAGGTAAAGGTGGCAAATTCCCTGCCTAAGACATAGCTTAACTCTCAATGTGGTTTCCTTTTTCTTTTGAGAATCTGAGTTAACATTCAAAACCATGATATATCATGTAAACATTCCAGCATTCCCTAGTTACATACATCTACCTGCAAATGGCATAAGAATGTCATGCTAATTGATATAAACCCGATTAAAGCCAAAGGTTGTGTATTTTCTCTCATATGTGGATGCTAGAGCTAAAATAAAGAATAAAAAATGAAGCTTACATGAAAATAGAAGGGAGACCAGTATAGTAGAGAAAGGCCCAGATGTTGATCCTAATAATTCCACTTTTGCTGGTTGAGATAATGTCAAAGATTCAAATGGCATAAGTAACAACCTACATTATGATCATTTGTTCTCCTGTCCATACCATTCATATCACCTGATATTTTTTCCTGTACACTTATTTTTTGTATGAAACATGAATCTTAGGAAAGACTAACAAAGGTCCTTTCCTCCTTTCCAGTGACTTAATGGTTTGCCCAGTAAAGAGTGAATAAAATCAGCACTGACAATAGCGGCCTTTACAAGTCACATGATAAGAAAAACTATTATGTACTAAGTATTATCTTCATATTCAAAAGAGACTTTATACACACTAATTTTTAATTTTTCTATGTAGAAAACTGAAATTAGCACATCTCTTTATCATATTTTAAATTTATATTACCACTAAATTGAGACTAAAGTGGAATCACAGGTTCTTTCAAGCACGAATAAAACTAATAGTAATTCCACTTTTGCTGGTTGAGATAATATCAGAGATTCAAATGGCATGAGTAACAACTTGCATTCTACAAAGTGCTGAAAATAATTCTTATTTATGACAGAATCACAAAAAGGAATTGTTACTTTTACATAATACTGCTCTTTTGTAAATAAATATTGATATTTTAATTTGCAGAGCCAATTTTATTATGGTAATAATAATAACAATAATAATATACAATGCGTGGAGGGTGACACAGTGTTATTAGATCCATGTACAATAATGGGTATCTAAGTTGAACAGTGTACAGATAAATTTTTTCATTACTTTATAAACATTCTGAAATACTTTACTTCTATATGATGTTCAAATAGAATTTTGAGCATGAGCACCACAATAAATCATTAAATCCAATTCAAAATAACTTTCATTAATTGGGCATGGTGGCACACACTTGTAATCCCAGTGCTTGGGAAGCAGAGACAGGAGGATCGTACAGGTTCGAAGCCAGCCTAGGCTACTGAGTGAGGCTCTCAGCAAATTAGTGAGACCCTGTTCCCAAATAAAATATAAAATAGGTCTGGGAGTATAGCCCAGAGGTAGAAAAGTCCCTGGGTTCCACCCCGAGTACCACCAAAAGAAAAAAAAAAATCATTGTACATTAAAAACCATATGCTTATATTATTTGCATTTAATCCATTAATACAGTTGTTCAAGATTTACTCTAGAAATAAAAGAAAAGAAGATAGTGTCACTTTGCAAAAATTTTTATAAGATTAAAGTTTTATTAAGTTACTCATTTTCTTACATTTTAATCAAATTTCATTGAACAGATATTTGTTCTGAATATATTAGCTTCAGAGACAAATAATACATAGTCATTACCCTTCAGAGATTAAGAGGCTAGTGAAGAAAAGATACATACAAAATCATTTTTACATGTGACATAATGTAAAGAGACCTATTTTTCCCTAAAGTAAGAAGATTGATATTTCCCTGAATGTTATAGACAGAAGACAAGGAGTGCAGGTAGGGGTGAAAGAGTCTCTAAGTGCTTATGGAAGGAAGTATCTTTCAGGGGAAATCTTGAAGATATGGGTAGATTTTCGGTGTTACATATATATAACAATATAACACATTTGCATGAATCTTTACATTATTAACTTTTCTTTGCCCTGACCATAATTGTGCACTTACTTAATCATATTTTCTATGCCTCTTTATTGGAACACTTTTTCTTGACTCCTTAATTTCTTGATTCAATGTACAAGTGAAAATTATTCTTTGTATGCCTGCCAAAAGTATAATTAAAGTAGGCCTCTTTTTGTTCCATTTTAAAGTCCTATTTTTACAACCAAACTCTGTTTAGAAGGTCTATTAAATAAATTATGACACATCCAAAAGATGGTCTAATATGTAACCAATAATAAGTAGGAAATGGATAATATGTTGACTCAGAAGGATATCTATAATTAAAATAGCTAAAAGCACTGAATTGTGCATATAGAATGAAAGCATTATGTGTACTTTGATATTGATGTGTATGGATATAAAAAGAAATCTGGAAGTAGCAAAAGTTTAGCAGAAGCTAACTTTGAGAGAAATATCCCTTTTTATTTTAAAGTTCTCAAATATTAAAATTTTGAATAATTTAAAAACTAAAGATATGTTTGTTGGAAAAACTACAATGCATCATTTATTTTCTCCACTCCAAGAATTACAAAATAGTTGTAATTTGTTACTTCAATGATTATTTTTGAAAAATGTTGAGATCATAAATTACCAGCAGATATGATTAAACTTTTAGACAATCAGTTCCAGTGAAGAATGATAGCAAGATAAAAATGGTTATGAGTATAGAATTCTAGTTTTATTAGAACTAGAGAACTAGTTTTCGCCAATAAGTAGTAGCAGATCTCTTTGGTGTCATACCAAAAACACCACTGATACTCAAACATGTAATAATGAACAGCAAAGAGTGTATTAATCTTGTGTAACTTGCTTACCCTCTTTCAAAGCACTGGTAACTGGAAATAGAGATTTGTTTCTTTGAAAGTACAGCAGGTATAATGTAAAGATTAAATTGAATCATAAACCTTGCCCATTGATTAGAAAATGATACAAAGCATCATGATAAAAACATCTAGATGGGGACCCTGTGGCAGCTTCAATGTGCTCGAGACAAGGAATGACAGAGCCCCTCTTCCGCTGGCTATGTACAGAGTGCAAACGTTGATTTAAAATAAACTTCTATTTATCCCTTGTGGAAAAAAAAAAAAAAAAACATCAAGAATACAACAGCTAAGAAAGGATTTCTTTCTTTCTTTTTTTTTTTTTTTGTGGGTCTAGGGATGGAATCCAGGGTCATTTAGCCTCCAAGATAGATCCCCTGCCGTGTTTTTTATTCTTTATTTTCAAACAGGGTCTCACTGAGTTGCAGAGGGCCTCACTAAGTAGCTGAGGCTGTCCGCAAACTGCGATCCTCCGGTTTCAGCCTCCCGAATGCTGGGATTACAAGCGTGCGCCACCACGCCAGGCTTTAAGAAAGGATTTGTATGGATGGCTTTTACAACTGCAATACATTTGAGTTGGGCCCACCCAGAGCTGCCCTCTAGGTATTCTACCCTATTAGTGATCTGAGGCCCACTCCTCTGTCATTCAACCATATCATACAAAATAGCATGTTCATTTCATACTAGATTCAAAGAGTCATTTTAAAATCCCCTTTTTAGAGTTCTTACTTGCTCCTCATTCCAGTTCAATGAGTAGATGAGAATGATATTATTATTTGCACTTAACCAATGAGGAAACGGCACCCCAGAGGCACCATGATTAGCCAGCCACATATCTCTTGAGCAGTGAGAAAGCTCTCCAACACACAGCAAGCCTAAAGATCACTGGCTAAGGAAAATCCAACCTGCTTTGTCATTTTTACAGGGACTTCCTGACCTCTGGTCCTCTGCTAGTCATTATGTAGCTGTTGTTTATTTTGTTTTGTTTTTTTGGTTTTTGTCCTTTGTCTGCAATCTGTACTGTTCTGCTCTTTTCTCGGCATGGAGCAGTCTGTCCTGAATTAGAAAAGAGGTGCTAGAATGTGGGAGTGCTGGTTGACCTACATCTGAACAATTTGCATATGATTCACCACAATTAAACAATTTGGTTTGAAATAGCTACAATTAAGTTATTATCAGAGAAGTATTTACTAGACCAAAAAAAATCTAAATTTATCTTCACATACGCCCTAACCAAGAGAAAAAAAAACAACACATTTTCTGTACTTTTAAGGAAAGCAAATACTGAAGTAAATTCCTCCAAATTAACATTTATATTGTTAAATTATTGACAGATAATTATGTGTATGGTTATTTGAGTTATTTCCATAAAAATTATAGGTTTAGATTATCAAGAAAAAGATGAAATTGTGGTAAACAAGAGATTTGCAGTTTGTAACAATCAATGTATTGTAGAACATATGTGTATGTTTAATTTATCTCCTGATATATGAAAGTCATGTCAAGCCACCATAAAATTCTGGAGAAGATATTGTAAAAACTGAAAAATATAGAAAGAAAAGTTCTTCCTACAGTTAAGTATTCAGACTGATAATTAAACATTGCATTGGATGACTTCATGTTTAACAAGTATGCAGCTCTAATCCACTCAGAATAAGCAGTATCAACCCTATTGGTAGCTAACAAAGGGGTGCAGGTAAATTTTTAAACAACTTAAACAAATTCAACATATTTTGTAATAAAAAGTTTTCCCTACCTTTATAGGTGAGCAAACATGTTCTTTGATTAATCTTTAAGGATCCCCTGTAAGAAAAACAAACAGAAAATAGATGACATAGAGAGTAATGAACTAGCCAGTCTGCTTTACCACCGTTATCAACACTGCATGTTAGTGGGTTTGGGGGCAACTGTAGCCAGTGGCATGGCTCAGCCATTCCCTCCCCACACATACATGAGGCGAGAGCACTGATAGTGGCAAAGGGCACTCGAGCATTAGAGTGAACACATTATATGTGGATTGAGCATTTTTGCGCTCTGGAGAGCATGAATATAGTGATTAAGACTCTTTGTTGGTCATGACTATTAGCCAATTTAGTAATTTTACTACTGACAGTTGGTAAAGGTGAAAAGTGAAAAGGAAAATCACATCATATTGCTAAAATGAAGTGTGGGGGGGAAGCAATTAAGCAACAACAAAATTAAAAACACCTTGTCCAGATTTAATGACATCTTCTTAAGTCATTAAACACATGGGCACAACAACAATCGTAGTTCATTTTGTAGATATGATACAATTTCAGCTCAGAGTGACCCCAGTCTTAGGAATTTCAAAGCAATGTTTTCCGGCACCAGGATCACTACCAAGAAGTTCTTGTGCCCTTCATTAAAATGGAACTAATCTTAGAACTAAAAGGTAGTTTAAAAATCAACTGATCTAACTGCCTCACTCTGGAGATAATCAGAACAAAGTCACCAGGCAAGCTCATGGCAGAACCCAGGGTAAAAATCTTCATCTCCCGGCCTCATGTTAGTTTCACTGCATTAAGTTATCAATTCTTTGCACCTTCCAAGACTGAAAATAAGTAAGAGAGACTGGACACATCGCATGCCTTCAACCCTTAAGTTCCATGCTCTTGGTGTAACTTCTTATTCCTGCCTGTAATAATGAACGAACTGCTTCAAAAACATTCACTGCATCTCCTCATTTAAAATTCCTTTCCTTGGAGAAAAGTGACAGCAAAGACTCAGGTGATAAGATTCTGATCATAAGCTACTGACAAATCAGTGAGAGAAAGCAGGGGGGAAAAAAACCAAAGGAGAAGCAAATGCACTACATGGCTGGCAACACTCATCAACAACCCAAGTAGCTGAGTAGGAAAGAAACCACCCACTAGTTCTCCACACACAATCTGTTTTCTGGGCAGACTTTAAACAAAGAAAATTTCCCATTTGTTCTTTAACATATGCTCCTCCTTTCTAAATTGATCTGTAACTATTATAAGCAACAATTGAGCTGCTCTTTTACTCCATGACTAGACTTTATACATTTTTAAAAATATATGATCATTTGTGATGCTTCTCTATGAACCTAATTTTGGTAACACTAAGTTGTTTTTTGTAAATGCTCTTAAAAGTTATATAATAACTCTTGTCCCAATTTGTTTAGCCATAAACAGATAGTGACCTCTATGTTTTAAGAGAGTGCAATAGTAGAATCAATATTACATAAGCATGGATTTCACACTGTAACATCAAGACCTAGAATTCTAAGAGACTGGGAACTGAGCAAGCAGCACCACAATAGCTGTGGACATGTTTGCCTGCACCATAATCTTGGAAACAGTTTGTGTGTGGTATTCTGAAAGCTCACAGTATCAGTAAGACGAATTTTCCTTTGCTGGACAATCTCTATGATTAATTCATGTTTTCTTGGCACAATGTCAGAGGATGAGTGCAGTGAGTTTAAAAGTCATATGGGATACAAATAAAAAACAGACATTGGATGAAAAATGTTTTTAGAATGTGGAATTTAAATAACTTGAGATTAGAAATGTATGCAGCTAGAGGAGCTAGTATCTATAAGAACATAAAACATTATTTAACAATAAGAAATAAGTGCTGGGTATGATCATTCAAATTTTTCAATTCTGTTAGAATCAGTACGGAAGAATGCTAACACAATTGTTTTATGCCAAGGTATAAGCAACTCAACCCAGCCACATTTAAGAAAAATAAAGGAGCCGGGCGTGGTGGCGCACGCTTGTAATCCCAGCATTTGAGAGGCTGAGACCAGAGGATCGCAGTTCGTGGACAGCCTCAGCTACCTAGTGAGGCCCTCTGCAACTCAGTGAGACCCGGTTTCAAAATAAAGAATAAAAAAAAAAAAAAATAGGGCAGGGGGTATAGCTCAGAAATTGAATGCCCCTGGGTTCCACCCCCAGACCCGCAAAATAAATAAATAAGTAAATAAAGCCATAGAATGACTTAAAAATAAGTTTTGTGAAATACCAGTAATAGTTGAGGTATAAAATTTATCTGCATTTTTCCATAAGAAGATATATAATCAGTTTGGCACTACTATTTTATGATAAATACAAGCACATATATACACTATTGTAGGTGAACAGTTATGTTTTATGCTAGCTAATAAATCTAAATACTGATATATATATATATATATATATATATATATATATCAGTGTTTAGGTATATAAGTGAGTGAAAAGGTGAAAAGTATATATATATATATATATATATATATATATAAAGTATATATATATATATATATATATATATATATATACTTTTCACCTTGTATATATTTTATGTTTTCAAATATACTTGACTAGAGGGAAGAATTTAGGTGTTTTTTAAGATATCCAGAGTCCAAGATTATGGTAAATAAAACACATCTGCAGGTTTCAAAGTGACATACATGGTACAAATGACTGTGAATTTAAAGCAATATTCCCATAATACAGAAGGCAGGATTTTGCAGATTTGGTGAAGGACAAAGAAGTAAGTCAAAGTTCTCATGTTTAATATCAATCAATTAGAAACTCTTCTTGTGCACTACTCCCCTCTCCCACTGAAAAGAAAATTTGTTGAGATTCTACCAAAATCACGTTGAAAATGTATTTTAGACAACTGAAGTTTGGACAAGAAATTTTAGAATATTGTGCAAATATATTCAAGCTGCCTTTCACAAAGAATTTTGTTCTTTCCTCAGAATAAAGGTCACAAGAAGTTTGCATTCTAAAAAAGAGAGCAAGTTGCTCACAGCATCTGAAGAACGGGATCAAATTAGATCCTAGCATTTCTTCCAAAAGCACATGAAAACAACCTTAAAAATGCCGATCAGATGCACCTCTGACACGGAGTAAACATGCTCTTTATAATGAACGTGTAAGTCATTTGGCTTAACATATTTATTAAAATCAAATTCTAATATATAACGGTACATACTATAATATGTAGAAAGTTAACTATGTAAAGGACTATATGATTATTTAGATAACAAGCCCTCATGTTTTCTAAGTACATAATAGAGGATGAATGTTATATATTAATAAAGCATAATTTAATATCATGCTATGTTTTATTTTGATTTCCCACAGGCTTAGTTTTGTCGTTTTAGAAATAATAATTATGAAAATCCTCCTGTATTTTCTTTTTCATTTTAAGATTCACCTTTCAACTCTTCCTTATGAATCAATGTATATCTACTAATAATATATTTTAACTTCAAAGTATATTTTTTATTTAATCAACACAGAAGAATTAACACAGATTAAAAACTAAGGCTCATTTTGAAAACACTAAAGCCCACCAAGTGCTGTGTGCACTTGGTATGAATAGTATGAATGCTCTTATGATGTGAAACTATAATACAGCAATAAAAAGATTAAAATATCAATACAGCAGAAACTGTTCATAGGATGTAAATATATTTTACTTCTGTCATTTTAGATACTTTTTTAACTTGTGTATTCTATACTTTGAATAATCTTATTCTACACCTTTGTTTTCTAGTCCAGACTAGAGTTCGGGTTATTATTAGTCTCTTAGCTTTGAACTCATATGTATTTTTATCAGGAACATGTGATTTTAATTAATGACATTCAGATTCCCTTCACCAAAGGGCATATGAGCCAAAGTTTTTGTAGTATTTCTATATAACCATCTTCATTTCCTAATTATTAGTCATAAGGTGACCTAAATCATCATAAGGCTTCTCTGACCTTTCCAAAGCTGCAGATTTCTTACATGGAGATAGATTAGTTTGTGAACAAAATGGTTCCAACAGTAACTTCATGTCCAAGAAATTTGATTAAGCCTTTTTCCCACAAAGACTTCACTGGATAAAGTGATATAACTGGTTTTCTGTCAAAAGACCCGCTGTACAGATGGATCTCAGTGATCATTTTTTTTTAACAAGTGACAGTTGGAACATGCCCATTAGGATGGTTCTAGAAGTGTTCTTCAGCAACTTGTAGAGGCCCAGCTGAGGTCTTGTCAGCTGATCTGAGAACAGGAATGACAGCATCCCAAGGATAGATTGTCACAGTGTCACGTTCAATACCTTTCTGGAATAAAAATCTCCATGCAAGTAAAGTATGCTGTTTTTAAAATGACAAAAACCCAGTAGGTATAATTTAGAGGTATGTTTATTTTATGTATTACATGGTAAGCTTAACATTATATGCTGAAAGTGCACATGTCCATAGACATTTTAAATATATTTTCTTTTGACTGAAAGTCATGGAATCCACAGCATTTTATTGGTAAAAAAAAATCCTGCTTTTACTTTGGAAAATATTTAACAGTGAATAATTTTCATTGAGAAGGTCACATTCTAAACAAAAATTTTGGCTTTTGCAAGAACTGTTCATATACTACCCAAAGTAATAAACATAAATAAATATGTAACTCTAATGGTTGTGAGTTTAAGGTACAATAAGTGAAGTGTGGGATCATCCCTTTATATTTATTTATTTATTTAATTATTTTTTGTGGGTCTGGGGGTGAAACCCAGGGGCATTCGACCTCTAAGCTACACCCCCTGCCCTATTTTTTTATTCTTTATTTTCAAACAGGGTCTCAATGAGTTGCAGAGGGCCTCACTAAGTAGCTGAGGCTGTCCGCGAACTACGATCCTCTGGTATCAGCCTCCCGAATGCTGGGATTACAAGCGTGCGCCACCACGCCCGGCTGGATTATCCCTTTAGATGAAGTGAGAAAATTAGGAAGATGAAGAAGGAAAAGAACAAAAGAAGAAGGTCACACTGCTTCAGGAAGGCTCTCACTCTCATTTTAATTCTTCTACTTTGGACATTGGAGACTGATAATCTCCTTTATGTCACCATGTGATCTTTCTGTGATATTTACTAACCACATACATTTTACAATGTTCTAATAAAATGTATAATTGATTGCAAATATCTAAAAAAAGCTATATGTACATCTGTGAAAGAGAGAACAAAAGGACTACAAAGAAAGGACTGAAGTGAACTTAAAGAATTTCAATTAGCTTTGGATACTACTGTAGATTTTCTGTTAATAGAACATTAACAAAACACAAAACTGGGTGTCAGCTAGCTTTGGACACTACCGTAGATCACGTAGATAGTTAAAACTAGCAACTACTATTTTCTGTTAATAGAATATAAAAAAAAAAAAAAACCCTGGGTGTGACTGTGCATGCTTATAATCCCAGTACTTGGAAGGCTGAGACAGGAGGATTGTGGGTTAATGGGCAGCCTCAGCAGCTTAGGCTCTCTGCAATTTAGTGAGAACCTGTTTCAAAATTTAAAAAAATAAAATAATATAGAGATGGGGGTATAACTCAGAGGCATAAAGCCCCTTGTTTCAATCCCAGGACTAAAGTAAATAAAATAAAATAAATATAAAATAATATAAATAAAATAAAATAAAAGTAAATAAAATAAAAATGAAAAGGTTAAAAAACATAAATACTGCCAAGTTTGGTGGCATACATCTGTAATCCCAGTACTTGGGAGGTTGAGGGAGGAGGAGTACAGGTATGAGGCCAGCCTCAGCCACTGAGTCAGACCCTTAGGAACTCAGTGAGACACTTAAAAAAAAAAAAAAAAAAAAAAAAGCCGGGCATGGTGACACATGCTTGTAATCCCAGCATTTGGGAGGCTGAGACAGGAGGATCCAGGTTCGATGCCAGCCTCAACTATTTAGTGAGGACCTTGCAAATCGGTGAGACCCTGTTTCAAAATATGGCAGAACTAAAAAAAAAAAAAAAAATAGGGCTGGGGGTGTATTTCAGAGGTAGAATGTCCCTTAATTCCATCCCCAGTACCACAAAAACTAAAAACTAAAAAAATAAAAATAAAAAAGGGCTAGGAGTGTATCTCAGAAACATAACAACCCTGGGTTCAATTCCCAGTACAAAAATAAATAAATAAATAAATAAATAAATAAATAAATACTCCAAAACGCAGATACCTATGAGATTCTAGTCACTTAATATCACACATTATAAGGGGTAAAGGCAGCCAGGTGTGGTGGCTCATGCTTGTAATCCTAGCATTCGGGAGGCTGAGACCAGAGGATCGCGGTTTGCAGTCAGCCTTAGCTACTTAGTGAGGCCCTTCACAACTTAGTGAGACTCTGTTTCAAAATAAAAAATAGAAAAAAAAATAGGGCAGGGGGTGTACCTCGGAGGTCAAATGCCCCTGGGTTCCATCCCTAGACCCGCAAAAATAAAATAAGGGGAAAAGTCTGAGTTTTGATCTGGGTTCCTGAGCCAATCTTTGAGCTCCATTTTAAAGAGGCTCTGAAGAATAAACAGGGCTCCTGCCATAATGCCAGCTCTCTCCATCTTGAATAACTAATATAACAATTTCAACACGTGTTGATTCTGCTATATCTTAAAATGTTTCCAGATATATTTTCTAATTATTTCTTGACACTAAAGTTCTGAAGTGGGCATTATTAAGAAAAATGAATGCAGAGAGGCAAGTGATCATTTATGTAACTTCATCTAATTGTCATTTTCAATGCATTCCTTATTATATTATTCCATTTAAATTCTGAGTTATAAAAAAATGTGTAAAAGGCTTTCCAAGTCAGAAATGCCATCTTCTTCCCCACCCCTTAGGGCTGACTCTATGTGGTAACATATAAACAAATTGAAAATCAAGTTCCCTTTTCTAAAATTAGCAGTCTCACTCTTCATCTTTGATAAACTTACTTTTCACTTTTTCACCCTGAGCCCAGTCAAACATACCAATTTGGTCACTACTGCTTTAGTAACATATAAAGACGTCCCTCATACAATTTTACCAATGTTATACTTGACATAATTAGATGATACAATTTTACCAATGTCTTGGGATTTGCATAAAATATATGTGATTCGGTTCATGGTTCATTGTGTACATCATCCATGATTATCTTAAAAGCAGGTGTTGATATTAGCATGTGAGAACATAATTTGAAAATGTTAAATAGTAAAATTTATGACTGAAAAATTTTATTACTAGAAAATGGAAGATAAACCCAAGTAAATATTAACTCATAATATAACGCCTCAATTTTTATTATCCCTTGATAATCCAACATCTCATTTAATTTTTTAAATCAATTTCATTTTCACTTGGCATTTCCAATTTGTTGTAACAACACTTAATTATTTGGCTATATAAAAGGAAATTTGCAAATCATCTGCTTACAATTAAGAATATTTACTAGCCTTTTCTTCTCTTCTTTGGAATCATATCTTTTTTATAGTCTGATTAACTGAGTTTTAGATGTTACAAAGATCATTGGTGTTTAACTTTCCTAGAATAAGTGATACCAGATGTTCAATTCCCAGGACAGCAAAAAAATTAAATATAAAAATGAATTGTATAGTATCCAGTAAGCATAAAATTTTCATCGACATTTAATTTTTATCACCTGATCCAGGTCTTCTACGGTAGCAAATGAATCAGTACACACAAGGCACACACCACCTCACAATCTGAGTATCACTTGTTATGATTTGGATGAGAATGTACCCCCCAAAATCCCATTTTTTGACAATGCAGCAGTGTTTAGAGATGAAAATATTGGAAGATATGAGGGTTCTGATTTTTAATAGGCTAATTCATTTGGTAGTTTAATCATTTGAATAGATTTATTGGCGGTAACTGCAGGTGGAGCGTGGAGGAAGAGATAGATCACTGGGGACATGGCCACAAGGTCTATACTTGATGTTGGTGTCCTTCCCTTCTCTTCTCTCTCCTCTCGCTTTCCCTCTCCCTCTCCCTCCTTCTCTCTCTTTCTCCTCTCTGCTTCCCGGTCACCATGAGATTAGAAGCTATTTCCACCATGTCCTTCCACTGTGATGTTTCTTCCATGAAGCCAAATGACCATCGACTGAGCCTCTGGAATCACAAGCCGGAATAAACCCCTCCTTCTCTCAAGTGTTTTGTCAGGTACATTGGTCACAGTGATGAAAAGTTGACTAACACCTTGTTCAGGTTTGAATATTTGACTTTAAAATCTTCCTTTGAAAAATGCTTTGCTAAAATTCCAATTCTGAAGTGATACTTGGGGGAGGGGGATTTGGTTTTGTTTTAACAATAAACATGCCATCACATGGTTTTGTTCTTGACCCAGGACTTCAAATTTGGAAAATGATCACATGCTTACACAGATAAAATAGAAAACTGGTAAAAGTAATATAAAAGCTACTCTACACAAAAATCTAAAATTTTTTCTGCCAGTTAATAAACTATTGAGTTACGAAAATTTAAAGGTGATAATATGCAGATTTTGGAAGGTACAGAACACAAACCATGATCTCAAGATATCTAGCATCTCATTCACATATAGATGACAGCAAAAATGTCAATGTCCTTTGGACTTCAGTACGAATGTAAAGATTGATCTAGTTTTATCACAAACTAGTTTTATTTCTCTCCAGACTTAGCAGAGATCCTAGCAATGGTGGGAGTTACATTAAAATCTCTTGAATAAATGGAAGTGAAAATCCAATTACATCACTTTTACTCTTGTATAAAATCCTTCACCATCTCCCCATTGTTCATAGAATAAAGACTTCAATGAAGAGTAGATGAAGACCTTCAAGTGAAAAGCCTACCCATTTATATCAGTACTAAACTGGACTCTTCCAGAACCTTGTTGGCACCATCCATTTTCCCACTGACTGCAAATGTATACATTATAAAACTATTTGTAAAAACTTCAAAATTCAAAAGTACTGAATACAAAATAAAACAGGCTTCAGAAATGTAACCTACATTTAATAGATATTTCCAATTTGCCATGATTGCTTCAGTTATCTTTTTTTTTCTGTTTCTAAAAAAATGGAACATATCTCATTTATTTCACTTCATTCAAGTGTCTTCTCAGGGTCATGTGTCTTCCCTTGTTGCTCAGTTTAAGACGACATTATTTCCTAACAGTCCACCATTTTATTCTGATTTATTATTATAGCATTTGTTACTACCTAACATATATTTCACTGAATCAAGTAGAAATATTTCAAATTGCTATTTTATAATTCTCAAAGATTTTTCATGAAAAATATAAAATAATGTACATCTAAGCTCCTGCTCAAAAGGTCTTATTATTGGATCAAATTATAGGGCATTATACTTTAAAAATGCGCTTTTTTCTCTGATATTTTAAAATTTTTCTTTCAAGCAATATGTATAACACACACATAGTCATACACATTCAAATGTTTATACACACACCTGTATGTTCAACCTTGGATCAAGAATTGAGTCTTAGACAATTTGGAAGTCCCTATGTTAGCATAGAATTATTCCTGTTTTGTTCTACAAAATCCAGACAAACAAATGATCAGGGAAACTTTGAAAAAAATTGAATCTTAATACTCTAAAAATTGATATACAAGAATTAATAAACAAATTTCTCCAAAACATATGTATATATAAATATTATATCTATTTTCATATTTGTAAAGTTATATCATAATTTTAGGACAAATAAAATGAGAAAAATCATATGAATTATGATATATAATGCACCAACAATAAAAAAATTTAAATGTCACTTGAGTGGAAAAAAATATCTTGAAACACTTTTATATTTATAAACCATATAAAAGCAAAGCAGGTGTTCATAAATAATACTTATGTTGTGTAAAAACTCAAGTCAATAATATATATATGTATATATATATATATTTAAACATAATCTAGAGTAAAAAATATAAAGTATTATCATTTATGAAAATAGTTCATGGCAAGATAAAATAGATCTCATGGTACTTGCTAGCAATTTCTATGTAAATATACATATATATATAAATATAACAGATACACATACACATGTACATATATATTTTCTTTAATAGTACATAATAGTCATTATTTTTTAAAATACATAACTTTCTTTGGATAATATATTTAGTGTTTCTATGTTTTAAACAGGAGTCTACGACTTAAAAATCCCACATCAATCTAGTTATGCAGCTTAATTACATGGACTTAGGTAGGATTGTAATGGTCCCAAGAGTGAATATCAGGAGTTTGTGAATTTTGCCTTAAGAAAATACAAACACCTCTCCTCCATTCACCTATTTTTTTCCCAGATGAGAAACTTTTAAATTAACTCTCTTATACAATGCTTGGCTATATGCCAGTTAGTGTCTAAGTTGTCCACAAATTGCCAAGTATAATTAAAATGTGTTTCAAGGTATCTATTATATATTTGGGTTACACAAACACATAATTACAAAATGATAAGTGAGTACAGATATGGTAAGACTGATGGCACACATTGACAGATATATCAACAGGGTATTACAGGGACGTGGATTAGAGTCCTCATCTCTAACTTCAATCAGGAAGAATGTGACAGCATTCATACGTTCATAAAATGTATTAGAATTGGAATCAGCAAAGACGGTTAGATATGAATAGAAAATACTCAAAGGGAATAGTCTACAGAGAAGCTATTTCAGAAAAGAGATGATGAAAGTCATAGTTGGGGAAGTGGGAATACATAGGGAGAGGAAAGAAAGTTTCAAGAAATACTTAGGAAGGTGTCACATATTGGAAGATGTCAGCAGGAGTCCTGGATAACTCCTGGCTTTCTGCTTGGGAAACCAGTTCATTTTGATGTCATCCTCTCAGATCAAGATATAAGAGCAATAACAAGCATGAAGAAGAGAGTAACCAGGTCTGATTCAGGATTCAAGATTCACTGATAAAGCAGCCTAGAGGCAGAGGATATGTGGTTCAGATAAGCAATCATTTTGTTGATAATAAATACTGTCAGTATATTAGTAGGAGATGAAATTATAGGAATCAATTTTCTAACCTAGAAACTATTTAAATTGAGTGGAGAAGGGATCCAACAAAGATAATAAAATGTTCATAAGAGAAAACAGCTCCTTAAAGAGACCAAGAAAGAAGGATGAGAGATTAGAGTGGAAAAAGAAGGGAGAGTCGAAGAAGACCAAGAATTTAAGAGCACGGTCAACCTTGTCAAATACATCAGAGAAATATAATAATTCAAGGACTACATATGCCCCTTGGGCTTAACAATTATGAGAGTTTAGGTGATTTTATCAGCCAAGGTAATAGTTTTGATAATATGTTATATTGAGATAAGAGAATACATATATATATATATATATATATATATATATATATGTGTGTGTGTGTGTATTTATGTGTATAAAATAAATGAGAAACTTTGATTGCTTTCTATACATATAAAGAATAAATAAAATGTTAAGTTGAAAGCTTGAAAGTAGACTCTATCTTATATTATCTGAATTATACTGGCAGTTGGATTACAGTGTGTGTGTATGTGTGTGTGTGTGTGTGTGTGTGTGTGTGTGTGTGTGTGTGTTACTGGGGATTGAACCCAGGAACATTCTAACTCTGAGCTATACTCCAATCTTGTTTTATTTTATTTTATTTTTATTTTGAAACAGGGTCTCATTAAATTGTTGTGGATGGCTGTCCTTGAACCTATGATTCTCCTATCTCAGCTTTCCAAGTACTAGGATTACAAGCATGCACTACCATTCCCAGTTTGAATTACTTTTTAATTAAAATATCTCCGAACTTCCAAATCCCCAGAGTTCAGTCGATTAGACACTAAATATGAAGGTGCACTGTAACTATAATTTTATACATTTCTTTATTATTTACTTAAAAGTATTGTCACATATTTAATTATTGTTGACTTTGAAAAATTAGCTCTAATTATTCTTTGTCAAAGAAGCATACAGGGTATATTAATCGATATTGCTTAACATCTTTTAAAATATTTTATATTACAAGTAAGAGACATTTTACAGTATGACATTTATCTCTGACATGTCATGTAAGCCTGGGTAAGGAATTTAAGACCTTAATTTTATATAGGTAAAAATGTGAGAAGAGAGGCAGGTCAAGCTAAGTTAGTCTGCATCCAAAACTCATACAGAAAGGCATTGTCCTTAAGAATGAGATCGCTGAGCCTTGTGTGGTGGTGCACACCTATAATCCCAATATTTAAAAAGCTGAGACAAGAAGAAAACTTGAGGCAAGTCTCTACATTTTAGTGAGACCCTAAGCAACTTAGTGAGACACTGTTTTAAGTTTAAAAATAAGAAAGGGAGCGGGCATGGTGGTGCATGCTTGTAATCCCAGAAAACCAAAAAAAAAAAAAAAACCTAAAAATCAGAAAGGACTAGGAACATAGCTTGGGGCTAGACTGTCCTGGGTTCAGTCCCTAGTAGAACAAGAACAACAGCACCAACAAAAAATATGGTGTCTCTGAACATTTTTGACCAAAAGTAGATCCTCCATGTGTAAAGGGTTTCATAGCATGACTGTGAAAAGCAACCCCTGAATGGTTACTTCTGATACAGAAAGAATACTGGGATCATCCAGGAGTCTTTTTGAAATGCACATGCCAAGGCCAACTCCAAACCTCCTGAAAAAGTGGATCCTGCAATAGGTCCAGAGTATGTGCATTTGCAAACTCCCCGTAGGCAACTCTGATGTGCACATGTAAATAAGAATCCCTGCCCTTGACGGGAGCAAGGATTGTTCAAACCAGAGAAATAAAGCCCCATTCTTAATTTAGCCTACTTTAATAAAGTGTCATGATAGAGATGAATGGCTCCAGATGTTTCTTCATCTAAAAGAAGACTGAAACTTTTCTTTACCTGGACAAGAGCTACAAGGTTGGCAATAGATTCATACCCGTTTTCCACTTTTCCAGTAAGAAACTGGAAAGTATCCCAGCAATACCTATCTCTTCTGGGTTTCAGCTGTTTCTAAAGTTTCAGTTTGTGACCATCCAGGTTATCCAGTTAAATCAAAGCTAAAGAGGTGATATGCACAGAGGAAGCAGAACAAATCACACAACTTAAAAAGTTGGACTTAAAGTACTTGGATTTAGTTAGTATTACATTGTCTACTTAGAAACATATTACAATCATATGTACTGTACCAAAGTATAGAGCAATCCAATGTCAACCACAAGAAAAATGGATATTCAAATGAATTGATTGGTTTAATTTGCCAAAAGACTTGAATGGTATATTAATTAGGCCTGTTTCTTATCTATACAGTTCCTTTTCAAACAACAAAATGGATCCTATTTTCATTTTTCTAGCCATCATTCAACCCATTCATGAGTCACAGACATTTCTCAAGTATCTCTTATATAGAAGACATATTTCTAGTCATGTAGGATATATTAGCGAAAAAGGAGAGGCACCTCTGCTATTGTACACCTATATTCTGTCGGGGTTAGTGTGATTATTTTGGCCCCTTCAGTGTTTTGGCTTAGATCATTTTTTCTTGTGGAGGCCCATCCTAAGCATTGCAGGATCCTAAGTGGCATTCCTGGCTTCTGTCAACCGGATTCCAGTATCACTCCCCCAGTTATAGAAACAAAATATCTCCAGGCATTTCCTTGTACTCTGAGGAAGGGGGAGACTAAATTACCTGCAGTTAGGTTACTGGGTAGAAATAAAAACATTTATAATTTCATATTTACTTTAGTGATTCTTAAATACTGTCTTCTCTCACAAGATGATAACTGTCCCCATAAAATACAGAAAATCTATTTTAACAAAACTCACCATAGTATTTTCAGCTTCTAGGACAATGACTAGTATACAGCAGCCACTTAAGGAAATTCTTGTTGCGTGACTGATTAAACCAATGGGCAAACAACTCTCCGTCAAATCCAAGTTAGATATTTTTAGTTGCTACATTAACTCTATTTATGATCTGTCAGCATACTCATTATAATGTATTGTAATTTCCTGACCTTTTTTCGGTTTCATCTCTCATCACCACACAGAACATTCATTAAGTGCAGAGTCAAGAGTCCTCTTCATACCCTTGCTTCCTAGCCCAGCATCTCGCCCTTTCCATGTGTGATGAGCATCGAGCTGGTTCAACTGAGCACTCCACACTGCACTTCACCACCAAATAATTAGAGAGAATGTGAAGATCTCCATTTGCACAGAGCACGAGACGAAAACACAGAGGTTGCGCAACACGCTCCAGGCACAACCACCTATTTAGGATCTAAACTTTTCGAGTCGGGTTCAAAAACTCAAAGCACCACACTGATACGTGAACATTTCTTGAGTTGTCTGTGAAAACATTGGAGGGAGCAACTGGATTAGGATATGAGAAATTAAGAGCAGCTGAAATTGCTTTTAATCAGAGATGAATAATATTTCAAATTACTGTCTGGGTCCAAATTGGCTATGAGGAAATACACTCCTCTGTAGATTAGATGGTGCCCTGTTACCTGAATGGTTTGGGTAGCCAAAATTTTACTTGAAATATAAATATATATTTGTTTATCGAATTATCCCCATCATGTATCACTTCATTGCCAAATAAGTAAGTTCTGAATACAGAACTAGTTTTTATCATCTTAAAGCATTTGTCCTTCAACCACATGAATAAGTGCAGGGTTTTTTTTAAATAACATGATTTAAAATGTAACACTCAATAAACCGTTAAAAACTTGCCGATTGTATTGTAATCATTAATTTATAGGTTGTTTTCACATTTCTTTGGCCACCATTACATTTTTCCTATTGACTGCTTTTAAAATTATTTTGAAGTTTCTTCCTTTACTTGTGCTCCAGCCGGAGTGTGGGGAAATGATTTTCTTCAGGAAATAAGTAAAAAATCTCTGAGATGACTACAGGCTAGAAAAGTTCAAATCTGTCTTAATTTCCCAGACCAATATTTCTTTACAAAACTAATTGTCTTATATTATGTAGATGGTAACTAAGAAAAATGGATAGACGTAAAGGTGATTGGATTAACACTTTCTCCAAGTTCCAATCTTGTTTTTGTGATATCTTGACATTTGCTAATATTTTTTTAAAATATAGGCATTTAGTTCTATAACTGGTTTTGAAAATCCTATAGAACTGTTATTTATATGATAACATGTGACATGTTTACTTCTTCAAAATCAATGACCCCATTTAAAATTTAAAATTTATAAAGAAATATCTTTATAAACCATAACTCTTTCAATTTAAGATTACACCTTTAAGAGAATACTTGTGTCTTCTGAAGAAACGTGGTGTTTTGTTCCTATTGCAATGATAAAATGTTCTGTAATGCACTCATTGCTCCAGCTCTTTTTATTAACTTACTACCTGCTCATTTTTATTATTTATGGTCAATGCCTGAAGCAAAAGTTTTCAACTTGTGTCTTTGCTCAATGCACCCAAGAGCCAATTCATCCTGAAACCTTTCTCCCTTAAGAAAGTAATATTGGCACCTCCTGGTTAACAAGACAGGGGTTGCCCAAACTTCCATCTTTGAACTCTTAAAGAATTTATAGGTTTTATTGTTTGTTTAACATTGATCTATGTAAGACCTTACATTGGTTAACTTTTCAAAGTCTAATCTTCTCAATATGAATTACAAGCCATCAAGGTCAGAAACCTTAATACGTTCTCTTCCATCCAAGCAACACTTAGCACTAATGAATATAGTTCGTGCTCAGTACATAGTTTTACAATAATATTAACTAATATGACCATGAACTGATTTAACTAAAATGAGATTACACTATCCTCACTTAACGGCAGAATTCATATAGCTAAAAATTATATTGTTTGCTACCACGTTCAATTTTATTTACATCATTAAAAAATATCTGGCAAATTCCAAATAGATAGGAATCCAAAGCCAAAGCTCAATTACAAAGAGACTGGGATCCAAATCCACTTTTGCCAAAACATACTATTTTAAGACATGAGAGAAAGGGTAAGATGGAAAATAAGAAAGTCTTGAAATCACAACACTCAGCTCTCCCTGCGCAGTTTGGCAGCAACCATGGCAGGATGGAATTCCATCCTGAGTAGTTCTATTCAAGGAAGAGTCCCCCCCCCCCATAAACTGCCTCCAGTAGCCTCTGGGAAAATTATAGGAAAAAATTAAGTCTAATTTTTCTTCTTACCCTAAATGCAAACAAAGCGCTTCTCAATTTTGTTCTCTTTTCTTGTTGTAGAGGGAAAATATCTGAGGAGAAATAGAATTCTGAAGTGTTACTGCAATACTTTTTCTCTCTCATTCCCTCCATTTTTATATGTGTGTACATTCACACACAGATATGTGTGTATATACAAAAGTCACCCAAGATATTGCTATATTAAAATATATATGCATAATATATATTATATATTATTAAATTATATATTTACTTAATAAAAATCACCAAAATCTTGCCTTGAGTAACTGTGTGGATTATGGGATAGAAAAGTAGAAAATTTATGAATGTATTAAATACATCTGAATACTTAAAAATTCTATCTTACCGACATATTAATATACAATATCTCAGTCTCTGTACTCCTCTAATGGTGAAAGTACAGAAACAGATAATATGAAATAATAAAAATCTTAAAATCTTATGTTTATTACAGGTATAAGATAAATTTCTTTTCTCATAATGTGTTGAATAATTTGTTATAAAAATTAATTTGCATTCTTATACAAATGAAAAACAAATTGAAATACTATATGGCAAAAAAAAAGCTCTGCTAAATTTGGAACTTCTAATTTAGCCAGTAAAATGCAAACAATTAGTTCATATATAGGTATGTATTTAAGGGTATGTAAATGAATATATAAGCTTTACATTCTAAGAACAATCTCACTTAATCTGGTTACATAACCGCTCTACCTTGAATTAGCTACTTCTGAAAATTGTTATAGTTAGAACAGTTTAAAAATGAAAGCTATGTGAATGGTGCTCCCTGAAAGAGATTTCAGTGGTTATTTAATTCAAGACTTTATAAATGAAGAAATTGAGGTCCAGAGCAGTTTAAAAGACTCATTTCAAACTGAAATATAAATCCATCTGTAGATCCCATTTCTAATAAGTGAGGAGTCTGGTTGGCAATTCCTTAAATAGTGGTGTTATTTACAGCATCCATTTCACCGAAAGAGATGTCCTTGGTCTGCGTGGCAACTTGTTTTCCAGAGTCATAGGGTTTCACCAGTGCTAACCCCTGTCTGCAGCTTTTACTTTGTTCCTGTGCCCATTCTTCAAAGGATTGCTCAAATGCTACTCCTTCTTAATGATGTCTTCTTTGGTCATCCCAGCTGGAAGCAATCTTTACCTCCTCTGATCCACTGAAGCAATTATCACATTCTGTCTTGTAATTCAACATGGCTTAGTGGAAGCAAATGGATGGGCCTGGAGTTAGGCATAGAGGGGCTGAAATTTTGGTTTTGCTTCTCACAACCAAATAAAACTTGGGTATGTCAGTCAACTTCTCTGAGCCATAGTTAAGGATAATTCTCATGATTTTAAACATGTTTGTTTTTATCCTTTGTGTAACTGAACATATAATGGAATAGATAAGTTTTAAATAAACATGTCATACATTAAATATTTACTAAGTATCTTCAACATAGAGAATACTGAACTAAACTTTTGCGTAAAATTTGAAAGTCACATGGTATTTTCTATAACTATATTTCGTATCTCCCCAAACAGAACATTCATAAATTAAAAGCAGGGATGAGAGTGGTCATCACGCTGTATTTTACATTGCATTTTGCTATGGTAGGTATTGGGAAAATAGCTGGAAAGATGAAGGACTGAAGGAATGAATGAAAAACCAAATTGATTATTATTCTTATTGAAAACTTGACTGGCAGGTTGTCAGTGCAAGTGTTGTCAACTCTTTCATAGCTGAGTACTAATTCTGCACAAGAAAAATCTACTTTTATTACTCATGATAATCCATCTGAAACTAAAATATGGGCTTGTCCTCTAGACGTAATGAGTTTTTATCTTTCCACCAAGATGCAGTCATTTGACTTCATTAATATGTTGCATATGAAATTGTATGGAGTGAAATTAAGCTTTTACTAAGAACGGTCATGCAGAATGAATAGTATCAATATAAATACATCTGAATTCTTCACACACAAAAAATGTAGCATCAGTGGGAGAAAAGGTGATATCTACTACTAAATTCATTGTTAAATTTTTATGGTTTTAGCAATCAGCTTTTTCCATACCCACATCCACTTAATAACTAGAGATGAATTACAAATGTCTGCCACCGCATGGCACAATGCTCCGCAGATTTAAATGCTTGCACACACAAACCCTCCACTGGAAATCAGTACAGTCAACATAAGCGATTCATCTGTCTGATGGGTTTTATTCTCCAAAAGGGTTAATGCTCAAAGAATCCTTTGTTTTGTGACAAGTGTAATGTGAGGACCCTCAAAACCCTGATTTATCATTGCTCCTCCCCCCCCCCATCTCTTTCTTTCCTGGCACTATTTTTTTTTAAGTGCTTGTGATCCACAGTGGATTGAAAAAAAAAAAGACATTTGAGGTCGAGAGCCGTGGAGGTTCAGGGTGGGAGGGAGAAGGCTATTTTGAATCTCGTCACAGTGAGGTTTCGTTCACTAAGGAGCTCTCTGTGGGTTTCTGGCATTGTAAGTGTTTTGTCTGCTTGCAAGCGAGCAGCTGATGGATGGGGATGTAGTGCCTGCACTGCAGCCAACCAGCACTAGAATGAGGAGCACCATCATGAATCTCTCAACTATGCATATTTATATGCAGCTGCTGTACTTCTAAACCTCTAGTGAATACAAAGTACTTGTGTGGCCACCAGTTCACACAATGCCATCCTGCCGCATGCTCTGATTTAGCTACTGTATGGAAGAATAGACTTGGGGTGGGAGCTCGGTGGGATATAGAAAAGAGAGGTAAGCATGGAGGGAGAAAAGACCCTTGCACAATTCCTTTCTTAGATAGTTAAGGAAATGAAATGGATGTGGGAGTAAGTAGGGAGCATTCTAATAAATGCTTTCCGGGCTTGAATCTCAAGTTCCAAAATTGATTAATGGAAACTAAATCCTTTTAAAGATGGTGTTTTCAGGGAGCAAAGCTTTGGGACTACATGATAATGATGTGGTTAAAATATGCTGGCACCATTGAAATCATCATAGCACTGAGCCGCATGTATGAGAAAGTCCCTCCCCTGGGTAAGCCACAGCTTCAGTAGAGAGAAATAGATGAGATGCTCTGCTTGGAAGCAGGCAGGGGAAGAGGGTGGAGAGAAATAAAGAATCTGTAATGGCACTGGAAAGAAAAATTAAGCAAAGTATAGAATATGAGACTGTTTAAAAAAAACAGATAAAAGAGCACTCAATTTAAAATGGAAATAGAGGAGGAGGGGTAGTTTGGAATCATAAAAGGGCAATTTTTTGAAAGCTGAAAGCTCAGAAAAATAAAGAAAATAAGTCCTGTGAAAAGAAAAGAAAATTAAGCAAAGGAAAGAAACCAAGGGGAAAAAAAAGAGATTGTCAATGTGAGACTCTTCTCTTTCAAACAAAATAGTCTTTCATTGAGATCACGATTTAGAATTATAGATTTATAAAAACGGTCCAACTTTACTGAATTGCAAAGTTTTGAACATAATAAATTTGTAGAGTTGGAGATTTTTATATTTGATCGGTATACTTTGCTTTCTCAATGTTTAAAAAGAAAAAACTAAAGTGAAAAAGAGGAATGGGGAGAGGGGGTGTTTGGGAAATTGAAAGTCATACAGAACTAATACTTACTATAAAACTATTCTCATTCATAAAGTTCTGAAGGCCAAATTTAGGTAAATGATATCAACAAAAATTGCCCCGCAGAGCATCTGAGAAAAGTTTATTTTATTATAAGATTAGGGCTTAGCTCCAACCTAAACGGCATCAAAGAAATATTCAGTGAGAAATCAATTTCAAAATATGGGTACAGTTTGATTACATTATCAAAAATAAGCTTTATACTTTTCCATGTAGAGTTAAAGCACTAATTCAGATCCAATTGTATCTGCTCTTTAGGCCAGAATATAAAATGGCCTACTCCCAAGTAATTCTCTCTGAGTTTTCTAGGCAGGGTGTCAAATATTATCTCCCAAGGGTTTAGGGAAGATGGATTGAATCTTGAAAATTATGACGCCAGAGCATAGTCAATGCTGGTATTATATTCTAGACATTTTGCTTTATTAAACATGTCCAGATTTTTAAAACAATACACAAAAAACCTCAAAATTGATGAGGAGTTTTTTCTGGCACTAAAACAACACCCTACAATACAGTAATATTAGACTGTGGACTAGCAATGTACTCCACCCAGTGGTGTGTCAGAGTAAAAATGCCTTTTATAAAGACTAAATCTGACCTAATTTTCTTATATTTTTCAACCACTGAATTACAAAATGGCAGATAACTATAACGTAAATATAAGTGTAACATGACCTTCACTCCTTATAGGACAGAATATAAAAGGCACATTCCATTTTTTGAAATGATAATGTCTTTCAATTACTAAATGAAAAAGAACTACAATCTTTCACACACTTTTCATTATAAATAAGCTTCTCAACCGTCCTATACACACAGGGCTAAAAGTGAGCTTCTGAGGCCATATATGAACACACTAAGATGCTGTCTTTGCAAGTGATTTGAATAAATGCCATATTCCTAACATTTTAAAAGAAAACAGGCAAATCAAACCACCAATTACTAGAATGTATGAAGCACTGGCTTCTTAGATTTACTCTAATATTTGGTTTATAGGCCTAACTAGAACCTCTTTTCCTAATCCTGCTGTAATATCTAAAACCCTGTTTTTTATACCCTTGTCCAAGATAGAAGAAATATAAGCAACATAATAGAATTTCCCTTTTGTGATTTATCATTACCATGCTCAATAATTATATAGGAACCAAAAATATTGTGACTTAGATAAAAAAACATCCTAAGAACATGACTCCTTGAAAATTTACATTGTAAAAATCTAGTTGTTATTTGATTCTTAAAAATTGAGTCAAAAAGTAAACAAAATAATAAAATAAAATAGGGTTTGGGTCTTTAATGCTGGTTAAAATTTATTTTTGTAAAACATGGAGGCACATAAAGTTTCCCAATGTTTCCATTTATCAGGTAAAGAAAATATAGGAAATGTTGCTTTAGGCTATACGGCTAGAGTTTGAAGAATAAAAAATTTAAAAAATCAATAAAATAAAAATGTGTTTGAAAACACATCCCAGTCTAGATCAAGAGAAAGCATAGGGTTCCCATTCTAGATAGGCTGATAAACAGTGACTGGGCATTATGCAAGTTACACTATTTTTAAACCAAAACTTCTTTGTCTTTTAAAACATACACCACTACATTTATTCCTTTGTCAACCTAGAAGAGGGGCAATGATTCCTAATTTGGTTATATTATAAACAACTGGAAAATCTGATAAATTCCAGGAATACCCTTCCTATGAAAACATTTATATCTATAGAAAAACAATAGGTTGCATATAATGCAAAGGTATCATTAATCGATTGAAACCTATTCATAGACTTCTAAGGAAACAATAAACTCCATGGAAAGCTGCTCTCAGCAATCACTTTTTTGTGTACATAAAACAATGGACTAAATCATTAATTTTGGTCCTCAAATCTTGAGTGGGGTGCCTAGCACAGAGATGGCACCCAGTAAATATGAGATACATACATTTTTCATTTTTTAATTTATTAGTGCATTGTAATCATGTATCATTACGAGGCACAGAATGTTAGAGGGATACATGAACACATCACTCATTTAGCTCTTCCCCAGTTCCCACTCCATTCCCTCCCCTCTCCTTCCTTTCCTGGTCAGCTTAGTGACTGACTTTGATATGTTTGGGAATGTACATCATGTGCATGAGGGTGCTTCGCTGTTCCCCCCTCCAACCTCCCTCAGTTATGTCACCTTCTTTACTCATCTATGTTTTCTCTTCTTTGTCTGTAGTTCCTCCTATGTTCCACTTTATTTCTGGTTTCTTCATATTAGGGAGAATATTTGACTTTTCACTTTTTGTGACTGGCTAATCTCACTTAGCATAATGTTCTCCAGTTCCACCCATTTCCCTGCAAATAACATAATTTTGTTCTTTATGGCTTAGTATAACGCCATTGCATACATATCCCATAGTATTGTAAACCAGTCATCTGTTGATGGACATCTTGGCTGGTTCCAAAGTTTGGCGATTATGAATTGTGCAGCTATTAATAATCTCAACAGAGAATCAACAGAATGAGGGAAAAAATCTGCCATCTGCTCCTCTAGAATATACAGAGAACTTAAGAAACTCACTACTGAGAAAACAAATAACCCAATCAAAAATTGGGCAAGTGAACTAAATAAATACTTTACAAAAAAAGATACAAATGGCCAATAAATATATGTAAAAAATGTCCAACATCATTAGCAATCAGAGAGATGAAAATCAAAAGTACCCTGAGATTTCCCCTAGCCCCAATTAGAATGGCAACAATTAAAAATACAAACAAAATCAACAAATGCTGGTATGGAAGATCCTCAGAAGAATAGGAATGAACGTACCATATGATCCAACAAAACCATTTCTGGGTATCTACCCAAAGGAATGGAAGCCAAATTACCAAACTAATGCCTGTATATCTATGTTTATAGCTGCACAATTCACAAGTGTTTTCTTAAAGTTATTTCAAATTCAAAGTTCTGAGTTAGGTACTTTAACATCAATTTCTTGTGAAAAAGGAGTTGAAATAAAAGAGCAGAACTGATAGCCACATTAACATACACTTAATTCAGTAGATTAAACATTTCTCCGGTCCATTTAAACAAGGAGACAACATCGGAGAAATAGTCATGTATATCGAAATGCATAGAAACTGGAATAGTTTCTGAACTTATCATTTCTTTCGTTTATGTAATGTATATACATCATACTATTACTTTTAGAAAATAATGTAATTACTCTACCATCACTTCATAAAACATTTAATAAATAGTAATGTAAGCCGGGGCATGGTGGCACATGCTTGTATCCCAGGACTTGGGAGGCTGAGGAAGGAGGATTGTGGCTTGCAGCCAGCCTCAGCTACTTAGTGAGGTCCTCTGCAACTTAGTGAGACTCTGTTTCAAAATAAAGAGTAAAAAATATGGCTGGGGATGCAGTTCGGAAGTAGAATGTCCTTGGATTCAATCCCCAGTACTCCAAAATAATAAATAAATAAATAAATAAATAAATAAATAAATAAATGTAATATAAAATGCTTACAATCTTTTCTCATTAAGTAAATATATCATGCAATGCTTAGGGCATTATCTGTAATATCATGTTTATAATTATACTATTGCGACTCCTATTACATACATAATCATGTTGGCTACAGCGATATGGAAATAAAACCCATTACCAACTATCCCCTAATTATTCTGGACTCATCGACAACCAGGGTCTATGGATGTTAATTAAGTAATAACTTAATAGTTATTAACTACTATAGTGTAATAACTACCTTATGCAAAAAGCCCAAAGATTTGCCACTACTCTTGACATATACCATGATTATATCTCATGACCAAAGTGGATCTTCAAGGACTTAGCTTACCCAAAGAGAGGAAATATTTTCAGAAATGAGTGACTTATGGAGAAGTTTAACCCTTGATAAAAGTTACCCAATTTGTTAAGACTCCCTTCTGTCTTTGCAAATTGTCTAGGATATTAATAATAGAAATGAGTTATAGGAATTATCAGGAATAATACAAATAAGTTTTAAGTCATACCTTCATAAAAGTAAAGTGTGTAGTAGCATCCCAGGCACAAAATAAACATTGAAAACATAGTAACTGCCGATATTACTATTCTTAGAATTATTATTACAATCACAAAACTAATTAAGTATGGTACTGACAGAACTTTGAATCTCTATAATTTTTCTTTCTTTGCTCAAGAAACCACTAAACTAAACAAAACCGACCTTTGCAATATATCTGTTGTTGATACTGCTTATTAGAAATCTGGAATATCTATTAACCAAGTTAATGCTTTGAACACAATTATACATGATCATGTTTGGTTCCAAAGCTGTCTCAAACTGTATCAAATATGTTTCTGCCTACGACTTTTTTTTTTTTTTCTGAAAGAAAGGAAGATAAAACTCACTATCAACAAAGTTTTGCAACAAATACAGTTCAAAATAAGTAGTACCTTAACTGGGCATGGTGGTGCACACTTGTAATCCCAGTACTTGGGAAGCTATGATAGGATTGCGATTCACAGCCAGCTCAGCTATTTAGTGAGGCCCTCTACAACTTAGTGCGATCTTGTTTTAAAACAAAGAATAATAAAAAAAAAAAATAGGGCTAGGGTATAGCTTGGAGGTAGAATGCCCTTGGGTTCCATCTCTAGTACCACCACCAAAAAAGTAGTACCTTAAATAAAAGCAATGTTAAAAATGTCATACAATTATATTAGTATTATCGTTACAGTATGTGCTGGCTTTGGACCAGGATCTGGTATCAACAACCTTGCTCCAGATGAATATTTAAGAAAATCATTCTTACTAATTGTGACTGCTAAACAATGCATTATTGAAACACTAAAAATTCTGAAAGAAATGGAGTTGTTTTGTATTGCATATATTACTATAAAGCATATGTTGAATTGTAAAACGTCTGTACTATAGTTAATATTTAAATATGAAAAGATCATTACATTTTAAGTAACATTATTTTCTTGATTCTCTTTTAGTCCTATCCACAGTAAAGAACTATAATGAAATAATCAGATATTTCCTATCATTTCAAAACATATAAATAACTTGTATGTTTTACTTTGCTTAGCATTCATATGAGGCATGTATTGCTTTCATTGAGTATTGTACTTATTTTCTGTATGAGAGGACAAACTAACGAGATTTGCTTTACCTTCAATGAATTCCTTTCATTGCACAAAAATAATTCTGCTGATAATTCTTCCACAGACATACTTTGTCCAATATGAAAAAATTATCAGAGGTTCAGGAGACAGAAACATCACCAGAGGATATAAAGTGACTCACTGATAAACTCTACTGTGCCATGCTTCAGGCCAATAATAATTTGATCATTTTTCACCTTAGTCTAATTCTCTATATTTTTCCTTTGCTCCCAGTTGTATCAAGTGAGACGTTCAGAAACAAGGACAAAATAGGCTCTACATGTTTATATACATTATGAAGAAAAGGCAAGGGTTATGTTTTTATCTAAATTGAAAATTAGTTTTTTTAAAGAAAATTCAATCTGGGATATTAAGACAGATTTGGACTTCTTTTCCAGCCTCTAGTCATCTGAGAGATTCACACTGATGACCTAAAACAAAGAATTTTCTAACACTGTCTCTAATTCTCTGCTGAAAAAAAAAATTAGACCAATAATTTCAGGCTCTGACCACAGCTATACCAGAATAATTTTGTAAAAATGAATGCCAATGTGGAACAGACAAGCACACAGTACTCCTCTTAAAGGATATAGGAACAACCTATTGTATCTATTTTGTAATTGAAGAGGTCAATAAATAATTAATTTACTCACTAGCTTCATAGAGAAACTACCAGTACAGTAAGATTACAGTAAATATAGTAAAATTATCTGATGTTTTTCCTTTGTATTTTGTGAAGAGAGACATTTTCATTTCTCAGATTGTTCAGTTACAGACGAGATTCAGTCTAACCATTTTGTAATCTAGGTTCAGTTGTATCTGATCCTCAGGCTTTAGTGAAAACAATTAAACCATGGAACAAAGACATCTGATATTACTCTACCTGACAGTATGAGGTGACATTAGTACTTGCAAAGTCTAGAAAGACCGTAAGTTACTAGAGTTTGGCTTCTACTATTTCTGTTGTTTGAAAATGTTCAATGGTTATAGTTTTGTTGCGCAAATGTCCAAATAAATTATTTTCATGTTCTTTTTATTTTCCTCATCACTCACAGTATTTACTAAACACCCACATATTTGTAGTATAAAAAGGGATTTTTAAGTTGATGCAAGAAAAATTGTTAAATAATCACATTCTTCAGTGCCACTTAGCTTTTTATTCCAGATGCTCACACTGCTCCTTTGACTTTCATTGACTGATATAATAATATCAATATAGCTACTAATATAATTAGCAACATAGGGGAGAGAATTAATATTGCCTATTGTCAACATAAGAAAGTTTTAAGTAGTTGAATATGTATTTCAATTATTGATCAAAATACCAAAAGTCCAAAAGCACTTAACCAGCATAGCATCAAAATACATTAGAATGCATGTGAATAATAAAAAGATTAGGTAAAAAAAAAACTCAATTACATCATTTTCAGGGAAATGGATGGAACTGGAGGACATTATGCTAAGTGAGATTAGTCAGTCACAAAAATTAAGAAATCAGATGTTTTCCCTAATATGTGAGAGTTAGGGAGAAATGGGTCATAGGAGGAACTCTAGATGAAAAAGGAAATCCTATAGAGGAGCAAACAAGGCAACCTAAAGGAGGAGAAAGGAGGGGGGAAGTGGAAAATCTCTAAAACACACAATGTACTTAAACATATCGAAGTCAACCACTAAGCCGAGCAAGGGAGGGAGGGACGGGGAAGGAATGGGGTGGGAATTGGGTAGGGTTTAAATCAGTGATGTGTACATGTCTGTACACACAAGTTTTTTACCCCAATATGATGTATGAATATAATGCACCAATAAAAATTTTTAAAAAACAAAAAAATAAAAAATCTGTTTGATCTTTTTATCTACCCACAAAGAAATTGTTCAGAAAAGAAATCAAGAAAATAATCTCATTCACAATAGCTATAAAATAAATAAATAAATAAATAAATCTCTAGCAATGACCTCTATAATCAAAGTTATAAAATATTGAGTTTTTCTGGGCGTAATGGTGCACGCTTGAAATCCCTGCACTTGGGAGGCGGAGATAGGAGGATCAGGCTGGTTCGAAGCCAACCTCGCTGGCTTAAGAGACCCTGATTCCAAATAAAAAACAAATATAAAATAGGTCTGGGAGTGTATCCCAGAGGTAAAAGGGTTTCCAGGAACCCCAGTACCACCAAAAAATAAATAAATAAAATATTTGTTTAAAAAAAGTAATGACCTCTATAATCAAGATTATAAAATGTTGATGAAAGAATATGGAAAGACCTGCACGTGAATTCATGGATTGGAAGAATTAAGAATGTTAGAATATCTATACTCAAAGTTACTTACAGATTCAACACAATCCTTAAGGAAATACCAGTGGTGTTATGCTAAAAAATGAAACTCTTCAACTGAAACAATGTGTACAAACTAAATTATCAAATCCAAGTCTCAATATTGGTAAGTCTCCCCCATAATCTTGAGCATAAATAATAAAGCTGGAGGCATCACAAAACTTGACCTTGAGACCTATTACAAGGCTATGGTAATCAAGACAGAACGGTACTTGTATAAAAACCCACACATAGTAGACAGATGGAACAGGACAGAGGTACTGCAAATAAATCCAGGCATCTATAGTCAACTGATTCTTGACAAAATCACCAAACATGCACGAGACTGGGGAAACTGATGTCTATATTTACAGGAGATTGAAACTTGATCCTATCTCTCACTTGTATAAAAGCAACTCAAGTCGATCAAAAGACACAAAACTACTAGAAAAAAACACAGGGGAAACACTTCAAGACATTGGTATAGACCACGATTAATTTCGATAGACTCCCAAATCACAAAGAGCAAAAGCAACAACAGACAAATGGGACTATATCACATCATGAAGCTTCTCACAGGAAAGAAAACAATCAATAGAATGAAGAGACAAAGTTCAGAATGGGAAAGACATTTGCAAAACCTTCATCTGTCAGAAATTAATACTCAGAATATATAAGAAACTTAAAAATATTCCCAACAACAACAAAAAATACGATACAAATATAAATGAGCAAGTGATCCCAACAGGCATTTCTTAAAGGATGAAATACAATGGTCAAGAGAAATATGAAAAAATGTTCAACACCACTAGCCATTAGGGAAATGCAAATCCAACCCACAATGAAATATAATCTCACTGCGGTCTGAGTGGCCATTATTAAGAAAGCAAAAATCAAATGCTAGTGATGATGCAGAGGGAAGGGGACACATACACTGCTGGTGGGAATGTAAATTAATACAGTCATGATGGAAAACAGTATGGAGGTGTCTCAAAAAAAAAACTAAAAAAAAAAAAAAACCTACCACGTGATCCAGCTATCTTATTTAAGAGCATATATAAAAAAAATAAAATCAACATATTGAAAAAGCACTTATCACATTTATTGCATTTTTTATAATAGTCATGATATGGAATTCAACCTAGATATCCCTTGATGGATAAAGACAGTGCAGTATATTGTGGTCTCTAGACACACACACCCACATACACTCATACACAGAGATTTTCAACTATAAGAAAGAATAAATTCCTGTCATTTGCAGCAAAATGGATGGAGCTGGAAACATTATGTTAAGCCACATAAACCAAACACAGAAAGACTATTGCCATGTATTATCTTTCATGTGGAAGCCAAAATAATCTCAAAGTAGAAGAGAGTCAAATACCAATTACTGAATACTAAGAAAAGTGGTGAAAGGAGTGAGGAACGTTAATAACAGATATTAAAATGCAAGCACATAGGAGAAATAATTTCCAACACAGTAGGGTGACTATCGTTTACAGTAACCTATTATATATTTTATATCCAACTAGAAAATAGGAGCTAAAAGGCTAAAAATATTAAAAAATGATAAGGAGATAGAAATGATAATTACCTTGATTTTATCTGTACACACTGTGTATTTATGTGTATATATATATATATACATATATATACATATACATATACATATGTATATATATTGAAATAATGTCATAGCCCTATAGTGAAGGAAAGAAAAATAAAAGATTAAAAATAGTATATTTAACTAATAAATTAAAATTCTATTTAAAAATATTAATGAGAGAAAAACTACTAGATAACTTGATTGAGGAAAAAGTAATAAGGAAGTATAGATACACAAAATTAGGAATGACAAAATAAAAATAAACCTTTGAAACTCAAGAAATAAAAATACACACACACACACACACACACACACACACACACACACACACCCTTATTGCAGAACTCTATTCAGATAAATTTGAAAAGCTACATTGTTAGGGACATAGATATTATGTGATATTACTGAAATGTATTACATTTCAGGTATCAGTCTTAAATGATCGATTTACATACCTAAAATCACAGAAAACTATCAAGGAGTTATTCTATAAAAAAATTCATTAGACCTTTATGGCTTTACAAGGAATTACTATTTTCAACTACCAGAGAGTCTAAAGATTCTAGAAGTTAGTGTAGTGTACCAACAATAATTTTACTTCCCTTTATGAGTCAGGCATGACAGTGTTACCTACCTAACAAGATAAAAATATTATAAAGAAAAAACAAAAACCAGCATTAGTCAGACACAGTAATTCAAGGATGCTAGATAGAATACTCATAGACATAATCCTTGGAGTAAAATAGAAAGAAAATAAGTGACCATGACCAAATAAAATGTATTCCAGAAATGTAAGGCCACATTAATATTAGGAAATCTCTTGTTATCAAATGCTGTATCAGAGATGTAAGCAAAAAATAAGTAACAGGTGTATCAACAAATACTGTCACAACAAAAACAAACACCCATTCATGATAAGAAAAAAAGTAGTCAGGAGATTACAGAAAAAGAAAATCTCTAACTGGAACAAGCCATACCAGACCTTAAAATACAGTACCAAGTCTCTATAATTAAAACATGTAGTCCTGGCACATAAATAGACAAATAATCTTGAAAAATAAAATCTAACAGAAGTAATGTAGAGTATATATTAGAATTTAGTACATGTTAAAGGTGACATATCAAACCTTTGGGGTCATGAAGAAGTTTTTATTACATTGGGCTATGACAATTGAGTAGCGCTTGGAAAAAGACAAATTTGAATCCATATCTCATAGTATAAATTCAAATAAATGATAAATTAAGTTTCTAAATGCAAATCTGAAGCCACACAAGTACTAGAAAATATGAATGAATATGAACCATGGATTATCAAAAGCCTAAAAGGTTCCCATTGCAGCATTTTATTTTATTTTATTTTATTTTCTGCAGTACTGGGGATGGAACGCATGGACATTCTTTCTCCGAGCTACAACCCCAGCCCTATTTTTTTATTCTTTCTTTTTAAGCAGGGTCTCACTGAGCTGCAAAGGGCCTTACTAAGTAACTGAGGATGTATGAGAACCTGGATCCTTCTGTCTCAGCCTCCCAAGTACTGGGATTGCAATCGTGTGCCTCCACACCTGGCTGCAGTTTTGTTTTGTATTTTAAAAAATGCGAGAAGCAACCTAATACTAATGTACAGAAAGGCTTTTGGAAATATTGTTAGGGCAACACAATAGAGGATTGTGGTGTTGGAATAAAGAAACAGAAAGATATCTGTGGACTGATTTTGATGGGTTTCTAGGATAATCTGTTAAAAGAAGAGGGCAAATTGGAAGTGAAAAGGTATAGTAGCGACCTTTCTTATAAGAAAAAAAGTAGTATAAGAAAATGAATTCATCTGCACATTTTTGCAAAAGAAACACTGGAAAGACAGACCAGATACCAAAGAGAGTAGTTTTCTCCAGCAAGCAGGAGAGGAAACAATGGGTAGAAGGATAAAATGGGAACATGGATCTGAGAAGGTTGAAAGAACACTTTTCCAAGTATAATTGTTTTAATAGTTTCATGTCTTTGAAACAATGTAATTTCCATATGTTCTCCAATATTTTCTTTATTTTGTGCGTGGTAGTGGGGATTGAACCCAGGGGCATTTTACTTCTGAGCTACATCCCCAGCCCTGTTGTTTTATTTATATCTCACTAAGTTTTGGAGGGCCTCACTAAGTAGCTGAGGCTGGCTGTGAACCTGCGATTCACCTGTCGCAGCCTCTCCAGTACTGGGATGGCAAGCATTTCTACCACATCTGGCTCCTCCAAATTTTTTTTTTAAAAACTAAAATATTTCCAATCTCAATATATGTACAGGGAATGAAAGGGAGTGAGATAAGATCTGGAAGGAAGCACATCAAGTAGATGTGCTTGTATGTATCACTCTTAACATTATGATGTATATTTAGATTATAATGCATGGAAAACAACATATTGTTTTTTTTAAACTAAAATGGATCAGGGCATGGTGATGCACTCTTGGACCTAGTACTTGGGAGTCTGAGACAGGAGAATCCCAGACTTGTGGCCAGACTCAGAGAACCTCCACAATTTAGCGGGACTCTGTTTCAAAATTTAAAAAATAATAAATAAAATAGGGCTGGGTGTGTAGCTAAGAAATAGAATGTCCCTGGTTTAAATTCCCAGTACCCCAAAATATAAGAAGAAGAAGAATTTTTAAAAAGCTAAAATAAGCCATGTTGTGAAGTTGACCTCCCAATATCTGGAGGTAGTATAACTAGTAACAAACTAACTTCATTATGCTATATATAAACCACATAACCACACTGAATGGAATGGAGAAGAAAATAAGGAAACAAGGCAAATTTGGAAAAAACTACCTTGAGGTAAGGCAAAAAATAATTGTACATGATTACTTTTCCCTGACAAGTAAATCTGTTTCCCATACTAATTAGCAATTGTTGTAGTTGATTTATAGTTTGGGTCCGTAATGGCCCCCAAAGGCTAATGTGTTGAAGGCTTGGTTCCCATTTGGTGATGCTATTTAGAAACTACAGTGGAAGCTTAGAAGTTGGGGCTTTGTTGGAAGAAGTAGTTTCAGCCTGTCCCCAGCACCATCCTCTTTCTTGGTGGCCTCAGTGAGGTGAGCAACTCTGCTCCATTGCAACTTTTCTCTTTGTTCTGCCTCGCATGAGGCCCAAAGGAATGGAGCCAGCTGACTGTTGAATCCTCTGCAACCATGAGCCAAAACAAGTGTTTTCTCCTTTAACTTGATTGACCTTAGGTATTTTGTTTTTTCTTTGTTTGTTTGTGGGTCTGAGAATGGAACTCAGGGGCATTCAACCTTTAAGTTACACCCCCTGCCCTATTGTTTATTCTTTAATCAGAAACAGGGTCTCACTAAGTTACGGAGGGCCTAAGTAGCTGAGGCTGTCTGCGAACCGTGATCCTCTAGTCTCAGCCTCCCGAATGCTGGGATTACAAGTGTGTGCCACCACACCCGGCTTACCTCAGGTATTTTGTCACAACAACAGAAAGCTAAAACAAGGAAGTCTATTGTAGATAATAAGAATGAGGTTTTTTACTGTAATAAATAATTGTTACAAGAAAGGAAAGGTGAGAAGTTAGACTTAAAGCTATCATATTAGATTGGAATAAAAATAACTGTATTAACATAGTATTTATAAAGAGAAAAATTTAGAAATAAATATGTATATGTACACAGGTATTAGCATCAGTAATTTATTTCCAAACTTTTTTCATTAAAAGGTTCTAGAAGCAATAATGTTTGAGTAGCAATATGTATACCTACTACCCAGACCTTAGTTTCTAAATATCATTGTCTAACAAAAAACCAGAGCTCCAGGGACAATTCCTCTTCTTGGGGACTTGTTAAGAAAGGTCTCTTAATCAGACTAATTTTTTTTCACAATATCTGAAATGATGAAAAAATGTCAACAACAAAGTATAAAATAATATTTATTGATTACAATCCTTAAAATACAAAAGTATGTATTTGTTTAAATGCTCCTGCAAAAATATATATATAATTGATTAAAGAGATAGAAAACAGGGACATGTCCTTCCTAAGAAGAATTTTAATCAGTAAATGTAGAAGAAATGAGGGGCATACAAAATCACATTAAGTAAAAAGAATAGTAGTAATCATTATAGACATGAATATTAACAAATGTTATATTAGTAGAAAAAGATTGAAAAAACCCAGCATATTTGTATAGTCTGAAAAAAACCCAGATGTATATGTTTGCATTTCTCCTCCAAGAAATATATTTATTTTAAATGGAAAAATAGTAGCTTTTATGAGAAAAATGTGAGAGTTGTTACCTTACTCAAGTACTAAGGGTAGTAATAAGATATTTTGGTGTCAAGTATCCCCTGACCCTATACATTGAGAAGAAATATCAGTGCTCAAATACATAATTACAAGGTATTCATGAGAAAACAGCTGAGCAACTTCCAGAGAATAAATGGACAGTGAGCATTAAAAGTGCCAAGGTCATAAAAGGTAAAAAGGAGAAGCTATAGTATACAGAGAGTAAATAAGATACAACAAAAAAGATAACGTGAAAAAATGTGACACTAATTTCCCGGGTTTGATAATTGTACTGCAGTTATGTAAGTTGTTACTACTAGGGGTTCTATGTAAAGGGTATGTGTGAACTTTATGTTATTTGTACAACTTTTCTAAAGGACTAAATTTATTTGAAAAAAAGTATATATATATATATATATATACATGTATATATGTATATATATTATATGTGTGTATATAAATATATGCATATATATATTTATATATGTATATATTTATATATATGTATATATGTATACATGTATATATACTTTTATATATATTTACACACACACACACACACACACACACACATATATATATAATCACAACCCTTTAAAAAAGTTAGTAATTTACTTTGGACTTGATGCAGTCTTGCCCTGATGCTAACAAATGTGACTTGAATCTGTCATGAATTTACTTATTTAATGTCCATTTGTAATATAATTGAAAGCCACGCATGGCAGCACACACCTGTAATCCCAGTACTTCTGAGGCTGAGACAGGAGAATTATAAGTTCAAGGACAGTCTAAGCAAGAGGTGGGAATCTCTTGAACCTAGTGAAACCCTGTTTCAAAATAATAATAAAGCCAGGCATGGTGGCACATGCTTGTAATCCCAGTACTTAGGAGGCTGAGACAGGAGGATCTCAGAGGTTTGAAGTCAGCCTCAGCTACTTAGGGAGGCTCTCAGCAAATTTAGTGAGACCCTGTTTCTAAATAAAATATAAAATAGGTCTGGGAATGTAGCTGAGAGATACAAAGCACCTGGGTTCCATCCCAGGTACCACAAAAATTTTAATAATAATAATAATAATAATAATAATAATAATAATAATAATAATAAAATAAGGCTGGGGGTATAGCTTGAAGGTAGAATGCCCCTTGGGGTTCAAGTGTGTGTGTGTGTGTGTGTGTGTGTGTGTGTGTGTGTGTGTGTGTGTTTGAAAAGATGTAATATATATCTCCTACCTCAATATTTTCATTATCTAAGAAAAGCTGAGTAAGAGTTTGAAAGATTTCCTTATTCTCTTGATTTCTCTTAATATGCTATTCATGCTACACAGGATAGTTTAAATTATCAAAATTAATAATTTCTAAAGTAAATTTTTTCCCTAAATTTGGTGCTTTTTTCTTTGTTATTTACTTTTAAGGGGCAAATTTATCCAAAACTAAAATATTAATTAGAAGAGCAAAACAAGGTGATAAAGAACATACAACAGTTTGGCATCACATATCATTTAACTGTAAATATATTACTGTTCTAAAGGATTGGGCATAATGCTTAGAAAGATCTATCAGCCAACTGTGAAAGGCATAATAGGAGGAGATAAGAATAGAAAAATGAATACGAAATAGTCCCAGCTGGAAGGAGCTGACAATTCAGCCTGAGAGCAGACATGTATGTAAATGATATTTGTAAGTCAGTATTATAGAGATACGTACCATCTACCAAAGTACAATCAGATCTGCCTGCGGGAGGAAGGGAAGTTATATTCACAGGAGATGTCAGAGTATTAGAAGACTAGGATCTATTTTTCAGGTGGAAGAGGAAGGGAATAAATTCTCATGCATGTAGAAAAATATCTGTTAATATGTGAAGCCATAAAAATGGGAGGGGTTTGTACCAATGGAATCAAATTGTGAAGAATAGCGAAAAAAATGGATAGTAAGCTGAAATGAAAGAACTGAACTGCTCTCTTGGTCTTATTCCATTGTTCATCTTAAAAACAAAGTAAGATTAAAACCACCAGAAGATGTGTACAATAAGTTTTTCCTTCATCCTGCAAACAACCAGAAAAGGCTCGCTATTTATTCTTTCTTTCTTTCTTTCTTTCTTTCTTTCTTTCTTTCTTTCTTTCTTTCTTTCTTTCTTTCTTTATGGTACTGGGGATTAAATCCAGGAATTACTTCCCAGCTATACCTCCGGCCCTTCTTACTTTTTGTTTTAAAACAGGGTCTTGCTGGGTTCCTGAGAGTCTTGCTAAATAGTTGAAGCTGGTCTCAAACCTATGATCCTCCTGTCTCAGCTTCCCAAGTACTTATATTACAGGAGTACACCAACATCTGTGGCTTCACTTTTGCTTTAATGTCTAATTTTATTCCATAAACATTCACAAGGAAAATATCTGTATATAAGATAATAGATATAGATAATTAAGAAATAAGTGTTTGCCCTGGAGATATTTAAGTGGGAGAAAAACAGAGCAAAAAATATGAGAAATAATATTTTCTGAAATAACTTTCTTCTTTCTCTCTCTATTTACACATAAATATATATTAATATAATATTATATATATAATTACACTAATGAAGATCTGAGCTGGTTTGTAAACTAGAATGTAAAATATTGTCCGAATCTATTGGACAGCAGGGAAGCCGGCTGGATTTTGAGCTGAATATTTTCTTATCACCACTTCTGGGGCAAAGGCTAGACTGTGCTTGCTCAATTTGAATTCTAAGTAAGAATTTTTGTCATTAATTATCTTAACTCTTCATACTTCATGCTAAAATAATTATTCAATTATTAAAAATTTAATTGGTTGTATTTATTGTAATTATGCATCATAGCAAGGTTCTGAGTGACAGAAACATACGTGTACATAATATTAGCTATGTGTTTCCCTCCAGGTCCCTCTCTACTTCCTTCTTCCTCCTCATAGATAATATTTACATTAATGAAGATAACTTCATATATGAACAAAGGATTATTTGACTGTTCCTATCATCAGATTTTCCCTTTAGTATCTTCCCTCATTTATCTGAAATCCTCTCTGTTTCTTGGTATCTCTCTAACTTCCTTATATGAGCAAAAAGAAGCTACTTACATTAGATGTATGCTTAAAATTATAAAAAATAAACATATTTGTAATCATTACACTGTATTCAATATTATTTTATCCCAAGATTTGAAATTCAATTAAAATAAAATTTTTGAGCATATGAATCTGTGATAACCTATTTCAAAACAGGAATTTCAAGAAGTTTTAATTCTGAGTAGAATACATAAAGTGGCATAAAATAAATAGGAATAGTATAAAATTAACTTCCATATTCAATGATAGTGTTTAAATACTAAATCCTTATTCCCTCAGTAGATGTAATGCTTTACCAAAGATAAAATTTGTCATACCATAAAATTCATTGAGTTTTAGGTATTAAATGTGACTCAGAAATAATTCTGCATCTGTGTAAGATCACAGCTGCATTTGGGTAAGGAAAGACTTTGACAGCCGAAAGGTCTGATAAAACATTCTGTAGAGTTTTAAAAAATCACATGCATTAAGGTACTGAAATTTTTTTTAATCAAGTTCCATAAATATGCTATTTTTCTAGCTAATTCTCATCAAAGTTATTTTATTTGTTTTTTTTAATTGTGTATTTGTGTATTATAGTCATACATCTTAATGGGGTACAGGATGTTGGAAGCATACATGCACACATCATGCTATTAGCTCTTACCCAATTCTAGCCCCATTCCCTACCTCTCCCTCCTTGTCATGTTTGGTTTAGGTATTGATTTTGATATGTTTGTTAATATATATCATGTGCATTTGAGAATTTCCCTCAAAAATGAGGTCTGAGAACACTAATTCCCCCCAAATAGTGCATATAAACTACACTGAGCATTTTAATATACAAATGTGATAATCCAGGATGGTGAAGCAGTAAGAAATTTCAGATAGTGATGTTGTAATGTAGATGTTTAATATTGGTGATCTTTTTTCTATTTTCTTCATCTAATTTTTTATTAATATATACAATTTTAAACACTGAATCCTCCACTAATATTTTTCAATACTTAATTCTCTTATTAATCACAATTACCACCTTAATCTATTATTTTTATATTTTACACAGTCCATTAGCAAAAATAGTTAAAAAAAAAAATTTAAAAATTTTTCTTGAGCCAGGCGTGGTGGCGCATGCTTGTAATCCCCACGCTTGGGAGGCTGAGACAGGAGGATCGCACAGGTTCGAAGTCAGCCTCAGCTACTTAGTGAGGCTCTCAGCAACTTAAGTGAGACCCTGTTTCCAAATAAAATATAAAATGGGTCTGGGAGTATAGCCCGGAGGTAGAAAGCCTCTGGGTTCTACCTCCAGTACCACTAATAATAACAATAATAATAATAATAATAATAATAATAATAATAATAATAAATAAATAAAATTTTTCTGTAATTTATTTTCTAGGAGAATATTTGCATAGTAAATTCAAATAATATATCTTACTAAGGTAGAGTGTTAGCTACTGTTATTGAAACAAAGTTGATAATTTTGTAGAGTAGGTAGACAGATAACTATTGATAATTTGATAATGTTATCTCCTTTTTAAGGAAATGTTTTTATTTTTTGTGGAACATATTGAAAATGGCATACATTCAGACTGTGCTTGGTGCCCCCTCACCCCCTACTTCACCTTCCCCCCTCCCAACAATGAGTGTCCAGGTTAATCATGCTATATTCATAAATTTTACACATATTTGGATATAGCTCCTCCATTAATCAAACTCAGCCTTCTTCCCTCCTATCCTTCCATTCTAGCTTTGCTGAGGTTTCCCCTCCATCATCTGGAGTCCCTCTGTTATTGCTTATTATTATAGTCCCTAGTTTGGGCATATTAGAGGAAACATATGTTCCTTCTCTTTCTGTTCTTGACTGATCTCACTTAACATAATGTTCTCCAGATCTTTCCATCTTTTTGAGAATGACATGATTTTGTTCTTCTTTATAGGTGAGTAGAATTCCATTGTGTGTATTTCCCATAATTTTGCAGTCTATTCATCTGTTGATGGAGACCTAGATTGGTTCCATAGTTTGGCTATTACAAATTGTGCTGAACAGGGGTATGCATATGTTACTGTAGTTCTCTGATTTCAACCCTTTTGGGAAGATACCCAGGAGTGGTATAGCTGAATCATATGGTGGATCTAGTTCGAGTTTTTTAAGGAATCTGCACACTGATCTTCATAGTGGCTGAAGTAGATGCAGAATAGCCAAAGCAATCCTCAGCAATAAGATCCAGGCAGGAGGCATCACAATCCTGGACTTCAAATTATACTATAGAACAATAGTAGTAAAAACATCATGGTATTAGAACAACAATAGGAAGACTGACCAGTAGAACAGAATAGAAAATACAAGAAACAAACCCACACACCTATAGTCAATTGATCTTTGACAAAGGGGCCAAACTCATACAGTGGAGAATAGAAAGCCTTTTCAAAAAATGTTGCTGGGAGAACTGGCTATCCATTTGTAGAAAGATGGAACTAAATCCTTATCTCTCACTGTGCACAGGAATCAACTCAAGATGGATCAAAGACTTAGAAATTAGACCAGAGACTATGAACTTACTAGAGGAGGGCATAGGCTTAACACTCCAACAGATAGACACAGGCAGTAACTTTCTCAACAAGACCTCCAAAATACAGGAAATTAAAGCAAGATTTAACAAGTGGAATGGCATCAAACTAAAAAGTTTCTTCTCATCAAAGGAAACCACCAAGAACCTAAGAGAAAGTCTACAAAATGGGAGAAGATCTTTACCAGCCGCCATTCTGATAGAGGGCTAATATCCAGAATATACAAATAGTTCAAAAGACTCTACACTAGCAAAACAACCCAAACAAGAAATGGGCAACTGAACTGAATAGACACTTCACAAAAGAAGAGATACAAATTGCCAATAATACATGAAAAGATTTTCAACATCATTAGCCATCAGGGAGATGCAAATCAAAACTACGCTGAGATTCCATCTAACCTCAATCAGAGTGGCAAGCATAAATAAATCATGTAAAAACAAATGCTGGCAAGGATGTGGGGAAAAAGGAACTCTTACACTGTTGGGAGTGCAAAGTAGTTAAGTACATTTTTATTTACAAAATAAACATACAGCAAAACCAAACATAGAATTTCCATGTTTTGGTAATTCTATAGAGTCAGTTTCATTTCTCTCTTTCTTTCTCTTTTCCTTCTTCTTCTTTATCTTCTTCCTCTTTTCTTCTTTTTATTTATATTTAATCTTTAAACATATATAATTTAAGCTTGAAGAATTGCTTCTAAAGATAATCTGTGAAATTTTAGAATGGTCTTGGTCAAGAAATTACTTGAGAAGTCCAATTCATGTACTATGCATAGAAATAAAATGTTACTATCTTTACTGTTATTTGTAATCATTCTATTTTAAAGGATTGGGACTAAGAAAGTTCAGCTCATTCAATAAGACAAGTTTAAAAACATTAATTTCTAGGTTTTTTCTCTCTTCTTCAGAATAATATCACTTTTCTTTCTCAACTGTATTCTTCACTAAGACCATAAATCTCTAAGACTTTTCAGAATCCTTCTTCAAGAGTCCTTAGAGCCTTCATGAATTATCATGTCTTATAATTTATAAAACAAGTCCAAATAATATTTCTTCACAGAAAGTTTTTCCAAGATAAGTTCAGTCTTGTCAATTAATGCTATTCAATATGGAAGTTTAAGAGAAAAACAGATTTTATGCACCCAAGAAAGTTCTAGTTACGAACTCTGTAAGAGCCTTTTGAATTTTCAGCTCACTTTCATGTCTTCATTGTACCTCCCTTCCTAAATTAGAACAACTACTTGATTTTCAATTTTCTCTTTTTTTATAGATCCAACAAATCAAGAGGTATGTTTACTAAGCTCTCCATCTAAATTAACTTTTGGTTTTATCATGCTCTGTACCCAATTACTTTTTTTGAATTATATTCTTTACAATCCCCCCAAAATAAAGTTTCAGAAAACCTTAGAAGAATAGACACAAGCTGATTATGTAAAGTCAAGCCAGAAACTACTGGGTAATTGGTAAACACAAACATTATTTTTTTAAAACCCCATACTGTAACAGTTTAAGGTCACATAAATTTATTATGGGAGAAAAATAATATTTTATACTCTCATCCCAAAGAAAACTTTATTAAAATGTAAGTGATTTCTCTAGCAGAACTGATCTAAAAGGATTTTCAATCTCTGTGACAATTTCTTCAAATTTATTTCATTACCTTAAATGAAAGAAGTCTCTACAAGAAATAAACTTTAGATAACTATTAAACTTTAGATAACCCAAGTCAAGCCTGGAGAAATTTTCATTCTGGAGATGCCTTGCTATAAGTCAGAAACAGAGAGGCTATCTCTAGAAAAGACATTTGACTCTACCACATATTCATGCAAGATTCTATCTACAAAGATCAAAATAGAGTAAGTTCTGGTCTGGGAGTGAAGCCTGAAGGTTGAAATTCCCTGGGTTGCATCCTCAGTACCACACACACAAAAAAATAGAGTAAGTCATAATTTATCTGAATAAAAATTCATTCTACACACAAAGCTAGAAGTTTACTAAATTTTTTTCACTAATAATAGAAGAAAAACCTGGAGGGAACTTGATGACAGAAGATGTGACAGAGTATAGCTGAGAATGTGTGATTTGTTTTTTTTTTTTTTTTTTTTTTTTTTTTGGTGGTACTGGGGTTCCTGGAAGCCCTTCTACCTCTGGGCTACACTCCCAGACCTATTTTCTGTATTTTTGAAACAGGGTCTCTTAAACCAGCGCGGCTGGCCTCGATCCTCCTGCCTCTGCCTCCCAAGCGCAGGAATTACAAGCGTGCGCCACCACGCCCGGCGAGAATGTGGGATTTGGAAACCTTCTAAAATACTTCTGACATTAAGCGTTTCATGCTTTGGGACAGGTAAAAACAAACATGCAAAAAAGTAATTACACAAAGAAGAAAAATGTAACATATCTACAGTTCTCATATAAGGATTACAGAACGAGCTCAATTTGTCTTGGAGAAGTTTGGCCAAGGACAAGGTATTTAAACAGAATCTAGAATGACAAGGACTGTGGTAACAATTACAGACTAAAGACAGTTTACCAAATGCTGAGCACTAGTACAAATTGGTTTTCAAATTCCAAATCCAAATTATTTTGAAAAATAAGAATTTCCAAGTTTGTGGCCAATTTATATGTAAGTAAAAGGTATTTATAATATTAGTTTACTAATTTTATATTAGCATTCATATATATCAATGAAGAATTGATGTCTTTGGTTATCAGTGGCCACTGCAGACCCCACAACAAATCTACTACTTTTCTAAAATTCAAACTATTGCGTGTGTGTGTGTGTGTGTGTGTGTTACTAGGGATTGAACCCAGGGACATTCTACTTCAGAGCTACATCCCCCAGACTGATTTTTTATTCTTTATTTTGAAACACGGCCTCACTAAGTTGTGGAAGGCCTCACTAAATAGCTGAGTCTGGCCATGAACTGTGATCCTCCTGTCTCAGCCTCCCAAGTGGAAATGGTGTTGGAATTGGGTAAGGGATAATTGGGTGATGTGTACATGTATGCCTATATCATCATTTTTACTCCACTAAGATGAATGACTACAATGCACCAATAAAAAAAAATTTAAAAAGTACTGGGATTACAAGTGTGCACCACCATGACCAGCCCTCAAACAATTTCAATTCTAAAACACATCTGGGCCCGTAAGACCAGTGTTCTGGGGCACAAAGCAATTTAGTAACCTGCCCAAACTTGCAGAGTTAAGAAAAATAAAAAATATAATTATTTTAGATAGAGACAAAGGAAAACTAAGATTTTTTATAGTTGAGGCAGTATAGACTAAAATAGGTAAGAGCTAATATGATGTGTGGTTTAAAAAAAAAAACAGAAACAAGTGGCTTTGGACATCTCTTAATTATGGCAACAACCATGGAAATAGAGGAGTCTAGGAAGCTGCACTGAGCTGAGTCTATGGTGAATCTTTAACTGTGAAATTAGGACCTGATTACTCAAGTGACAAGGTCATAAAAGATTTGGCAAAACAGAGATATAATCTTATTTTTCTAAGAAAATTCAAATGAAAGGAAAAGAATTTATAAACAAAATCTTGGAAATCAGCTGGGTAACTAGTGTAATATTTTAGTTACGACACTCTATTTATTGCATGCAGAGTGAAAAGCACATTAAAATTCTAAGAAATCACCTTGAACCTGCATTAATAGAAATTTAAATCCTGGTAAGACACAGTCTCAGGGGTTTTATGAGAATGGTGTGGTAGTAGGTGGCAACCAGATGATTTGGATTATTAAATTAGATAGATAGTGTACAGATATTCTTAGGCATTACTAGATCAATAGAAGGATATGTCTCTGCTTTTTTAAAAACAATCAAGCAACCCCATACTCTATGCAAGGTTCACTGCTATTTGTTTGTTTTACTGGGGTCTGTTATTCTAGACATCCTTTGTTGTGCACTGACTTTCTAGTTTGTTAAACCTAGTTGCACGAACTTAATCTGCCGTGCTACCACCAAATCACTTCCTTTTGCAAAGTGTCCTTTATTTACTTTTTAAATTTTCATTTAGTTAGTTTCTAATTTGCACCTCTGGTTATATCTTGACTGCAAAAGAAAAAAATATTGATTTACATTGTCAAGGCTGACATTTTTGAGAATGGAAACATTGATGTTTGTAGCATCTGCCAGGCAAGAGATCTTAATAAAAAACATCTTTGATTTAGATCAGTATAGATCAGATACTCTGTTCCCCACTAAAAGAAGACTCATCTTAAGATGTTCTATTCTGTTCTTAAAATGCATCTATTGTACTAATTATAAAAAGATTGAATTAAAATAGTGGTATTTTCCACACTAGAAATACCCATTATTTTTAAAATTAAATTATATAATATTTAAAGATATTTATAAGCAGGAAAATATATTGAAATTAGCACACATTAAAGAAAAAATGCTTGACTTTTTAACTCCATGTCTGATTGGCTGAATTAAGCTCAAGGGATTTTCCAAACAAAGACTTGTACATAAAGTACAATTACTAAACGAACTGCTGGAATCCATTCCAAACTTTAAAAATTATACCAGGTTTAAGCTGGTTCTCTTTTCCCTTAATTTGCTAGACAATAGAATTATCATGGGAAGAAGAAAAATTAATTGTGGATGCCATTCAACTTTTTGATGGAAAATAATCAGTTATTTAAGAAAAGAAAACCAAGTGAATGAGATGATCAATTTTAGGAAGAAAGAGGAGATTTTATAATGTGTACTTCATATTCTTCCAGCTGAAAACTGGGAATACATGAAACTTGGATTTTAAATTAATTGCTTTTTCTTACATTTGCCTGTGCTTTGAAAAGTGAACTGGGTTCTTTGAAGTTCTGCCTTAGTTTAATTAATGTCCTTGTGGTTCCTTGAAGAAATATTTCAAAAGAAAATATAAATGGAAGATATGGCTGGTGAACTCTCTGCCCTAGTGTTTTAAAAAGACAAATGACAGGATGCACTACTTATTAGTGTTCTTAGAAACCTGTCGCTCTGCTTTCTTTTTCTTTTCTTTTTTCTTTTTTTCTTTTTTTGGTGGTACTGGGAGTGGAACCCATGGGCTTTTCTACCTCCAGGCTATACTCCCAGACCTATCTAATACTTTATTTGGAAACAGGGTCTCACTAAGTTGCTGACAACCTCACTAAGCTGCTCAGGCTGGCTTTGAACCTGTGTGATCCTCCTGTCTCAGTCTCCCAAGCTCGGAGATTACAAGCGAGTACCACCATGCCCGGCCTGTTTTCTGTTTTAGCTCCCACCATTCGTATTGACTCTCACACCTGGATTAAGTTTTATACATCTCCCTTTGATTGAAAGCAACCTTTTTGATTTTGTTTATTTAGCAAATAATACTAAATAAGTTCTGTTAAGATTACCAATTTATAGATAAAGGAAGAATGGTAAAGAAAGTAATTGTTTAAGATTAGATAATTAGAAAATGGTAGAGGTTAACTTGAATTTGGGCAATCTGACTCCCATTGGTTTAATAGTTCTCTACTGTTAACTCAGTACATTCTTAAGAGGCAGTAGTAGCTGCTAATACTATTTCTAAAAACTATTTCCGCTAGCCGGCATGATAGCACATGCCTGTAGTCCCAGTACTTGAGAGGCTAAGACAAGAGGGTCACAGGTTTGAAACCAGCAGTGTGAGATAACTCAGCAAGACCCTTGTTCAAAAAAAAAAAAAAAAGAAAGAAAGAAAGAAAAGAAAATAGAGCCTAGAGCCGTGTTTGGTGGTGCATGCTTGTAATCTCAGCATTTGGGAGGATCACCATTCACTGACAGCCTCTTCTACTACTTAATGAGGCCGTTTGCAACTCAGTGAGACCCTGTTTCAAAATAAAGAATAAAAAATAGGGCTGGGGGCGTAGCTCAGAGGTAGAATGTCCCTGTATTCCATCCCTAGTACTGCAAAAGTAAATAAATAAATAAAACAATAAAGTTGAGGGAATAGTTCATGGGTAGAAGATCCCTAGGTTCAATACCCAATAATATACATATAACATATTTTTAAATATATATATACATGCATAATATATTATGTTTATATATTATTATATATACATATATGTATATATACATAGTTATGGTTTAGATTTGAAATATGCTATGTATATATGTGCATGTAATTGAATATAAGCATATAATATATACACATATATATATGTATTTATGTATAAATTTATTTACATACTTTAAATATATATTTAACATGTTGTATATATGTGTATATATACATAGTAATGGTTACTATATATAAATAACTATATGTAACTATATTATAGTAATTACTTATATTCAGAGTAATGGTTCAGATTTGAAATGAACCCAGAGATTTCACCTAGAGTAACAGCCATGTTGGAGGTCAGTGCCTGGGTTAGGAGGACCCCTAGGGTTATGGTGCTGAGGATTATATATTCTTCCTCCACCCTCTATTTCTTGTCTTGTTTCCAGCCTCCATGATTTGAGAGCAGAGCTTTGCTTTCTTCCTCTACTACCCACTGTAATATCCTGAGCTCCATAGACTGGGCTTAACATGGACTGAAACCCTTAAATCCCAAAAACTATGAACAAACAAATTCCTTCTTCTAAGTTGTGTGGTTATTTGTTTTGTATTGCAGCAATGAGAATCTTGACACTCTCTCTCTCTCTCTCTCTCTCTCTCTCTCTCTCTCTCACACACACACACACACACACACACATACATACACACACACACACACACACACACACACACACTTGTTGCTAAAATCATTAGCTCCTACTATATTCAGTTTCTTTCTTTTAAGGGGGAAGAGGAAATGGGTCATGCATTTTATACCTATGTTAATAATATCTAGCAAAATAAATCACCGTACACTTAGTTTTTTCATACTCATACATATATACTTGTTAATAACTAAAGTGGATATTTCTGGTGAATAGCTAAGGAATTTCTTGGTGATGTTGTCACATAGATAGCTAAAGGCAGCACCCATGAATGTCAGAATCATAATACTATTAATTAGAGGGTTGTATTATTAAAACAAGGGTGAAATGCTTCTAGAAAGAAAAGTCTTCTCCTTCACCTTACTCCATAAAAGGTGTTCCAAATCAGTTGCTATCCCAACTCATTATTGCATTTTTGTTGAGTGTTTATTAAATATTAAAAGGCTTTAAACAAATAAATGTATATTTACTTCATAAATGGCAAAATTCTTATTTATGGTAAGAAACACTTTGAATATACTATTCTCAAATGCTCCAAAATGATTGGATATGCACATACACAATTACCTCTTGAAACACAAAATATTACATCACAATATGATACAAAGTGGCCAAAAATAGGTTGGGTATGATTTTTATGCCTCTGTTATTAGTTAGCTAGTTAGTTTATGCTACTGAGGATCTAACCCAGGGGCATTCTATCTTTGAACTACAATCCCAGCCATTTTTATTCTGAAACAGGGTCTTACTAAGTTGCTGATGGTAGCCTCAAACCTGTGATCCTCCTCTCCCAGTACTGGGATTACAGGCTTGTGCCACCATGCCCAGTTACTAGGAACACGAAAGATTCCTCCAACTGGGAATGGAACCCAGCTCATGGCACGTGGAGAGCAGAATCTCAACCTAGATCGCCAGAGAGTATCTGATTTTAAACTTACATTATAAACTAAATTTTCAAATCCTTGGTGATTGTCTTTGTTTGTTTATTTATTTATTTATTTATTTATTTATTTATTTATTTATTTGTGGTACTGGGGATAGAACCCAGGGGCATTCTACCTCAGGGCTACAACTACAGCCTGATTTTTTTTAATTCTTTATTTTGAAACAGGATCTCACTGAGTTATAGAAGGACTCACTAAGTATCTGAGTCTGTCCGCGAACCACAATGCTCTGGTTTCAGCCTCCCTTATGCTGGGATTACAAGCGTGCACCACCATACCAGGCTAGTCTTTGTTTATTATTATTATCTTTTTTAAAGATTGAAAGAAGTTTATTAAAAGATAGAAATACAGAAAATAGAAATATAGCCCCATGCCAAAATGGCATGGTGGGGGGTGACTCGAAATGAATACACCTTTTTTTTTTTTTTTTGGGTGGCACTGGGGGTGGAACCCAGAGGCTTTCTACCTCTGGGCTATACTCCCAGACCTATTTTATATTTTATTTGGAAACAGGGTCTCACTAAGTTGCTGAGAGCCTCACTAAGTAGCTGAGGCTGGCTTTGAACCTGTGCAATCCTCCTGTCTCAGCCTCCCAAGCGCTGGGATTACAAGCTTGTGCCACCACGCCCGAATTATCTTTGTTATTTTAAGGATAAGCTATAACCACAATGATTACAAATTATCACATATATTGATGAACAAAAGTAGCTTCAATGTGATTTCTCTGAAGACTTAAGTTGTAATTAGATGGTATTCAGTAACTAAATCATTTAAAGAGATCCAGAAGCAGCTTTAAGAATCTTTTGATCTCCAAGAAAATGATATGTTTAGAAGGAGAAACCTAATAAGAGCTGTAGATATTTGTTTTATTAGGATCATTAATATAATCATAATCATTAATTCATTCAGTGTATATTTGCTGAGCTATTATCACATGCCATGTCCTGTTCTTCAAAGAAACACAGTAGGGTACCAGATACATTATCAGGGTAGGATTGAAACAGAATATTGGTTAACAGTTTCATTGGATTCTGTTACCTTTCTCAAAAGACTCATAAAGTAATTAAAGGTTTTCCAAAAAGATTTGTGATACATTTTATATTTTTCTTTTAAATAAAACACATGATTAAAAATCATTTTCCTTGGTTAATTTAACCTATTTTTATTTTTTTCATGCTGGTTCATTTCTGTTTAATATTCCCCGCCAAGCCATAATCTTTATGGGGATAGCTATATTTATAAATGTGTTTTTAATAAAGGTACAGGAATGTGTATTCACTACCTAGAAGACAAATGAGAGTTGACTAACAGCTGATTGTAGACTGATTATAATTATTTCAGGAAGGATGTTGATATTACTATGATATCACATGACTTGTTTAATTTTTCTTTACTGTGTAACATTTATTGAGAGTAGCTATTTCATACCCAACAGAAATGTGGATAACAAGGTAGGGTAATTCTGTGACAATTTGTTTTATGTGTGTGGGGATTTATTGGTAATAAAATGAATAAAATTTGAACCATAAAGGATAATGAATATACATATATATTGTCTTGTACATTTATTTTTGTACTGGGGATTAAACCCAGGGCACTCTACCTCTGAATGACAGCCCCAAACCTTTGTGCTTTTTGTTCTGAAACATGATCGCCCTACATTGCTGACTCTAACAGCTAAATTACTGAAGCTGTTATCAAAACTGTGATCCTCCTTTCATAGTGTTCTAAGTACTGGGCTTGCAGGTTTGCAGCACCATGCCTGACTCTATTCTATACATTTTGCATGAATTAATTCTAACAGTTTAACTAACTCATGCTTCCAAATTGAACACTATTTTGTATCAATGGCCAGCAGTAACTATAATGAATAAACCCATTGATAAATTATACTTCTTGCCTTTTTATAGCAAGATAGTTACTATATACAGCACACTTTATGTATTTGTAACATGTTAAAATTGGTTAGGCATATTTGTATGTGTGTATGTGTGTGGCACTGGGGATTGAATTCAGGGGCATTCTATCTCTGAGCTGTACCCCCAGCCCTATTTTACTTTTTTAGTCTGAAACTGGGTCTCACTGATTTGCTGATCACCACACTAAATTCCTGAGGCTGTGATTTTCCTGTCTCAGCCTCCCAAGTCCTAGGATTACAAGCATGCACCACCACGCCCAGCTATGTTAGAAATTTTATGCTTCATCACTATACAGTCAGTCAAAACAAAAGAAAGTAATATTTTGCCGGGCGGGGTGGCGCACGCTTGTAATCCCAGCATTCGGGAGGCTGAGACCTGGAGGATCGCAGTTCGCGGACAGCCTCAGCTACTTAGTGAGGCCCTCTGCAACTCAGTGAGACCTGGTTTCAAAATAAAGAATAAAAAATAGGGCATGGGGTGTAGCTCGGAGGTCAAATGCCTCTGGGTTCCATCCTCAGACCCGCAAAAAAAAAAAGAAAGTCATATTTCATTTTTCTATTATCATAGTTCAATATAAATTCATTTTCTCTCACTAACATAAATACAGAAGAAAAGTGATCACCTATTAATATGTTTATTTTCTATATCAAAACTATGGATAAAGCCAGGAGTGGTGGCATATGCTTGTAATCCTTATGCTTGGGAGGCAAAGACAAGAGGATCGCACAGGTTCAAAGCCAGCCTCATCGGGTTAAGAGACCCTGTTTCCAAATAAAAAATATAAAATAGTTCTGGGCCCAGAGGTAGAAGGGTTCCATCCCCAGTACCACCAATAAAAATGAATAAAAATGTAATAAATGAATGAAAATATGTCATTGTTTCCAAATACAATTATTAACAAAATTCAAATATATTGTTTTCCCCAGAAATCTTTGTACACTCACCCAAAATAACCTGAGATTTAAAGTACTATAGATAATAAACGAATCTCTAGGAATTAAATTTTTGGCAAATATGTATATATGTATCACTAAATTCAGCATATATATGCTTTCAGCAAATATACATATATACATATATATATATGTGTGTGTGTGTATATATATATATATATTTTTTTTTTTTACTTGTGTAACCTCAACAATGCTAGTTCTATGAACTGTAGTTATTTCATCATGAGCATGATTATTTTTGGTAGCAGCTTCAATAAAGCAAAAATAATTAAAAGAAAACAAATGAAGATTGATAGCTAGTATTGTATCTTTAAAATAAAACTGCATTAGCAATACAGCAAGAAAAAACAGGCACGTGATAATTGCTGAGTAAAAAACAATCATACTTCATGTGAAATGTTTGATTATTTCTTCATGAGGAAATGACTATGAAGTTGACATATTTGGTCAAGAATACCTGAGTGGAGGCCCTTTAAAATTATCCTGAAGTAATTCCGCAGTGGTCTCCTTCCTGATCTCTAACTAGTTCTGATTAATTCAATGTAAATAAACTTTGTTTAAAAATTATCTTCTTCTTCTAAGGTGACTCCTTCTGCTGTTTTCAAATCTAAACTATGAACACTACAGAGTAGGATCAGAACAACTCCAGCCATTTTTTATGGGTCAGAAAAGGCCATTTGGCAAGATGACGTTCAAATTTAAAGAAGACAGTACTTCCAAGTCAGCTATATATTTTACAAAGCCAAAGATAGAGAGCATAGTAGTATTACAAACTGGTATTTTTTTAAATACCCACGTTAATATATTTATTCAGAAGCCTTCAGACACTGCGTGTACTTTAAAAATATACATAATAGCTAAGAAAAAATTACAGGGTGAGGGGAAGCATTTCAGAAACTTGGTCTCCTCTTCCCCTTAGATTCAAATACATCTAATTAGGCATAAGCACAGCAGTGGAATTTTATAGTGTCCATCTCATGTCTCAATTTTGAATGGACAGTTTATGAATTCATCTGGGAGGAAAGCACACTGCCAGCTGGTGTCAGAAGTGGAATAATTATCGGGCATTGTATAGTTGTCAAAAATAATAGTAAAGTTTAAGCTTCATTGACCTTGGTCAAATTTGAACTAGTTGTCTAAAAATAAAAATACTAGAAAGTGGTGTTATTGTTTTTAGGATAAATAATACCTTTAAGATGCAACTACCAATAAAACTATAAAAGTAAATTATTTACCATTTTTTGTTGATCAATTTCTAGATTAGGTGGGAATTTTGTAGCATAATAAATATAAATAAAATTGGTTTCTTTCAAAAGTATTTTGAGAAATTTTATTAAGCCATGAATTTTCTCTGGGCCTCTCATATTGGGTTCCATTATTTACCAAGACTATAAAAGTAGGGTGTGGAGATTTCTGTGAAAGTCACAGCTCAGATTTATCAGCTATAGGTCACTAATTATTTCACTATTTGGGATGGGAGAATACGATAACTTTTCCCTCCCAAACTTAATTTATGCATTATGTGAACATAATTATAAAATACATTTTAATATACTATTTAATATTATTTATTTAAACCAGTTGCTTATTAGCAAGTGTGAATAATACCCAGATGACAGTCCAGATTGTTTATCAATACAGCCAATGTAATAAACATATTAATTAGTACTTGGGAAATGCACGTAATAGATGCTAGTAAGTAAACTCAATAGGCCAGTTGAGTAAAAAATTCCAAGTAACTTCATATATAATAAAAATCTTTTCAATTTTTGTTAGTAATGTTTTCGTTTTCTTAGCAGAACAAATCACATTTAATTTGAATGTGATCTCTTGTCCTGTACAATTGTCCAAAAATACCATAGAAAATATAAAGTCTCTCTAAACCTAGTGTCATTATTTTCAAACCAAACTTTATCCCTATTGTCAAAGTATTATCTTATATTCTACTTATATCTTATATGAAATTATGAGGTCAGATGTGTTTAGGAACATTCCAAATCCTCCCATGTAAAAACAACAGCTTGATTACTTTGATTTATAAGAAAAAATATCTGGAATCCAGAAGTTTCAAAAATAAGTCAATCATCAAGTTAAAAAATTATATTTTGACCATCCAGTAATTATGGATACACGTATATTACAACAAAAATAGAAAAATAATCATTAAAAGTGTGAATATTTCAGAAATATTTATCATATATGTACTTAGGATAATCCATATTAATATTTTCAAGAGAATAATGTCCTTAATAACTTAGAAATACTGAGTCTTATTTTTGCACAGCTCAAATATGCACAAGTTTCACTTAACATGGGGCCACTTGAAGCACATTCTGCCTGTAATGCTTTAATTAAAACAATCATATTTCAACTATTATGAAAACTGACTACTAAATATTTGTAGTGCTAGAACGACATTTTAAAACTATGTAAACTAGGAGTGGCAGTGCACATCTGTAATGCCAGTACTTGACAGCATGAGACAGAAGGATCATAAGTTCAAAACCAGCCTCAGCAACTTGATGAGCCCCTCAGAAATTTAGTGAGACCCTGTTTCAGAAATTTAGTGAGACCCTGTTTCAGAATTTTAAAAAATAAAATAGGAATGGGGTTGAAGCTCAGAGGTAGAATACCCCTGGGTTTAATCCCCAGTATATAACACAAAAAATATGTAAAACAATAACTTAAAACAACAAGAGTATAATAAAGTAGAATTAATGAATAAATTATGGCATAAGTATATAAAGAAATACAACAAAGTAATTAAAGAAAGCAACCTAGTGACATGTGCAATATTGCACAAGAGAGGCCTCTGTGGTACTGGAAATTTCTATAGTTTGATACCAGAGATGATAACATATATGCACACACATGATTACATATATACACATGAATAAAACATTCATCTTTCTGTATTCTTAAGAATTGTGTATGTTAAATATAAACATTTAAGGGCAAGCTTTTGGGCCAAATTTAATGTGTGTGTATATATATATATATATATATTTAGTGTTTTCAATATATATCAAATTTAGTGTTTTAATATATATCAATTAAATTAAATTCCCTTCTGTTATGTTCCTGTACTGTTAAACTTTTAAAAATTCTAACTGTATGCAAATGACATTTAATCATAAAAGCTTCATGTAGAGAAAGAAGCATAAAACTATAAGGAAGGTCTGTGGTCAAAGTCAACACTCCAAGCATGAATGTTGTTACCATGAGCAGAAAGGTAATTTTTATTCTGTAAGTCACCATTTTTCCTGTATAAAATAAGGGATTTAGTTAGGCAAGTTAGAGAAATAATATTCAATCATCACAGCTCTATGATCAAAAGTCAAATGGGTGAGAGCTTAAAAACTTATTTTGAACCAAATTATTCAGTATTCATCAAGCTATTTTGAATTACAATAGCCAGCATTACATAAAACAATAAAAAAATAAGCAGCTTCACAAGATGTACTTAATGCCATGTCCTCATTTATGTTTTAGTTTAGTTCTATCAACAGAGGTTGAAATCTAGTTTTTAACACAGATGCCAACGACTGATCTGTAACAGAGTTCAAGTTTCATTTTACACAAGCATGTGATATGAACAAACTGCATTTTAAAGTAAACAGACACTGTGGCCTAGTGGGAAACACCTGTTTTAGAGAAGTTAAATACTTTAGGCACTATTTTGAAGATTTGCTTCAGTGAGACTCCATATAATAGATTACAACATTGGATAGTGAAGGGGCCATAGTGAAAATTCTCTAACTCTTGTATCTCTTCATCTATGAATACATATGTATAATTTTTGCAACCTTTTACAAGATATTATCCTCTACTTTACCATTTTATGGCTTTTATTATTTGAAGCTACTAATGTGTATGGGAATCTGACATTATAAATGCAATCCTATCCTATTATGTGAGAGACTAGTACAGGGGGATCACAAGTTCAAGTCCAGTCTCAAGAACTAAGAATAAAAAATAGGTCTCAGCATTTAACACAGATTGAACCCCTGAGTTCAAACCCCAGTACCACAAAAATAAATGTAAATATAATAGGGTGAGGAACACAGCTAAGAGGTAGAATGCCCCTGGTTTCAATCCCTAGGAAAGGCCAATCCCTAGTGATGGCAGGCAGGTGGGCAGGCAGGAAGGTGGGTAGGAAGGAAGGAAGGAAAGAAAAAGAAAGAAAAGGAAAGGAGGGAAGGAAGGGTTGGTGGAAAAGTAGAAAGGCAAGAAGGCACACAATTCTTGTCCACAAATATTATCACATACATATTTTTTCTGGAGAAACAATGCTTGTGGAATAAAATTATTGGTCACTAATTATTGATTAACTTAGAATAATACTTAAGTGCTTCATGAAGCTTACCATATACAAGGAACTGCATCCCCCACTATTCTCTATCTGTAGGTGATTTCAATATTTTTAGATCTCTGCTTTTTCAATTATTGGAGAGAGAGAAGGAGAAGAGAGAGAGAGAGAGAGAGAGAGAGAGAGAGAGAGAGAGAGAGAGAGAGAGAGAGAGAGAGAGAAAGAATAAGGTCAAAGAAAGAGAGTGAAAGGTACGGAGGTATATTTTACCCTATAAAATCCACAAGTATCACAATGATAATTTGCTTTTCTAAGAGATTACTGAAAGAATTTCAAAAATTTGACCTTGAAACAACTTGGATCTTAAAGTAAAAAAAAATCATGACATATATAAAGAGACAGAGGATGTTTGCACCATGACGTACCATGACACAAGTCCAAATCCTGACATCAACACTAGCCCTGGAACTCAGAGAAAAGTAATTAAGCACTTGGAGCTTCCCATCTGTACAACACATCTCCCTTTCGTGATTATTTAGAGGGTTAGGTGAGATGAAATCTATGAAACTCTCCACAGAGAGTCTGAACAAATGCATCCATGATTGGCCAGTATAATACTTGCAAGGTCAGGGGTCAATCACTTGAAAGAATGTTGCAGACAGGCTAGATAAAGGAGTCCGTCATCATATTCATAACCAATGAGTCACTTTTCTAATTACTTCCAAGGTCAAATTCTTGAAATTTTTTAATAATACTCTTAGAAAAGCAAATCATTGTTGAAATACAAATGGGTTGATTATGATACATCTCTGGGCTTATTAGGGTCATAGCTCTTTTATTCTCTAGTCCAATACAACCCCCCACCTTCTATTTGCCTTCTCCATTTAAACATCCACTTGCCTTCCCAGAAGAGTTTTAGAAAACATTAACTTTTCTAAGGTTTTGAAGTCTATTTTAAGACCAAAGGAACTTGGTCAAAAATAGGTTTTCACAAAATGCAATCATATTAATGATGGTAGCTTATCACTATTGGGCATCATAGTGCCCAAATAGAATATATAAATTGTAAAAAGTTGTTTTTCTAGAAATATAGGTTCATGGTTGGTATAACGTGGATAAGCATCCACCAAAGGTCCATGTGTTAGATGTTTGGTCCCAAGGGTGGCACAATTGGGAGGAAATATAGAATCTTCAGAGGTTAAGGTCTAGATGGAAGTCCTTAGGTTATTTTTTAATGTGTCCTTGAAGGGACTATGAGACTTCATGGCCTCTGAGGTAAATTTACTCAACCATACACCCCTTCCCCGATTTTCAGCCTAACTACAGGCCCAAAACAAAGAAAAGAATGGATTCTATACTGCGATTTCTAAAACCATGAGCCAAAATAAGCCATTTTTACTTTCTAATTTAATTAGTTCAGGTATTTTGTTATAGTAATGAGAAGCTGAGTAACACAATGGTCATTGCTTATAATCTGATCTGCAGAACCATTTAAAGAGACTTCTATATTTTTACTAAATAATTTACATCTTAATATTTTTCTTAATATTTGGCAAAGAAACCATAATAGTATCTCTCTACTTCTTCCCCCACCTCACACATACCATTTAGTGAACAGGCACATATATACTCTTTTTTCAGGTATATCCAAATAATTTTTATGTTGTCAGGAAAAATTTGAGTGTCATAAAGATTCAGAGTGAATCTACATACACACTAATCAATTCTATAAACTTGCTATATGATTTGGTCGATTGTAATTTCCAATACTTTAATGATTCTGCTGCCCCCTCAATTGAAATTGTCTATGGTAGTCATAAGCACTAATTCCTTCATCGAGTAAACCTAGTAATGATACTTCCAATCCAATTTAAAAACCATTAAAATGTAGTGACTTTTAAACCCATTACAATTTAGCTTATTTCTGTAAAATTCAGTTTAGAAGAAAGCAGCTGTGCACTGAACATCTGGAAATTACTTTTAATTGCAGTTTTCTCAAGTGAGACAGGAGACACTCTACCTGTGATGCTATTTGTATACCTAAGCCCCACAAATGCTAGGAAATATTTCTGCTTTATACACAATTTAGGGCTACACAACCTCATCTCACTTTTAATCTAGACTTTTATGGGTTTGAGTTGCTACAAATTTGATCTTGAATAGACTTTAAGATTGAAAATGGAAATGGTAAGGTATTTTATTTACTTATTTAAAGTGGAAAAAAATTCATAGACTAGGTTCATGTTGAAAGTTGAATTTAGGTGAATACTATTACATTTAATGATTTGGATTGAAAATCAAAACAAATTCCAATATGAGGTAGCCTAAGAGCTTACTTTTTATCTATTTTTTATTTTATTTTATTTTTATTTGTTCAATAAATCAAGCCTTGGTCTCCAGTCAGGCATTTTGAACTACTGATTACTAAAATCGATTACTGCCTTCTAGTAACAAATACAGTTTCCAAATTAAATTTGTTGGCACAAAAATATGTCAATAGAAAGTGGTATCACTCTATAAATATTCTAAACTGATTATAACTGTTTTGTCTGCCAAAAGTAAAAATCAGTCTTTGTTTCTGTATCATCATTGATTCATTTCCTGACAACTGAAGATGTTTTAGAAAAGCTAAATCACATTTCAGTACAAATTCTCCATGCACCAACCTTTTTGAATGCCAAGCTATCTGAACACCTTAAATTGGCTATTGATTTAGGGGAAAAAATCTCTCTCTAGAGAATATTTACAAATGGACTCTAGGAATTGAGAATAAAATACATGTGATCAGGTTAGAATACCACAGAACAGGCAATAGCAATATACATACAATTTCTAAAATTGTTGCACTAGCAGAAAAGACACATCTAGATCATTCTATGAGGAATGCAATTGAAATTCTTAAATTTAAAGCTTTTAGTGCTTAGAATATAGCTCAGCAGTAGAATGCTAGCCCACCATGCAGGGAACTCTGAATTTGATCTGCAGCACCACACACAGACAAAAAGTAATCTTTTCAAAAGGCAATTTGTAACAGAGCATAGTGTGGCTCACGCCTGTAATCCCAATACTTCGGAGGCTGAAACAAGAGACTGCAGGCTTGAGGCCATCCTCAGCAATTTAGCAAGGGCCTTAGCAAATTGGCAAGGCATTCATTAAGATATAAAAGTTGATCATCAAGCCAAACACAAGAAGGAGGGAGGGGAAAGGGAATGGGGTGGGAAATGGGGAAGGGCTAAATGAGTGATGTGTGCATGTATGCCTCTACCATCTTGTACCCCATTAAGAGGTATGACTACAATGCACCAATAAAAAAAAAAATTAAATTTTTAAATTTTAAAGGCCAGGCGTGGTGGTGCATGCTTGTAATCCCAGCGCTTGGGAGGCTGAGACAGGAGGATCGCACAAGTTTGAAGTCAGCCTCAGCTACTGAGTGAGGCTCTCAGCAACTTAGTGAGACCCTGTTTCCAAATAAAATATAAAATAGGACTGGGAGTATAGCCCGAAAGTAGAAAAGCCCCTGGGTTCCACTTCCAGTACCACCAAAAAAAAAAAAACAAAAATTTAAAAGACAAAATAGAGTATGGGGACATAGTTCAAAGATAGAATTCCCCTGAGTTCAATCCCCAGCAACACACACACACACACACACACACACACACACACACACACACATTTGTGCATGACATTGCAAAGTGGAATTAGAATAAAGGCAATCTGACGAGTTATATTTTAAAATAAGTGCTTCTATTATGGTTTAAATACTTTTGACACACCAAATATATTGACATATACTACTCTGAAAACAAAAGAAAACACAGTAAATATTAACTCAGAACTAGGACAGTTATGTTCCATAAATTTAAGAATTTTTTTTATACACAACTGTTAATTCTTTTGGAAAGTACCCAGTTTGGGGCAAAAGGAAGAACTACTTGTCTTTGCTATGGCTGAGTTAGCTTGGTTATTATTCTGATTCGGCCAACTGAATGAACTGACCTATTCAAACTGTGAATTTGGAAAATCATTCTACATAAAATAACACTGTTTCTGCCAAAGAAACCCCATCACAGACTCTCCAGAGAATAAGAATGGGTGTGTTCTTCTCTTACTCTTCTTTTTCTGTAGAAACCACTGGAACTAGTTATATATATATGTATCACTGATTATTGCAGAGGCCTGAAACACCATAGACTGGTGTTTCACTACAGACTGGTCCAACCTCATATATTTGCCACTTTTCCAGCACTTCTTCAGTGAAGAGTAAATAAAGGCCTATCTCAGAGCCTACTGGGCATCTTAGGTATTCCAGTATGTTGTTTATAGAATATCAAGTTGTAATTAATTGCCATAAAAATACACCATGCCATTAATTTCAATCTTAATTTCTGCTTTAGTTTTTAAACTGGAGTCCACAGAAAGCCCATGTATTCTTCACATGTATATAAACATTCAAGTAAGACAATCACTCCCTTCAGAATTTCTTGAAAGAGTACAAAAGCTTATAGTCACAGGAAAAAAAATGAAAATATTTTTGAGCATTTCACCCATAGGTATTGACCCTGTGAGTGAGAGAAATGGAAAAAAAAACTAAAGTGAAATATTATATAATATTTTGACACCAGCAAAGAGAAGGTAATGATAAATTCAGCAAATATTCATTATGTAAGCAGAGGAAGACAAATTTTTTTATGAATTAGTAAATTTTTAAACTTAGTCATAAGCAAACACTTAGTGTCACTAAACACACATGTCAATCACACTAATTTATGCTGAATATTTCAGTGTTTAAACAGTTCAAATCAGCAGATTTGGTGTGATCTTTTATACTGATTCATATATTGACTCTCAACAAGAAACTTGAAAATTTTTTCAAGACTAATATAAAATATCTATAAACTTAGAGGAAATCACTATGCTTTCTAACATAATACCCACAAGACAGATGTCTCAAAAATATAGTTCAACAAAAACACCTGAACATACAAATAAGAAACACTAAAACCAAATCTCAGAATGAAAAGAGGATCCTTTCTTTATCTATTCATCTTGACTTTGAGAGATTATATAGCTTGAACTAGCTAATCATTATTTAAATATATAATAGGTGAGGTTAATTATAAAATGAATTCTATAATATTTAAAATGATATTAAAACCATAGTTACCTTATGATAATTTAAAACCTAAGCCAATCTAAGGTTAAAAAAAATGCAACAAGTATAAATCAACCCTTTGTTTACTTGAATAAGACAAAACCAGAGGCCTTTATTCTTTTTACTCAATATTAAGAGTATTTAGGCCATAACATTTCAAATTATCTAACTATTTAGTCTATAGTTCTACATCAGCTGCTTGGAAATATGGTAAGTGCTCATCTAATAAAAGAATAAATTATTGCAGTTAATTTTATGAAAAAAAATCTGACAAATCCAATCCATATTATAAATAACTTTGTAATATTTTAAGATTATGTTAATGAACTGACAAAATAGTATTATCAGCATCTTATAGGCAATATATAACCCTTTTCTTTCAACACATCTTTCTCTAAAATTACAAAGGTTGGGATCTCCGTGTGCTTTTCTTATCTACTTTTGTTACTACAAATTCAAAATCATCTTGACTATACAAATCTTTTATGGCTGAGGTAACTGTAGTTGTGCCAAAATTTAATAATGATGTTCAATCTTATGTAGTAATGAACCTATTTCATATCTGAAACATAGACCATTTAGAGCAGAGCACTTCAGTGAAATGAGAGATGCTGACCTAAAATACCTTCTTGTAAACATTTCTCATACATTAAAAGTTAATTGTAGATAAAATATCACAGTATTAAAGATCGCTTTTTGACACAGAGAAAAATACAATCTTATAGTTAATTATTTATTGTCTCTTTTAATTGGGGGAAAGAAAGTATTTTATGTGCCTGTTGCATAACTGAAATAAACAAAAACGCTGTCACACTTAAATGTTTAAGGTCCATCATTTAAATTAACATCTACAAAATGATGTTAACATTTTCTGAAGACTGAAGTTTTCATTTTGTAAAATGAACTTGGTTTTGATATTGGAAAAATGATAGAAACATTATTTAACATTATTAAGCTATTTTTCACAAAGAGAATAAATTCAACAAAATACAGAAATATTTTTCTCGTTCTAAGTAACTGCTTTTCTGATTGTTTTTAAAAATGTTAACAAAGAACATGTAATCAATGTTTTGTATATATATTCCATAAAAAATTAGCTAATAATTCTTCCCCAAGGGCTACATGATAGAAATCTTGTTACAACTTATTGCCATACCAAATGAAAGTAATTTCTTAAATATTTTAATAAAGAATATAATTGAAATTGTTCTTAATCCTTAATTATTTCTACTTTGACTCAAAAGTATTTGTCAGTAATCATGTGTAGACTTAAGTTTCTTCTGGACTCACAAACTAATATATCTGTGTATTCTAAAAGTTCAGTATTTAATTGTGTTTTCTTTGCTATGGTCTATAATTAACAAAAAACTACAATTTTCAGTTGAAACATTTTTCAGTAAAATTTAGGGAAATATTATGGCAGTTTCAATTGCTGATTAAAATAATTTATTTAAAAAATAAAAATAAAAGCATATGAGAGCTAAATTTAGAAAAAAAAACAATTTAAAAATTATTAGTTTAGGTGTGAATTGTGCTGAGCAAGACAGCTCTCTTATTTTTCTTATACCTGTTTGTCTGTGTTATCTAGAATTTGAAATATCCATGTACATTAATTTCTTTTGTAATTAAACAGTAAGGAAATATGAAGTGAGAATTCAACTGTGAACTTAGATAAATGAAGAATTATCCAGATAAATTTCTATAGATATTTATAACTTCTATGGATTTTAATGTTGAGTAATATAATTTTAAGCATTCCATGCCTCAATTCAATTAATAGCATGTATACAGTATTAAAATTCAGTCCACAATTAAATGAAAAATATACATAGAATAAATTTATATAAATACACATAAATTGACCTGGAAGGAATCAAGATGCATTTTCTAATCTTTGAAGTTCATTTTCACTTTTTTCTATGATTCACATTAGCACTGTTCTGCATTGTGTAAAGGAAAGAGAGTCTTAAATATCGAATAAGCATACCTGTTAAGACAGTGCTTAGCAAGGTTTCTCTTACAGGATAGTACATTTTGTTTTCATCAGTATGTTAAAGAGAAACTTGACTATTTTAAAATATAAGGTAAAACTGTACTATAGGTTACTATATAAGCATAAAAGGAAAATTCATATTAAAATAGTGATACTAAGATTTCTTTTAAAAGGACAGAGTAACTGAAATTTTACTTTCCTACTTTGAATTACTCTGCAGTATACCTACTTTTAATTCTAAAGATAGTGCTCAAAATAGCTATGTATTCCAATTTGTCAATTTAACTCTTAAAACATTGTTGAATAAAAATATATTGATTTGCATAACAAAATACAGTCATAATAATATCAAAATTAATAATCATTCAAAAAATGAGTTATAAGTGACTCTGGGCTTTAGAATTTCTTTTATGAAATATCTTTTTATTGAAAGACAGCAATTAAATATAAGTATCCAAAGTTATTCAGCCACGTTTACAAATATAACATTTCTATTAAGACATTTGCTGGAAATAATAACAAAGTGTCAAATAGTTGTTCAAAATTATAAAACAAATGTCAACATTTTTTATAAAAATCTCAAATGCCACGGCATTTTACTACAAACAAAACTCTAAGAAGATGTAAAGCTTAATCTTGCCCATAATGAAACTTCTAGAAAACTTCATTACTTACTGTTCACTGAGTATTACTTACAGAAATTAAAAGTTTTAAGAATTCATCTGTTATTTCTCCCGGAGGGTTCTGGAAAAAAAAAAATCTTTTCACACCGTGTACTTCTCAATGAAATGATCACTCCTACTCTGGTCTGCTGAGAAAAACAAAAAAATCGGTAACCCTTCTTCTTAAGGTTGTTCTTGCTCTCACGTATTTTAGGGGGCAGCAAGCAAGGAATTCATAATGATAAAAGCAACAATGTGAGAAAAATTTAAGCGCTTGTTTCATATTTGCTGCATAAAGTCATTTTGACATGCCTACACAACTAGTTGTGGCAGCTTTTAGACATGATTTCTAATATAAAAAAAAAAAATTGCTCCAGGTTCTTTAGAGAAAGCTTGCCGCTGGGAAGTTGATTTTGGCCAAGTGCCAAAATCATGTGCAAAGGGGCCTCATTACGGATTCATGGCAGCCTTCAGCACTAACAAAAAATGTGACCCAACAAGCTACATCAGCGACTAAAATTAAAAAGTAAGAGACAAAGACAACTTGCTTAATATTCTCTCCAAAGCAACATTAAACTTTTTTTTTTGGTAATTAAACCCTTGTTAGTCTAATGCAGTGTTCCTCTGTCCTCAAATGATTGTACAATTACTCTTTAAAACTTGTCAATTTCCCTTCTAAATAACACTTTCTTTCTGAGACAGTGTACAAAGATTTCGCTCCATAATAAAACTCAATATCCACTGTAATCGGTCCAAGAGCAGAACACAGAATCGTAAAAATGCAGACTACAGTATTTAAGATTTAAACAAACAAACAAAAAATAAGCAAACAATAGCCTATTTTAAACTTCTGTAGAAGTGAACGTGCAACCCTCTAAACTCACATCCAGGGCGATTAACCGGTTCCACTGCCAAACTTTACCCCCCGAAAAGGTGATTTGATATGTAGCCTTACCTAGATGTCTTCTGGTTTTCTGCAGATCAAAAAGTTTCCTGCCTAAGCACACAGATATTCTTTCACAAACCATAAAGGCCCTTTTATGAATCCAGTACTGTAACAGGCTTACTTTCCACACCACATTGAGAGCCCAGTGTGTCAGCTCTCAAGATAAAATACATTGCTAATACACAATTAGTGGGAGAGGTTGTCTACTGAAGAATTTATCTTAACGAAAGAAGGGGGGGGGGGGAAAAGCTTTCTTTTTCTCTGAAAAAAAAAGCAAAGAGGGTGCGGTCAGATGTTAGGTTTTGCCTGAGAAAAGGGCCCTACTCGGCACTAGTACCTAAATACTAGCAGAAGCTGCCTGGGAAGGGAGCCAATGGAAGGACTTTGTTTGACCCAGCTGCCAATCTCCCCTGAAGCCGTGCGCCAGACTAAACACTCACACTATTTTAACTCAAATCAGGCTACAGCAGCTGTTTGCTTTCCGGCTCTGAGCTCTGCACCCACTAAGGCCTGTGTAGTTCACCCGCGAGCTTTGCTAGCTGCCTGGCTAAAATCTGTTCTAGGGTGGTATTTGTCATTGGAGAGAAAATTTTAACCCTATTCCTCATGGCAAAGATGGTTCGTTTGTTGTTCTGCATTGGGATCTGGGAATTCACGGGCAATCGTACATCTCTTGAAAGAAATAATATATTTTATATCATTAAGATCTGAGATTTGAATGTTACAAGGGTTCCTACATTTCTTTGAAATTATATCTCAAACTCTTACATTCAAATTAACACTAGAATATCTTGTGTGTGCAGCAATAACAAGGCCCCCATACTATACTATACTATAATATACTAAACGTCTAAGAACAAAGATGGCACCCATTTGCGCCAATCCTCGGACCTCTGACCACAGCAAGATGGAAAGTTGGCATCACAGGAACAGAGGCTCACATCATTCTAAGGAGTTAGTGATGTTTCTTCAGTCCCCTGGAAAGTTTCTTCAGAAGCAACATCTAAGCACACAAAACGTTTGTTTTTCTTATATGAAAGGGCACCCATTGACACAATTTACCTTCTTTAAATTTCAAAACCTCTTTAATGATTAGCTTGGGTATAGAAAGCACATTTTGAATAACAAAACATTAAAATCTACCCATCAGTAGCACAAAATAAAAAAGAAACTAGAAAAATATTAGTCAGAAGAAGGACAATTTAGGTAATAATAAAAATTATCTAATGGTAATAGGGAAAAGAGATCTAATCATTAAGGCTGTGTGTATATATGTTACTATGGATTGAATGCAGAGGCAGTCTACATCTGAGCTACACCCCCAGCACTATTTCATTTTATTTTTCTTTTGATACAGAGTCTCACAACATTGCTGAGAGCCCTGCTAAGTTGCTGAGTCTGACCTAGAACCTACAACCCTCATGTCTCAGCCTCCCAAGAACTGAGATTACAAGCATGCATCATCACACCTGGCTTGATAATTAAGATATTATTGTACAACAAATAGGAGTCAAACAATGTACATGTGGAGAAAAAGTATCAATGAGTTATTCAACACGTGGAAGAGAGAAAAGGCAAGAGGAGTGTGGAAACATGAATTATAATCAAGCATTTTTACTCCAGACCAAATGCCTTCATATTGGAAAATGATGGTGAGGAGGGCTAGCATGTTTTTATTCAGGGAAGTTTCTGTTGGTCCTTTGGGAAGAAATAGACTTTTAGCTTTTTTAATATAACTAACATTAATCTGGTCATGATAAGCAAAACTGAAATGTTTTTGAAACTCTTTAAAAGTATGTCTGGGATTTTTTCCAGAAAGTTGTTTTTTCTGCTGCAAGCAGAGTTTACTTTGTTTCTACTCTTGCCCCAAATGAGAAGTCTGTTTGCTTATCTTAGAAACTGGAGATCTAAATTACATAAATTGTAATTTTATAATAAAATATTATTTCCTCAGCTCAGAAAGTCAAGATGGTAATAGAGACAATGAACTATTAGGTATTTATTTTTTACACTATTCATTAAAAAATGCATACCGTGAAGATGTTGCATACCAGGTGAATTACTATCTATCCTTCTTCTGAAAGTGATTCATATGGGTGAATAAATCCAAAAGATTCCCTTTGGATCTGGCTTCAAATGCAACAGGATAGACTTTGGTACTCACAGTTCTTATGGAATAAAATAAAATGCAGGGAAATGGCTTCTTTTGTGCCCTTTTATTTCAATCCAAGAAAAATATTCAACCTGCTTTTAAAATCGGTCTATTATGGTTCCCCAAATTAGCCCCCACTAACACCCATTGTTGCTACATATAGGTTTGCAGTAGCTAGAGAATGGCAGCAGTCTGGTAGTAACTTTTGATCATCTTAGTAATTACGTCCCTTATACTGCTTTCCTGTCTTGTCCTTAGACATCCCGTGCACAATAGCAGTTAGCTCACATCTTGTATGTTAGGACTGAATTGTGTCCTCCCCAGAATTAGATGTTGAAGTCCTTTCTTCCATATCTCATAATGTGACTGTATCCACAGAGAGGGTTTTTATAAAAAGGAAATTAAATTCAAGAGATCATTTGGGTGGACCCTAATCCAATATAACTGGTATTTTTACGAGAAGAGGAGAGGAGGAGCCATACACCAGGGATGACTATGGTACAGGAAGCCATTTGCCATATAAAGCAGAGGGAGGGTTCAGAAGAAACTAGCCGGGCCACTTGGTTTTGGAGTTCAAGCCTCCAGAATTGTTAAAAAAAAAATAAATGTCTATTGTTATTTGTAGTAAGCCTACATAATGGCTAACTTTAAAGAGGTGAGGTATTGTTCTATTATAATTCATTGCTATATACAACTGTTCCTATATTGAAATATTCATTTTTGTCCAAGAGAACATGTAATTTATGGAAAATGTATACTGTATTGACTTTTTCCAGAAAAAAGAGATACAAATATATATGCTAGTTTTATATAAAGCAAATGGTAAAATTTAGTATGAAGAAAATATAACACAATGTTAACATCTTTCAAACTTTCTGTTTTCATGTTGTGAATAGGAATCTCGTGTTTATTCAGTAAGTAACAAAATAATATGTTTAGTTAATATGTATAGACTTTAAGTAATTGTAGGTTAGCTTTTTATTAGGATAATCAAAAATGGTAGTGAGACTTTTGGTTTTGAAAGATAGTTTGATGCATTCATATTTTATAATTAAGATCTGGTGCTAGAAAATACTTTATAAAATAGCTAGAAATAAAGAAGTCTAGTCTTCAGACAGAGAAGGTTCCCATAACTCAAGAAAAAGTAAAAGATTTTAAGAATGAAAGAAAAAATGTGTCTTGCAAGTGAGTCTAGATAAAGTCACATGAAGTAAGAAAAGGTGGTCAAAGATAAAGCATGTTAGAGGTTTAATCAAAATATATACCCCAAGGAAAATCAGTCATGGAGTTGGAAGTCGTCAGATAGAGATGAGAAATGCAGAGCAGTAGAAATGTTTTGCTACTTATGTGGTAGGCCAACGTAAGGTGGTCCCTAAGACTTCTATGCCCAGGAATACACTAACGTACTGTCCAAAGAGATTAGCTAAAACCTAAATGTGATGAGATAGTTGTTTTGTTGTAAGAATGAGTGAGATTTCCATGTCAAGTTATTAGAGTTAGAAGGAGGCCAATAGAAAAGTAATACACCTGTCCAGAAGAGGTTAGTAAAGAATAATACACATCACCATTGCAATGTTCTTTTACATATAACAATTCCCCCACTTGACACACATATGTGAGCATTCATTCATTTATTTTTTGATTTACCTAACTCCTCAAAAATTAAACTCAATTCTTATCTTTGGTGGAGCAACTGGGCTAATTGTTGTATGGTATAAAAAACATAACACTTGTCCCCATGTTGTTGATAAATTAGGAAGCAGATTTGAGAGCAATACCTGAGTTCTAAAGAAAATGACACTGTGTTTGTTAAATACTTTAGAATGTTGAGGCATTAACATCCAGAGGTGTTTTTTTTTAAGTGATAGAATATTAGGATGATATTAACAAATTTGGACAATATTAACAAATATCCAAATACAGCAAATTACTATAAATGGTACTATCATAAAATTTTATATTTTGTTACACTGTGTCTATATAATGTCAATCCTAACACACTTAAATAAATTACTACTTATGTAAAATCATGATTGTTAGCTTATTTATGTAAACAGCTTCCTTATTTCCCATGCTACATAAGACAAAAAGGTCAGTATCTCTTGAAATTCTAACATTTTAAAATAAAATCCAAGATAATATATTTGTGCATAAAGACACATTATTACTCCACAGTACACTATAGTGGCTTTTTCTTTAAGGAAGGTATATTAATAAATATAGTATACTGAACACCTGTTTTTAGTAAGATGTTTTAAATACTTGTTTCTTAGTGAAACTACCCCCAAACAGTTGAGAAATAATTCCAAATAAATGTTAAATATAAGCTTAATATAATCATAAGCAACTGAAATTGTCATAAAAATAATCTTAAGTGATGGAATAAATTATTTTTCACAAAGATCAGAGGCAAAGAATTAAAATAAAATGTAATATATAAAAGAACTGGGAAAAATCCTACTAATTTTTACCTGAAAAAGCAAATGTAATTACACACAGAAATATAAACACATATAAAAATTACTTTGAAATAAAGAAGACATATGCTCTATTAATCTGATTTTTAAAAAGCCTCACGTTCTTAGTATGAGATTTATTTTTTAACCATTGCCTGTCTCATTCCACTTTTTAGTGGATTTAGTGGATAACTTCTTTTTATGGAATCTCTGAATAAAATTTTATAATTTATTAATTACATTTGTTCTTTTCAGAACTAAGAACAATCTAAATATAGAAAAATTTTATTAATAACCATATATCTATAAATAAATTAATGACTTTTTAATAATCTTCCACCCCCTCAATAAAGTCACCAGACTCAATGTATAAGGAATAAATCATACCAATTCTCCTTAACCTCTTCCAAAAATATAAAAGCAGAGAGATACTTCTGTTCACCGGTGAAGTCAAAATAGTGCCAAAACTAGATAAATTACAGGAAAAGCAATTTATAGACCTATAATCTTTTAAGAATACCCAAAGTCCTCTATAAAATATTTGAAAGTAAAATTCAACAACGTATAAATTAATTTTATTTTGAGGGCAATCAGTATTTATTCCATGTATGCACGGCTAGCTCAACATTTGCAAATAAATCAAGGTAATTCAGCTATTTAGGGAAGTACTTGAAAATTTAGTGAGAGCCTTTTTCAAAATAAAGAATAAACTTATAGGAAAATGTATGGAACTGGAGAACAAGTGAGATTAGTCAGCCACAAAAAATAAGAAATCAGATGCTCTCCCTAATACACGAAAGCTAGGGGAAAAATGGGTCATAGGAAGAACTCGAGACCAAGAAGGAAATACTACATATGGCAAAATAAGGTGACCTAACTGAAGGGGAACTGGAGGGGGAAGAGGGAAATTCCCTAATGTACATGATGTACATTTACAAACATATCGAAGTTGGTCACTAAGCCAAATATGAGAAGGAGGGAGGGGAAGAAATGGGGCGGGAATTGGGTAACAGCTAACTGGGTGGGTTATGTGTGCATGTATGCCTCTACCATCTTGTACTCCACAAAGATGTATGACTACAATGCATCAACAAAAAATTTAAAAATAATAAAGAATAAAAATACTGCTGGGAATATAGCTCAGAGGTAGAACGCCCCTGGCTTCAATCCCCAGTGCCACTAATGATAATAATAATAATAATAATAATAATAATAATAATAATAATAACAACAACATTACTTGGTGAAGTACTCGACAATAATAATAATAATAATAATAATAATAATAATAATATCATTATTATTAAAGAGAAAAAGAGAATAATAATAATAACAACAACAACAACATTACTTGGTGAAGTACTCGACAATAATAATAATAATAATAATAATAATATCATTATTATTAAAGAGAAAAAGAGAATAATAATAATAACAACAACAACAACAACATTACTTGGTGAAGTACTCGACAATAATAATAATAATAATAATAATAATAATATCATTATTATTAAAGAGAAAAAGAGAATAATAATAATAACAACAACCAACAACAACATTACTTGGTGAAGTACTCGACAATAATAATAATAATAATAATAATAATATCATTATTATTAAAGAGAAAAAGAGAATAATAATAATAACAACAACAACAACAACATTACTTGGTGAAGTACTCGACAATAATAATAATAATAATAATAATAATATCATTATTATTAAAGAGAAAATTTGTAACTTTATAATGGCCTTCCTTCCCAAAATATAAAAATTCAGTCTAAATATTAGAAAACTGTCAGACAACTTTCAGTTAAAGAATATTTTATAAAATAATAGATCAGTATACCTCAACATTGTTGATGTTAGCAAAAGGTATCTGAGTAAATCATAACTGAAAATAGCCTAGAGAGGCATCATTACTCTATGAAATGTGATATCCTGCATGAGATCCTGGAACAAAGAAAGGCCACTGAAAGAATCTAAAGAAAGTGTGAGCTTTAATTTATAATAGTATATCATTTGTGTTTCCTTAATTGTGAATAATTTTTCATATTAATGTAATAAGAAATTAGGTGTGGTATATATAGGAACTCTGCCTCAATATTATAAAATAATTCTGTAAATATAAAATTGTACTGAAACTTAAAGTTTAATAAATATATACTAGAAAAACATTTTAGATACCAAAAGACTGATTAATCTAAGCACTTTATGGGTACATTACCCAAACATTTTCCTAAGTGTGGAATTAATGTGAAAATGACTCCCTTGGTTTCCATAATGTTTCTCCTGGCTTGGTTTTATTTTTTTCTTATGTAAAATTTTATTCTACTCTATGTTTTTAAAATGTTGCTCAAAATTCTCTCCTTAGCTTCTTTCTCTTTTTCATTGTACCTACTATTCTTGGATATCTGACTAGTACATATGATAATAATCTCCAATTCTAAGACATTATTTTCTAAATGCTTATAAATATATGCCCCCTCCAGTCATAAAACCAAAATCAGTCTTTTCCCTTTGGTCTGATCCTACTCTACTCCATACATAACTGAAGTCAAAAGAGACCTCATGATATCCCAACACTTTCCGTGAAAAGCTCAGGAACAAGTGGGAACACATGAAATATAAATATGTAATTGAAAGGACAAGCTCCCAGGTGAAAAAAAAATTGTTTTTGGTTGAAAGATGAAGATAGTGATAGAATTTGTTGAAAGCGAGTAGTACATCTTTTTAGAAAGAAGACCCCATTTTCAGCTGGCTGGTCCATTCCCCACAGCAACCTCTACCCATGAAACAAAGGTATTGTTCATCAAATTTACAGCCTTCAGAAGAAATCTGAAATACTCAATGGGAACAAAAAGTCCATTAGAGTTCTGATGTGTGTGACCTATATGTCATTAATCCATTTGAAATACAATATAATGGAATTCTGATAAGGTTTTATGGTTGAAATCTTAAATCTACTAGAAACATGATTATTGCATTAGCCTTTTGGAGAAGTAGTCTAAAATATAATAAATTTTGATTTATGGGAGAATATAAAACTGAAGAGAAATGCAGGGATAAACCCATAACCCTTGACTGCCCTCTTAGAGAATGTGGCATCGCAATATCACAAATACCACCATGATTAAAAGTGAACTGCCATTAGTGACTGTGGTCAAAGTGTGAAGTGTCCTGTTTTTCTTGGAAGTGCACCCTTGGTAAACTCCCCAGTCAGACCCTGGGCTTCTAGTCCTCCCTGCTGTCCTCAGGCTCTTCCAAGTCAACAGAACCACCATTTTCTCCTCCTCCAGTAACAGCTCTGTGCTTTCAAATCAAACTTGCTGTCAGTTTCACTTTTCAGTCAAAATTCCAACTTCCTCAGGGTACCTGCTTTTGGCAGGCCCTAAACAAAATGTCAATCTGACAATCTGATTAAATCAATTCGACCTATGTTGGTATGTTGTAAATGGTAATAGCCTACATTTCGAGGGAATCTAAGTACATGACGATCTAACTTGTAAGAAATACAAAAGAGATGTACTAAGCTAGAAACCTGATGCCCTATTTATACTCAATTTTATTCCTTTGCTTCTTTCTTTTCTTTTATTCTTCCCTCTCTCCTTTCCTTCTGCCCTCCCTCCTTTTTTCTTCCCTTTTTTCTTGCTTAACGTTTCCCCCCTCCTTCCTCTCCCTCTTTCCCACTTTTGCTCCCTCTTCCCCCTACATTTCTCTCCTCTTCTCACAATATCACGCTTGCCTGTTATTTATCTTTCAATTGGTTTCCAGAAAGCTAAAGCAATCACTGTTGTTCTCAAAGCACATGCAACTTTCACATCACCAAGTCAATGATATCTAGATTTAATATTATCCTTTGCTGGTGATTCTTAAAAGTCTGTAATGAAAATCAAACAGTTCAATATTTTTTATTTATGTCAGTAATCTATCAATGATTTAATATATGAATTGTTCATTTGAAAGTATCACAATGAGCTATAGCATTTTATTTTATTCACATGTGTAGACTGTCACAAATAGTAGCTATTAATTAAAATGTCTTTCCCAACAACACTGGTTATCTTTTTTATAAGTAATTACTATTATTTGCATCATTACATCTTATTTACATAATTTTTATATAGTCATTCCTAAAACAAAGGGGTTCTGACTATAAATATTATGCTATAACCAGGCGGGGTGGTGCACACTTGTAATCCCAGTATATGGGAGGCTGAGGCAGGAGGATCTGAGTTCTTGGCCAGCCTCAGCTACTTAGTGAGGCCCTTTGTAATTCAGTGAGAGCCTGAATATTATTTTGTAATAAATAATACAAAAATAGGGCTGGGTGGCACTCAGAAGTAGAATGCCCCTGGGTTTCATCCCCAGTATCACATAAAATAAGTATTATGCTATTTGTTGATTTATTTGATTTCCTTTAAAAATATATACCATTGAAAACTTTTTAAGTCAGAATATACAGTCCTTTAATAATATTTTAAAATTCTTACCTAATAGTCTATAATTTGTTTTCTCAAGTCACTTAACTATTCTTTAATGCCTTGTTTCTTTTCTCAAGCAAGAGTTTTACACATTATTTTATATAATTAGGGATCTAAGTTTTTATGCAGTACTACTGCTCTCTAGTTTTCTTAGAAACTTAAGCTATGTCTAGTGTGTTTACTTGTGGGAATAGTGTATATTTGTTCTCTATTATCCACCAGAAATAAGATACTGAGGGTTTGGAAAAGGTACTTTATCCAATTACTTCTCATACATTTCACACTGTATATTTGAGTGGGTTAGAAAGTAGATCTTAAGCCACATGGCTGAGTTTAAAATACCCTGTGGACCATAGTTAAGTATGTAAAAGTTTAATAAACTTAAATTTCCAGTTACTCTGGCCAAAAGTTTATGTTCATGAAATATTAACTGACCGTCTTAAAAAGTAAATTCTAGGCATTGGAATGGGTGGTTGGGCAAAGCATTTCTCTGAGGATTCTAAGGAAATATGAAACTTGCTGGAGTCAGAGTGAGCAGGGTCATCCATGCAACAGCAGCTTTATTTCCATCCCTTTCTGCTTATCCTTGTTGGCACTAAAAGGACCCCTGTGTACAGAGAAATTTTGCAGCTGGGGCAAAGAGACAAGCATCTGGCTGAGAAATAACACCATAGCTCAGATCAACTTTTGGCCTTCTGTGTTGATCTTATTCAATTTCAACTGTTTCTTCTGAAAAAGTGATTCACCAGAGAAGGAAAAAAAAAAGTTACCAAAAATACTTTGAGTGCCATGAAGAAAGCTAACAGAATTCAAATACCTTTCAGATGGAGAACACAGTACCCACCAAATGGAGAAATGGGTTAGTATGGAAGGCTGTCTTGGGCTTGTCAGAAAAAAGCATGCTATTGCCTTCTCCCCCAAACAATGAAATCGCAGCATAAAATTCATTATTAGCTGGTATAGATGCAGGCTAAGAACATTTATTCATAGCATCCAATGAAAATCAAATATAAAACAAATTAATATCTTCTCAAGTGAATATGGAGGTGGGAAGCAATGCCTCTGCACTAGGAGGGAAGAGGATATTATGTTGGAGGCAGAGAAAAGTAGTTTCAGAGTTTCTAGCTAAGTAAATTTTTTAAAAAGTATCACTAGGTGATGACTGGTTTTTCTATTTATAGTTGTGAGCAAGAGCAAACCAACAAAAACAAAACCCTGGGGAAAATAGAGATCAATATTATATAATAGGGGCTGATCTCAGCCAAATATTTCTTTTAAATAATAGATGTCGTCTAGAAATGTGCATTTAGTCATAAGATGACAATCTATTTTGAGTTTGAAAATAATTATAAAGCCAATATAACTAGAGTTATACAAGTACATGTGTATATATACATGTACATATATATTCATACACATATAGATACATATATAGATATACACATATGTGTATATGTATGTGCATAGACATTGATGTATATATGTTTATATGTATACATGTATATATAACAAGAATACTCAAATTTATTGCAAGTTTTAAAGAGTGACAAAAGGGAAAGTACAAGCAAGAATGTTTTGAAGAGGTTTATTCTTCCCAAGAACATTTATTAATTAAAAAGAGTCACAAGGTGCAAATTTTACAGTTAACACCGTATTATTTTTATTTTATTTTATTAATAAAAATAAACCCACTAAAACTCCACAATTCCTTCAAAATCATTATTTTAATTACATTTGTCCTAAACTTATAAACCTATACTAAGTAAAAAAAATTGTATATATTCTTGGAAAAGTGATAAAACCCTTTGATCATGCCCACTGCCTTCAGAAGAGAAGAAATATACATACAAAATGTGCTGGACGTAATTGCAGAGAGATGATGCATTATCTTCCACAAAGCTCATTTTATGATCCCAATTTAAAGACCTCTAGTCTAGAAAAAATGATTTAGCTAAATAAGTTGGGACCTACTGATGGTGTCTGAAATTTGAGGCATATAAAAAAATATACAGCCTGTGCTACCAAGACACTGTGCACCTGAGCATTTTCCGGGGCTCTGGATAGAGCAACCTGGGAGGGACAGCAGGGTCCACAGTCAGCTGTATGTTTCTACTCAAGGCATCAGACATGACTCTGGCTTTTTCTTTTTTTATTTTTCCTTTGCTCTCTCAACCCTCTATCACACACTCTTTGGGAGGCTCTACAGGTTTTCTGAGTAGGATGAGAAGTAAAACTAAGCCTTACCTAATAAATATAGTTCTACTATACACTTGAAATCCTTAAACTAATAAACTTAAAATTAATAATCTGCTTTTGTAAACTTTTCAAAAGCTCTTTAAACATCAAGATATATTTACTAAATTATTGCACATGTATGTCAAGGAGTTTAAATCACCTGAAGTAATAACTCAATTTTAAGGGATTGTAAAGTCTTAGCTTGCTATTAAAGCCAGTATTATAATCCTAAATGTCATCTTGAGAAACACTGTGTTTGTAGGAGCACAAATACATATATCTTAAACTTACAAGCTATTTTAATTTTCCTAATTAAAAATGAGAGTAAAAATTACCTGTAAATGGTGACAGCCAATTGTCTTTTACATCATTTATCAAAATAAGCTAACAGAAGTAAAGCAATTTTGATTATCTTGTGTTCATGCTATAACACTGACTACTATAATCATATTTATATTCAATTTCCAAAAAATAACTATGCAATGGACCTCTAGACATTCAGTTATGCTGGTCTATTTGAAAGTCACTTACCATACTGTGTATTTTATGTTCTTTGTTGAATCTTGACACTGGGAGCTTTCTCCATCTCAGAAAGAGCTTCTGAAAAGTAAAACATTATATGAAACTACACACACACACACACACACACACACACACACACACACACACACAAACATGAACATTCTTCTCTATTAAGCAATGCTTTTAGCAATTTTTTATATTTATTAAAATATTTAGGTTTAGAACGATTCAAAAATTAGCAGACTTTTACTAAACACACTTTTTTATTGAATGTTGTCAAGGATCAAAATGTACATATTAACCTTTGAAAGGTGTTAGATTTGTGATTATTCTTTGGTCCTTAGGGCTAACATCTGTGTTGTTATTCTTTTTATTTTTAAGCACCTATTTGAGTTGCTAAAAAGTCTTAATTAGATTAATTAGACAAATATATCATTAAGTTTCAGAGCTCAAGTGTCAGAGTGGATACCTGTTTAATCTACAGGTCACTAATAGGAATAATAGAAAATCACAAATAGAGGTGACTTTACCCTGCCTCAGAATATTTGCTATGATAAAACAATTTTATCCAAGTAACTACCCAATATACCACTTTTAGTGTTTGATAGGGAATGCATTATTTTATTCTAGTTTTCCAACTCATGATTTATAAATGAATGAATAAATGAATGGATTTTAAAATATGCCAACGATCTCTGTGTCACAGTATAGCAGTGAAATCCCTAGGAAGAACATGTTGTTTTCAGGGTACGCTAACAAACAAAATATAACAACACACCAGAGCAAATTCCTTTCTGGTTAATTCAAAATCAGTCTATGTCCTGGACTAGCTTATGAAAACCCAAAGGATCCCTTGAGGGCCTCCCAATCCATTGAGGAAAACAATGCAATCATGTCTCCAACTAATGACCAAACATGACACAATGCCATGAATTACAAACATGAAAGTCTATTCACTCTTCTTCAATCAAACAGGGTAGGCATCACTGAAGAAGAATTTAAATTGTACCTCAATGAAAAGTCAGCAATGCAATAATGTAGCAAGAGAGAAGCAAAATGTTCCAGATATTAAAAAATAGCATGAGTTAGTGGGCAGAGGGAAAACTGGGGCAGAAGAATCTAACAGGAAAACCTTTGCCCAAGTGAAAGAGTAGAGTAGGAGTGAATAGAAATTTATGCGTATATAGGAAATTAATTATTTTAGTTTGGTGGCTAATTGAGTTGGAAATTATAACCTCAAATACAGGCTGGATGTCCAAATGAGAATTAAAGACTAAGCCACCTGTGTGGGGGTGATATGCTTTGGGCTCCTTTGAGATGGCCCAGTGTATTTGTCTGGCATGTTAAAGATAAGAATCAGAAAAAACAAGGAATAAGAAGGAGAATCAGAAGAGAGTATATTTTATATAGTATGAGCAGGTAAGAGTTTCATAAAATAAAAGAGTGGCCAACATTGTCAAATGTCACATAATTAGTGAAAAAAACTTGTTGCAAGTCATGTGGGAAAAGAAGAAAATAAACAATGAAAATTTAAAAGTTCAGGGAAATTTTACAGAGATAAAGTCATGGAAATTGGAAAAAAGGAAGGGAAATACATAAAAAATATTAACCTATAAATTTAGATGCAGCATATTTTAATGTAGTTTCTCTGTGATATCCATTGAAGGTGTGTGCCAATTAAGTCAAGAGAGAGATTGTCTAGCCAGGAAAATTAAGTGATGTCTTTGAACAATTAAATTTCAGCATCTCAACTTGTTTCATACCACCTACCTACTGGTTACTGTGAAATAACACACATAATGTATGTTATTCATAGAAAAATAACTTCCTAATTTAAAAATATTTTGATAAATTTGTGTTTCCATGTTAATAGTGGTCTATCCATTTCTGGAATACTGCCTCATTAATCTTTCTAAAGAATATTCTAAAATATGAATATTACAGGACATAATTTATTAGCAACATTGAAACATAATATATTTTTGCTTTAAAAACAAACTTTAAAATATGTATTTTTACCACATGGAAAGTAAATATAGGATTCAACAAAACATTGAGAAAATGTAATATTTTTCACTCTACCACCATACATATCTAACCACCTGAATGTGACATACTACAAAATTATTAGGTGACACTCTTCATAAACCTTAAAATTATAATAGGCAAGAAAAAATTGAGGTGAAGTGAGATTGGAGGAGAATGATGTGGCTGCAGTCCTGGATCCTGGATTAGAATCTGAACTGAACAATAAAAGATCTTAATAAGACAACTATAAAAGCTTGAAGAGGTCTGTAGATTACTTAACAAAACTGTTTAATCTCCTGATCTCTATAACTGATGCTTGGTTATATAAGAAGTTAACATTTGGGAAAGGTAATTAAAGACTATAATGGAATTCCTGTACTTTGTGTGTGTGTGTTTGTGTGTGTGTGTGTGCATGCACACGTGCATCACTTCATGTTTTAGCAGCAGTTGCTAAGGTACTTTAGTAGTATTTGCCCATGAAATAATAATCTCAGAATACTTTAGTTGATCTGATATGAAAAAATGTCCCCTCATTAATAAGTTTGGTTCACATTGGGATAAGCAAGATTAATCAGACTTCTTTGCTGTAGGAGATTGCATAACATTAAGAACACTAATGAAAAATATCATGTTTAATGGGGAGGATGATATGTTGCCTGGTCATATAAACCCAACAGCTATCCAGTGGTACAAGTAAGTGTTCTGGTGAACACAAATATGAAAACAGTGGACAAAAATATATCTCTGTTTGGCCTCATTTTAAGTATGTCAGACTTTCAGGGGAAAGGCTTAGCCTAATAACTATGAGTATTTAGGATATTTCTTCAAAATAATGAGATCTCTGCTTACCTACTATTATTGTCATTTTAAATTGTTCCATGAACATTGTCTACTTAAAATTTTTCTCTACTTGATATAATGCCTCCTTTTAAAGTGGAAATTTTTAGGGGGAAAGTCAGTAATAGATATATCCTTTTCTTCCAATTTCTTTGTGGAAAAAGGGCTACCGAGTCAACTGGAAACCTGAATTTTATTAATCAAGAAACATGGTTGAACCATTTGAAGTGATCAGTTAAATACTGTCGTTGATACCCAAATAAAATGAAGTACTGAAATAGAAAATCAGGAAAGCAAATTAGTGAATGAAAAAAAAAAACCCTCAGAAATGGAACAATCATTTAAGTGTGCTTATGTACTTAAGAAGTCTCTAGATCCTACTCCAAGACAGCCACAACCTGAAATGTATCTATGTAATGTTACTACTTTGAACTGGTTCTTAATATCGGTTATTAGGATCTAAAGAAAGAGTAGAGATTTACCACATATAGTGTGTTTCCATAGCTTGAGAAGTAAAAACCATGTAAATGTTCAATCACAGGGTCAGTAGAAAGGACAAAGCTCAACCATCAATATGTCAGATTTCATTTCAAATGCCAATATGTAGTCATCATAACGTTTAATTGAGAAGTTAATACTTTGTGGCAGTAATAGGGATATTGAAATTAAAGCTATTTATCATATCTGCTGTCATATTCCTTAATCAAACATATGTTAACTAAGATTCTTTTGGCACTTTCATCAGGCTATTTACATAATCATAATTATCCTTGGTTTACAGCCATCTTAATTAACAAACAGTGAGATTATACTTTCTCAAGTGGATGATCCAAATTTTCAGACATGTGGCAGACACCATATACCCTTCAAATGAATACATAATTTATGTTTTAATACAATTTTTGTTTGGGGGATTTATTAGCATCCCAAAATATTTTTTTCTATGAGAGTTTTGTAATCGGGCCCTCCCACACAAATGATCATTAGCTTAGATGGGATATCCCACTCTATCTAAAAAGCAAAATGTTTCTGGAATATATTGTCTTAGGCACATGCTAACTCTGATTGCTTAGTTCCTAAGAAGAATGCACCTAATATCACTCCAGCTCTCTCCAGGATGCTATGACATTCCTTTTCTTTCACTATCTTTGCCAATTTTCCTTCCCCACTATACCAAGCAAAGTCATGGGAAAGACATACTGCTCACTACAGTATCCAGAAAGAGTTTTCAGTCCAGTTTAATGAATTTAATAATAGTTGACTTCAAAAATACTGGAAATTTTTAGATGTAATATGCTTATTTTATTTCAGAGATAATAGGTTTATTAAGCAAAGGCATTTTTTCTTCTCCAAGTAGTGAGTATTTGTTTCTAGTTTGATACTCCATACCTTCAAAGGTAAGTCCAGCCTTGCATGGGTGACTATGTTTCATAAAAAAAAAAAATGGGCATCTGCTTCTCTATCTGGAACGTTCTTCCTTCAGATATAGACATGACCTTGGGTCTCCCAAATAATTCTTTCTGAGTTATCTATCTCCGCCCTGAGGTTCTCAATGACTACCCCACTAACATTGTATAACTTCCCCCTGACTTTTTAATCCTCTTCATCCTGTCTTATTTTTTAATATATTGTTTCTTATCTACTTTATCTACTGTTTGTTATATACTTCCATGACTAGAATGTAGAGTAGATGAGGGCAGAAATTTTGACTGTTTTTTCTTCATTCTTGCTTACTTACAGTACTGAGGATTAAATCCAGGAGAATTCCACCTCTGAGCTATGTACATAGTCCTGGTTTATTTTTTTCTTTTGGAATAGGGTCTCACTAAGCTGCTGAGGACTTTGCTAAGTTGCTGAGGCTGGTCTTGAAAATTCCATCCTCCTTTCTCCGACTCCTCAGTACTGGGATTACAGGAATACATCATCATAACCCACTGTCTTTTTCTTTTAGTCATGCATCTCCAACACTCAGGACAGTCCCTGATACATGTCAGGTGCTCAAAAAATCATTGCTGAATGAGTGCATCACTATTATCACGAAAAAATTCTATGGGTATAAATAATTCTGCTAGTTGGTGCACTTTTCTAAATATCTACTCAAAACCTTTTTAGAGTTGGACGAAGCAAATTGGACACTCAAAATATTAAAACATATGTAATATAATGAAAAAAGTTCATGTAACATGTAAAACAATTTTAAAAGAAGGTTTGTAAAAGGAATAATAAAACAAGGTAGAACAAGGAAATATAAAAAGCTTGTATCTTTTCTATTTTGTCCCCAAATTTAAAACATAGATTCACCTTATTTTTCAACTTTTTCCATTGTAAATCCAATTGCTCAAAATCAAATTGATCAGGTCTAGTTATTTCCTTGTTTATCCAGGAGCTATATTAGTTTGGAATTATTTCATTACCCTTTCCTTTTCCATTTGAACTGTAAGCTCCCTGGAGACAAGACCACGTACAACAGTGAACCTGCAGCATCTTCTCAGTAGTAAATGCATGAACAGCCCTTATAAAATATGTGTAGACTGATTAATTGCTTGATTTATAAAATATAGCACATGTGGTAACTGAAAAACAGGAATGTAATACATTGTCACTCCATACATAGCATCTTCTGACAAAAGAATAGTCAACTAACTCTTCGATGACAAACACTAAGGGAAGAGTCTAGCAAACCAAGGATTTATTTTACAAGTATGTGTCATTGAGGATACTATAAAAGTTCTAATTTAAAATTTGAAATAAAGTCACTTTATACTAATAGAAGATGCACAGATATCAAGGAAAATGCACTGTCCTTAAAAACAATTTTTAAAGATCCAAAAATTTTTGTATCTTGAATGTCAAAAGTTAAGAAAATTATATTCAATACCACTAAACTTAAAAATGTTCAATTTGATAAAATATAACTTAAATGTCAAATACTTTGAATGCTTTAATATTTTATTACAAATAAAAGTCTATATGGTACATTAATCTAAATTTCTATATGAAGATATTATAAAATTTTTCCCACAGTTCTATTTAAAATAGACTTTAAATATCATTGATAATGCCCAAGCTGTGGCTACCCTTACTCTAAGAATAGTAAAAAATTAAAACTCAATTTGTACATTAAGATCAATGAGATCAGACTGTTAAGTCAGGGATGGTGGCACATGCATGTGATCTTACTACTTGGGAAGCTGAGACAGGAAGATTGCAGGTTTGAGACCAGTCTCAGCAACTCAGCAAGGCTTTCCACAACATACTCAGACCTTGTTTCAAAAACAAAATTAAAATGGGGCTGGGTGGTATAGCTTAGAGATAGAACGCCCCTGGATAAACAAAATGATTAGACTGTTCAAGAGATTTTCATGCAACTCTAGGTCTGTGTATTTGTTCAATCATGATTACTTTTTATTTATTGAATGCCTTCCATTCAAAGGATGAGAACCTCGGAATATCACTGAGTTAGACTTGGGATGTCTGTGGCACATTCTAGCCATGTGATTATTTGGAATCGCAAGGGTGCTCTGAGCATGTGTGTGTGTTCGTTCTGAATGTTAAAATCCATATAGTTGATAAAAATACATAAAATATGATGTATTACCTAAGGCATACTATCTGTTCTTGTAAAAGACTGTGGGAAGTTAAATATTCACATGGCAAAATCAAATCACTCTCTAAAACAATATTTTGTTTGAAATGGCATAACAAGTGTTATAAAATGGCTGTCGTTTCTTCCTTTTATTTTCCTTTAATGTAAAATAAAAGGAAATAAAAAAGTCTTCTACCAATTAAATTCAAAACCTAAAAAAGATAAGCTTATTTTTTAAAAAATATCTTTTAGAAAGAAGTTTTTGAGAGTAATATGAACATTGTTCAGGGCTTTAATATTCTGACAGAGAAATAAAATCAAAATGGTAAAAACCTTCAACGATAGTGAAAATTACAAGTCAAAACATAAAAAACTAATATAAAGGCTACATTTAAGTTATGACTAATTTAAAAGAGTCGTGACTATTTAAAATAAACCATCTTGAATGTTAATCAAGCAGTCAGTACAGTTCCAAGATCTGTGACATTCAAAATTTTTTAGATGCTCAAAATACTTATTGGTGTGTTTCAAATGTTTTTTTGATTGAGAAAAGCATTTTTAAAAGCTAATAGTAAAATGAATAGAGCTATACTGTTTTAAGTCATTTGTTAAAAATATAACATCCATTCGTATAATTTTATTTGTGAAAGTTTAATTAAAACTCAAATTTGCAAGCAGTTTATACTAACTTTTATTAAAATATCACTTTGAAATTTACTATATGTGTCCCTCCCAAAGCCCATGTGTAAAAGGCTTGTTATCTTGCCCAAGGTGGTCTTGGGAGATGGTGGGACCTTTGAGAGGTAGGGCCTTGTGGAAGGTCCTTATCATAGGGAGTGTGTCTTGTAAGGGCACTATGGGATCCCAGTCCTCTCCTCATTTTCTCTTTTGCTTTCTGGCCATGAAGTAATTTTTTTTCTGCCATTACACTACATAATTCCCATCCTGCACTCCCACCAAAGATCTAAAAATCACAATCCAACTGATCATGAACTAGAATTTCTAAAACTGTGAAATGAAACAAAGCTTTTCTCTTTAAAAGTTACTTATCTTAGTTATTTGTTATAGTAAAGGTGATGAACAGAAGATTTTTACTGGGATTATATTGAAATAACAAATAAAGCTATGACATTACAATCTAAAATTAGCTATGTTTTGTGAGATTTTTTAATAGACTGTATTTGGGTATCCTTCAATATAAAAAAAACTAAGAACAAATATATTAATGTATCTAAAAATGACTTTTTGAGAAACCAATAAATAAAGTACAATTAAGAAAAATCTCACAGAAATGAAATCCTTATGGATTGGCAATCACCTAGAAACTTCAAGGGTCATAAATAGGAAAGAGAGTAACTTGAAAAATGAAAGGAAAATTGAAAGGGGTCATGTGAAATTTTAGATCATATATTTATATTCCAGAAACAATAATATACTGACCTAGATAAATTTGTTCTGTTTTTCTTAAATCAGAGAAACATTTTTTTTTTATTTCTCAGGTCATGTTCTTCTCCAATAAGAAGGGTAATTTGCAATCTCAAACTTTAAAACTCAATTTAAAAAACTCTTAGCAAAATAATCTATTGAGATTATTTTCTCTAGTATATGTTTTATCCATAATTTGGAAGAGAGAGCAGAACAGTTATTTATAAAGCAATTGTTTTACTATTTGACAACTCTTCTTTTATTATAGAAAAAGATGTTTTTTCAGGACTAGAAATTGAACCCAGAAATGTTCTACCTTTAAACTAGACTCCCATCTCTATTTTATTTATTTTAGTTTTGAAACAGGGTTTCTATAAGTTACTGTGCACTGGCCTTAACCCTGCAATTCCCCTGCCTTAGCCTACCAAGCACAGGAATTACATATGTGAACCATGTGCCTGTCAAGAAAAAAAAACTATTTCTATTTGTACTACTTCATTTAAAGTTCTATTTCCTATGTACTTATTTAAATAGGATAAACTTCAAAAATCATTTATACCTTGTTTTTACTTCACACTATTACCAGTTACCAATTCACATGTGTGCTTTTTCTTTGAATCATTTACTCACCACTAAATTTTTATCTTAATATGATCAATAAAAGTATAAACTATATTTTGGTTAAACATACTTCTAAAAACTAGAAATAAAATCCTTGGTCAGATACTAATCTTATAAACAAATATGTCTGGTAAATATTTTCAGGTTATTTTGAAAAGCACTTTAGAAGCAAAGTATGACTACACATTACTATTAATTAGTTCCCCTCAACCAAGTATTTTAATTCTATGCAGCCAAGGTCTTGACTTGGGGAAAAAATAAAAAATAAAAGAATTCTTCAAAATTTATCCACTGCAATACTGTTTGGAGATATCATTTTCAAACATAGTAAGTCATAGTTTGCAGTATATTTGAAATATGGCCATTTCTATGTAAAAGAATTCCTTATAATTAGGGAAAATGGAATTGGGGCAAAGAGGCTAGCATTTGTAAACAACAAAAGTACAGATTCTCTCACATTGAAACAGCATCAAAGAAACCAGGTTTTTTGTTATGCTGGGTGCCCAGGGTTCAAAGGCATAAATCAAAATATCCCCCTGAGGCCACCTGGCATTTATGTCTTCTAATATTTCTCATTTAAGACATCACGCATCAGGCACAAAGCACTATAGTGTGTTCCATGCTAACTGCACCATCTTGTAATAATTGTTCTTTTAAAAGAGAAGGGCCCTTATTATAAATGAGCACTATTGTGGAGTAGCAAAACTCAACCTCCAAGAACAACCAACTCCCCTGAACTGACCAAGATTTCAGCTTAGAAACTAAAAGTGAATAGAAACACTTATTATTCATCAACCCCCCCCAAAGCAGAGTGTTATACTAATAATAATATCAGTCTTAAGCTAAACTTCTTGTTTAAAATAATATTTAATTTATCTAAGTTCTTGTCTGATCACTTAGTACAATATGGTTACTGTAAGTTACTAAATATTATCTGAATTCTGTATTACGTTCTTCTATGTAAATATTTACAATGGTTCCTCATCTATTTTAAGCCCTTTTTTTTTCATTATTATGGATGTGCCTGGACTTACCACTGGGGGTACACACCAACAAGCCCTTTGTAAGTTGGAAAAAGTGTAGGTCGAAAATACACTCAATATATCGCCCTATTAAATCTCACGGTACACATAAGCTTAAGCTGTTTCCCCCTCAGATCTTGGAGCTGATGTGGAGCCTGGGCTTCAGATACCCAGCATCATGATAGAAAATAATACTGCACAGTGCTAGATCAAAACTCAGAGTGTGTGATTTCTACCAAAACATACAGATTTCTCATCATCTAGATTTGAAAAATTATAGGTCAAACCATCCTAAGTCAAAGATCTTTTCTAATATATCATGAGAGGTAGTATGATATTTAGGGTATTTTAATAAAATTGAAAAAAGTAAAATCTGTAATCATGTTAGGTTTTTTAATAAATTAAATTAGTAGGAAACAGATTTTATATGGACATGAATCATCCAGACAGAACGACATTTACTGTCTGGCTATCCTCTCTGTGTTGTAGGAAGATTTTCTTTTTTCAGTTAGAACATGGGGATGTTTCCCCTTTTCAAAGCAGTTATGAAATCTACTCTCCCATTTCCATTGCTGTTATAGAGAGTTAGAAAGATCTGAAAATGAGAAAGTCCTCTTCAAATTTCACATGAACACATTTCCCCACTAGCTAATAGAAATGAAATGCAACAAACAAACCCCCACAATATTCTTTCAGCAATTGTATTCATAGAGAATTATCTGTAATTAATTTGTCACATTAATTACAACTTTTATGCAAGCAAACAGTTCCATGGAGATCACCATTAAATGACTGGCATTGGGTATAGCTAGAGGACAAATGGGGGTCGTGGAAACAAGTCTATGAAACAAGGTTCATATAGAAATAGGAAATAATGTTCATCTTGTTTTAGTTCTTAGAAGCTCCTGCCTAATGTTTCATCAATATTCTATATAAAAAATAGTGGCAAATATCAGATCTACACAGTAGTTATGCACCCTTAAAATAATAAATCTCAGTTAAAATTTCATATATTCTCAAATTAACTATTCAGAAAAATATAAATAACTGAAATCTATAGTGTTTCACCCCCAACTAATATTTTCTTGCTATTTGTAAAATGTCCCACCTCAGTGATGTTTTCTGTGCTGGGGTACAAAATGTCCAGACAAAGTAAGAAATTCCTTTTACAGAGGCTGATGGAACCTATGGCATTCAACAATGCTTCAACAAAAGTAGGTCTTGGAGGTCTTCAACCAACAATATCACCAAAAGTCATTTTTAGTAATTGTGTTGTGGGAAATTAATGTTCATATTCTTGCCAGGCATGGTGGCGCACACTTGTAATCCCCACGCTTGGGAGGCTGAGACAGGAGGATGGCACAGGTTTGAAGCCAGCCTCGGCTACTTAGTGAGGCTCTCAGCAACTTAATGAGACCCTATAGATCTGGGAGTATAGCCCAGAGGTAGAAAAGCCCCTGGGTTCCACCCCCAAGTACCATAATAAAAAAGTTCATGTTCTTCAGATTACACATAACTCAATAATGTGATGAAGGTAATTACCTTGAAAATGGACAGAAGCCATGAAGATAAAGATAGAAGATATGTAGATAACTATTAAAATCTGACAATATTTTGCAAAATTAAGTTATTATTAAATAAGCCATCACTTTGTGCTGGTAGTGGGGAGACAAACACCTTAGAGAAACCAGCATTTGTGAAGAGAACTATGATGTTCTAGGAAAAGGATTTGAAACTGGTGGCAGTCAGGAGTTTGAGGGAGGGGCAGAAATTGCAGCTCTGAGTTGCATTCATGAGGAATAAGTCTGAACAAGAGACACACCTACAGCAATAGATAGAGAGGAAAGATGATTTCTGTAATGAGCTGTCCTAACTCCTCCTTTCTTTATACCCATACTTTCAAGAAAGTTAAATAGAACTCTTGTATGGGAAGTATCCTATGTGTTCCCAAAGGAATTAACGGCTCTTGATCAATATTTCCACAAATTTCCAGTGCTGTATGTGGTTTCTAATGATTTACAAAGTAGTATTTTTTTTCCGAACCTTGAATGTGAACTCCTTTATGGTTAGAAGAAGCTTTTCGTTATCATGGTATTTCTCAAAGTCTAATAACAAACAGTACCTATGATAGAGTGTTCAAATGTCTCCTATTTGGTTAGGAAAGACCCCCACATTAATTCAGTCTCTCCCTGAGAATTTTTTAGGATTTTATTCTTTGTTCTCATATTTGTTGCAACTAGTTTAGACAACAGCTGAATTATGTATAATCCACATGTTGAAAGACGCATTATTTCTTATTCTCTTCCTAATAAGTTGAAACCTCCTGTCTTCATCTCTAAAGTTTATGTCATTTTGTAAAGGCATATATCCTGGCTCCACACAGTTTCCCCATAACTGAGATTAACAAATTCATGCATCCAGAAATGGCTATATTCTCCACTGTTTCTAAACCTTCCAGTTTCTAATTGAAATACTACAAAATAACACAGTATAGTTGTGGTTTCATCTTCCAATCACAAGAATAAAGTCAGAATATCTTTATTCTCTCAAAAACTAGAATGACATTGAATTAATGGGCAGGCTATTATAATTCTATCATTGAACTGAATATGGTACCAAAAATTAGCCATCAGAGAAGAAAGCTGAAAATAGCTATTAATTTAATAAAATCAAAGACCAATTCATAGTTAGATATTTTATTAGATTCATAAGTGTGCTTACTTGAGCACATGTATATGTATATACATGCATGCAGATGCATATATTTGTATTCATATTGGTGTACTTATGTACAGACATCTAATACATTCTAATACACACACACACACACACACACACACACACACACACACACACCACACCAGCTTACTCCTGGGAAGGACATTTAAATAAGTGAAGAGAGAAGAAAAAGAGGAGAAATGGGATAAGGGGATGTTTTCTCCAAAACTTTAGCAGCATGTGCTAGCATAGACAAGCTTGATCTAGTGGAAGAATTTGCTTTTTGTTTGTTTGTTTGTTTTCTTTTTTTGTTGTTTTGTTTTATTTTCTTCTATATTGTTGACCTGTATGCATGGAGGGGTAGAGCAAAGGCAGGAGTGGCAAAAGGCTATGAAGTCCCTTTGGACGCTGTGGCTTTCTCAGAGGTGGTGAAGGAGGAAACCCACTAAACAGCAGGAATGAAAAGCAGCTGAGGCCCGAGAGCCCTGGGCGCCTCAGATGTGGTGCTGGCAGGCCACCAGCTGTGGGCCCAGCGGTTGGAGGCCTGGAGTGCCAGGTTTCAGCTAAGAGGGAGCTCATAAAGCACCGCAGGTGGTGGCTGTGACAGGACCTCAATGCAAATCAAAGGGCAGCCTCCCAAATTTCACTAGTGGACACGGAATAAAGAGGGACAATTTTTTCTCATCTGTTTACCAAGATTCTTGAGCTTAAAATAACCAGCCTTTTTATCCTGATGACTAATGACTTAAGGCCGTTATAAACAAAATATCTGTGTGAAATTCAGAGTTTAGTTTTATGGCTAGGGGGCAACCTTATTTAGCAACACAAATTATGTCTAAAAATGGAAAAAAAGACAGGTGGTCAGTGTTGAAAATTACACTAAAATATCTTTTTCCTTTGGCCAACCAAGCTCTTTGAAAGTGAGAGTGAGCTGGTCAGTTATCAGAAGGATGTTTTGGAGACAGAAGACAAGAACAATAGAATTCTCCTTAAAGCCCAAGAAAAGAGGGCCTTTGCTACACTTTGTCCTATTTTGATCCTTTTGTTACTTTATATTTCACGGATACTCCATATTTCTTTTTCTCCAAAGCCAAATTCTTAGAGAAATTTTCAATCTTTGCAAAAGAACTCCAACCCTTGTGTATCTATGCTCACATCTACAATTACCTTCAACATAGCAAAGAAACTCAGAAGCCACAAATTAAATTTGAATTCCTAAGTATGTACCACTGTGGGGGAAAATTGAACTGAAGGATCAAATGACAAATTGACGGCACCGTGTAAATGAGGAAAAAGAGATTTTTAAAAAGATCTTTTATTCAAACGCTAGTGTTTTATTCAAATACTAGTGGTGAAGGATGATTTCAAATAAAAATTCCCAATTGCTTCAAGCTGAAGAGATTTTTTGCATGTCTTGTGAGGTCCATTAAGCCTTTTTTATGTGAAAACTGAAACTAGGCATTATATTAATATGGTAGATAGTATAAATTTATACTGGATGCAGCTTGTTAAAGGACAAGTTGACATTAATCATCAGGAAATAATTTTATTCCCCACGCGTGGCAGGCTGAGACAGGAGGATTGCACAGGTTCGAAGCCAGCCTCAGCTACTTAGTGAGGCTCTCGGCAACTTATGAGACCTTGTTTCCAAATGAAGTATAAAATAGGTCTGAGAGTATATCCCAGAGATAGAAAGCCCTAGTACCACCAAAAAGAAAGAAAGAAAGAAAGAAAGAAAGAAAGAAAGAAAAAAAGAAAGAAAATTTACCCATAATATATATTTCCAAAAACGCCTTTGCTCCTGAATATAGATTTTATGTGTCCTTTTTGCCTTCTTCAAATAAAGTGAAAGCATGTTCTATTTTGAGTCTTTTGTTATTTCATATTCCACAGATGTTCCAATGTAAGCTTTAAATTTAAAAAAAAATAAACATTGATTCTGGTTTTACAATATTTGTTTACACAGTATGGGTGGTCCCAAATAAGTTTCCATGGCTAATATTTTGTTATCAGAAGAACTATTTATTATCTTTTACCAAGAATTTAAAAAGACAAAAATAGCAGATATGCCTGAACCCATGTTAATTACCATATACCTCCATTACTAACAAGATGCCCATTGGTTTTGTCACAGAGAAGGTATCTATTATTTCATAAATTCAGAGTTAACTAGAAAAGCAGATTCAAGGCCATTGCTATACTTTTTATTAAGAAATCTTTAATGACTAAGGGGACCATTTAAAAATATTAAAAAGTTGCCTTAAGTTTGAGTGAGGAGAGTAGTCCTCTCTGAACACCTATGTCACGGTCATAACTATAAATTAATTATCTGTGATTTCAGAGAAGTCCCTACCTCATTGGAACTAAGTTCTTGTCAAAAAGAGTTGATCAAGACTGTGTCTAGGAATAGCATGCTGGTACTCTCATCAGGGAAGGGCCATATGAAAGGTGTAGGTGTGAAAGGACCAGAAGAATTCTGATACCTCAAAGATGACTTTTATCATGTTGATCGTAGGCTACAGAACTTCTAAAAAAAAAAAAAAAAAAAAAAAAAAAAAAAAAACTACTACTACTAGCAGACAACCACAAGTCACATTGGTAAGGAAAACAAAAGGAAAAACATTGTGATTCCTTTCCACCATCTCAAAGCTTTCACCACTACTAGTTTAAATGCAACTTCTTCAAAATCAGACTCGTCTGCTCATTTCCTCCACCTTGAATGAGTATGATTCTGTGTGGTATCCTTGATGATCGATCTGGTCGTTCCAGGACCTCTCCCTGGAATGCACCTCTCTTTTCTTCCAAATTTCACCTGTTTTGAAGGCTAACTCAAAAAACTTCTTTGTAAAGTTTGCTTCAATGCTTATGCCAGTCTTCTGCTTATCTCTCTTGATGGCTTCTGTCGCTCTCTGAAATACAATTCCATTTCTAACAACGTGACATTCAAGACTCTTTGTGCCATAGCTCCTGCCTCCAGTCCTATTTATCAATGCATTGCAAATATACTTTTATTAATGCATTTTTGTAGTACTGAAGGTGGAACCCAGAGCATTCCACTTCCAAGCTACACCTCCAGCCCTATTTTTATTATTTATTTTGAAATAGGGTTTAACAGATAATAATAACTAATAATGTGCCGGGCAGTGAGCTAAAAAACTGAATCAGACAGGCATGTCCTCTCATCAAGAAAGTTCCATCATAGTAGGAAACATAGATAATAATAAGTAAATAAATGCATCAAGATAATAATTTATGACAGCAGGTAATTTCTGATCGTAATATGAAGAAAATTGCACAGGAATATATGATTGAGAGAAGCTTAGATTAAGAAAGATCTCTTTGAGGAAAGCATTTCAACAAAGTCTGAATGACAAGATGTTAGCAAGTCAAAGTCCAAAAGAAAAAAAGTGTAGATAGGGATAGCACATGTCAAGCTCAGGTATCAGCATGGCCTCTGCACAGAGGAAGGCCTCTATGACTTTTGAGTATGCCAGGCCAAACATGTGGTTATAGATGGACGCCGAGGAAAAGGTAGGGTTGGGGCAAGTAGGACCTTATTGGCTACTCCATATATAGTTTTAAGTGACTATGTTGGATGCTATGTGGCGGATGCATTTTAATATTATAAAAATAGAAGGCAGGATAAGGGACGATTTCATTAAAGACTTCATCTCCATCTACTTTTAGATCTTTTCTCTTTCCCCTGAATATAACTTGAAAAGGTACTTTTGCACTGACTGAAAAAATAGAATTCTGTTTATGGGTAAAATTGTGTCTGAGAAATGCTGTACAGTTGGAAGTAAATATTCTAAAAGCCATATCAGTTGTGTTAAATGCATCATTCATAGATTGGCTTTATCTATTTATCTATAAAATATTGGATAAAAACTGACATGTATCTGGTACAATATTATTTGGGGGATATAGAAGTACTAAAATTAATAATAGCTAAATAATAATAGTATAATATAGTATATAGTATATTTATTACATGTTAAACTCTCCAGAACATTATATATATACACTATATATATATATATATATATATATACAATATATATATATATATATGCTTATAAATTCATTATGTATCTTTGGGGCATATATTACTGTCATTTTACAAAAGGAGACAACTAGAACAGAGAAGAAACAAAACCTTTCCATAGTCACTTGGGTAGTACATGACAATGTAAAATTATTCATTTACAGTGTCTAGTTCCAGAACTCATTCATCTACTTTATAAGTTGGCTTTTGGGGAAAAAAACATTGCTCTTATCTGTTGAAACTGTTATCAGACGATTAAGGTAAATATTAAGCAAAATTATAGAAACATAGTAAAAGCCAGCCGGGTGTGGTGGCACACACTTGTAATCCCCACGCTTGGGAGGGAGAGACAGGAGGATCGTGCAGGTTCGAAGCCAGCTGTGCTGGCTTAAGAGACCCTGTTTCCAAATAAAAAGTATAAAATAGGTTTGGGAGTGTAGCCCGGAGGTAGAAGGGCTTCCAGGAACTCCAGTACCACCAAAACAAAAAACAAAAAAAAAAAAAAAAAAAGGAAAAGAAAAGAAAAGAAAAGAAACAGTAAAATTCAGTAGAATCCTTGCCTGGAGTCCTTCCTCACAAAATAATTTCTTTTTTTTTTATAAACTTACATACTAACATTTCCTTCACTCATTTAAGCAAATTAAAGAAAAACAAGATATAAAGACATAAGAGCAATGGACCTGGCCATTTGCTTGAGAAATCACCACTGAAAGAAAAAATACCATAAAATAAGAACAAAAATTGGACATACATGATATTCCTTAAGAATAGAAGACACTAAAAAAATTTGGAGATAAACTAGAAATTTCAGATTCTAAAATAGTAATAGAGTTATGAAATGAAAAGAAACAATGTACACGTAAGTCCCTCCAGGTATATCTAGCCACAGAGAAAGAAATTATATTTGGAAAAGGAAAGAAAAAAAATTTATCTATTGGGATTTGAAACAAAAAAGAAGAGTGGTAACCAGAGATAAAATTAGGTAAAAAAAAATAAGGATATAAGAAGCCATTCACATTTTATGGGACATGGAGCCATATGTAATACAAAAAACATTACATGTTATTGAAGCTCCAGATAGGTATATCATTTATTCTTTGCTAAAATAAGACAAAGATATTGTCAGAATTCTATTGCTTATCATTTTTCAGTTTATATGCTATTCTTACCTATGTTAAAAATTCAGCATATTAAGTATGGAAGTCACCTTCACACATATTCAAATATTCTAATTTTGTTTTGATCTTATCAAAAGCCTAATTGAGATGGCTGATAATTACAACCAACATCAGAGACAAGACCAGTATGATGGCAATGGTGTTTTAGAAGAGATTATACCAGTATGGAGACAAACTTCCAGTCGTCCATGACTTAGGATTACTTAATATGTCCTATGTGGCTAATACGTACAGGTTCTACATAAGAATCTCCACAGCTCAAAGCCAACTGTGAAGATATTAATAAATTAGTGAATGGAGAAGAAGAAAGGAGATTGAGGGTGGGGAATCTACCAGAACTACACATCCCTCTGTAATCAGTGAGACGCGCACCACAGCGTGTGAGTGCTCATTACTCCACTGGGGTTGGGTGTCACGCATCACTGTCAGGAACAGGTGTTGCTATCCCCTGAAGCTCATTTATCATCAGGCCTCAGCAGTGTTAACATATGTTGCATCGTTGCTAATCGTGTTTGTTTTTACAATCAACATTGCTCTGCCCTTCATCATGCCAAGGAGATAAATGTTAGCTGAGGAGACACAAACCTGAAGCTTCATATCATTTACTTACCCAGGTTTCGGTTCCCCCTTCCCCCGACCCTGCCCCTAGGAAAATTTCCAGGCTCCATATCTGTACATTTTTAGAGATTGTGAAATTCAAGATTTTGAAATAAAAGTATAGAGGAAAAATATCATCCAATGAGTTATATTGACATTAACATATTAGAGAATGCCTGGTTCAACTCTTAAATTCTGATATTGATGTTACGCTATTGATTTAACTGGAGATTACTTAATCAATGGTCTTCTGTTTAACAGACTACTTAGAGATTAGGAATTAAAGAGAATTAGATTTGAATTAAAGATAGCCAGACATGCTGTTTAATTGCTGAAGTAGAAGATCTAAATAAAAATGTTTAGCACTAGGAAAATCAGGAAGTATCTAATCAGACCTACACAGCAATATGTCACAAATATTCATTGATTAGTCCCTAAATCAATGAATAGACTCAACTGCAAAAGTCCCTCCTTTAATTACAGCTGTGGTTTTCATTAAACATATCACTTGACTTCAGCTTAACAAATAAGAATTTGTTAACTAATTAGCCCATTTGGGATGTCTAATTTTCAATTTGCATACCAACTGCTAGATCTTAAACAGATTTCCTAAAATTTTTAGGAAATGTTTCTTCTTAAAAGTTCATAATCTTTTCCTTGGCTCCTTTCTTATGTTGACAAAGATTTCCTGCTAAGAAAACGTAAATTTGAATGAAAAGATGGTCATTTTTTAATTGAGGAGTAAACAATTGAGGCAGTACCACCAAGTAATTTTAGCACCTAGATAATTTTCGATTGTTGCTTTAAGTTTATTTTGTCTTGGAATCCTGTGAGTGCATGCACACTAATGCAAGCTACAACTAGAATTGTATCTTATTTCTCATTTTGCTCCTTTCAGGTCATTCTCATTGTGCTATTTTTTCCCTTAGGGCTCCAGCTCGAATTCCATTCTTTGTGGCTTTGGTAAACTTTCAGGTCTATGATTATAGCCAATTTAGTGTCTTTTTACTCTTTTTGCCCTTCCTATGCACTGGTATAATTTGCTATTGAGAAAGAAAGAGAAAATTGTTTATTTGATGAAAAGTGTAGTATCTTGAACTCTTCTTTTTCTGTTAATTTTTCCCAATTAGTTCATAGCCTAATTTTTAATATCTCCTTTCCTAAACATATTTTTATTTTACTTACTTTACTATAATCTTGAACCTTGTAGTTATGTTTATGAAGATTTTAGGCATTCAAATTATTTCATGTTCACTCAAATATTAAATCATTTTAGCAGAGTTTTATTATTTACCATTTATTATAAGGGCTTGAATTTTACTGTCAGCTTCAACTAGTAAAGAAGCATCCTGGAATGGTGATTAAGCATATGCCTTGTTAAGAATCAGATTACTTATATTAAATTCTGGGTTTTTTCATTACTATCTAGTTTTCTTGAGTATATTTCTTCATCCATCTTCATTACTTTTTTTCTCATCTACAGAATGGAGATTATACTATTATCTACTACCAGGCTATTTTGATGATAAAATTTAGCTAACAGTGACTAAAACATTAGATACTTTTCACTGAAATATTTGCTGAGCTTTGAGTTTTCTGACTTACCACTAATATTTACCTGTATTTTCTAGGATGAAACATTTGTTTTAGACTACTTAATATGTTCATGTGCACATATATGAACACACACGAGGCTATACTGCTCACAGTCTCTTGACTGTAACCATTCAGGAATTCTAAATGTCCTCTTAAGTTTCAGAGGTATCACTATCCATAACCTAATACATTCAATGTGACACATTGATCAACAACAAATTCCATATACGACAGTGGTCACCTAAGAGTAAATCACCTGGTGCTGTGGAAGCTACCTCAATCTGTGTAAGCATACTCCATATTCACACAATGGTACAACTGCGGAAGAATGTACTTCGCAGAACATATCCTAGAGTTCATGGTGCATGATTGTACTTCACTTTGGTTATGCCTAGAAAGCCTCCACGTGTAAGCCAAGAGACTGGAGTTTTATTAAATGAGACTTAGTACATTCAGAAAAGTTCACTTATGCTAATAAAAATTAAAAGTATGGAATAATGGGTGGTGGACCCAATCAATACATATCTCTGGAACCACTAACAGATCCTTATGGGACTCCAATAGGAGATTTCTAGCATTGCCTGTCAGTAAAAACGTGGATGGGATGAATTCAGTGATGAAATATTGATGAGCACATGTTTGTTAATATCCTTCCCAAACTCAGATATCAACAAATTCAGAATAATTTGGTATATGCAACTCTTAGTCAGTTTTTCTACATAATTTTACATTTTAGAACCTATTAACACAAAGCTTAATTACTCATATAAATGTTAAAATATCACTGTAATTGGTAGCCACTTACTTCCTGCAATACAACCAGGCCCAAATTAAACCTAAATAATGCACTGTCTGGACTTCATGCTGTTTATGATTACCATCTTAGGATAAAAAAAAAGCCGCATTTAAACGTAATGATGAAATAAATCTTGTCATTACATTGAGAACTGAGAGTGAGATACTCTATCTCAGTTCTTTGAATTAAATCAACTCCCCTGTTTTTTGCAATATGAACACAAATCACATTATATGATAATAAACTTGTCCTCTTCACTTAACATGTACAGTGTTTAAACAATAATTAATAACTACAAACTAAATTAGTTGCTGGGTGATTTTCTCATCAGTGATTAGCCGCTGGTGTTATTTTCAAAATATATTTACCAGCACAAAACTATAGTCTTTCTTAAATCATGGAACCATGGCTAGTGCCTTCCTATAATCTGGACTGATGTGTTCTTAATAAATATGTATTGTCCAGCTGACTGAGAGAAGAAAATAATGCAGCTTCTCAGAACGATGTCAGCGATCACTAACTTCTTACTAAGAAACAGATATTGTCATAATAATATTTACTATTATGTCCTATATTTGATTTTTATTTGCTTCTCTAGTTACTTTACCTCTATAAACCACACTTCATATATTTTGGGGGTTGGGCGGGACTGGGGTTCCTGGAAGCCTTCCGGGCTACCCTCCCAGACCTATTTTATATTTTTGAAACAGGGTCTCTTATGCCAGCGCGGTTGGCTTCGAACCTGTGGAATCCTCCTGTCTCCTCCTCCCAAGCGCGGGGATTACAAGTGTGCGCCACCACGCCTGGCAACCATACTTCATGTTTTAACATTATTCTACTGCTCTCAAAATGTAGAAATATTAGGTATGGCTTGGACTTGTTAGAAACCCATTATAAAAATGTTCATTTGGTGCATTTGAGAATTGTGAATAGATTCAGTATGAGTTAACTAAAGTTTTACTTTATAACATATTGGAAAGATTGGCCCTGTTTGTTTTCTTAATAAAAATAATAGTTTAGAGCCAGGTGTGGTGGCGCATGCTTGTAATCCCCATGCTTGGGAGGCTGAGACAGGTGGATCGTACAGGTTCGAGGCCAGCTTCACCTGGCTTAAGAAACCCTGTTTCCAAATAAAATATAAAATAGGTCTGGGAGTATAGCCCAGAGATAGAAGTCCCCTGGGTTCTATCCCCAGTACCACCAAAAAAAAAAAGAAAAGAAAAGAATAGTTTACATTTTATGAGATGCTTCTAGGCTTATTATACATGATTAGTGTGCATAAAATGCTCTTTAAAATCTCTGCTGACAAATATCATGAACTTATCATATAAACACCAATTTGTAATAGAAAGAAGAGTAATTCATACAAGAATATTTACTATGAAGATCTGTCATATATGAAGCCCTTGAGAGTTTTTGGCTTGAAGACATAAAGATTAACAATGATTACAAAAGTCTGAGGAAAAAGAAAACAGATCAAGCATGTATATTATAGTGCATCAATAAAATAATAAAAATAATTAGAGGCAAAATAAATAAGACCAAAAGATATAAAAGTAAGCAAAACAAAGAAAGTGAATAGATGAGTATATTAAGAAGATTGCTATGACAATCTCTTAGGAGTCTAAATTTTCATCTTATTTCTATTTCTAAAATAAAAAAAATATTTTTGATTATTATTAGGTGGCAGAAAAAGAAAATGTTTATATTAAAATATTTGTGTATATAGTATTCTTTGAAAAATATCTCACAAGAGAAAAATTCTCCTTGTGAATATTCAAATAAATTTGTAATTGTTACTAGTTAATTATGTTCTCATTTATCTTCAGCCATGGGAGAATACTCACTTGTTCAGCATTTTCTGATTAATGATAATCATGTATTTATTTTTACTATTTTGTCTGAATAAAATATAATTTGTTAAAGTAGAAGTTAGTGACCAGAAGGTTAATTCGGTGACAGTGGGACATTTTTTGACTCACGGGAATAGTAGAAATGATTTGGAGATATTTATATGTATAAACATAGAGAAAATGAAAAAGTAGAGGTACATGGGAAAATCTTTGACAGATAACACAAACAATCCCCAAGGAAGAAGGTGGGAGAGGAAGAGAAGGCAAAGCCAGGTGTGGTGGGTCATTCCTGTTTCTTAGTATTTGGAGATGTTGACGGGGTAACACATGTTCCAGGCCAATCTCAGCAACTTGGCCAGACCCTCAGCAACTTAGCAAGACCCTGTTTCAAAATAAAAAATAAAATAGGGATGGGGGCATAACTCAAAGGTAGAATGTCCCTGGGTCTCCTTAATCACCAATATAAAAATATAAACTAGAGAAAGTGAAGGAGAAACAAAGAAGGAAGTAACCAAAATTGAAGAAAGGAAAACAAAATTGTCTGATGGCAGGTTTTGTCCAGTCCCATTTTTTAAGAACACATTTAGAACACTTGGCAGCCTTTTAAAAACTAAGTTGAAATGTTTATTATTTTGATTGTATTCTATCAAATATTAAAAGTCACTACCTTTAAGCATTTTAAACAAAATGCTTAAAGAATGACCTAAAATAAAATATATTTTATAAATTAAAATAAAAATTTATATAAAAGATACCATAAAACTAAATAATTATTTGTGTCAAAAGAAAATCTTAATATTTAAATAAAGATGATTTTAGTTTTTAAGCATTTAACTACAAAATATAAAATATTTTAATTGAGCCAAGCATGGTGGTGTATGCTTGTAATCGCAGTACGTGGGAGGATGAGACAGGAGGATCGCACAGGTTTGAAGCCAGCCTCAGCTACTTAGTGAGTCTCTGAGCAAATTAGTATGACCCTGTTTCCAAATAAAATATATAAAATAGGTCTGGGAGCATAGCTTGGAGGTAGAAAGCCCCTGGGTTCCATCCCCAGTACCACAGAAAAAAATTTTATTAAGTACTAGTGAAAATATCAATTATTAAAATAGAAATAAATCTTGGAAAATGCTACTGTACATTTAGGAGACAGATCAAAAGCCTCTTGTCAATTTTATTGTTTGATTCTACTATCTGTGAGGTTTAAAAATTATTTATGGTGAATTACAGATTTGACTGTGTCCTTCTTCCGACACATTATAATACCTGATGTCTCTGAAACTAAATGTTTCACTTTCTTTGATGTTGCTGTTAATCTCTTTTCCAAGGTTTTCCTTTGGATAGGATGGAAGCACTAATTTGAAATTAATCTCAAGAAAAAAATAAAAAGCAAAATAACAGAGTAGAGCCTGAAATAACATCAGCAATTCCTCCCTTCCTCAATCTGCCCTAAGTGTTCTGCCAGTTCACTCAGAGTGTATATTCAATTACTACCAAGGGACCATGAATTATGTCACACATTCTGAGTGGTCTAATGTCCACTAGGGAAATGAGAGATGCTGCAATGATTTCCATTTGCTCACTGACTTTGAACTCAGATCTCACTTGACCAAATTTTCTGCTTGAAAGATTTGAATTTATATGTCTTAAATTAAAAAGAGTATCTATAAACATAACCAATTTTTATATGGCTTTGCAATGTGATGCCTGAGAGTTTCACTGAATTCCTAACATTTTAGTTATGACCAGTTACTAGTAACACAACTTTATATGTTTCTCTATGGAGCTTACAAGACTTATACAGCCCTCTTTCTGCATGAGGAGTACATCCAGGGCTTTGGGGAATTGTACTGTAGAAAACCTTGGAGTAGGGAGAGGTAAGAAGCTGTCAGTTAGGCCCAAGGGTTTTACTCATCCCAAGGATGATGTAAAAGGCAGCCATCAGCCTGGCTGATGAGGTGTCTTGGTTTTTTATTATTTTTTTAAGAAGGCTATTAGGACTCAGCTGTTTGATTTCCTCTTCCATTCAGAGACCACAAGGACAGATACCACTCTGTTCAAAACATTACTCTGGTTCTTAATTTGACAATCTGTGAGTCATGGATCCAACACTTCTGGGACATAAGCTTTGAGGCTCAAGACTTACAAAGATTTTGAATTATATGTTATATGTACGAACAATGCCTGCCTTGAGCTAAAAATTGAGAGCTTTCATGCAAGACATTCTAAATCCTTTGTTGTAAATGCCAATAATATTTGTTAAAAATAACCCCAAGTCCCCATTTCCCAAGACAATTATAAAAGCTGAGAAGCTGAATGGTTGTCAAGTTCAACACTATTATTTTATAACTCAGGACATTTGGAGTCTTGCTTTGTTCAAAGTTGTATTCTATTATGCTATGTTTCCATGTCAGACTTATACTGATGAATAAATAATAAATAATTCCTACTTTTCTATCCACTAAACTACTTATCAACAGTTCTAAGTAGTAAAGAAGGAGTGAAAGTTTATCATTTCTTTTTTATTGCTACCAGAGCATTCTACCTTTAAGCTACACACCAGCCCTCTTTTATTTATTAATTTTTTAAATTTGAAACAGGTCTCACTAAGTTGTGGAGGGCCTTGCAAAATTGCTGAGACTAGTCACAAACCTGTGATCTTCCTGTCTCAGTCTCACAAGTACTAAGATAACTGCCCTGGGTCACCATGCCAAGCTTCAGTTATTTTTTAAGCATTAATAAATTATTCTTACTTGAGAACAAGGTGTAATTTGAATGAATTTGATTCTTTGTAAATTACCCATTAAAAAAGATTTTCTCAGAAATTATTAAGATTCTAACAAAATTTAATCAACCTAGATAAGACTTTTATCCTTTTGGTTGAATGTACAACAATAACTGAATTTACTAACTAAATTTGGAAAGTTTTAAATTACAAATAATGATCTCTTATACTCAACATACAGCATCACAATTATTAATAATTTTAATGATGAAATCTTTCAACTCTATAGAAGACATCAATAAAGTAGGTAGTATTCCTTATCAATCATTAAATTGATAGGATTTTCAATTTTGCTTCAGATACTACAGCTCAGAAAGTAATAGGCCTATGGTAAAATTAAAGTATCCTATTAAATTATTTGCTAAAATTTTAATTCATCTACAGAGCAAAATTGTCGCTTATTTTTTGTTTTTAATAACAGCCATTTGTACATTTTAGCTTATCTTCCAAATGACAGTCACCCAACTCCTTTAATAGTAAGAAAAAATATGAAACTATTTTTAAAATATGAAATTCTCAGTGAAGAATAGACCATTTACAAATTTAAATTTCTTTTTGGTACATTAAAGATCTTTATGTATCTAGACTTTCTTATATATACCCTCTATTAAAATGATAGTTCTCCATATAATACATGAATCAAAAATAAGTTAGACCAGCTTCCTCTATAAAGCTCAAAACAATAAAAATAGCCTCTTAAAATTGTTGTAGAATTCAAAGCATGAAATAAAGTAATAAAATAATTTCAAATTATCTGTCTCGCTAACTATATAACATTTTCCATTTGTCTCTTAAGCATTAATGTCAAATTGCTTAAAATTTTTTTAGTTTACTTTGAAATGAACATTTTAAAATGTCCTTTTAGAACCTAGAAAAAATATTGAATACCTCTGAAAACTGGATATTCCATATATTCACAATTTTATTTATAAGTTAATTCCACATTTGAATTTAAATATTTGGATGCTGAGTATTTTTGCCTTCCTAACATAATATTTTTAAATTTTTATTTATTTCTTACTTTAGGCAAAGATTAGACTAGAAAGTTTAGTAAGCTGGGGAAAAAAGTTTCGGCAAAACTAGAATTCTAATTAACGAATTAAAATTTTACAGAATGTATAAGTATGTACGGTGAACTGAACCTTTCACACATGAACATTCTATAAAATGGTGGCAGAGAAGTTTATTCAAAATGATCAAATATATTTAGCAGTTTGATGTGAAGTATACCACAATAACATGCTCTGTGATATTAAACACTTCATTAAATGATTGAATTCTGGGTTCCTTCCAATGTTCTAATTGGCACTGTTCCTGTTTTCTTCATTTCATTCAGCCACCTGACAGAACTCGCCAAAATCCTTAAGTGTCTGAGACTTAGAATCAATCCAGATTTGCACATGCTTATTACCACATTTAGTGTATAGTGATAATTGGGTCATCAGTTTCCTAACCCTTCTGTTTTTTACATAAAGATCTACCTAACACATAGTGGTTTAAGATAACCTAGGAGGAAAGGCTATTTCTTAGGCTTATATAGAGCTTAAAAAATAAAAATGATAGTAACGATGTTTCAAAGGTTACACATTCACGCAAACATTATAAATATGGCTTTAAACAAAGAAATCATTTTTTCACCTTCTGCCAGAACTGAAGTCTCTGTCTGTCTTGCCTGAAGTTACAAAAAGGCAAGGAACTATTTTCTCAAGCAAGAAAGTTAGAGAATGATAATTTAAACATTTCCTGTACTCAAGAAGACCTCTGACTTCTTCAAATCATCAAGATGGTCCTGGGATCTACATCCCACTATGAGTGTCTATTGGGTAGGAGAATAAACAGACATTTAATTGAGATATCCCTTTACAAACTTTCCTTTGTCTAATATTCATCACCTATATGAGTACACTCACATGCACATATTCAAAGCTGAGGACTTCAGGGGGAGTCTCTTGTTTTCTTAAAAGTCAAGGTCCTATAAATGATTGTGTACACTCCAATGTGTTAACTGATTCCTATGTGATACATGACTACATTGGTGAAGATTACCTTTATGAAACACAGTAATAAGTAAGAAAGCATTGATTCTTTTTAGACAATGATTGCTGTTAAAACCATCATGATATGATCTGTATACAATTTATCTAGAATATAACTTCTAAATAAAAATGGCAATTTTTAGCTATTTATTTTATTTTATAAGATCCACCAACTAAGGTCTATCACATTCCTCCACAATCAAGAAGGTATTCCTTCTTCCAACTGACAGTTATTTGAATTTTTTTGTGTGTGTGGCACTACTGAAGACTGAGCCCAGGGGCATTCTACCTCCAAGCTACACCCCCAGACTTATTTTTATTCTTTAATTTTGAAACAAGATCACAAGATCTCACTAAGTAGCTGAGGATCTTACTAAGTGTCTGAGGTCTGTCCTCAAACCTGTGATTCTCCCGTCTCAGCCTCCCGAGTAGTGGGATTACAAATGTGGGTCACCATTCCTGTATTTATTTGCATATTATTATACAATCCCTAAATTATAATTTTAATTTGTATTTTACAAGTAATTAAACATATCACAGTAAAATCATTCCAAAATATAAAAAATGACAGTGGGAGATATCTGATATTCTGGGAGCTACAAACCCAATATCCAAAACTGACTAGTAACAAATGTATTTTGAAATGCCAAAATTCTAGGAATCCAAAAGATCAAAATGGATTTTACAAGAACATTTTCAATGATTTACAAAAATTCATTCTCTCCCATGTATGCAAATTTTTATTAAAATCATATGAAGGGTCAAGCATGGAACTAACATAAGTATACTTATGGATATAATAAATGAAATAGTACTAAATATTGTTAAATTAAGAGAACAGGCTGCCAATTCAAATAATCAAATTTAATTATTTAGGAATGTGTTATTAAATATATTAAAAAATAGATGTGTGAATTAAGACATTGCACTACATAAAGAAAGTTATATTAAATTCATGAATTTGTAAGCAAAATTACTCCAATGTCCTAATTGATTCCATATGCTGTTCAACACTAATTATAGACATAGTTCTATTTACACAAAACTAAATAAGATATCTCATTAGCATTAGATTAAATTTGTGGAGCCATTCTTAGTCTTCTTTTTTATTTTTTACAAATATGCAAAACCCTCCCATTCTTCAAAGATATTAAACTCATTCAGAAAATAAAAACCCATAAAGTACATTTAATTCTCATTTAAAAACTAAAGTGCACTCAAAAGTTAGTGAATTGTGTGATGTATATGAAGAATCTTCAAACCCAGTAGTAATTTTCAAAATGGAAAGTTATGCCACAGAGCCTAAAAATAGTTGAGCTTTTCAAAAATAATTAAAATTTTAGTTTATATTTACTATTACTCTAAAATTATTAAATATAACTCTCAAGTAAATAGCCTTATTTTCTTAGGAACTCAGTTTATTCCACCTTTACTTTTAAAACACAGAATTCTTGTTTTTTAAGAACTTTAATTTATCATTTGAATATTATATTTTATTAATTTTACATGTTCTTAATTTTTTTTTACTTTAATGACTTGATAGATATGTTTATAAGACTCCAGATTAATATAAAACAGTAAGTTAAAGTATTGAAATGTTTATTATTCAAATGACCAATAAATGTATGAAAATATGTTGAACATCATAAGCAATCTGAGAGATGCAAATTAAAATTACCCTGAGATTTCATCTAAAGCCAACTAGAATAGTAATCACTAAAAACACAAACAACCTACTTCCAGGAAGATGGCGACGGAGAAAAGCGGGGCTTACAAGCCCCGCTAACAACCAATCTCTATTACCACAAAATCAGCGCCTTTCATATCCAGAAAACACCATCAGCAGAGAAACAAAAAGTGTAATTACAAGGGACAGAGAAAAAGAGGGCTAGAAAAACTAGACACCAGAAAGAAACCAGACTGCAGTGCTGCAGCTGGAGCTGCGGTGTGGAGCAGCACGGTGTGCCATCTTCCCTTGCAGCACCAGGCTCCAGAGAGGAGGGGGACTAAGAATGGAGCTCAGAGCCAGAGAGGAGACACGCCGGCCTCATGCCTGAGGATGCGGCAGCATCGCCTTACTGCCGGCGGCAGCGGCGACTTCACCAGACGGCTCCAGACCAATGCACTCAACAGCTCACCAGGCTCCAGAGAGGAGCGGCAGACAGCAAGCCCAGGTGAGCTGCTGCGGTTCAGCCGGGCGGAATTCGGCAGATTTTTCGGCGCAGAGAGCATTTAAAGCTCCCAGTGGCTGGGCTCAGCACTCCCTGCAGGGACTCAGAGCGGAGCTCAAAACCAGAGAAGAAATACACCAGCCTCACGGCCGAGGGAGTGGCAGCGGTGCCATATTGCCACCGGCGGCAGCGGCAGCAAATTCACCGAGCCCACTACAGCGCCATCAGCACACTCAACAACAGTGAGTCAAATTGTGGCCCTAGAGGAGAAATCCCAGTACTGCACTCCCAGGGAATTGACCCAGTGGGGGAGTGGCGGTGGCAGAGATATCACACCATAGAAGAACACCCAACCTGGCATCCCCCATGGTCTAAAGCAGCCTCGATTGACTCCCTGGGTCTGAGACTCTGCGATACAACCCAGTAAAGGAGTAGTGGGAACTGAGATACCACAGACTTGAGATCCAGAGCACCTTAATTGAAGTCGTAGTGACCCAAGGGAAGAACCCAGAGAAGGCACAAACTTCCAAAATCATGGGAAAGAGGAATAACAATGGAGCAATGAATGCCCAAAACCCCACAACATCAGAACCTGATAAAACAGAAATTCAGAGATTTCTAGAAGATCAAATCAGGAAAATAACTGTAGAAATAATAGAGGTGTTTTGAAAATAATTCAGAGAGAGCCAAAAAGAGATAAAGGATGCAATTAATGAAGTAAAGGCCTCAATTCAAAGTACAAACAACCGATTAGACCACATGGAGAATAGAATCTCGCTCTTAGAAGATGAGTAATCCAAAAATGAACGCATAGTTTCTAATTTAGAAAAAAATGAACAGCAGGAATCTGACATTGAAGAAATATGGGCCCATTTTAAGAGAGCTAATCTAAGAATAATTGGAATAGAGGAGGGAAAAGAAGGTGAAACCAAAGGGATCAACAATCTCTTCAAGGAAATAATAGCAGAAAATTTTCCAAACATAGAGCAAGAGGTCGATATACAGGTCCAGGAAACTTATAGAACTCCTTTTAGACAGTATTGGAGAAGAGGATCCCCATGCCACATAATAGTCAAAATGACCAATGTGGAAGCCAAGCAGAGAATCTTAAAGGCAACAAAAACAAAGGGCCAAGTGACATTCAGAGGCAAACCAATTAGAATCACTCCAGACTTCCCAAAATAAGTCATGAGAGCCAGAAGAGCTTGGAGTAACATATTCTAAACTCTGAAAACTTCCAGCCAAAAATTTCCTACCCAGCAAAACTTTCTATCAAATTAGATGGGGAAATAAGAAGCTTCCATGACAAACAGAAACTGAAGGAACTTATGTCTTCAAAACCAGAGCTAGAGAAAATACTCAAAGAAATTAATTACAAAGAAGAAATAGGTAACACACACCAGAATCAGAGAAACACGATTTTCCATCCAACAGACAACTAAGATTGGTTATCTGTGGAGATTCATTATTTATGTTAGTCTTTTACCTATCTCTAAATTGTATTGTTTGCTTTTATTGTTGCTAATTTTTAGGATTTCTGGTTGGAATATTAATATACCTTCAGATATAGCATTTGGAAATATTTTATCCCATTTTATCAGTAACTTTTAACTCTGTTTACATTGTCTTTGGATATACAATTTTTTTTTATTCTTTAGGGAGTTTGTTTACCCTTCTGTTGCCTGTGCCATTGAAATCATATCCAAGAAATCACTGCCAATTTTAATGTTATAAGGTTTTATGACCTAGATTTTCTTCTAAAAGTTTATAGTCTTATGATTTATATTTAGGTCTTTTATCTATTTTGAGTTAATATTCGTATATGGTGTTAAGTAAGGGTCCAATTTTATTCTTTTTCATGTAATTATTATTTTTCAACAATATTTAGTTAAAAGATTATTATTTCCTCCACCAAATGTTCGTGGAAACCTTGTCAAAAATAACTTGACAATATATGGAAGAATTTATGTCTAGGCTTTTATTTAACTCCAGTGGTTTATATATCTGCCTTTATAACAGTACTACACTGTTTCAATTATTGTAGCTTTATATGGTTTGAAATCAGAAAATATACATCTTTCTAGCATTGATCTTTTTCGAGATCATTTTGGGTATCTGGAGTCCATATTCCATATTAGGATAGATTTTTTCTGAAAAATCAATAAATAAATGTATGATAGTTTCACCTAAAAAAAGGAAAAGAAAGAAATATTCTTTGGTAAGAAAGAAAGCAAAAAGAAATATTGAAATGCTATCTTTAAGTCATCAAAAGCTTGGTATCAGACAAATGAAACTGTTATGTGAGATTATCACTGTTAATTTTGGATAAATTGCTATAATACTAGATGTCAACTAAGCCAAGCATGGGAAGGAGGGATGGGGAGGGAACAGGGTGGGGATCGGGTAGGGGCTAACTGGGCGATGTGTGCATGTATGTCTACAAAAGTATTTTTTTATCCCATTATGATGTATGAATACAGTGCACCAATAAAAAAATAGAAAAAATAGATTCTCTGGTAAGAAAGAAAGTAAAAAGAAATATTGAAATGTTATCTTTAAGTCATCAAAAGCTTGGTATCAGACAAATGAAACTGTTATGTGAGATTATCATTTTTAATTTTTGATAAATTGCTATAATACTAGATGTCAATCACTAAGCCAAGCATGGGAGGGAGGGATAGGGAGAGAATGGGGTGGGGATCGGGTGGGGGCTGACTGGGCAATGTGTGCATGTATGTCTACAAAAGTATGTATCCCACTATGATGTATGAATACAGTGCACCAATTAAAAAAAATAAAAATAAAATAAAATAAAAATAAAAATAAAAAAATAATAATTATTAAAAATAAAAAATAATAGATCCTACAAACTCTCTAAGAAGTGGGGAAGAAAAAGCAAATTGAAAAAAAAATAAAAACACAAACAAGCAACAAATGCTGGCAAGGATGTGGAGGAGAGAGGATTATAATTTATTATTGGTAAGATTGCAAATTAGTGCCACTACTTTGGAAAACAGTTTAGAGGATCCTTAGAAAAATAGGAATGAACCTATCAAATGATCCAGCAATGCTGCTTCTGGGTATCTACAGAACAAAATGGAAACCAAACTACCAAACACACTGAACAATTCACAATTGCCAAACTATGGGACCAGCCAAGATGTCCATCAACAGACGAATGGATTAAAAAACTATGTGATATGTACAGAATGAAATTTTACTCAGCAATAAAGAAGAACAAAATTACATCATTTACAAGGAAATGGTCTGTAGAACATTATGCTAAGTGAGATTAGCTAATCGCAAAACGTAAGAAATTGGATTATCTCCCTAATACGGGAAAGCTAGGGAGGGAAAAGATTATAGGTGGAACTCTAGGTGAAGAAGGAAAAACCATAGATGTCAAATAAGGTGACCTAACTGAAAGGGGTGAGAGGGGGAAATTCCCTAATGTACCTGATGCACATTCACAAAACATACCAAAGTCAATCACTAAGCCAAACATGAGAAGGAGGGAGGGGGAGGGAATGGTGCAGGAACTGGGGAAGGCTAAATGAGTGTGCATGTATGCCTCTTCCATCTTGGACTCCATTAAGATGTATGACTAAAATGCACCAATAAAACATTTTAAAAATAATGAAAAAGTAAAGAGAAAATTCTTTAAGGAGTCTTTAACACACACACACACACACACACACACACACACACAAACTGGATTAAATATAAGATCCAAAACACTATGAAGCCAAAGATTCTCTCACATATGTACTGTGTTTTTCTTTTGATAATTCAATGGCAAAATAGCCAATTTCTTAACAGTGATATTTTCAGTCCAAAGTTTAGTTACAGACATGGCAGTTAGGGTGGAGTTAGGAAAGAAGCTTAAGCACAAGGCTTGGGAAGACATTCATACATTTTCACTTCAGTTAGGAAGGTCTGAGGGATAGTACATCAGAACAAGAGGAAAGCACAACTTTAAAAAGTTAAGGCTGAAAGTTATATTCTCAGATTGTATTTCCACTTAAAAATTAGGATAGAATGTATAGAGAGCAAGGATGACCCTGAAAGCTTAAGTAATATCATTCTAGATATTATCATCATTTTAATACCTTCATCACATTAATATCTGTTATATATTTGTATCAGATTGCAAAACCATGTAATGAGTTGGGCTATGTGGTGCATGCGTGTAATCTCAGCATTTGGGAGGCTGAGACAGGAGCATCACGGTTCATGGACAGCCTCAGCTACTTAATAAGGCACTTTGAAATGCAGTGAGACCGTGATTGAAAGTAAAAATAATTTAAAAAAATAGGGCTTGGGGTATAGCTTGGAAGTAGAATGCCTATGGGTTCCTTCCTTAGTACTGCAAAATAAATAAATAAATAAAACCATGTAATGATGTAAAAAAGTATAGTATACTTTAAAAAAATCTCTCGTATTGTCTATTTGGTAATACCATATTATTATATAAACACACACTTTTTATGAGTCTACTTACTGTTTTCTAATTCTAAGGATAATAATATGATTTATCACGTTTCTTAATACTATCTATTCAAAAAATCCAAATATAATCTCTACCATGGACCACTGTCCTAAATTCCAAACTCCAAATATAATGCCAACTAGACATTGCCACATATTTAAGAATGCCCAAATCTGGAACATGGTCTAATCCCCACTCTTACCAAATCTGCATTGCCATCCTCAACTTAGATGACTATAACTCTTTCCCAGTTACTGAAGCTAAAATATTTTAGTTATTCCTAACTTCACTGAATGTATTAAAATTTTTGGTTCCATACCCAAAATTTATTTACCAGATTTTGACATCTTCACTACCAAAAACCTGGGCCAATGCAGCATCATCCTACATATGATTTATGGAAGTGACTTTCCTCAGGTCTTCCTAATTCCACCTTTTCTTTCCTACTTTTTATTTTTAACTAGGTTGCTAAGTAATGCTATTCAAGTGGTAAATTATATCATATAATGTCTCCAAGCAAAACTTCTAATGGCATATGAGCTCATTCAGAATAAAATACAAGTCCTTAAATTAACCCTTTCCGGACACCACCTTGTTACCTTCCTGACCTTTAACCCTGTTATTCCTCCTTTTGCTTCCTTTGCTATAACCGTAATTAACCTCATGTGTCTATATAAGCCCATTATGATCACTTTCCTAATCACAGAATAAGATATAAAATCACTGGCAAGCTATTTCTTTGGAAAATAAGCAGGCTATTAAAACTCAAAACCTGATGGGTGCAACCATTTGTGTGTGTGTGTGTGTGTGTGTGTGTGTGTGTGTGTGGTACTAGGGATTGAACCCAGAGATATTCTAGCTCCAAGATACACCCCCAGACCTTTTTTTTTCATTCTTTATTTTGAAACAGGGTCTCACTATGTTACAAAGACCTTCATTAAGTAGCTGAGGCTGTCTGCAAACCAGATCATCCTGTCTCAGCCTCACAAATGCTGGGATTACAAGTGCTACCACGTTGAGCTTGATTCTTTATCAAGGGTTAGGAATCCTTGGTCTATGGTCAAATCAACTCTTAAACAAAAATGCTAATACTAGCAGTTCAGAAAGTAAATATTTTGGATCTTTGCCTTATTTACATATAGTTACCTAATAATTGAATTTGTTTTGTACTAAATTAAAGGGATCTATCCTGATCTTATTAAGTGATGTCACTAGAATTCATCTGAATCTTAAAAACAAGAACTAAGAGGTTCTTTTGAGTAGAGATATAGTAAGACTTGTGGATAAAAAATGTTGCCACATATTCCACATTTATTTGCCTCAGATGATCATGACTCATACAAGCTCCAATCATGAAGATAATACTTGTAGTCAATTGCTTTAAACCTAGGATCTCTTATACCAACCACAGAACATTTTAACTTCAAAGTACCTACATAATTATTAAGGTCTGTTTTATGTGACATAAGAAATGAATATAAATGAAAAAATATATAAATATGGCATATTATTTTGCTAGAGTAGCAATTTGAGATGCTCTTAATTTTTTGATGTTTTCTAAAAATTATTAATTTTACCTCTGAAACAAACTTTTTCTAGATATTACTAAGAGATTAAAGTAGAAATATATACTTTATATACATGTTTATCAAAGTGCTATTTTATTTTTGGTGGTACTGGGGGTGGAAACCAGAGGCTTTCTACCTCTGGGATATACTCCCAAACATATTTTATATTTTATTGGAAACAGGGTCTCATTAAGTTGCTGATAGCCTTACTAAGTAGCTGAGGCTGGCTTGAACCTGTGTGATCCTTCTGTCTCGGCCTCCTAAACTTGGGATTACAAGCATGCGCCACCGCGCCCAGCTTCAAAGTGCTGTTTTAATGGTGTAAATTGTTAATGTTATAATATATAAAGTTAACATGTTCAGCAATTAAAGAATGATAAAATGGTAGTTATATATCTTGAATATTCAATTATACAGCCATTGAAATAAAATTTTGAGCAATGAACAATATTTATGTAATTGTGTTAAGATCAGAAGTATAACATGTATCTCAATTTTTTTCTGTCTTGCCTAAAGATGAATAATATCATATATCTCACCCACACCTGAAATAAATGTATTGGGAATTTGAGAAGGACATAAATTGTGGGGCCCAAGAATGGAATAATATGGATTGAATGAATGTTTGTGTTCCTGTCACCCATATGTTGAAATGCTACCTTCCAATATGATGTTAAGTGGCAGGGCCTTTGGAGTTGGTTTGATCATGGTAGAGCCCCCATGAGTGAGATTAGTGTTTTTATAAAAACATATAAGAGAGTTTGGTTTCTTTGCTCTCTGCTCTCTGCCATGTGATGATACAGTAAGAAAGACTGCTCTGACAAGAACCCTATACTGAACATCCTAGGCATCCAAACTTGGAGAAATTCATCTTTGTTATTTAAGTCACACAGTTATGATAATTTGAAACAGCAGGCCAAGCTGACTGAGACAATGCATGCAATACATAAATTAAGAGACAATTTCATATTTATTTTAAACAGGGTCTCACTGAGGTGCAAAGGGCCTCACTAAGTAGCTGAGGCTGTCTTTGAACCGTGATCTTCTTTTCTCAGCCTCCCAAATGCTAGGATTTCATCTAATTTGAGATTCAAGTTTTCCTTTGAATATAGGAGTTATCATAGCAATTTTTCCAACTCAATGGTCCACTAATTCATCATTTTTGGTTAAACTACTTTAATTTAGATATTTTCCTAAAGCTGAAAGAGTTTAGACCAGTACACCAAATAATTACAGTTTAAAATATGAAGGTGAATTTGTTATGCATAGATGGCACTCAAGAGATATTAGGTCTACTCTAAGCTCTCTTTCATTGTGAGCTCATTCAATCATCACTACATCTTACAAAGAGTTGTGTTCATTTAACAGATGAAGAAACTAAAATCGATGGAGATTTTGTAATTGCACAACAGCACAACCAGTAAAGAATAAAATTTTAATCTGAAAACACCAAGGCCTATCTCTGACTACATACGCCTCTTTTAACACCATCTGAGGTCTGGTTTAGCCATCTAATAGCTAAGCTTATTCTTTCCAAAACTTAATTGTTCTCCTATAAAAGAGGGATGCACCTTAATGTGTATGAAGTACATTCATAAACATTCAAAGTCAATCAGTAAGCCAAATATGAAAAGAAAGGAGTTGAGAGAAAATAGGGTGAGAACTGGGGACGGTCTAAATGAGTGAAGTGTGCTGTATGCATTCTTGGTGGGACTGAAAATCAGTACAGCTGCTATGGGGGAGAGTATAGAGGTTTCTTAAAAGATTGAGAAAGAAGCCACCATAAGACCCAGCCATACCACTCTTTGCGATCTTCATGAAGGAATTCAAGTCAGTTTACTATAGAAATACATGCATTTCCATGTTTATAGCAGCACACTCACAATAGCCAAACTATGGAATTGTTGCTACTCATCAACAAATGAACAGATTCCAAAATTATGGTATATATACACACAGTAGAATTGTATGCAGTGATAAAAAAGAACACACATCAGTTGTAGGAAAATAGATGGAACTTGATAATATTAGGCTAAGTGAGATGAGTCAGCCACAGAAATTGAAGGGCCATATGTTCTCACTCCTATGTGTAAATTAGAGAGAAACTGGGAATCAAAGAGGATTTTGGATAAATTAGGGGCGACAATAGTAGAATGGGAGATGGGTCCTGGAAAAAGGGGAGATCTGATGATAGAAACAATTCAAACAATGTTTGTTGTTACACGAAGCTACCTATATCAGTGTAAACAATCTATGGGAAGAGGGAGAGCTGGGAGGGAACTGCAGAGAAACACAAAGACTTCTCTGTGTATGTATATTCTGTCACTCTGAACTTCACTCTGACACATAATTACAATGCACCAATAAAAAAAATTATATACCACTCAGCTCTATACAAATGTCAGTTCCTATTATAAAATTACAAACTATCTTTGAATCTTGTAATGAAGTTACTATAAAATTTAATTGATATATTACAGTCAATAATATCTCAGAAAAGTAGAAATAAGAATCAATTCATATGGTAGGCTGCCTCTTTTAATTTAAACTAAGATAAATAATCCTGGTGAATTAAATCAGCCTTTCGTCAATAACTGTGATGATGATGATGATGATGATGATGACGACGATGACAATGTCTAGGATAAAATTAACTTACATCTCAAATATCAATCTAAATTTTCAAAATTATTTCACATTTCTTAGCTTATTTAGTATATTTTATTTAGCATATTTCAATGTCTTGGGAAATAGACCTTATTTTTCTCTGTTAATGTCAATCTGCACTGTGTAAATTTTAGTAAGAAGTACTCTGGATGACAAAGCTTTATGCGGCTTATTACAAGGCTCACAAAAATAATAAGTATGAAATACTTATTTAAATATTCTTTGAATCCTTTTACTTGTCTTGAAGACTGTTTGATATGACAGAGCATTGCTAGATTCACCATATTAATGTAAATGAAATTAAGAGAACTATTTACTATAAAGATGAAATTATACATATATATATATATCCAGTTCCTTATTATGAATATGAAATAAACATTCTGCACAACATAAATATTCATTCATATATTTAATCAGTTCTTACTATGCCTGACATTTTCAGATATTTATGTATTTACATGTTCAAATGCATGTTTATTTTTATTTATATTGACAGATACTTGACAGTTGAAACTATAGTGATTAATCATACAATAAGCACATAAACACTTATTATTAAACATGACTTAGTTACTAGCTCTAAATATTATATTTATAACTAATGCTTATAAATATCAAAATACCACTTAATTCTATAGTGCTCACTATGATTTACAGAGGATTTGAGATTGAGGAAATTGGTTTTTTTTAACCTGAATAATAAAGTGAATCATTTACTCTAGCAGTGTAATGTTTTATGGGATTTCTAAAAACATGGTAATTATATCACCATTACTAACCATATCAATGTGTCTAAACCTTAGAGATAATCCAGAGAAAAAAGTCTGAAGAAATCAGAAACTAAAAATGTGATTAAAGAATATATGAAGATGTGTGCAAAGGAACAGAACAATAACAGCAGACCTATAAAATTAAGTGCACAGTGGTCAATTTGATCTCTATATAATCCCCTAGCAATTCTAAAATAGTTTACCTAAGCAAATTCCTTATTGTCAATAATATTCCTCAGAAATAACTTCTTTTCACATTTACATAAATCACAGGAGTCTATTTTATGATGCTACATAATCAGGCAAAATAAAATGTTACATAAAATGGAAAAAAATTATGATTTGTTTTTTAGTTGTGTGTTAGTTAATGAGCCATGGAAGAGTTATTCTTTTAACATGGCCTAAAATTAAACAGACACAAGCATAAATGGTGATTTATATTTCTTCCTATTTGACTTTTTATACATATGCAATATTATTTTTAGGCTCATTTGTATTCATGTGAGTTGGATTGCAATTTAAAGTCTGGAAGGTTTGATTTCATTAAATATTTTTTGCTTCAATCAAAAAGTCTGTACACACATGAATATTTCAAAACCAGTATCCATTTATTTTAAGACTCAACATTAGATTATTAAGTATTATACTAAGGAAAATGAAGACACTACTATAAAATATGGTAAAAATTGTATTGAACAAGCTACATATAAGAAGGGACCAAACCCCAAATAAACCAGTTTTAATTTTTTACCACTGTATTTTAATCATTCTACTGTAAATCCAAATTCTTTGTTCATGAAAAAAAATCTTGGGAAGATTCATAGCACCAGTAGACATTTTTAGGCATTGACATGTATGGTTTCATCTAATACTTTTATCTCTTCCAGAAGGAGTGAGAAGTCTTAGAAACTGAAAGGTAAGGAAGAAGAAAGCGTATACACAATTACTTATTTCTGCAGTTCATACCCGTATTTCCTTTGACCCTGATCCCTGTGCTGGCTCATGGTTAGAAACGAAATTGGGGAACTTAAGGCACAGAGAGGATATTACTTAATCAGTGCAATTGTAATGTGTTAGTTACATTTCTTATGGGATGTTTTTGTAAATTCTTGTGGGCAATGAGTATCCTTTTCAAGATAAAAGAGCTAGCTCTATTTCTCTAGTGTCCAATCTGATGGTAATAGTATGTTTTAGAATATATGTGATCAAAGACCTAGGAATTAAAACACTATCTTTACAACTATTAAAACATATGGTAAACTCTCTTTCCTATAAGAACAAACAACAACTTCCTCAATAATACTCTGAAAACTCCAGAAGTAAACCAAAAATTAAACAAACAGGATGATATTAAGATGTTTCTGCACAGCAAAAGAAACAATCAAGATTATGAGGGACAAAACCTACAGAATGCAAGAAAAGTTTGCTAGCTACACTTCTAGCAGGGTATTAATATCCATAACGTAGAAAGAACTTAAAAACTTAACACCAGGAGTTGGGTGTGTTGGCGCACACTTGTAATCCCTGCACTTGGGAGGCTGAGACAGGAAGATGTCACAGGTTCGAAGCCAGCCTCAACTATTGAGTGAGGCTCTCAGCAACTTAGTGAGATTCTGTTTCCAAATAAAGTATAAAATAGGCCTGGGAATATAGCCTGGAGGAGCTCCTAAGTTCCACCCTCAGTACCACACACACACAAAAATAAACTAAAAATAAAATAATAATCACAAATAGGCAAAAATCTAAGCATACATTCCTCCGAAGCAGAAATACAAATGGCAACAAATATATGAAAAAATGTTCAACATTTTAACCATTAAAAAAATGCAAATCAAAGATATATTAAAATTTTATCTCCATCCCATGAAAATGATAATTATCAAGAATACAAATAATAATAATGCTAATGAAGATGTAGGAGAAAAGAAATGCTCATAAACTATTGGTGGGACTGCAAATTAGTACAACCACTATGGAGATCAGTATGGAGGTTTCTCAAAAGACTAAGAATGGAACCACCACATGATGTAGTTATACCAATACTTAGTATTTACTCAAAAGATTTAAAAGTCAGCATCCTATAGAGACACATACAGATCCATGCTTATAGTGGCTCAATTCACAATAGCCAAGTTGAAGAAACAACCTAGGTGTCTGTCAAGAGTTAAATAAATAAAATACCATAGATACACTCAATGGAGCTTTACTCAGCCATAATAAAAATGGAATCATCATTTGCAGGAGAATGAATGGAACTGGAGGGTAGCATATTAAGTGAGATAGGCCAGACTCGAAAAGTCAAGGGTAATGTTTCATAAAATTTTCATCGAGAGCAGTAGAGTTGTGCAAAAGGGAAAGAAGGCAGGCAGGGAAAAAGAAAGAGAATGGATCCAATGATGCTCTGTGAGTGTATGACTATATCACTACGCATCTCAATGTTATGTATAATTATAATGTGCCAATAAAAACTAATAATAAAGAATTTATGGGCATCTATACCACTCTTCTCAGACTTGTGGCCTTGTTTAACATGCCAGTTTACCACAAAAACGTTCTATTAACAATTATCTAAAGTCCCTTCTTTCCTATTTTCTCTCTAGCTTCTAAATTTGAGAGAAAGCATTTGAGATTGAACAATAGAATAGCAGAAGGAGACAGTGGGTGGGAGGTGGGGCTGGGAAAAGGAAGACCAGATGAAAGAAACCATTCAAATTAGGCGGCATTCGTGTATAAAAATCTTACTACTCATATCCCTGTAATGTAAAGGAAGTGGTAAGCAGAGGGAAAGATCTATAGAAAAACATGTACAAACCTGAATGTTTGTGTGTATGACTTGGAACCTCAGTGTGATGTACAATTACATATCATCAATAATAGTATTTTAAAAGAACAGGAAAATGCTAAACTCCAGAGCTTCATCTGATCTTCTCAAACTCATAATTTAACAAAAATTAGTAGTTTGTAATTAAAAGAAACTAAAGCAATATATTAGGTTGACACATTATACATTTCTTGTGTTAAATAAAATTTAAAGGTAAAAAAAGAAGTTTGTTCTGTTATATATAAAATTTTGTATTTGAAGTGACTATATTAAGGGAACCCACACATTTTAAGAGAACATTTATAGATTTCATTTTCACAAAAGGAGAATTTGAGTCAAGATAGCACGGCATTTAGGATTTGATCTATTTTTACTACTCCAAACACACACAGCAATGTAAAATGTAGGAATAAAAAAAAAATCTAACAGCTATATCCAGGTTCAGAAACATGATGAAATCTCAGCGAAAAGCAGAAAAGAAATGTGAATCAGTCAGTGGAGCTGAAGGGTTACGACCAGTTTGAAACTGAAAGTGAACAGACTTGGTGAGAACTTCAGTCCCTTGTTAAAAAAAAGAGTAAATTAAAAATGGATTCCATTTAAGTTGGATAACCAAAGAGAACTTTGCTTTGTGTTTGCAAATAGGCATTGACGTAAAGCTCCCTTGTTGAGCAAAGAGTTGAGCAGATGAAGGAAATAAAAACAGCACAAAATACAGCTGATCCATTTGGCGAGTTAATTTTACAAAAAGGCCAGGTCTTAAATACAGGTATTTTTCAATCTGAACTTAAACCAACCCACTCAAAATCTCTGTAACTAGGATAACTCATTCCCAAACTAAGTGTGAAGAAGGGGCTGGACAACTGCAGAAATTCTGGTGGGCATTTGAAGAGAAAGAGAGAAGGAAATGAATATGAAAGGAAGGTCTCATGATTTGGCCTCTCACTCAAAATAAACCTGTAAACCTGAACACTTTAAAAAATGATCTAGTATATATATAGAGAGAAGTAAAAGCAGCAACCTTAAAAAGAGAACTTTAATCTACTTCAGATTAAATTTATCTCTGAAAATAAATATCCTGAGTTAGAACTTTAATCTACTTCAGATTAAATTTATCTCCCCAAAATAAATATCCTGAGTTCATTTAGAAAGCATGTAGTTACAGTTATGAACTGTTAGGGTTTGAATATGGAATGTTCTCCAGGAAAAGTGATGTAATGGCAAGGTAGTAAAATTCAGAAGTAAAATTATCAAATCAGGACTCTGAACTCATCAGTGGATTGATCCACTGATGTATTAATAATTTTATTAAACTGGATATACTGCGTGGTAGCTGTAGGTAGATAGGGGCATGGGTGGAGGAGATGAGTATGTTGTCTTCAGGACTATATCTATCCCTGGCTGCTTCCCCGCTGCCATGAGCTAAACAGTTGTCCTCTACCAGGCCTTTCCACCATGATGTTTCTGCCTTGAAGTCAGCAACCCTTCTCTCCTCTACATGGATGTCTTCAGGTATTTTTATTACAGGGATAAAGAAGCTAATGAATACATGAACAAAAAGGGATTGATATGAAAAATCATCCTTAGAAATTGATAGTCATTAAAGTATAAGACTCAACAGATAAGAAAGTCTATATATAATTTAGGATAAAGAGAGAAATAATGAATTGGATGATAACACTCAGCAGTACACCCATTTTTATAGGCAAATTCCAACAACTCTTCAATTCTCTGAATTTTGCAAAGTGCTTTACAGATACAAAGCAGAAAAGCCATTCAATTTACTTCCTAAGGTTAACATAATTTTAATAATAATGTCAGTAAGAATAAAAAATATTTCTCAGCCCAATCTTATTTAGGAGCATAGGTAAAAATCATAAACAAATAAAAGTAGTCAAAATCAGAAATATATTATTGTGTTTTAAAAAGAGTAATACTGTCTTCAAAAATAAATAATTGCTATGGAAATAACAGGATACATTTCCATCAGATAAAGAAACCTTATTATTTATAAATTACCAGATTATAGAAGTTACCCTTATATAGTCACCACAGTAGAGGGGTGATTAAACATTTTTTCATAAAAAACAATGTTGGTTTTTTTTTTTTTACCAAGGATCAAATATTCTTAAATATCTCTTCTTGCAATTCCTCTGCATGCTGTCCTTATTTTTCGCCTGCTTTACTCTATGAAGCTTTTAATTATGCAGTATATGTTTTACTTATCTTTTTTTCTATTCAAATATATCTTCCAGAACACTGGTATATCAATTGTTTTATCTTTAGTACCTTCAAATATCTCCAGCATTTACAAGTGGACTCTCTGGCCTATCTTATATCATGTTCTATAAGACATTGCTACTCCAGGTATAATCTCAGAGTGAGGTCTTTCAACAGAATCTTTGTTATCTTTACAGAACAAAGTAAAAACATAACTAAGGAAGAGAATTTATAAATTGTTTCTAAATTACAATAAATGCAATAATCTATGGAATAAAACAATGAAAATACAAAATAATTTTGTGCCAAATGTCCTTTTATTTTTCTAGTAATTCATTCTTTTTGTTTTCAAAAAACGTTAGTCTGTAAAAAATCAAACTTTCTAATGAAAGATTTGAGAAAGCATACAATACTGTTCTATTTTTCTTTTATTGGTTTCCCCACTAGACACATAAATTTTAGCAAAAGTAAAATCCATTCTTTTTTTTTCTCTTATTATAAAAAAAATTAGTTGGGAGGCCACTAGGATGAGGCAACTCTAGCAACCTGGGTTCCTATGTAAACAGAATCCCAATACAGCCATCTATACATCTAGAGACTTTCCACTGGAAGGATCCAAATAAGGTTACTGTTCCATTTAACCAATCAAATATTTTCTTTTCCTTGTCTGAGTTCAATCTATAAAAGTCTTCTGCCACAGCCCTTTGTCTGAGTCCCAAACCACTTGCAGTCTGGGGCTGCTAGATTCATGAATGGCTGAAGACTTGAATATACTCCTCAATGTCTTAATGTGGTTCAACTTATATTCTAATCGCCATGTACATAACACAAATTTGTAAAAACATTAATGGGATGCTTTCTAATATTTTTTATGTTTCCCTTATTAAGATAAAGTATGCTATTTCCAATGCATGCACTCTTGTTTTAAACAATGACTGCAGAAGATACTGTCATGGTTTGGTTCACTTGTCTTCTTTGTGAAACCAGGAAATGAACGATGCCATTATTAGAATTAAGAAAGTAAGGGCAAGTAGCATTTTACAGGAACAAAAAAAGGTCTCTTAAAACGAAAATATGGATGCTAGTGAATGGTCTGAAAAAGGTATCATATAAAGCACCACTAAAGAAAGTGGAAAGTTTTCACATGTAACTGTTTCAAGTACAGTTATATATCTGACTTGATTTACTAAAAATGGTTTTGTTTATTATAAATTTAGTTTTCACAGTCAAGATTAATTTCTAAAAATTATACTGGGTTGCTTTGTTAAGTAAAGAGTTTTTAGTCTTGGAAATATTTAAACATAAGCTGGAAGATGACATGTACTTTAGTGAAAATGTCAACTAAATGCCATGGGAGGCCCCTTCAAATCTAAGCTGTTAGGAGCTAACTAAGCAAGGGCTAACTGAATGATAATGAGTAAGTTGAATGAGAACTAAAATTTGTTGTCCATTTGTATTGAAAATCAGCGTGGTGCTACAATATGCCTATAATTTGGGCAGAGAGACGAGCAGGCAGCTGGCATTTATTAGGATTCGACTCTATCAAATACTGTGATAGCTTTTCTGGCATCTCTCATGTGAGACTTTCAGCAATCTGATAATATATTACTCTCATTTTCTAGTTGAGTAAACTGAGGCTCAGAGAAATTCAATTACAGTACTTTCCCTTTATCAGTAGGGAATATATACCAAGACCCCCAGTTTATATTTGAATCTGAGGATAGTACTGAAATTTAAATATACCTTGTTTTTTCCTATTCATACCGAAGATCTCAACAACCTTAATATATCAGTATTTTCCTTCTATTAAACTGAGGACTATTGGCTTTTAATTTAAAGAAACCCATCTACTGCTTCTCTTTGACATCTCCACATTGCCAGAATAAGCTAGAGTTGCTCTTTATTGCATTAAGCACCATAAGACCTAATTGAACACAGTCCTGTTATATTGTGAAAGTCAGTCTGATAACCAAGATGGTAACTAACAGGTGGGTAGCATATATCTTGGAGACACTGGATAAAGAGATGATTCATATTATACTAAGGAGATGCAAAGAGTCAGCTAGAGATTTCATCACATTACTCAAAATGGCATTTAATTTAAAACTTATGAGTGGCTTTATTTCTGGAATTTTCTATTTAAAAGAAGATTACAATGTTCAAAGGCATCTTCCCTTATCCAGATACTCATAATTATTTATTCTCAGACTTTTGTTGAGAGTAGATATTTTTATTAAAATATTCCTTATAATTTTCTGTTACAAACTTATAAAAGAAATAGCAACATGTAAATTGTCATTTTTCCCGTTGTCATTAACTTCTGAGAGTATAATTTAGACCTATTTATTATAAACTGCTCCCCTAACAGAACCTTTCAAATAGCTAATGTCAATATAAATATGTAAAGAAAACTCAATTTTCCAGTTTTTTTCCCAACATAAACTCCCATAGCACTTATTAGTATACCATATGAATTATACATTGTGTTTCATTAACAACACTTGACAAATCTTGTCTCACTATGCTGTGTAGATTATAAACTGAGGTTAGGGGCAGTATATAAAAGTACTCCTATATTCAATAAATATTAGTAGAATTAATGTATAATAAGGTCTTTTTAATGTTTTATCATGACATACCATTTCACTGTCCTGGAGCCTGGTCTGTTGTTATACAATGGTTTATAGATGTGTGCTCACTCTGACAATGTATGCCTCAGGTATTAATTATTCATATTCCCTCTATTGGACCATTTTATAGCCCCCATTTATTTGCTCCCGAGCCTGGCCTACTCCTATACATTTCTACATTCTATCTCTCAGTTGGTCTTCACTTCCCTGTATAGGCAATTTCATATGTCCATAGTTGTTCTAGAATATGCTGGAGGTCTCAAGGCTTACACACACTATGGTCAAAATACCCAGAGGTACCTAGGTTGTATGCTAGAAACTTGCATGAAGTTACCAGAAAAATAACAGTATTTTGGAAAGTTGTTTTCAAAATTTCAAAGTAGATCTTTTTGTGAAGATCAGTAGTAGAGCTAAGCTCTTCTATAAAACAAATATATTGCTTTCCATTAAAAACAAAAGAAAGACACCATAAATTCTCAAAAGCTATTCTGAGATGAAAGGTCATCTTCAATATTTATGTAAAATACTAATTAAAACTAATATGACTAATTTATGCATATGGAAATGTGTATATTCAGAGAAAAATATACGAAGGGCTATATATTTACAATGTGCATAGTTTTTGTTCAAATCAGGGATTATGACTAATTTATTCCTCATTAGTCTGCATTCTCTATGTTTTACAATAAACATTTATTATTTGTACAACCAAAACATTATTTAAGACTTTACTGAGTGACAACATTTTCATTAATCCTTGTTATTGTCTCCAGTACCATGGTATTAGCAACATCTGGCAGCAGCTTTTATCAGTAATTAGAAAAATTAAATTTTGTACATGTTTTATTTCTTAAGATCTTGCCTAAAATTCATTTCTCAATTTACTCTTTTATTATTTTTTTGACTTTATCTAAAATAAGCATTGATGCCAGGCATGGTGGCACACGCTTGTAATCCCCATGCTTGGGAGGCGGAGACAGGAGGATGTGCAGGTTCGAAGCCAGCTGTGCTGGCTTAAGAGACCCTGTTGCCAAAAATTTTTTTAAAGTATAAAATAGGTCTGGGAGTATAGCCAAGAGATAGAAGGGCTTCCAGGAACCCCAGTACCACCAAAAAATAAAATAAAATAAAATAAAATAAGCATTGATTATTTAAATGACTTCTCTAAATGCAGTCAAACTTTTAAAGATAGTATTCATTTAAATTTATAGTTAAGTCTACATCTTTAATAGGCAACTAATTTTGGCTGGCCCCTAGAGTTATGGTAAAACAAGTTTTACCATACCCATGCAGGCTCTTTACATTATCTATCCAGAAGATAGAATACTCCAAGAAGCTTTTTTTTTTTTACATATGTCTTTTAAAAAACAAAGATTCCATTTCCTTTAAAATAAACTTTTAGGTGGCATGTAGCAATGAATAAACCAAATGACATATTGTCTATACAAGCAAATAATGAAAAATTCTAAGCTTATATAGTATAAGAACAAAATATAATAATATTTCATATTATAAATGTGGTCTTTAAACCACCGCTTACCAGGATGTTAGTGCAGCAATCCAGTTCCACAACGTTCCCACATAAAATCAAACCAGCTTGTTTTCTAAATGAAGTAATTCTGATGGGTGGAGCCTCAGTCAGAAGCACTGACCAAACATGAATAATTTTAGAAGGAGCTATTGATGTCAAAAATCCGCCTCTGCTTTCACAAAGCAAAACCATTCTGAACAAAAACAAAAAGAAAAGAGATGCTACTAAACTTTAGGCAAGCTGAAATAGGAAGCAGGCAGGTGATGCTCGCACTTCCTGAACAAATTTGTATGAGGCAAAAGGTATATGCAGAGGAAAAGATTTAAAATGGAATAGTCAAATTTGTTTTGTGCTGAGGATATTGCTCAGTGGCATAGCATAGCAAGATCCAGGGTTCAATTCCCAGAACCACACACTCACAATAATGTTAAAATGGCTGTATCTCTCTGAAGTGTCACCATAAGAGGTTTTCAATGTACTTCCTGCCACCAGCTTCATTGCTGACCCACTGACTTAGGGGTAAGATACATTCTATCTTGTCAGCAGAAACTTGGCTTATCAAAATTGAGCTACTGGAAAAGTATGACTTTCAATTTCTGTCTTAAACTATAAATTGTAGATTAGTGTACTCTCTGCCATGACTTTTTTTTTCCCTTGAGCAGATCAATAGACTACAACCTCAAAATGGAGAAAATACAAGATGTTTTAAGGAATTATTTGGCTTGTGAGAGAAACCAGAGCTCAACTCTGTGTCACTTTTAACTTTTGTAGCTTATTAGTTTTTACTATTTTTATTGGCACATCATGTTAATAAATCTTAAAAGGATACGTGTAAGATGGTAGAGGCAAACATGCACACATAACTCATTTTGCCCTTCCCTAATTTATACCCCATCTCCTTCCCCCTCTCTCCTTCTCATATTTAGCTTAGTGATTAACTTTGATGTTTGTAAAGAAGAAAACTCCTTCATTTTATTTGTCATAGATATTTTGGAGAGTTTAATGAGAAGATGAAATAAAGTCACATACGAAAATGTTCATTAAGATGGGCGTGGTGGCGCACACTTGTAATCCCCACACTTGGGAGGTGGAGACAGGAGGATGGTGCAGGTTCGAAGCCAGCCTTGTTGGCTTAAGAGACCCTTTTTCCAAATAAAATATAAAATAGGTCTGGGAGTATAGCCTGGAGGTAGAAGGGTTCCATCCCTAGTACCACCAAAAAAAAAAAAAAAAAAAAACAAGAAAGAAAAAGAAAATGTTCATTAAGCTAAAAATGTTGTTAAAATTGTTAGTGATATTATTAATCCTATTTCTCTGATAGTAGTAAGGGAACAAAGAGAAAAAGGGCTCATCTCACATTTATATTTGTCTAAACCATTTTAACATATTTATGAATGTGTCCCAAAGCTCATTTTTGTGACTACATATTCCAAGTATGCATTGTACAGTGTTTTGTTGAATTTTGCATTTATATCAAATTTCTGTTTCTACATCTTAAAAATTCAAGCAATAACAATACCAGAAAAAAAAAAAACACCATTGTTGAGAACTGTTTGGGATGATAACGGATGCCTTGAATTCTCCAGTCATTTTGTAGACGACCCATTTCATAGAGAGGAAACAAAGGCATTGTTATGGTCTGCACTCCCCTTGCACACATTCATGTGTTGAAACCTGACTTCCAAGGTATAGAATTAGAAGGTGGGGTCTTTGGAAGGCAATTAGACGGTAAGTGTGGAGCCCTCATGAAAGGATTTTCCTGAAAGGGGCAGAAGAGACCAGAGTTCTTTCCTCCACCGAGTGAAGACACAAAGGGAAGATATAATCTCTGGACCAGAAACCCAGCCCTCACCAGATACTGAATTTTCTAGCCCTTTGATTTGGGACTTTCTGGCGTCCAGAAGTGTGAGTAACATACATTTTTTTGTTTCTAAGTCAAGAAACTTACAGTGTTTTCTTATGGAAGCTCAGACTGAGATAGGCCTGGAACTCAGTACATTTGCCACAGGTGATACACAGTCACTCTCCTGCCTCACTGGCCACAGGATTTTGTGTGACTATGCTAACTCTTCATCATTGTCGGCACTGTGTGGACAGAACTGAGACCATCTTCACCGCATCACTATCATTGGTTGCTTTCTCTAAACTTTCAAGATATGGTAAAAATCAAATTCCATTCAGTGTGTGTGTGTGTGTGTGTGTGTGTGTGTGTGTGTGTGTGTTGTACTGGGGTTCCTGGAAACCCTTCTACCTCCGGGCTACACTCCCAGACCTATTTTATAGGTTTTTTTTTTTTTTAATTTGGAAACAGGGTCTCTTAAGCCAGTGCGGCCGGCTTCGAACCTGCACAATCCTCCTGTCCACGCCTCCAAAGCTCAGGGATTACAAGGGTGTGCCACCATGCCCGGCTACATCCAAATTTAAGATGTGCAGGTATGATAGTAGACTATTTTGTGTAATTAATTTTGTTGAATCTAAAAACCAACTTTATGCTGCATGATGCCTTTTTTAGAAATTGCTTTTGTTTACATTATCTCTCTCTCTCTCTCTGTCTCTCTCTCTCTCTCTCTCTGTCTCTCTCTCTCTCTCTCTCTCTCTCTCTCTCTATATATATATATATATATACACATATATATATATAAAATATTTATATATGCATATTTCTCATTTTGATCAGTTTTGCGTTACTGGGGATTGAACCCAGAAGCATTCTACCTCTAAGTTCTACCCCAGCACAATTTTTTTTCATTTTTATTTTAATTTTTTTGGTGCACTAAGTTTCACATCATAATGTGGATCATGTTGATAACGGTATATACTCACACAGGACTTGATGCCCTCCGCACCCTCCGCTTCTCCTTTACCCTCCCTCCCAATACTGAGTGTCCAGGATAACAATGTAATATTCACATGTATACACATATTTGAATATAGCTTTTCCATCAATTAACCCCAGCCTTCTTCCTCCCCTACCTTTCCTTTATGGCTTTGCTGAGGTTTCCCCTCCATTATCTGTAGTCCCTCTGGTATACCTAATACTCCCTACCTTGAGCATATTAGAGAAAATATATGTTTCTTCTCTTTCTGTGCTTGGCTGATCTCACTTAACATAATGTTCTCCAGGTCTTTTCATCTTCTTGTGAATGATATTATTTTCTTCTTTTTTAGAGCTGAGTAGAATTCCATTGTGTGTATTTTCCGTAATTTTGCAATCCATTCATCTGTTGATGGAGACCTAGGTTTTTTCTATATTTTTGCTATTGCAAATTGCCCCAGCATAACTTTTCATTTGGTTTTTTTTTTATTTTTAAGCATAACTTTTCATTTTTTTTATTTTTAAGCAGGGTCTTACTAAGTTGCAGAAGCCTCACAAATTGCTGAGGTTGGCTTCAGACCTATGATCCTCCTATCTCAGCCTCCCAAGTACTGGAATTACAAACACGTACCACCACACCCCTCCATTTTGATCATTTTGAAGTGCACCGTTTGGTAGAATTAAGAACATTTATATAGATGTGAAACCACCACCGCTTTCGCTAAAACTTTCATATCATCCTACACTGAAACTTTATTCATTGAACAATAAGTTGCCATTGCTTTCTTCAGCCTCTGATAACCACTGTTCTCACTATGTCATTATGTATTTGACTATTCCAAGAATAACTGGAATACTAAAATATCTGTCCTATTTCTTACAAATTTTAAAAAGAGTAACATTTTCAGTGATTAATCCTTGTGGTATCATGTATTATCATTTCATTCCTTGTTAAATTTGAATACTCCAGTGTGCGTGTGTGTGTGTGTGTGTGTGTGTGTGTGTGTGTGTGTATAAAACACATTTTTTTCTTTTTTTTCTTTTTCTGCAGTGGGGATTGAACCCAATCCCAACTTGTACCTCCAAATTCCACTCCAACCTTATTTTTTTGTCTTTTTGTTTTGAAACAGGGTCTCACTGACGTGTAAAGGGCCTCACTCTGCAACTGAGGCTGTACCTAAACCACAATCCTCCAGTCTCCACCTCCCGAATGTGTGAGCCTCCACACCTGACCTATAACACATTTTTTTTTTTTTTTTGGTGGTACTGGGGTTCTTGGAAACCCTTCTACCTCTGGGCTACACTGCCAGACCTATTTTTATACTTTTTATTTGGAAATAGGTTCTCTTAAACCAGCATGGCTGGCTTCGAACCTGCGCGATCCTCCTGTCTCCACCTCCCAAGCGCGGGGATTACAAGCGTGCGCCACCACGCCCGGCTATAACACATTTTTTAAAGAACATTTGGTTTGCTTCCTTTTTTTGGCTACTGTAAATAATGTTTTTATGAACATAGGTGTATATCCTGTTTAAAATTCTTTATTGCATATATATCTAGAATGCTAACCTTTTGTTGCTACAAAGAGATCACTGGAATTTCATCTTTTATGAACAGAATTCAGTAATTTCTTGACCCCCGTTATATAGAACCAGCTTGGATTCCATCATCTAATGAATAAAGTCTAAAAATTTTATTCCTTAACTGTATTATGTGGCTCACAAGAAATAGATTTAATCAGCTTATATTCTTTCTTTCACTATCCTTGCAACTTAGAAGCATAAGTCTAAACTACATGATTATAAAAAATTACTTTCATCAAAACCGCATTTTAAATTATATATATATATATATACATACATAAATCAAAAAGTTGAAAAGATATCAAATTTTGAAGAAAGGAGGAATTTCTGAAAGAGAATGAAAGTGTTATGTTTCAACTGATAACAGGTGTATCTAGTAACAAGATTTCATCTAATAACAGCAACTTTGATTCTAATGTGTAACTTAAAATTTTACATTTTCATAATAGATTGAAAGATTCATTGCAATTCACAAACAATAAAGTTCAAAAATTAGTAGAGGCAAAGTTTAAACGTGAGCATAAAAATTAGGAAATATCTACTCATATAAGCCAAGTCATAGGCAGGTGTGGTGGCGCACGCTTGTTATCCCAGTACTTGGGAGGCTGAGGCAGGAGGATCGCACAGGTTCGAAGCCGGCGTCATCTACTTAGTGAGGCTCTCAGGAACTTAGACCTTATTTCCAAATAAAATATAAAAAATTGGTCTTGGAATGTAGCCCAGAAGTAGAAAGCACCTTGGTTCCATCCCCAGCGCCACTAAATAAATAAATAAATAAATAAATAAATAACCTAAGCCGGGCGTGGTGGCGCATGCTTGTAATCCCAGCATTCGGGAGTCTGAGATTGGAGGACCATGGTTCGCGGACAGCCTCAGCTACTTAGTGAGGCCCTCTGCAACTCAGTGAGACCTGGTTTCAAAATAAAAATAAAAACTAGGGCAGGAGGTGTAGCTCGGAGGTCGAATGCCCCTGGGTTCCACCCCCAGACCCACACACACACACAAAAAAAAAATTAAGCTAAGTGGCTAATTTTACTCAAAAGAAGCCATAGTTCTGAAAACTTCTCAATTCTGAAGCAACACTTTATGGGTATGTATAATACTTCACACCTTGTTTATGATTCAGCATACAACTAGGGAATGTAGCATGGCTTATAAATCATGTAAAAGTATTTACAGAGTAAGAATGACATGACAGAATTCAAATATGTGAGGAATGATTTGCTGTCATCATTTAGAAAGCAATGGATATTTTCATGGCCTTTTTCCACAACAGGCTTAAAACATTGTTAAATTTACCCAGACTCGATGCCTTTTTATATCCTCAGAGTTTATATGTGCGCTGCATGATGTGAACTTGATGTATTTCCACTACATTCCAGGCTTGGTTCCAGGTAATACAAAAAGGCAAAAGCAAATAACCCCAACTTTTCTCTAATATCATTCTATCATTTTCCCACACTCAACTGAATTTTATTACAGAATAATTCATAGACTTTGTATTTATTTTATCCTTCAGTGCAACCTCAAGGTAATACTTTCCACAAATACATATACTGCTTTTATGGAAATATCAGGATTCTTCTTTGAAGGAAACTTTTTAGGATGGGAGCAGCAAGTTCATTGGTGTTCACAGATTGACTTTGTGAGAATTGTTGGTGACAGTAACAATTTATTGTCCTCTAGGTGCCACATATTATGCTAAATAACTTATACATTTAGTTTTTTTTTTTTTTTTTTTGGTGGTGGTGGTACTGGGGTTCCTGGAAGCTCTTCTACCTCCGGGCTACACTCCCAGCCCTATTTTTACATTTTTATTTGGAAACAGGGTCTCCTAAGCCAGCGTGCGCGGCTGGCTTCGAACCTGCGTGATACTACTGTGTCTGCTTCCCAAGCGCGGGGATTACAAGCGTGCGCCACCACGCCCGGCTCCTTTTTTTTTTTTTTTTTTTTGTGGTACTGGGGTTCCTGAAAGCTCTTCTACCTCCGAGCTACACTCCCAGGCCTATTTTTACATTTTTATTTGGAAACAGGGTCTCCTAAGCCAGCGTGGGTGGCTTCGAACCTGCGTGATCCTCCTGTCTCTGCCTCCCAAGAGCAGGGATTACAAGCCTGCGCCACCACACCTGGCTACATTTAGTTTTAACTACATAAAACTGTGGGTGATTTTTTTTTTAAATCTATGGAGCAATTCGTTACAGTTTATCCTGAGATTTTTTTTTTTTTAGTTCATTAACTCCTCCTTATAAAAACTTTGTGACTGTTATTTTATTTTACCAATGAATGAACTGAGGCTCTGGGATGTTTAATGCTCTGCCTAAAATTACTTAAATATTAAACAAATTTTTAAAAGCTCAATAAATGGCAATTTTACTCTAAAGGTCATTGAATGAACTATATTGTATTCCATTATAACAAAATAATATACAGTGATGTGAATTCTGTAGGCTTGCTTCATTATCACAGTCCTCCCCTTTCATAACCTACTTAAAAAGCATTTATTACTACTTAAAGTATGGTCTGACCATACTGCCATATGGCAATAGCCATCATCTAAGAGTTACTAGCCATGCAGAATCCCAGGCCCACTGAGTCTGAATCTGTGTTATAACAAGATTCTCACATTACAGTGTTTAAAGGTAAGTGTTCCTTAACTCTATGTGTGTATGTGTGTGTGGTGTGTCTGTGTGTGTGCGTGGTAGCGAGGACTGAAGCCAGAGTGCTATACCCCCAACTCGATTTTATCTCCTCTATTCTTATTTTGAATCAGGTTCTCCTTAAGTTGTGGAGGACCTGGCTAAATTGCTGCATCTGACTTCAAACCTATGATGCTCCTGTCTCAGCCTCTCAAGTACTAGGATTCTAGGCCTGTGCCACTATGCCTAGCTAAACCTTAACTTTTTTTTATTTTGTTCTGTTTTCAGTATTTGGCACCAAACCCAGAAGCATTCTACCTCTGAGTTACACCCCCAGTCCTATTTTTTGATTCTTTAGTTTGAAACAGTGTCTCACTGAGTTGCATAGGGCCTCACTTAGGTAGCTTAGGCTGGCCATAAACCTCTGATCCTCCTGTCTCAGCCCCCCAAGTACTGTGCTAACATGCCCGGCTTGCACCTTAACTTTTAAGGAGAACTTACATAAAGTATCTTCATTTTTGAGCCTTAGTAAGCATATATAAAACAATGAATCTATATTCAAATAGATGCAAAGAAAATAACCATACAAATAATAAAAAGGTCCTGGTTTAAGTGACCTTGTTATGTTTGGTAGGAAATAATATTGTATTTGTAATTTTGGTTCTTCTCAAGATGAATCTTACAGATGCATAAATCCTCTGTTCCTTTTTTGTCTCTCACCTACTCCTTTACATTAATAAGTGCATATAGGTCTGTTTTAAGCCCATCTCTATGAGTCTGGGTCTTTAGTTTGCTACCTTATCCCTGCAATACATACCAGCATCCCTTTATTCCTGGAACTTTAGGGCCTTAGCTAGTCCTTCATATGGTGACATGGATTATTGCTCGCCACTAGATGGCAGTAACAGCAATTTAATAATACAAAGCAAGTGCTGGCTGGTGCAGGCCGAGGAAACAATGACTCTTTGTGGGTGAGGGTTTCATAAACTGCTGGTTTTAATACATGGAACAACGACTTGGTGACAACCCAGAGGACACTTTTCTCTATTGACATTTATGTTTATATTGTGTTTTATATTAAAAGCAGTCCATTTGCATATTTCTTATTTGTTCCTATCAAAAATCAGCTATTTTGAATAATTCCCACTGGTACAAAATTTGAAAATGGATATTTGTTAAATAGGATAGTTTGAATTTCTGCATTAAGAATGTTTTCACACAACTGAAGAAGAATCTTACTAATCAAAATATAAGTTCCTTTGGGGATATAATTAAGCAATCATTGTTGTCTTAATGTTCCAAGGCATTATAAATACATGTTTCTGTTCCACAGAGTTGTCCTACAATAACCTATGCCAAAAAAAAAGACTCTGAAAATGCTAAACTAATGCTTCTCAAACTAACTGGGTGGGAGCTCGATTATTGATTTTCTTTTTCCAAATTATCATAAATTAGTACTTTTAAATTTATAATAAAATGAATAAACTAGAAAATGTCTCTTTAAAAAGCATCAAAATATACATATTTCATTATTTGAGTCAAAAGATAATATTCATAAAATGTTCTATATGCCTACTCTCAACTTTTGGAATGCATGTCTTCTGGTCAGTATCAGATGGTTCTCCACAGGGCCTGGTCCCTCTCTTATACTCGAAAGATCACTATTCTCCATTGACACCTAGCAGAGTTATACTCAGGAGGCTGCTAGGTACTAAAGCAACCCCTAAGTTGCAAAAATTAGTTAGGCTAGTCAAATTTACACTTGGGAAAATGCAAATTGAAGTTCAACTTAGTGTTTTTCAATTAGTTTAACTAAGACTGGATTTTTAAAAACTTGATTACATGCTTGGGCTACCCACCCAGAATGATAAAGTTGGTTTTCATTTAGGTAGATGCTGTGAAGCTTTGGAATATTTTTATTTCAGCGCTGGGTTTATAGGAAGAACAAGATAGGATTTTCCACAGTGTGATGCCCACAATGTGATGCCCCCAGGTGCAGAGACTGATTCATCTCAAGGCTGGGACTTATTGGAGTCCTTGCTCTGTAGAGAAAACACTGTCTTGACACTATTTTACTACCTTTTCTCTCTATCTAACCCTTTACCAACTGTCTTTTCTTTTCACCTGAAGTTTATACAGATGACCAGGGCCAGAATTAGAGGTTAAGTCACAGTAATTTATACTATGAGAAAAAAATATATAATCTTTTCTCACATAATCTAACAGTTTCTAAAATCCACTAAGCCATGTAAACCCCCTTAGTGGATTGCTAAACAAATACCTCTCTATGGTGACATCTTTCAGAAGGTGCTTTAGTGCCATGCCAATGGCAAATAAGACTGTATTTATATTTTTTGTGTCTGAAATCTCAATTCTGTTGGAAAATTGACATTAACTTTCTAAAACCACGTGTGTGTGTGTGTGTGTGTGTGTGTGTGTGTGTGTCTATGTGTGTATGTACTTGGGATTAAACCAAGTGGTGTTCTACCTCTGAGCTATACCCTCAGCCATTTTTAAGTTTTTGTTTTGAAGCAAGGTCTTACTAGGATAATTATAGTCTTGCTAAGTTGCTGAAGCTGGTCTTGAAACTGCAATCATCCTGTCTTACATGTACTGGAATAACAGGCCCAGCCTACAAACCAGTTATTTAAATTAAACCTCAATCAAAAAAGGATGTATGTATGAATGCCTGTTACATAAATATTTATACATATATTTTGAAGGTTTTTGATATATATCAAACTAACTTTTGCAATGTAGGTTTTACATGTAAAATGCAAAATGAGCTTACTTTATCAGTTGATTCCATGTAATTTACTTGAAACAAAACTAAATTTCAGATTTGGCATATGATACACAAATTCATTTATTTTTAAAATGAAAATATTAGCTGTGAGTGGTGCTGTGTACTTGTATTCCCAGCATTTGGGAGGCTGAGACAGGAAGATCATGGTTCACGTATAGCCTCAGCTACTTAGTGAGGCCCTTTGCAACTCAGTGAGACTCTTTTCAAAATAAAGAATAAAAAATAGGGCTTGTGGTGTCACTCAGAGGAAGAATGCCCATGGGTGCTATCCCCAGTACCACAAAAAATAAATATGTAAACAAACAAATAAATATATTTAATAAAAATGTTTTGCATGAAAGTAATTTTAAAATCAGGACATCACTAATCCCTTTTATGATTTGAACTATATTTCTCTTTTTTCTTCTAATTTAATGTATAAAATAAAAAATGCATTAGAATTATAGTTCATTTCTACACGAAATAGTTGAATATACCAAAATTTCCAAAGTACATAAACTTAATTAAAAAACATAAAGTAGAAAACTGTAATACTTTACCTATACTAATATTTTCCATTTGATTTAGTAGTAAATTTTAATTATTAAAGATGTATGTTTAAAAGCTCTCTCAGTAGCTAGACATGGTAGCACATGCCTATAATCCCAGTATTTGGAAAGCTGAAAGAGGATAGTCACAGGTTGAAATCCAGCCTCACCAACTAACCAAGACCCTCAGAAACATAGCAATTCCCTGTTTCAAAAAAGAGAGAGAGAGAAAGAAAACAAACAAACTAAAAGAAGGGCAGAAGAACATTAAACCACACCTAGGAATTAGAAGGAAACTATTCTAAAGAAAGATATAGTGAGGCCGGCATTGGAGCCTGCCGTGAGGCAAGGCCGGTACTGGGGCTTCCGAGGCCAGGATAACAACCTGCCAAAGGGCTAGACCGGTGCTGGGGCCAGCAAGGCCGGCATCCATCGGAGCCTGCCGTGAGGCGAGGCCAGCATCGGAGCCTGCCGTGAGACATGGCCAGTGCTGGGGCCTCCTAACCCGGGAACGGAACCTGCCGAGGGGTTAGGCCGGTGCTGGGGCCAACGAGGCCGGCATTGGAGCCTGCCGTGAGGCTAGGCTGGTGCTGGGGCCTCCGAGGCCGGGATTGGAATCCTGCCAAGGGGTTAGACCAGTGCAGGGGCCAATGGCCAGCATCGGAGCCTGGTGTGAGGCAAGTTCACTCCTGTGGCCTCCAAGGCCGGGACCAAACCCAGCTTAGGGGTTAGACTGGTGCAGGGGCCAGCGAGACCAGAACTGGGGCCTCCCATGAGGCAAGGCTGCTGCTTGAGCCAGCGAGGTCTGGATCAGTCCACTGAGTAGCCAGGCCACTACTGGGACCATCAAGAGTGGGATCGGTGCTTGCAACACAGCATGCACAGAGAAATATCGCAGAAAATATAAATCAGACGCTTCTCTTAATCAGCAATAACTAGGAGGAAAAGGGCAACAGGAAGAGGTTGAGCTATAGAAAGGGCCCTATAGTGAAGCAACTAATTTGACCAATCAGAGGGTATGTAATACTGGAGGACGGAGCCTCTTTAAAACGCAGGAGGTACATAAACAAATGTATCAAAGTAAATCACCAAAGAAGCATGCGATGGAGGGAGGGGGAGGGAATGAGATGGGGGCTGGAGGAGGGCTAATTGGATGATGTGTGCTTGTATATCCTCTCAAGTCTTGTACTCCAATGTGATTGATATATGACTACAATGCACCAATTTAAAAAATAAATTAATAAAAAAAGAAAGATATAATTCAAAGAACCCTGATAACATAAGAAAAAATGCTAAATAAGCCAACGATAAATATCCACAGCCCCAAACAATGAAATTTACAGAAGTAGAGGAGCAAAAAAATACCATTGGAAGAACTTAGAAGATGGTTATTAGACAAATCAATGATCTAAAAGAAAATCTAAATAAGAAACTCAGAGAGAATAAACAAGAAGTTAAATATGTCAAAAAATAAAAGCAAAACTCTGAAAAAAATCCTAAATGAAGGATATATTAAATTAGTTGAAAATTGAGGAAGGAAATAAAACTAAGAATCAAGAAGTGGGATGATAACAAATTAAAAAAGTTTCTGTGCAGCAAAAAAAATTATTAAGAATTTAATGAAAGAGCCTTCAGAATGGGAGAAAATAGCCGGGCATGGTGGCCCACACTTGTAATCCCCGCACTTGGGAGGTGGAAACAGGAGGATCACGCAGGTTCGAAGCCAGCCATGCTGGCTTAAGAGTCCCTGTTTCCAAATAAAAATATAAAAAGTAGGTCTGGGAGTGTAGCCCAGAGGTAGAAGGGCTTCCAGGAACCCCAGTACCACCAAAAAAAAAAAAAAAAAGAGAATGGGAGAAAATATTCTCCAGCTCTTCTTCTATTAATGGACTAATATCCTCAATATATTAAGTGCTCAAAGACCTTAAAACTTAAAATAAATTCAATTTAGAGAATGGGCCATTGAACTGACTAGACATTTCTCAAAAGAAGTTGCACAATTGGCCAATATATATATATATATATATATATATATATATATATATATATATGTATGTATGTATGTATGTATATATATATATGTATGTATGTATATATATACTCCTACATATATAAAATTTATATATATTTTTTCTTCAACATCACTAGCAATTAGGAAAATACCAATCAAAACCACACTGAGATTCCATCTAACTCCAGTTAGAATGGCAATCATCAAGAATATAAACAGTAACATTTGCCTGGAGAGCATGTATGGAAATAAATAGTTCTTATACACTGTTGGTAAAATTGTAAACTAGTACAACTATTATGGATGTCAGCTAGGAGTTTCTCAAAAAACTAGGAAAGGAGTAACAATATTACCCAGTTAAACCGCTTTCTGTTATATTACCAAAATAATTAATATCAGAATAGCATAGTGATACAGGTATATCCATGATTACGGCAGCACAATTTACAGTTTAACAGATGAATGGATTACAAAACTGTGGAATTTACGCACAATGGAAGTTTACTCAGCATAAAGAGGAACAAAATTATTTCATTTGCAGGGAAGTGGATGGAACTAGATATTACGTTAAGAGAGATAAGCCAGTCTCAGGAAGTCAAGAGTTGTATGTTTTCTCATACTTGTAGAATCTAGGGACAAAATAGGAAACAAAAGGTATTTTACTTAATGTAAAAAGAGAGACCAGCAGAGTAGTGGAAGAGGACTGTGGGAAGGCATTAAGGAAAGGAAAATGTAAGACTAAAGAAGGAAATGGCTCAGACAATACTATGCCTATATGTAATGGCATTTCTAACAATTTCACTAGCATGTGTTGGGGAAGAGGAAGAGAGAACAGTGCAAGCTGTAGATGGAATTATACCAAGAGCTATGTGCATGTGCTTAAAATATCACATTGAACCCCACCACCATGTATATTGCAATTTCACTAATAATAATTATTTTTTAACATGCTGAGGATGTACCTCACATTTAAAATGGTCCTGGGTTTCATCTCTCCAGTGAGTGAGAGAGAGAGAGAGAGAGAGAGAGAGAGAGAGAGAGAGAGAGAGAGGGAGAGAGAGAGAATGAGAATGAATATGGAGAAGGGAGAGGAGAGGAGAGGAGAGGAGAGTATATATAGTTGGTAATATTTCTTTAAAATCTTCATATTAAAAAATAACCATATGTTTTTATAAAATTTTAAAGTTTAAAATGTTTCCCTTCATGTGCTAAGCTGTGAATTTCAAAGAATACATGTAATGCTATTCATGGTTGTTTAAATGTGTGTGCATCTACATCAACTAGGAATGGATATTAAAATATATATATGCAAGGGCTGAGAACATGGCTGACTGGTAAAGTGCTTGCCTAGAATGCACAATATCCTGGGCTTGATCCCAGGCCTCACAAAAATATAAATATACATACAGATATATGCATACACACACATATATATGTATATATATATACATTAGACAATATTTTATATTATATATAATATTCCATAGAACATACTCCAGCCTAAGGATAAACAATGTTGAAATATAAACATAAAATTAATATACACATTCAAAGACAAAATAAATCAAAGAGTTAAAAGCTTAATTCTGGCTTAATTTTTTTTCTAATTTTTATTGGTGCATTGTAGTCATACATCTTAATGGGATAAAAGACTTGTGGAGATATACATGCATACATCATCCAATTAACCCTTATCTGATCCCCACCCCATTCCTTCCCCATCTTCCTTCCCAAGCTCAGCTTAGTGACTGACTTTGATATGTTTAAGTACATCATGTGCTTCAGAGAGTTTCCCTCTTCCCCTGTCCCATCCTTTCAGTTATGTCACCTCATTTGTTCCTCTATAGGATCTCCTTCTTCATCTAGAGTTCCTCCTGTTACCCATTTCTCCCTATCTTTTGCATATTAGGGAATATAAATAATGCAAATAGGAATCTCTAAATTACTATTGTGTGTGTGTGTGTGTGTGTGTGTGTGTGTGTGTGTGTGTGACTAGAGATTGAACCAAGAGGCATTATACCTCTGAATCCCTTTTTTTAAATTTCAAAACAGGATCTCATTAAATTGCAGAAGGCCTTGCTAAATTGTCGAGGCTGGTTTTGAACCTGTGATTCTCCTATCTTAGCTTCCCAAGTACTAGGTTTACAAGTGTGCACCACCATGTCCAGCAAAGTGTTATTTTTCAAAAATTAGTTTTTAATGATAAATTATACAACACTTTTAAAATAAATAAAGCATTGGATATAATGCATATTCTCTTAAACAGCTCTATGTACTATAGTACACCTTAAAATCTTTTACTTTCTGTTTGACTTTAGCAGGAAAAGGCTACTTGTAAGACATTTGAGGGAACATCATTTTCCCTAAGGGCATCCCTTATGCTCTTGGATAATGTAGACAATGGTAAGAATGTCAAAAAGAAAGAGACTTATACTTAGCACTTACATAGAAATTACTATATGCCGACATTGTCTTCAAGATACAGCAAGTATTGCTATATTCTGTTGAGTATTAAATAAATTATACATTAAAATCACGTACTGTATATATGTTTACTTTTCTGAGAAACTACAATAAATGCACAAATAATTTCCCACCTCCATCTCAGGCTATTTTTTTATATGGGAGAAGTGTAAATCATTTCAAGTAGCCTTGATCAAAACCCTCCAATTTGACTTAGAAAAAGAAATCTAACACTGGATATGGCCAACAAGACCTACTATGGTCTTTCCCTATCATGTCAATCTCTCTGGTATTGCTCAAACATGACACACTACTCTCTTTGGAAACCTAACCCTGGCCTTTCACCTGAATGGGATGTTCTTTCTTAGTCAACTATATAGTAGCACTTTTTTTTTTTCTTTTGCCCTCTTTCAGGTCTCTTCTCAGATATTACCAACTCAAAAATCTTCCCCAAACTGAAATAGAGGATGCCTTTCCCCAGCCTCCTACCTCACTTTTGTCTTTACATTATCTGACATTATAAAAAATAATCTAAGTTTTGTATTTCTTTCGTTTTTAGTTTAATATCTACCCTGCCCCTCTCCCTAATACAACCACTAGAGTATAAGTGGCATGTTTCTGGGTCTGTGTTCACTGTGATAATCCTTACTCATAAAAGAGTGCTTGGTGCATAGTTAATGTTTAATAAATATTGATTAATTAAATTGGATCATTCTTGCAAACTTTCTCTTCATACTTCAGTCGGGCTAAATCTACCCTACTGACATTATTTACTTGGACTCAGGAATAGGTAACCACAAAGCTTATTTTTAAAAGTTTTTTAAAACACATTCTAACTTTGTTAAACTATTATGCAAAGATTTAAATTTTGTAAAAAAATATACTATTTTTTACATAAAATTTAAGAAGGCAAGAGTCAAATATACCTATTCATATGGTAGGCTTATCAGTATAATATATAAATAAATATAAAATATTTAAGTATATTATAAAATAATAGTATATCATATATGTATGAAATAGATAGATGTAACCTATTCATAATACATTACATGGCCATATAATCCATGAATACAATGTGTGCAAACCCACACACACACCACAAACATATGCCAAATTTACCAGTTGTTTTAAATTTAACAATGTTTTCTCTTTCTTTTATTTTTGACGCTACCATGATGCATACTATTGAATATTTTTGGATAAAAAATGTTATGAACAAAAAGTATTTTAAAGTCAGAAGAGGACATAAATCTGTTTTAATAAAATAGAAATTTATAAAAATCCTGGTTAGTAATTAAGCCAAAAGCACCTATTTCAAATTATTCCAATGAATTAAAAGTACAGTATTCCAACCATTCTGCTGCATGTGACATAAGTATATTTTAGAAGAAAATCTATAGCTGTTTTAGATTTTTTATTATAACTAATAAACATATAAGAAGTCCTGGATCAGAAAAAACAATCATAAAATATAAAGATTATAATTAAGTGTGTTATATCTAATTTCAATACAGAAAGGGTTGTTATCATACCTATTTCATTCAGTTAAATAGGTAGGCATGACTAGCAAAAGTGTAAATTCAAATCAATATTATTAGTTTCAGCACCATAGAAACAGAATATAGTAATGTTATTATAATAACACTGAATTTGTAAATATTTGCACCAAAGGGGAAAAGGAAGCTGAATTGGAAACAAAATAATTCTTATTGACTTTTCTCAAAAATAAGACTGCACTGCAGCTTGCCAAATCTAAAAATTATTAACTAGAAACACTGAGTTAAAAATACTTTGGCTTCACATTAAAACATAGTTTGAGGCTTAGGAATTCTACTCTCATTTTGTGCCCTGTCCTAACATAGCAGAAAAAGGTCACCAAATACCATATGGTATATTATAATGCAACATTAAATGGCATGCCTTTTAAATAATTGTGACTTACTGTTGTTTCAGAGTTATCCATTTACAGGGTCATTTTAATGATAATAACCTAAAAATGAAAAGAAAGAAATCAGGATATAAGCATCTTTAAAAGTTTCCATGAACTGACATAAATCTAAGTTGTTCCCTTGGCACATATTCTCAAAACAAACAAAGATTATTAAAGCTAAAACATCCTTATCAAAATGCTTATTTGATTAAAATTTCTACCTCAATATCTGTAATTGAAACCACATTCCCTATGATAAAAGTAGCCCTCCTTTTAGTTTCCTAAAAGAAAAAATAAAAACTGCACAACAACATCGACAAAGTACTAGAAACAATCAGTTCAAGTCCTTGTAGCCCTGCTTCCTAAATTTGAAAATCTATAATTCCTGCTGAGTGTGGTGGCGCACGCTTGTAATCCCCATGCTTGGGAGGCAGAGACTGGAGGATCGTGCAGATTCGAAGCCAGCAGCACTGCCTTAAGAGACCCTGTTTCCAAATAAAAATATAAAATGGGTCTGGAAGTGTAGCCCGGAGGTAGAAGGGCTTCCAGGAACCCCAGTACCAACAGGCCCAGCCACAATTTTCTATGAAGTCAAATTGTACTGTTGCTGCTGTTATTGTTCAAATTACCAAAAAATACTTTAGAAATAAAATACTGGGCTATGGGTAAACATACAAAAATATCATTAATCAATTTAAATAACATATATAAATTTACAAACAGTTCTTAAATTTCAGGGATTACTAGTAAAATACTATTTCTAAAATACAATTTTAAATGCCAGTGTTGAATACATTATGACAAAAATTCTGATGTCTAATATAATATTTATGACATGATTTCAAGTTCTTTAGAAACATTCTGAAAGAAGTAATTTCATGTGTTCTGTTTACAGTTTTTAACCATTGTATTTGCTGTTATAGCCACCACAATTACTCATCCATAACAGTAACTAAAAGAGTTTTAAATGAGGTGAAAATTTTGGAGAACATACACTTATTGATGAGGCTTCCTAACTCCTGTTCTCTCTTAGAAGCTATAAATATTAATAAATGATTGATAGATGAGTCTAGTTTTTCAAACAGGAGAATATTAATGTAGGCAGAAGAAAGAATGTTTTTGTTGACCTAATTCATTCAAAGTTGGCAATATGTTTGGAAACTAAAACATTAAGGAAGCTTAGCCATTTTTCCAGACCATGAATATGCAGGAAGAAGGAAGCAGAGTTGAAAATTATTACCCCAAGTTAAAAATTTTCATTTTAAGCTTCTATTGTCTGTTTTGGTTTTAAAAATTACATAACATATAAGTAGTCAATTATGTATGTACATAGTATATATTTGTTTAAGCAAATATATAAAATCACATAATTATACATATATGTATATGTTTGTTTAAGGAAAAAATCATTCTTGATTGGTTTAATAGTGAAATATACTACTTAAATATTGAGATAAACTTGAGTAAACTGTAAAAAATCAAGTATTAATGTATCTGTTTGGTTATGTAAACATCTGGTCAGTTTTGTTTGTATCCCCAGTGAAACACAAGGGAAAACAAAAATATTTGGTGGGGGGCATTAACAGGGATTGAACCAAGGGTTATTCCACCTCCGAGCTACAACACCAGCCCTATTTTTTATTCTTTATTTTGAAACAGCCTCTCACTAAGTTACAGAGGGCCTCACTAAGTAGTTGAGGATGACCGCAAACCTGCAATCCTCCTGTCTGGGATTACAAGTGTGGGCCACCACCTCCTTAATTACCAGCCTCATCTAGGCCACCAACATCTCTCACATGGGCAGCTAAAGTCATTTTGTAAGGGTTTCTTCAGGTATGTACTGGTAAATATTTATCAAATGTTTATTTTAGAATGATGAATAAATATTTTAATTTTATGCAAAAGAGAAAGAAAAATAGAATGAGGAAGAAAAAGGTGAGGAAGGAAGAAAGTAGAGGAAAGATAAGTAAAAAAAGTGAGCAATAAATAAAGAAGAAAGATGAAGAGGAAGAAAAATGAGGGAGGGAGGAAGGAAAGGGAGAAGGAAGGAAGGAAAGAAGAAAGAAAGGAAGGAGGGAAAGAAATTTCTAATTTAGATTATTTGCAGATTCCCATCATGTAAGACTCCTACCATTTCTAATTTAATGTGACATGCCAACATGGTCCACAAAGAGAGGTGCAGAGTGGCTTGAGGTGAGTTGGGGGTGTGAGCTCTAGCATACGACTGGTTCTCCCTTCTTTCACCCATACCAGATATTATTATCTTCACCACCACAGAGATATCCAAGACTGATGATGCCACTCCTCTGCCCAGACCCTCCACAGATGCTCCCCAATCTCAAATATTAACCTTAACTTCAAAGTCTACACAAGGATTTCCAGGCTTCCTGCCCTCTTAACTATCGGGGCTCATAACCTGCTCCTCTTACCTGACCCCCTTCACTCCAGCCACCTTGACCTCTTGTCTTTAAACATACTGAGAGAGTCTTCATCTGAGAGCATTTGCCCTTCCCGTTCTCTCTGCTTGGATTACTCTTCCCCTATTTATATCTTCCACACCCACCTTTACTATCACCCAGACTTTGAATAAATAGCACCTCATCAGGGAATGCTGTCCTGAACATGAGACATAAAATGGCATAATGACCTTCATTCTCTAATCCTTCAGCTTGCTTTATGTTCCTTTATAGCACATTTTGCCACCTGACATTTATACATATAAAATGTTATTATTATCAATATTTACGAGTTTCTGTCTCCTTAAGGGACACCCTTTGTCTCACAGCCATATCCCAGTTCCTGTCACTGCATCTGTCACATAATAAAGTAATAAAATCTTATCGACTGCAGAGACATACAGTATACAAGCAAATAAGCAAAGAAGGTAACTCCAGGTAATGAAAAGTGCCATAAAGCAAATAAAGGAGAATGGTGGGTGATCCCATAGCGGGGGGGGGGGGGGGGGCAGGGCAATGGCCAGTGGGTGGTGGACATCTCAAGAAGTGATATTTAAACTTACATCAGAATGACAATGTCATTAATATATAAAAATTCATTTCAGGATAACAGAGAAGCATCAGCTTTGTGAGTGATTTTAGGGTTTTACAAAAGAACTCAGTAAAATAAATCAATGTTGTATATATTCTCCATAAGCATACATTGGGCCCTAGAACAATGAAATAAAATGATGGCACTTTATTTAAAGGAGAAGGAAAAGGATCAGAAAGGTTTGCCCCTTCCAATCCCCACTCCAAAGAGGGATAGGGAGGCATGTTTAAAACTTCAAGAAGAAATCCTTTTACTTGTACAGTACTTGACATTTTCAAAGTTTGCATCTTCAGATGTATTTATTATATTTGTCTGTCACCATAACTTCTGAAAACAAGCAGATTTTATTGTCCCCATCATCAGGTGAAGAATCACACAAGTAGTTGAAGTGGGCCTATCACCAGGACTCCTAACACCACCCCTACACTGTGTCCTCAGTGGTGAACTTGCTGCTTCCGTGAACACTGGCAAATGACTGCCCAGGGGTAACCAATCTGCTCTTATGAATGTAGAGCCCCAGGGCAACTTATTCATATTTACCTCACATACACTGGAATTGAAGTTAGTCTCTGAATATGTGGCAGTAAGGCCAACAGTAGCAGTAACCTTCAAAGATTCCCTAATGTCCCCAAATTAAGTACAGCTGACACCCAAAGTGTCACGGCGTAGTGTGACGGCGATGCGAGTTTGCAGCTCTATCTCATAGTGTTAAGTAGTTTTAAGGCCTTTGCTCCCACAGCATTTGCCCGTCACTAAATAGCAACAAAAGCCAAGAGAGGAGAAGGCTTCATTTGTTCCTCCTCTAATACCTAGCTTCTTCTTCCTTTTGTCTAGATCTGTTGTAATTTAACCGTGTGTGTGTGTGTGTGTGTGTGTGTGTGTGTGTGTGTGTGTGTGTGTGTTACTGGGGATAGAACCCAGGGCATTCAACCTCTGAACTATATCTCAAAGGCCTTTTTATTTATTTAAGTTTTATTTTGAAACAGAGTCTTGCTAGGTTACTGAGGGACTTGCTAAATTTCTAAGGCTTTTCTCTCACCTCTGGTCCTCCTATGTCAATCTCCCAAGTACTGGGGTTACAATACCCCTATACCCGACTAATTTAACCATCTTTTAAGAAGTCTCTTGAAAACCATAAGTTAGCAGTGATTTCAATCAACCCTTCAATGTCTTTTTTTTTTTTATAATACCACATGTATCCTGCCTGGTATTATAGTTATTTGAGGAATTATTAAGTGTCTTAATCACCAAAATGAATATAAATTAATTTCTTTCTGAATCTTCAATTTTGTATTCCTTTTGCAGGGAATCTCCCACATAATGGAGAACCAGTATATATTTGTGGAATTATATACAATTGATTCGATGAAAACAAAAGTAGCGCTCGGACTAGTGAGTCCAACATCTATGGAAGGGACAAGGAAAAGGATATGGGAGAAATAGAACATAGAATAAAATCAATAGGTGAAATTATTTGAGCGAATGGAGAAAAGTAGACATAAATGGGAGGTGTTAATTGGATCATCAAGTGGCACAATGAATGCCTCATGCACACTAGCTATTCAGTAATTTTTCTGCTACATGAATAAATGAATGAACAAAATGAGGATAAAGAACTGTTGAAACAGAACATTAAAACTGAGTCCAAGCCAGGCGTGGTGGCACATGATTGTAATCCTTGCATGATTGTAATCCTTGGGAGGCTGAGACAGGAAGATCACACAGGTTCGAAGCCAGCCTCAGCTACTTAGTGAGGCTCTCAGCAACTTAGTGAGACTCTATTTCCAAATAAAATATAAAATAGGTCTGGGTGGGAGTATAGCCCGGAGGTAGAAAGTCCCTGGGTTCCACCCCCAGTACCACCAAAAAAAAAAAAAAAAAAAAAAACACCTGAGTCCAAGTGAGCAGACTTCAACAGGAATTGAATTGCTGGTATGGAGTATGCTATTCAAGGGATGAGGGAAAATATCTGGATGTATTACCTCCTATATTCTTTTGTTACCAAATATATTCCTAAATAAATAAATTTGAAACCGGGTGTGGTGGTGGTGCATGCTTGTAATCCCAGCATTTGGGAGGCTGAGACAGGAGGATCGCAGTTCAAAGACAGCCTCAACTCCTATTTAGTGAGGCCCTTCGCAACTCAATGAAACCCTGTTTCAAAATAAAGAATCAAAAGTAGGGCTGAGGGTGTAGCTCAGAGGTAGAATGTCTCTGGGTTTCATTTCCAATACCACAAAATAAAAAATAAAATAAAATAAAAAAGAATAAGTTTAAACTAAGGCTGGGAGTGTAGCTTGGAGGTAGAATGCTCCTGGGTTCCATTCCCAGTACCACAAGCAATCAATAAATTATTTATTTATTTATTTATTTATTTGTTTATTTATTTATTTATTTGAGGCACAGCACAATTCTGTGAAGAGACAGAAAAAAATATGATTCTACTCATCTATAGATAAGAAACTGAATCAGCCCAGTGTGGCGGCACACCCTTGTAATCCTCGCACTTGGGAGGCAGAGACAGGAGGATCGCGCAGGTTCGAAGCCAGCCCTGCTGGCTTAAGAGACCTTGTTTCCAAGTAAAAATATATAAAAATAGGTCTGGGAGTGCAGCCCGGAGTTAGAAGGGTTCCATCCCCAGTACCACAAAAAAGAAAAGAAAAGAAAAGGAACAGAATCAGAAAGATTAAATCTCTAAGTTAAGCTCAGAATCTGGGGCAAAATCAAAACTTTTACTTGAAGTCATCTCTTTGACATCCTTCTGTGACCCACAGGACAGCGACAAGGGTCTTGAAAGAAATACAGACTCTCAGACTTCACTCATATTCCTGAATGAGAATTTAATGCTAATAACATCCCTAGGTTTCTCTACTTTGAAGTAATAATGATGTTAACTAAATAGTTGACATGAAAATAGACATAAATCTGTCTGCTTTCAAATATGTGCTATTTATTTGTCACACACTTATACACTGTGTATAGCAATGGAATGGCCATTATATAGAAATATTAAAGCTGGTCATGGTGGCACACGCTTGTAATGCCAATACTTAGAAGGCTGAGACAGGAAGATCAAAGATTCAAAGCCAGCCTCTGCAACTTAGCAAAGCTCTCAGCAACCCAGTGAGACCTTTTTCAAATAAGGAATTAAATTGGGCTAGGAGTGTAGCTTGGAGGTAGAATGCCAGTGGGTTCAATCCCCAGGGAAAAAAAAGTAAATGTTATCCTTATTTAATAATATTGAATATTACTTAAGTAATATTATTATATTCTTATATTCTATAAATATACTTATAAACAATACTAAATATTAGATAACAATTATTTTTGTAAAATATATGTTAATAACTATGAATTAGAAAGGAACATAGTTTAAGGACATGTATATGGCCCTTAAAGAAAAATGTATATAAAGGAATGAGTCTTATTTTTTTCTTTTTTTTTTTTTTTTCTTTGGTGGTACGGGGGATGGAACCCTTCTACCTTCAGGCTACACTCCCAGACATATTTTATATTTTTAAATTTGGAAACAGGGTCTCTTAAGCCAGCGCAGCTGGCTTCGAACCTGCGTGATCCTCCTGTCTCCGCCTCCCAAGCGCAGGATTACAAGCGTGGGCCACCACCATGGCTGGCTTATTTTACATTGTTTAAGGTTCAACCAAAAGCTGTGCGTGGTGGCGCACGCTTGTAATTCCAGTATTCTGGAGGCTGAGACTGGGGAATTGTGGTTCGCGGACAGCCTCAGCTACTTAGTGAGCCCCTCTGCAACTCAATGAGACCGGGTTTCAAAATAAAGAATAAAAAATAGGGCAGGGGGTGAAACTTGGAGGTCGAATGCCCCTGGGTTCCATCCCAGACCCGAAAAAAAAAAAAAAAAAAAAGTTCAAGCACAGCATTTTTTCAATAGTAGTTGAAAGTTCATAGATGAGTTTCATACTAAATTACTAGTTTTCTAGCTGAGAACTTCTGAATATGTTTTTAATTTTCCCATTATTATCTATTTATTATTATTTTTCACCTTAGTAAAAATAGAAGCAAAACAGAAGAAATATGAAATAAATAAGAAAAAGGGAAGGGTAGTAAGGGGAACAGTTACAATGAAAAGTGAAATACTTACAAAAGGGAGAAAATAGTTACAAAAGGCCTGGAAAAAAATAAATTTTTACATAACAATTTTAAAACTTAAATGAGTATTCTTCAATGTAAAGTGGAAGGATAATAACTGCTTATCAGTTTAAATTTTTATAAAATCAGAGGTATCTTTATTAATACCTGATGTCAAATGAGTCATCTGAAAACCTTCTAAAGCTTTTACAAATTTATGCTGGCTTCAGAGTTTTTAGGACAATATCAGTATGTTCAAACAATTTTTCTCAACTATAAGAATTATCTTATTCAAAGAGTATCTAATATCACACACACACACACACACACACACACACACACACAAATATGATCTAAGCTGAATCCCTATGAGAATTTCCATTGTGCTTAGAATTGATTATATTTATCTTATGATAATTGTGAAGTATCCCTTGAGGATCTTGACTTTACATAAAACACTTCCTTGTGCTTATAAATATGATGCAGAGTTTCTATAATCTGTCACCTAGTCTTTATTTAGAACTGAATTAAGAATCATACCCTTGGCATACAGGCTGTCCTGTTCATAACTGCATTTGTGAACAGGAAGCTTTCTATAATGTAGCAACACGTATTGTGTGATAAGAATGGAATCTAGCAAATGCATGACTTCCTGGGATTAGACCTGAAAAAATTCTAGGAATTTAAAATGCAGAGGTATATTTGGTTTAAAGCAGAAAGAGTTATATGCAGATGAGTTTCTCCCCGGATAGCACCACATCCAAGCTGTTTTCATTTCACATTTGGCTATAGCTTCCATAAAGGCAAAGGCTGTGTATTAATCATGTATTAATCATGTTTAGCAATTTTCAGAACCTTGATGTCAGAACTAAAATATGAATAGATTATTGTATATCAGAGTATGAAAAATTTTTGATAGAAGAATAAAGTGATAAATACAGGTGTTTATACAGGTAAATTAGACAAATAAAAAAGATAAACTATATGATTTTTATGATATGGTTTTTCTGATATAATTTAACTCTTGAACATTTGTGTACAGTAATTTCCATGACTAACCTTCTTTTATATCTTCATACTTAAAGAGTTTTGTGTTTGCAGGGATTGTGTGTGTGTGTGTGTGTGTGTGTGTGTGTGTAGCAGGAGACTGAACCTAGGGCCTTGCACATCTAAATCAGTGCTCTACCACTGAGGTATATCCTAGTCCTAGACTTTTTAATGAATAAAAAAATCTCTGAATTTGCTGTGCTTTTAGTGGTCCTAAGTTACCCAGAAAGATGGATTTTGTGAGGAAATTAACAAAGGTGTGCGGGTAAACATTGAACAACCAGTCTCAAAAGAAGAAGAAAAGAAATAACCCTAATTTGTAGCATTTTTGCTAGTTCTATGATTCACATATTTTGTTATAGCTTATTTTAAGATAAGGCAATGACATCACAAAGGTGGGTTTGAGGTTACAGAGTTAAAATAAATTTATTCAATTTAATTTAAGCCAGCTTTAGATCATCACCAAAATAGATATTAAATAAATAATAATTATGAAATACTTTTTAAATAATCTTGTAAAATAGTGTCAACTATATGCCCTTCTTAGGGTCATACTACATACATTAGTTTTCTGAATGCCCTAAAAACAGCCGGACTTAAAAAATCTATTATAATATATAAAATATGTATATAATGTAGCTCCCTCTCACATTTATCTGACCCCTGGAATTTTTTTCCCCAGAAAACATTGAATGGTTTTCCCTAGAAAACATACTAACATAATTCAGGATATTGATCATCAGGACCCTATTTAGGAAATATGGCCTTACCCAGACAATTCTAATATCACTAGACACATAGTAGACTTTAGTAATCACAGATTATTTTTAAAAAGGCAATCTATATAGAAAGGTTACGAGAAAAAGGAAAAAACAATATACAAGTAAATAGAGGAGATTGTTTTCTCTTTTATACCATGGGGTTATTGTTAGATAATTGTGCTACCATGCATGTGTTTATAATCTCAGAGTACCACTTATTGAGCACCTACTATATCTACAATGCTATTCATCACTAAGGCACGAGAAATTTTTAGTGTTTAGCTTACTTACACGGGTAAGTACACCTTTAGGCAAGGCCACGTTGGATTAAATTTTGCATTGAGACAGAGGATAAAACAATAATCACTCTGAAATTCAGTTCAAAGGAACATTTAAATCCAAAATATCTTATTATATAAGTGGAGATTTTGTCACAAAGCACATACTGTACATATATATGATTCTACCATTTAATACCTAAGTAATATTTTATAGAGCTATACTTTTCCCTTAAATATTCTCCTAAATATTCAAAGTTCCTATCCGTGTAATAATATATTAAAGTAATAGCATTTTAATATTAATCAATCTGACTCTATTAGGAATGTTTACTTATGTCCACATTTGGCAAGTGAGTGTAATTTATGTTCAACATAAATATTCGTAAAACCGAATATGTTATTAAAAAACAAAGGAGCAGAAAGGAGGCTAAATGTTACCTGAGAAAATATATAAACAATCCAACTATCTGTCCTGCAACAGATTTTATGGCACAGCTCATTTTCCCTTAACCACAACTCACAAATTGTCATGCAATGTATAAATCTGAGTGTGTATTATTTTTATTTTGTTTTTCTTTGGGGAATTGACAGGTAGCTTTTCTACTAAAGAAATATCTGGTACTTGATCTTGAGCATAAAGTATAATCAGAAAAACTCTAGTATTAAATTATTTTAGTGCTATCTAAATTATTTAAATAAATTAGAATGTGGCTGTTTTAAGATAACATGTTCATTGCTTATACTATTGTATGAATTTCTATTATACTATAAAATAGTGGCATTTCAATAGTTCATTTTCTATTTCATTTTTTTCTCATCATGTGAGAGAATAAATTTATGTATCTCAACACATTCAAGGAAACAAAACAGCATGCATATATTTACCCCTGAACACGTTTACCTAGTACAAAACAAGGCACCAATGTGGAGAAGACCCAGAATTTTTTTTTTTTTTTTTTTTTTTTTTTTGCTCTTTCTACTGAAAGCAGAAAATTGTCACTATCATGACCACAGACAATCACTTTTGCAAAGCTACAGGGAAATTTTCCTTTAAGATAAGTATTTGAAATGAATATACACACACAACAAGACCATATGGTGCTCATTTATAGTAAAGTACATAGCTTGTCATTTAAGTGAGATCTCTGTTACAAACTACATGCAGTATACACATTTTATTCAGCCACTTAATACCTCAGCTACAAAGAATCTTCTTGAGGGAAAAAAATGGCATTTCCCCCTAAATATTCAATATTAAATGTTCTTCTGAAAAAACCAATTGAATGAAAAACTGCCTTATGCCTTGTCCTGTGGATCATTCTTTCCTTTTTCATTTCCAAATTTTCACAGTATACTTGCAAACAATTTTTTTGTAGGGCAAATCGCATAAAACCTCTATAGTTAATTCCACATAGTTGGAAGATGACAAAATCTGAGCTCCTTTAACATGGAGTGGTAGTACTTTGTCAGAGGAATGTTTTATCTATGTTAATTAAACATATATTTTGCATTTTGTGTGGTTATTATACTGTTTCCCTTAATACTACAGAATATGCTACATTTGATATTTGTCATTTTTTTATTCAAATAGCATTACCTCCTAGTATATAATATTACTAGACCCAACTTTAACAACTAAACATTTCACATAATGAAAAAAAAATACTTTATATTTGAATCTATAAACTCAGTGCTATTTGAGCATTGGATAAAGTACAAAGGCATGAATTAATAGCAAGACTCTTGTCAGAGACTATTGGTTTTGTTACAGATTTGAATTTCTCATAACTGCATTTTCAAAAGCAGAAGAAACCTTACACTTTCTTAAAACAGTACCACTACACCAAGGAAGTTTCTCAACATGAGAGCAAGCCACAAAATTGAACATAAAAAGGGGAGAGTTTTGGACAGAACAGCAGAGAATCAGGTCAGCAAGAGAAGTTCACAAGACCATATATCTGTTTAATTTGGCAACAAAAAAGGAAATATTTTAAAATGATGCCCATGATAAAACTATATTGACAATAGGCTGTATGGTCCCGCATTGAAAGGGGGTATCTTGACCCTTGACCTCGGTTCATATAAAAGCCTCAGAAATGAAAACTACGTCCATCATCGCTGTTTGTTTTATACAAATTTACTGTCTTTATCTAAACTCGAATAAGGAAAAAAAAACATTCTATTCTGAAATAGCCCAAGTCTGGTTCTTAATAGTCATGTGACTTTTTTTTTTTTTTCCTGCCAGCCATGTGCTCCGTATCATTTTACTCTGAAATAACTATGCGGATTTCAGCTCAACCTGCCTTTGCTTATAATGCATGACATACCCCATGAGGGAGCCTGAGAACAGACTCCCTTGAAAAGCAAGGTTCTCATAGCTGGTCTGTAACCATGGAAGCAGATGCCGTTTTCTTCTTACCCTGCTTACCTCTTTGCAGCCTCGAGCTGCTCCCTATTGTTAAAAGGGGTACGCCTTGATTTTTCTTCATCATGACCGAACTTGCCTCTTCTTCAAAGGGCATGATGCTGCAGGTCATTGGTCTAGACTGTTTGCACGGTCCAGAGAGCAGCCTTGATGTAACCCTTGCTCCGTCTGAGCCACGCCACCAGCAGTGCATCTGCAGACTGGAGGGGGACATTGGAGATCTGTATTTGAAAAGAAGTCTGTCTGATTTTGCCATTGTGCCTTTTCACTCATCGATCGAATGAATATCGAACCTTCTGTCGTTGCATGTGTGAAATAGATAGCTTAGCAAGCACTTTTGTGCCCAACCTGTGCAGTGGGCCAAAAGGTTTTCCTTTTAGTCTCGAGAATTTGTTCTTAAGACTTTATGAATTTTGTGCTGGCTTTAATGATTTCTCTGCCTTTATCCAACTGTTAAGGTGACAGTTTTAGTTACTTCATCAACAGTGACTTTCTTTGGTGTTAGAATATTTTCTTTGCTGTCGGCTGTTTGCTTTATTTTGTAGCCTTTTCAAGGTCTTTTAGCTTAACTTGTTTAAAGCTGGAAGTGGGGTAATTTTGACCGTACTATTTATCAAAAAGTTGAGGTATCCTTCTAAGAAGGAGATGATATGAAGGTGTCTTATCATTTAACAGGCTTAATTCCAGAAAAGTGAACTTGAACTGCCTCGAGGTAATTTCAGTGATTTGTAAGAGTAAGTAAACCAAATAATCAAATTGATTTTAAGTTAAATAAAAATGTTGGATAAACTCTGTTTAAAAATATTTTTTTTCTATTTGTGTTTTGCCCCTTTAAAAATAAATTCTGAGAATAATATTCTGAAGCTTTGAAATATACTTAAAAGCACCTAAGTTCGTCATGGCTTATGAGAGCCACAGAAAATCACTATGATTTGGTGTGTTAAATAAATATATACTTATATGCCTTATGGCATGATTTAATTTGAAAGTATACAATATGCAATTATCTTGTTTTTTATTTCTTAATACAAGAAACAGAATTAGAATTCATTGCTCCTCATAAATAACTGGTGTCAATAATATGCAATGGTAACTGTATCACCTGATAATTCTAAAGTGTATTCTTTTATTATGTCCTTAATAAAATCAGAATAATTTCAGAATGCTTCCTATGCTTGTCTTTGGTATACTTCTTGGAAGCATTGTCTGTATGTCATTAGGTTTTGTTTTGTTTAGTTTTGAGAAACCAGTATTTCAGACTTTAAGGCATACCTATTTTCTCTAATTGCCACAGGCAAAGGGGAGGTCTGTGTCAGAATAAAGAAGGTTATTGTGACAGATGAAAATTCACAATCAGCACTCTTTTCATCCAGCCTTAAGTAGCAGAGGATTATTTCCAAGCTGAATTTTTGGCAGTATGTATGAGCTGATTTTATTAACACACAAGGATAAAGCAAAGGCAGAAAACTCTATTCCTCCTCAGCTGGGTGTGTTTATTTTGTGTGGATTTGTTTGGGGGTGTTATTTTGCTACACCTAAGATAGAAGATATTCTGGCCAGAAGAGAGTCTAACAAAACCGGGAGAGTAGCAGGGGAGGGTAGGAAATAAGAAACCTAGAGCAATAAAAGTTGTGGTTTTCTCTACTAGATGATGATAAATGATGACTTTGATGCATTTCTACATTCTTTGGCATGCATATGAAATAAAGTCATATTTATTTTCAACAAACATATGAGCTGCAAAAGTAGGTAAATTTTAATTTCATGAGCTTAATTTCCGTTTTTAAGATTTTTTTGTCTTTTTCTTAATCCTGGTTACAAATAGTTTGTTAGATTTCCAGAAGCTGTCTCGTTTTATATGAGTTTAATATCAAACTTTAATTAAATAGATATGTATTTAAACATTTTACTTGCTTTCAATTGTTTCACTTTTAATGACAAGATTATTATTCAACATTTACAGCATTTTTTTTTTTACATTTATATACAGTGAATGTTGTCCTTTCTGTTTCTAGTGAGGTCAGATTTTAAATTCACTAAAAGAGAGGCAAAATAAAAATTATTTGATAAATACTTGTACATCATAAGAAAATTTTGGCTATAAAATCCATTGTAATTCACTTGCTTTAGATAGATTTTTATTTATTAAACCATTTGAATTAGTTTTGGGAATTACTTGATTTTTATTTTCTACATTTTATTAGAACTATAGTTCAGGTAATGTTATAGCCATAAAAGAAAAAGTATGTGGTTGTTCTGTGTGCTAGCACTCCTACTTCTATAGAGCTGACAACATGGTGTTAATTCTCAACTATGTCATTGCCAATCATGCTTTGTTATTCCAAAAAGGCTTTTTAAAAATCTAAATTCTAAATTGAGGTCTTTCTCAATTTATTGGATCTATTTCATATTGCAAATATTGTAATGAATAATTCAAATGAACTGAATTTATTTAGGTATTCTCTGAGAGAAGCCATAAAGACTATAATCCACAAATACTTGCTACATAGTCTTTTCTTAAAGCACAGTAATATGCTTCATTTCAGATGTGAATTATGCAACTCAATCAACTAAAGTAATTTCACTTATTTAAGTTGGTTTTATTGCTGAAATTTAATAATATGTTCAATAAGCTTCTTTCATCTTAAAATTTAAGTTTACAAATTCTATTGCTACATTAAAGACTTGCTTCTGTTAACTGATTTTTTTTTATTTCACTGTATGATGTGACTGAATTCTTTACTTCCCCAAAGTAGTGATTTAAAAATAAAAGGTATAATTATTCTGCAACTGCAGAAAATATAAGAAATCATATAATTATTATTTGTTAATTAAAATAACAACCTTCTCCTGCCCTCCCTACATAAGTGCTGAATCAATACATATATTTGGGCAATTCTTTTAAAATATTTTCTTACACATCTTGTTAATAAAAATAAGAATTTCAAAGAAAAAGCTTAAAGATAAATACAGAAGTATGGATAAAGCCAGAATATCTTCAGTATTTATTCATAGTTGCATGTTTTAATAATAAGAGATAAAATTATGTACATAACTACTTGTTATTTCATAATTATTGCTTTATCTATTTCTTTTAAATAACCATGTAATTTACTGTTGTAAAATATGAATCATTGATTAGTGATATTTTAAACTAAACCTAAGTGAAAGAAAAAACTAAGAATGATGAAGATGTTGAAGAAATTGTCCCAATGCTATGGTTCATGGTACAAATCTTTAAAATAATAAGTTTTATTTCACTCATAGTTGAACTTGGTATCAAACAATATGTTGAATGTTAATATCTAAAAGTAAAATTCGTTTGCACACCTTGAATATTATAAAATCTATGAAAATAAATAGATGAATTTGAAGGTAAGGTTTTATCTTATAATTGAATGACAACTCTTAAAAATCAACTTGCTGCACCTGAAAATGATGTTACCATATTGTTTTTAAAAATTAACCCGAACATTCAGCATAGTGCTGAAAAATAGTCAAAATAGAGACCAATATGTTGTTTTCACATATGATCTCTGCATTGTCAGCCTCTTTTATCCCAAATCTTATTTCCTGTGTTTCAGGCCAGAACATTTCTCATATTGCTCTGTTCCTCACCCTCCCTAAAACACATTTTGCTATAAACTTCTCCACCAATTACTAGGAAAGACTCAAATAGCAATAGCAGTTCAGGAAGCAGCGCTGCGAATGTTAAAAATCACAGACTTTGATTTTATAAGACAAGTTGGATAGGAGTCAAAATTGCCACATGCGGTGTGAAAAAATGCCACCCTGGTGTGAACAAAAGGTTTAAAATGGAGTCAAGAAGCGTGCAAGCTCGATGTCTAAGCTTTTCCTGTGAATTGTCTGCCACAACCTGCAGGGTATCAAGTGGGCTGGGAAGAATAGAATGCTCTTGGAAGCTACAACTGAGAAACATCGGGAGTCAAATGTGTTAGGGTTTTTTTTTTTCCTTTTTTTTTTTTGGTTTTTTTTTTTTGTTTTGTTTTTATTTTGTTTCATTTTGTTTTGTCTCATTTAGGCATCATTATACTAAACTGTTTTACTCCAAACATAAAACAAATTTAAAAAAGTCACATAATGTGTGAAGAAACTGTTGCTTACAAATGAATTGTTAGGTTTTTTCCTTTTTTGCATTCATTCCTTCATTTATAGCAATGTGGAGTTATCAATTGCATGTTATATTTCCACTTCCTCATTTTGTGAGCTCTAGGTTTGTTTTTTTTTTTTACAAAAAGGTAAATAGAAGCATCTCATAAAGCCTTGACTACTAAAATAAAATGTAATTATACCACTTATGTGTATTTATTTTATAATTTATCTTGAAAAAATGAAGGAAAAAAGCTAGGAGTTCACTACTAAAAGCAAGCTTTTCATTTTGTAGTAAATAATACATTACTAGTTCTGAATTCAGCAGAAATAATACTACAGAAAAATGTTACACATAATGTTAATAAAATATACTATTATCACATCTTTCCCAATATTCTACAATTTAAAAATCTGGTACCCAATGAATAGAAATATTTATAAGCCATAAATAATGACACTAAATCCAAAGTTAAACCATCGTCATTGGCTTAAATAAGTAAAAAAGACTATTTAACTTTAAAGATAATTAAAATATATACCTTTGTATTCTATCCCTCACTCTAGTAATCTTAATATATTTTAGAGGTACTACTATATGAATGCTAAGTACATAATAAATTATGAATTGCATTTAAAGAAAATAACATTTCCTAGGTGACCGTAAGCTAATCAATATGACACATCTAAATGCAACAAGAAAAATCTCTGATGAACATTGAAAAGACCCTTAAACTCTGAAGGCAGTTTTATTACATTTGCATCTTATCTCTTATTAAGGATTGGGTCTAAAGCCAGAAAATCCCATTGGTTATGAATGCAGGTCAAGACAGGAACATTTTTCTATTTACTCTTTGTAACACTGGATAAAAATCAATCTGTTACTTTCATTACAACCACACAATCAATTCCATTTAAAGTATAATACAACAGCCAAGTCCAAGGACAATATGGATCCTTGGAAAAAGCTCATACCATTTGCAGGGCTGCATTTGATACAGCTCCCTGTAAATTGTTTTCTTTCTAATTATTGCACATGGTTATTTAAAGCAAACATGCCTAACTAATAATAAAACATAGGATCCAACCAAATAGTAAGAGTATGATCTTCATTAAGGTTGCATTAAAAAGCATCCTTCTTAAGCAATAAAAACCTTAGAAGGAAGATTTCTTCCACGCTAATTCTAATAGAATCAACATAATGGTAATATAGCCATTTTAGTAAGCACTTCAAGAAATATTTACACAAACCAAAGTTCTACCTTAAAATTAGAATGTTAAATCCCTTATTTCTAATGTCACCATCTTTCATCTGTCAAAGTTTGTTCTGATTAACCTTCTCTCTCTTTAAAATTATTAAAATATTCGCTTCTACGAGTTTTGCAGGAAGCATCTCAGTCAACAAAACAATTATTTTCATTGTATATTACATATACATAAAAGAGAACCATCATTTAAACTTGTTAATACTATCAAATGCAAAATAGTCTTCATATTTGTAAGCTATATGAAAATAAAAAAACTACTATGCAACAAAACTAAGCACCGTTCAAGGACTTCAAAGTCCCTTTATTTAATTTTGTTTTCCAAACACTTATTAAGGCATAATTAACAACAACTACATACATTTTCAGTATATAGAAGGTGCTGTTTATATGTGTGTGTGTGTTTAATAATGATTAAATCAAAAGTAATATTTTTGTGGTGAGGATATTTAAGATGTAGTCTCTAAGCAATTTTCAAATATACAAAACACTAGTATTAACTGTAGTTATTATGCTGTACAATAGATCCCCAGAACTTGTTTAGCTAGTCTGATACTTTATATCCTTTGACTAACATCTCCCCATTCTCCGCCCTCCTTTATTTTATGGTATATTTTACTTTTTTACCTCAGTTATAAGCATTTCAAATAGTATAGCCTCCTGGTTTGCTCAAATTGAAATGAATACATTCAATAACATTAAAATTTCTAATTCTCTCTGATACAGTATTGATATATTTTTGTTCAAAATGCAGTCTGCCCCTTTCATATAAATGGGATACTTTAAATTTAAATATTAAAACCATTTAGATATTTTATAGAAAAGGCTATCCATTTCATTAAATGCAAATTTTATATCCCAGAAATTTGGAGTTTGGGATAGTTTTCTTTATCTAGAAAAATACAACTCCAGATTTCTTTTCAATATTTCATTATTTCACAAAACATTATCATGCCACATTTCTCAGTCATCATCCAGTAATTTTTTTAATATAACTATTCTTAAGGAAACTTTCTTTCTACTAACAAGAAGTAAATTGTATTTTTTTTTTTTAAAAAAAGACTCTAAGTAAGGCCTGCGATGTGAAGGTATGCCTCCATTTTCTATGGTACCTTAAATGTTTCTGACCAGAAAAGAGTGTGTTTTTTTTGGGGGGGGGGGGAGTTGATGTTTCTTATAGAAACAAACAATGGCTAAAGAACCCAATGTCAAAGCCTTCAGAAAGACTATCAGTGCCTAGAAAACATCAAGGAGACACTGGCCTGCAAGCTGCCCCAAGATCCCAATTTCTGATGACCTTGCACAGCCATGAACATGGTAAATGTTCAGCTTTGTCTTCTATTTTCAATGGCCACTTCACAAAGAACACCTAAGTCTATTCTGATGCCTCTGATCTCCTGCTAGGGTATGCTAGTCAGACTTGAGCAGGTACCACACTCTCACCTGACTTGCACAAATCATGCTCTGGGCCCCAGTGAACTTAATAAGAGCAAATTTGGAATGTACCCATCAGAGACAGGTAGATCACACTTCTGAGAGCAGCTTAGATGACAGAAGATGGGCCAGGACCCAGAGAGTCATGTTAGTGTAAACTTTAGCTTGGATCATTTATCACACAATCACTTAAAAGGCCAAAAATTCACCGGGTGTGGTGGTGCATGCTTGTAATCCCTGTGCTTGGGAGGCTGAGACAGGAGGATCGCACAGGTTCAAAGCCAGCCTCAGCTACCTAGTGAGGCTCTCAGCAACTAAGTGGAACCCTGTTTCCAAATAAAATATAAAATAGGTCTGGGAGTATAGCCCAGAGGTAGAAAAGCCCCTGGGTTCCACACCCAGTACCACCAAAAAAAAAAAAAAAAAAACCGGCAAAAATTCATTTCAAGTTGACCAAAACTTAAAAGGAAGATCATTTTAATGTTTAGACTCAAAGAAGAAAATCAAAAGACCTTATGTGCTGATTTTATGTTCATGTTATCATTTTTGCTTTGTCATGCTGTTTTTGTTTTTAGAACAAATAAAAACCAAAGAAGAAAAATGGCTTTTAAACTGGTATCTGACACAGTATTTAACATTTTATTGATTATTGGTTTTATATTAAACCCTATCATATATCCTTTTCAATGAAAAATAGACTTCCTAGAAAAAAATCAGAAGTGAGTTCATTCTTTAAATTTTATCTAAATTTGTCTGTAATGCCATGATTTTGTTAAGTAAAATCAGAAATCACTAGGTGTATTTATTCCCTCACCTTTTTTACTTTACCTTATCATTAAAAAATAAGAATTAAATATGACTTAATTTTATTTTTAAAATTAATTTTTCATGTATGCTCAGTTTCATTATTAAATTATTTAGAATATTTTTCCATATTGAATAAACTTTTAAAGAAATCTAATAAATATATTATTACTTTTCCATCAGATACATGATCATTATGAGCTTGAATTAGTGAAATGTAAAAAATTAACTGTTTGAAATATATATTTAAAAGTCAAAATTTTAAATGATTTATTATAGGTCACAGAATTGGGGGCCCATGCTAAATAAACATTGCTTTGGACTGTATGTGAATCCCTGTGTAAGAGCTATTCTTTCTATCAAATATGTGCCATCATGAGTTGAGGGAGGATATGTATCTTAATTAGTAATTCCTCAGCAAACTCTTTAGTTCAAATCTGCTGCTAACAGCCCAGTGAGGGGTCTCAAGCTCTTCCATTTTTAAAAAATAATTTTAGATATTTATAATATTATAGTCTTTGCTATCAAAAGCCACTGCAGTTCAGCAGTAAAGACACATGGTCCCAACATAACAATAGTTTCTAGAACGATTTTCTCACTTCACCATGGTGAATAGATGAATGGTGTTTACCTACTTTTAGTTTTGATCTTTTCCTGGGCGAGTGATGTGCAGTAACATTTATTCCGCAATGCTGGGCAGCAGCAGTGAGCCAAAGCTCCCAGTAAGCCACATCTTCAGGAGGGTAGACCACCAGTACCCTACAGGGAGCTGTACTGCTAACCATGAGGTTCAGTGGTTAGGTGTCTTAAATGCATTTCCCTCATAATATTTCAGCTTATGATAGGTTTATCAAGGCATAATCCTCTCTTCACTTGAGGAGCATATATATATTTGATTGGGAAACATTATTTCTAAACTGGGAAACCAGTAGTGAGCATGGTGGAGCACATTTATAATCCCAGCATTTCGGAGGCCAATAGGAGGATCGCAGTTCCATAACCAGCCTCAGCTACTTAGTGAGGCCCTTTGCAACTCAGTGAGACACTGTTTCAAAAATAAAATAAAATAAAGTATAAAAAATAGGGTTAGGGGTGTATCTTAGAGGTAGAATGCCCCTGGGTTCCATCCCCCATGCCACAAAATAATAAATAAATAAATAAATAAATAAATAAATAAATACAAATAAAATGAGAAACATTTGACTTAAAAATTGGATACAAGTTGGAACATGAAGTTCTTTCTAGAGAGCATTACTTCTTTCCTAGATTCAGACCACACAAAAAATTACATACATTTAAAAAAATGAATATGAACACTTGTGCCAAATTGTCAACTGTTTTGGGGGGGTATTTGAAACATTTAATAGAGCTCACCTCTCAAAAAGGCATTTCAGAAATGACTCATAAAGTGAAATAGACATTGACAGCTTTTTGCCAAGCAGGTCTTGGGTCTGATATCCATCCATTCATTCATTTGACTAACAAACATTTTTATTGCATTTGTGCTTTCCCAGGTTCTGAGAGAATCATTTATTCAACAAATATTTGTTGTACAAATATTTGTTGTCCAGGTGCTGAAATGTAGTACATTTTTTTAAATAAGAGGATCATGTACTATTATAGAGAATAAGAAGAGTGAAAAGGAGAATAAAAAGTTCAGATGTGGATGGAAAATGTTAAAAGTTTTCCAGAAAATCATGATATGAGTCTGAAAAATGAGAACTGCCCAGCCCTGAAAAGAAGATCACATAGTTTCCTCAGTAGAGGGAATACCTGGTGTTACAGTCTAAAGACAGAAAGACACTCAGCTTAATAGTAGCTATAAGAAGAGACTAGCCCTGCACAGAGGCCAGCTTGGAGAGGTCAGCTTGCCCCTCAAGTATTTACAGGTCACCAGGAAGGTGTGTGTCATTCAAAGGTCAGCAGACCCCTCCAGACCAGTCTTCTAGGAATGAGGCATAAGATAATTACTTTTTAATCCTCCTTGATTCTGGGATCATCAGGTATAGCCCAAGTGTATTAAATGGTTCTTAATAATATAAAAAACTGGTAATGTTTTATTAATATCTCAGACTTGTAATTTTGTTTAAATAAAAACTGCATAAGTTGGACATTATGTTATGAGTATTTTCTCAAAGGCTAATGAAACAATTTTATTTTCTAAAAGTCAATGCCAACTTGAGTTACTTTATGTATCATTTGAAGTATATAATTCTAGGACCAAATATATAAAACAATTTTCTATCAAGAACAGGTGTATCCCCTGAGTTTATGTTCTTTGGTATTGTTCTTAGTAGGTGGTGGCCAAAGCAGGATAAGAAGTTAATAGAATAAAACTACTAAGCTACATTGCAAGGTGATTCTGCTGACTGAGATACTAAATCATGTTTCATTTTATTTTTTAGTCTCCTAAAAACAAATCATTATAGCACTGTAAATTTGAGATATTAGAATAAATAATAGAAATATGTTTTGAACTTCATATGGAAGTACTGTAATTATTTTAGTTGTTATTTTAGTAAACGTCTCCCCAAATATATACATTATTTCACTCCTTTTTAATGGAGAATGTACAGCAGCATCCCTTTCTGGGAACTTATGTTTGTCCATGTATAAGATAAAAATAAGGCAAGTAATGCTTTTATAAATGCATTATATATTTTGTTTTCTATTAATAGTTTTTTGTATTAGAGATTGAACCCAAGAGCATTCTACATACAAGATACACCCAAGACCTATTTTATTTATTATTTTGAAACAGGGTCTCACCAAGTTGCTGAGTCTGTCCTCAAACCTGCAGTCCTCCTCTCTCAGTTTCCATAGTATGAGGATTATATATACATACACACCATCAGAACTGGCTTAAAAGGTTTTTAATATATGTCATCTATATAAATCTTCATATGCTTAAATGTCCAATGCTCATTTTTAAGTCTAATTTTAAAAGTTAAAATTATTCCTATATATTACTTACTTTATGTATATATCAATATATTACATTAAAATGTTTAAAGTGTTATGATGATGATATTGGAGTGATATTAAGAAATATTAGATTACAAAGTGAATTTTGAGACTCCGTGAAGAAATGTAAAAGTAGGTGGTTCTAAACACGTTGAAACTATGAAGGAATGAAATAAGGAGAGGGGAAGATTTTTTGACGCAGCACTATTCTCATCCCTCCTCTCAATTTTAGTAGGAGAGATTCCAGTAGAAAAATTTAACTAAAATTGGAAAACAGAGCAAAAGTGGTTTTGAGTCCTTTCTGAACAATATAAACGACATACTTGAGTTAACTTAGCATCAGATCAAAGGAAAGCTTCCTACAATATTTATATCTAGTTGAATTTAAAGAGTTTAATGATGCCGGACGTGGGGGCGCACGCTTGTAATCCCCGCACTTGAGAGGCAGAGACAGGAGGATCACGCAGGTTCCAAGCCAGCTGTGCTGGCTTAAGAGACCCTGTTAACAAATAAAAAAGTATAAAAATGGGTCTGGGAGTGTAGCCTGAAGGTCGAAGGGTTTCCAGGAACCCCAGTACCACCAAAAAAAAAAAAAAAAAAAAAAAGAGCTTAATGATGCAAAGAAGGAATGTTGAAGCACCTGGGAGGAAAATTAAACACCATAAAAGAGAGAATTTGAGCGGTGTAGACCCTGAAAACTCCAACTGAGGGTGTCACACCAATGACAGAAAACTCTGTTATCCAAAATATAAGAATTGCACTCAACCATTCCCAGGGAGACCTCTGATATGTCTGATATGCGTCCAAAAGTATCCTAAGGGATTAAGACAGCCACCCACCTTAAATGACTGGTAGTGCACCAAATACAACAACCCTCAGTGCCCACTCATCTGTTTCTGCTCTCCTTACTCATCCATGTCCTTGATGGAGTTCTCAGCCACTACTAAACCTTATACTTCCTAACCTCCTTTTTTATTTTTTAACTTTGTGTTCTTTTGCAAACTATTATTACTTACAAACATTTATGTCAGCCCTGTTGGGTCAAAATTGTTTGTTGGAATCAAAAGATAAATAACACAAAAGTAGACCAAGATAGAATACTGAACTAATTCGCAGTCATTGTATTAATAGTAATTGGCTAATGGCGTACAGTATAATCCATCATATGAGTTCTCACTGTCTGAAGGCTTCAAGTAGCATCCAGACAGGAGGATCGCGCAGGATGGAAGCCAGCCGCGCGCGCTGGCTTAGGAGACCCTGTTTCCAAATAATAATGTAAAAATAGGTCTGGGAGTGTAGCCCGGAGGTAGAAGGGCTTCCAGGAACCCCAGTACCACAACCCAACCCCCCAAAAAACAAACAAACAAACAAACAAACAAAAAACAGTAGGCTATATTTTTCTGTGTGTATATGCATTTTTTATAAAAATGATTGAGAGATCAATAGTATTAAAATGGATCAGCAGCACCAAGTTAATTTCTTGGGTTTGATAACCACAGTATGATTATGTAATACATTAACATTAGGGAAGTAGGGTAAAGGGTATATGGGAACACTATGTTCTTTTCTGTAACTGTTCTGTAGGTTTAATGATTATCTCAGTATAAAAAGATAGGTGATGGGTTATGCATTAGTGGTAGAGAGGTCTTGGGTTCAATCACCAGCATCATAAAACAAAATTAGATTTTTTTTGGTGGTACTGGGATTCCTGGAAACCGTTCTACCTCTGGGCATATATGTGTGTGTGTGTGTGTGTGTGTGTGTATATATATATATATATATATATATATATATTTTTTTTTTTTTTTTTTTTTTTTTGAAACAGGTTCTCTTAAGCCAGTGCAGCTGGCTTCGAACCTGCGCAATCCTCCTGTCTCCACCTCCCAAGCACAGGGATTACAAGCGTGCGCCACCACACCTGGCAAATTAGATTTTTAAATAACATAAAATAAAAATAAAATGCTTTGGAAATCAGAAATATGAAGCTATATTTAAAAATAATATATGTATATAAAATATCAAGTAGAGAAAGATATTCAAATATAAGCACTAAATAATTTTATGCATTGTTATGCTTTTATTCCTGATTAAATGCAAGAGTTCATTTACATTTGCAAATCAAATCTAATTAACTTACATAAAATAATATAAAACAGAAATATGTGCATAAAGGCATGACTACACTAAATGTCTTGGAGCTTAACAAATAAATCAGAATTAATACAATATTAAGGAGTTATAAAGGAGTAATAAAGGAGCTAATAATCTACCATAAATCTGAATGCAAATTTCCTTATGTTATAGTCCAGTTTCCATATGGTCTTACGAAAAAAATATTTTATAATTTCCCAGAGTTCTATATGTGTCTTTTAGCCATACCAAATCTATTAATAATGCCACCATTTTTCTATTATATTAAAATACCAGAGCCCTCTTTAACTCTTCTCCGATTTCATGCAAACATTTTCTAAGTCATGTCACATCTTCACCTCCATTACCAGAAATTTCATCTTATATTAAGTCCTCCTGCTTCTCTAAGGTCCCACAGAAGAGCATCGCCCTAAATAGCACCCTCCCTCTTCCTGGCCCATTTTCTTATGGAAGACAATACAGTAAAGCATGTCTAGAAAACTCCAGAAGAAAATATATCACCTTTAAAAGAATGGGAAAACAGAATAAACAGAACACACTTTGATGTTAGAATCTAGCTACCTGCAGCCTCTATTGTATCTCACCATCCTCAACTCACACCCTTTCTCCCATGTGTGTTCCCTGCACTCTGGCCAAAGTGGGCTGTCTAATGTTCCCTAAAGATGTCCAGCACTCTTCTGTCCCTTCCCTTGTGCACACAGCCTGCCTCCAGCTGAAAAGTTTTATTCTAACACTCACTCAAAAACCCCGTTTTAATGCAGAAAGCCAGAATGTTGCATTAAAATGACTAGAGTGGCCTTGCCCTCTAGAGGCTTCCAATGGAAGAATCATTCATTTTGCCTCCTTCTTTCTGAGAACAGCTGTCAGTATGCAGATTTTACTTCCTTCGACCCGCCTTCTTAGTTACTGTACCCTCTATAAGACTATACTCCGGGCTACAGTGATTCAGACATTAGTACCGTGCTCCCAGGTATTGCTTTCATAAGATCTAAAACAGTACCTGTTTTTCTATGATGTGAAATGCCTACATGAAGTGGATGTTCAGTGAAGATCATTAGAAGTAAGTTGAATGCGGATGGCATTCTTTGAAAGTCAGGTGGAAGCCAAATATCCCTAATCTGGAAATCTGAAATCTAAAATGCTTCAAAATCTGCAACTTTGTGAGTGCTAACATGATGACACGAGTGGAAAATTCCACCCATGAAACTGCTTTATGCACAAAATTGCTATAAATATTTTATAAAATTACCTTTAAGATATATATGTTACAATGTAGATATCAATTTAATATAATGTGAATGTGAATGTCCTATAATATAAATTTCATATAATTTCACACAATGTGTATATAAAACAAATTAATTTTATATTTAGATTTAGGTCTCATTTCCAAGAATATCGCATTATACGTGTGCATATGTTCCAACATCCAAAAACTCCAAAATTTGAAATACTTCTGATTTTGAGATTTCAAATAAGTGATGCTCAATTTATAATATTCAAGTTCCTAATCACTTTTTATTTCTCACCCTGTCTCCCTTACTACAAGCTTACCAACTGTTTTTGTTTGGTTTTAAAATACTGATAAACATGCTACTTGAATAGTTTTTGGAGTGACCAACTATTACATACGCCTGACGGTACTTTTTTGTTTTGTTTTGTTTTGTTTTGTTTTGTTTTGTTTTGTTTTTGCGGGTTAGGGGATGGAACCCAGGGCATTTGACCTCCGAGCTATACCCCTGCCCCACTGTTTTTTCTTTTATTTTGAAAAAGGGTCTCACTAAGTTGCGGAGGGCCTCACTAAGTAGCTGAGGCTATCCATGAACCGCGATCCTCCGGTCTCGGCCTCCCAAATGCTGGGATTACAAGCTCATGCCACCACGCCCGGCTTACTTGTTTTTCATTGTAGAAACCAAGATTCTTACTTTTTTTTTTTTGCTTGTTTACCACAATATTAATTTTTATGCTTTTATTGGTCTATCATAGTCTCATATCATAATGCATTTCACAGTGAGAGTAACATTCATGCACAGAACACTTGGTGGGTTTCCCATGGCTCCCACCCTTTTTCCCATACGGGATATTGAGATTGACATTGGTATTCTCACATATGCACATTGTATCAGTGGTATCGTTCCTTCACTAACTCTCCTTCCCCTTCCTCTCCTAGACCACCTCCCTGGCTCCACTGGAGTTTCTCCTGCATTAATTTCTAATCAGCAATAAAGAAGAAAAAAATTATGTCATTTGCAGGAAAATGGATGAACCTGGAGAACATTATATTGCTGATTAGAAATTAATTTGTTCTCCATGCTGTTCAAAGCTACCAGTTGAAGAAAGACATAGCTGAGCTCTGTCCCTCTTTATATATTTGGACTCCTGTTTCATCTTTGTGTTCATTATCTAATATTTAAAAGATCACTGCCTGTCATTGTTCGTGCTGTACCCTGCAAAGGGAGACTAGGTGTGGAGGAGAAAAAGATCACAAAAGAGTTCAAGATATGACTGGTATGGGTCCAATCGCATCTGTAAGATCTCTTGTATCATCCTAGAAGAGAAGGCACCTTTTCATAACTCACACACATGAAAGTGAGGAGTCATCTAGTCTATGAACTTTAATATACTGTATAGGAAAACTTTCCAATACTGAACCCTTAGATTGTTCTTTTTAATTAACCAAAATTTTTTAATAGGAGAGCTATTGTCATCTAAATGAATCCCTGCATAGAAACAGAAAAAAAATTCTATGAATTAAACATGTTCACTCTCCCCAGAAATAATAAAAAGATGCATTAGGTCACTGGATCGATTTTTTTTTTTCAATGTGAGTTTTTTTTTTCACTTTGTATACCTGTCATTATTTGTCTCATATGAACTTAAACTATTTAAACCATGGTCCTTAGTCAATTTCCCAAGGGTGCACATGCAAGCGTCTACTAGAATTCTAATAAGACTCTAAAAGGTTTTTTGTTTGTTTGTTTGTTCTTGTTTTATTCCCCTTTTGTTAAATAGATTCACTGGAGTCCAGGATTTGGATAATGACTATTGCATGCACTAGTAGTAGTAGTAGTAGTAGTAGTAGTAGTAGTAATATCAGTGAATATTTCATATTGGCCAACCACTAGATTCATTAGTGTTCATCATCTTTAATACTTTCTACATACCAGCCTGATAATGTTATCCTCATTTATTTATTTATTTATTTTTGGTGGTACTGGGGTTCCTGGAAGCCCTTCTACCTCCGGTCTACACTCCCAGACCTATTTTATACTTTTTTTTTTTTTTTTTTTTTTTTTTTTTGGAAACAGGGTCTCTTAAGCCAGCACGGCTGGCTCGAACTTGCGCAATCCTCCTGTCTCCACCTCCCAAGCATGGGGATTACAAGCGTGCGCCACCACGCCCGGCTTATCCTCATTTTTTAAAAAGAGAAAATTCAACCATTTAGTTATTTTCCAAATTCTAGAAAATTAGCATTGTGTATAGAACAATATCTTACTCCTTAAGATGATGTTCACATGCCACATTCTACTTTCCTCATAAGTTTCTTCAACAAATACTCATCAAATACTTCTTTGGTGCCCTCCATTCTCCTAGATGCTAGAGATGAATCTACAGATTCTAAAGAGCTAAATTTGTTTGCCATTATGGGCCATGTATTAGGGGAAAAGATCATAAACACATGAATCCAGGTATTAACATGTACTCTGATGCAAAAGAAATTTGGATAAAGAGATAGAGAGTAATGAGTTAGAAGTATTGGTTGGTAGGTCAGAGAAGGTCTTTCTGAGGAAGTGATATGGTAGCTGTGACCTGAATGGAATAAGGAGAAAGTCACAACAATATTCAGTGTCCCAAGCAGATGCAGGGAGTGTAAAACCCTGAGGCTAGAAGGACCATGGCATGTTAGAGAAATTTCCTATAACATGATCCTGGGAGGGAGAGGGGTAAAAGATGAAATCAGAAACAGGGGCTTTAGAAGGTTCACAAGCAGGCTCCAGTACGGAAGGATAAGAAGAATAATTTTCTTCTAACTAGAAACCATTGAAGGTTTCTAGCTAATTTCCATCTTTTAAACAAATAATCTTGATGTGCCAAAGAAGACTAATCCTAGAGGAAGAATAGAAGCAGAAACATCACTGATGAGACTATTTAGCAGACAGTGGTGGTTCAAGGAAGAACAGCAGTCCTAGAAGTGGGGAGATGTGGTTATACCAGAAGAGAGTTGAATCAAGTTGGCAAGACGTGGTTAAGGGAAGGATATCAGTGTTGGGAAATGTGAGGAAATCAAGATCCCACCTAGATTTTACATGTTAGATACTGGGTGGATGTTGGTGCCATTTATTCAGTGAGTGGCAATTAGAAAGGAGAAGGATTTTAGGAGTGGACCAACAGGGAATTAGAAAACATACAAATATCAATGTTTTAATGTTTATAATAAAGCTACCAATTTATTCTCTTAGACACATAGTATAATTTGATCATCAAACCACTGATTAAGGTTAACAAGAGAATAAATTCACAATTAATGTTAATTTTATTTTTGTCCTTTCTTTTTGTACAAGAGTAATCTTTAATAGGTCCATTTCCCCATCTATACTGAATACATTCCTATGATCCTGAGGTTGGAAACAGAAATATAGATTTGTCTGGGATTTTTTCTTTGCTGGTTTGTCTGTCTCTCGTTTTATTTCCAAATCATTTTCAAAATACCTTTCTTCAACAAAGACTTTTCTGGTTGCTACAAGCCACATAGGAGACAAAGCCCAAGTCCTAAGGATCTGTAGGGGATATGATTTGTTTTACTTCTTTAGCATTTAGAACCAATTTAGAATTCTTTGTTTTCCTTTTATTTCTATGTCCTTTCCACCTAGCAGAATTACAAGCTGCTTAAGGTAAGAGATGTTTTTGTACACTCATATCACCCCGAGCTGTGAGCATTATGCTCACAGAAAAGGTCTTTGATTAGCTTTGGCTGATAAAAATATACCTTCCCAAATTCAGAAAGGCTATAAAATAGTATAGCTGTTTAGGGACTTTTGTCATAAATTTGTTAAATTATACATTGCTAATTCTGGAAGCAACATTATAGGTAATCTAATCCAACTCCCTTTTGCACATGAAACTTATTAATTGAAATGTTACTAGGTGCTATAGATTAAATATGGTTTGAGCATATGCTGCAGTGGTTCATGAATGGGTAGCTTGGTGTGGCAATGAAAAGAGATGGTGAAATCTTTAAGATATGATGAAACCTTTAAGACATGGGAAGTAGTGGGAAGTAGTGGGAGATATGCAATGTGCTATCCTCACAATCTGGTTTCCTATCTACACAAAGGATCTCTCACTCTCCTTTGTGTTCTCACCATGATATCATCTACCCTCAGGCATCAGACACTCACCACCAGAAACTGAAACAATGGGGTCACCTGATCTTTGGCTTTTGATATCTATAACTCTGAGTTAAATAAACCTTTTTTTCTTCAGAAGTTCAAGCTCAGGTATTTTGTTATAGTAACAGAAAACTGACTAGCATACTGGGAAAACAACTACTTGCTAAAATCAAAAGAGACAAGTTAACAAAAAGATTTCCTGTGGCTTAGTTATGATTTACAACTGTCCTCCAAAGATTCACGTACTATAAGGTTGGTGCCTAGTGTGGGGTAGTGGAACCTTTAAGAGATGAGACCTAGTAGAAGATAGTTAAGGCATAGGTGGTCACCAAACTCTGAAGTACTTAATGTGATTTCTGAAGAACCCCACTTAGGTTCCAAAAGTATGAGTTGTTACAAAAAAAAAAAAAGCAAGCCCCACTTCTGAAAGTCTCTTACTTCTTGGATCACCAGATGACTGTCTCTGCCTCTTATACATGCTTACACTGTGATGCCACCTATTCTGTCATTTGTTAACCAGAAAGCCCTCACAAATGGACCTATTCACTGTTGGACTTTCAACATGCAAAAACTATGAGCCAAATAGACCTATTTTCTTTTTTTAATTATTTATTTATTTATTGGTGGTACTGGGGTTCCTGGAAACCATTCCACCTCCAGGCTACATTCCCAGACCTATTTTATATTTTTATTTGGAAACAGGGTCTCTTAAGCCAGTGCAGCTGGCTTCAAACCAGCACTATCCTCCTATCTCTACCTCCCAAGCACGGGGATTACAAGCGTGTGCCACCACGCCCAGCCTTAATTTATTTTAATACACTTTTATTGGTACATTATAGTCTCAGATCATAGTGTAAATCATGTTGACAGTGACATACATGCACACAGCACTTGGTGGGCCCTGGCTCCCCCTCCATCCCCTCCTTCACCAATATAGACTACTGAGAGGAAAATAGGCATTTTCACATAATGTACACAAAGCCGATAGTAGTAATTCCTTCACTGATCTTCACTCTTCCCCCTTTCCTTCCCCAGGACTACCTCTCTGGCCCCAGTGAGATTTCTCCTACATTATTTGGAGTCCCTCTGATATTCCAATTACTCCCTAGCTTTCACATATTTTCTTTATATATCACCTAACTTCAGGTACTTTGTTATAGCAATAGGAAATAAACTGACAGGATCAAAACATATACCTTTGCCTACCAGTGACATTTTTTAACATTTTTTGCTGTTAACTGGTTTTTATCTCTTGAAATTTTATTTTCTTTAGTTGTTTTCATCTATTTTGATCTATATCAACCAGTCTATGATTTATTTTAGCTGTAACAATGCAATCTACATGAATAAAGGAGAAGATAATATAACGTCTTCCTGAAGGAAACTTTTCACTAATCAAATTAAAAATTCCTTCTTACGTGATTAGAAATCAGGTGACAATTATATAGTAAGTCATTAGGATTAATGGGTACTATTTATTTTAATTTTACAGTATGTTAGGGTCATACACCAATATGTTTTCCTAAATTATCCCCTTTACCGGGAAAATCTTTTGATAACTAACAAGTATACATGTCCTCTTATTTAAAGTAGTTATCTATTTCTGTATTGGTGAGTGTTCTGTCACCAATAGAGTGACAAAATTAGAATTTGTAAAAGATAACACTCTAGGATTTTACTACCCTTGGGCAAATGACCAAATAAGCTTTCTGAAAAATATAAGAAAGTCCTTAAATACTTGGACCCACCTGAGTTGTAGGTACCTTTTTTCAGCCTTTTGGCCTAAAAAAATAAAGTTTCTCTCTCTATTGAACTGGGGATTGAACTCAGGGGCAGTCTACTTCAGAATTATACTCCCAGCCCTTTAATTTCTTGGATACAGGGTCTTACTCGGTTGCTGAAGGCATCACTAAGTTGAGGAGGCTGACCCAAAACTTGCAGTACTTGTGTCTCCACATTCTAAGTACTGAGATTATAGGCATATTCCATAACACTTGGTTTGAGTTTTTCTTTTTATAAAAACCTATAGTAATGAGGGAGAAAAAACCCAGGAATAATCCAACATGGCAGAAAGTGAGCTAAGAATTACATGTCTATATTTGAAGATCTTTCCACTTATAGACAGAAACATCAAAATTATTTTCCCATGTCACTGTTGAAAAAGGAATGGTCTTAGTCTTATTTCTGTTTTACATCTATTCCATTGACAGACTTGTTCAGATAATTCCATTCCCTTTTCCACACTTTTGATTCAATATGTTACAAGTCAGTCTTAGAATACTGGCTGTACTTGTTAATCAGAGACAAATTTGGTTCAATACTCTACTAAGTAAGTCAAGTGGGCAGCCAAATAGGTGATGCTATGCATATTCATGACTAAAAACAGAACAAACAAAAATGCATAAGGATAAATTGAATTTTGGTGAGACAGATGAAAAATACTGTTGAAAATAGAATGAGAAGGTTTGTCAACATAGAAAAGTTTTCTTTTCTTTCTTGAGTACTTTTTAATTAGTGTGATTCTGTATATGTTTTACATTCTAAGCAAAGTATCACTCAAACGTCCACTACCAAAAACAATTGTCAAATTTCTATGTGTATCAGACTTCCTAAAATTCTCAAAAACAAGTATCTCACTCAACAAACAAGCTTGGTTGTGTTTTCTTCTGGAATAAAAACCATGAGGAAATGAATGCTAATACTGATTGCCTGTTCTAAGAGGAACACAAGGCTCCTGTTTGCTTTCTCTGAAGGAAAAGAATATTATAGGGAGAGAAATCCTCAGGACATAGTTACAGAACATTCAAGTTTATCTTCATGCTCAGAACACAAAATTAGCACATCTGTATTGGGGAAGATGAAATATAACTCATCTCCTGTTTAAAACCTTTTCAAATATGACAAAGTTTCCTGACTACTTCAACAAACATAAGTCCTTCTCCAGGGTGCCAGGCACTGTGGTCAGAAAGATGAATAAGAGAAGAAACTCTGCCTTGTTGATTCCAAGACAAAATAATAGGGTTGACCCTCAAGACTGCATCAAGATTTTTCCAGAAAGGAAAGGCATTTCCTGAACTTTCTATGTGATTTTTTTTTATAACTCTTCTGGGCCTGGGATCTTGATCTATGAGATAGAGTGTAAAGCCACTTAGGTTCAAGCCAAGCAAAAAAACTCAGCTGGGCGTAGTGGTGGATATTTGTAATCCCAGTACTTGGGAGGCTGATACAGAAGGATCAGGATCACAGTTCACGGGCAGCCTCAGCGACTGAGTGAGGCCTTCTGCAACTTTGTGAGCCTTTGTTTCAGAGTAAAAAATAAAAAAATAAGGCTGGGTGTGTGGCTCAGAGGTAAAATGCCCCAATGTTATGATCCCAAAGAGTCATCAACAAAATTAGAGGGGGAAGAGATAAGTAAATGTAAAATTTGTATTTGAGATACACGGTAGTAGATTACTGAAGAAGCCTCTCAGACCATGTTGGTATGGCCAGAAAGCCATGTATAAAGATTATCCTTTCTCTCAGACCCAGGAAGAAGAGAAGAGAGACTGAGAGATCAAGAAAGGCAGATACAGATTGGAGCCCAGCAAACCTAAAGACAGGCAAAAAGTGCTTGCAAATGCCTTATAGATTGTTTATTAACTTAAAATTATTCACATCCTGCATGCCACAGAATGCCTAGAACATATGATAGTTTAGCAACAAATATGGAATGGGTGTTTAAGTGTTGAAGGGAAGGAACTGCCAGGGTCTCAGGATGGTATAACCCTTCCAATCCCTTTGATGAAAAGAAAAGAATGGAGAATATAGCACTGTTCTGTTGCCTGAGAAAGCTTAGTCTTGAGTTAGGGTGATGATTTCAACAGCCTTTGATCACCAGCAATTGCTCCTCACTTTGTGACATGCTTACCTTCTAATTGGAAAGGAGCAGAAGAAGATGGAAACTAAACATGGTTGTCCTTGTCAGCTGAAGGCAACAAAAACATTTTTTAAAAAGAAAAGCATATGTAATTGGTAACTAGTGCTTAACAGTGCTAGAAGTTGTTGTTAAAAATGTTCTTGTAAGAATTTAATGGAAAGCACTATTACCACAAATATTGGGTTGTGTTCTCCTTCAACTGAACATTGAAAGTTATAATTTTTAAAATGAGATCCCCAACTAGAGACTCTGCTTCTGTGAGAGCTGTAAATTATTATTACTTACATGTAAAAACAAAAAGTTTGCTCTCTATAATATATTAAACTCCATCAACCAGCTATATAAGGTGGTATCTCTTCAAAAGTTGTTTTCCAGAAACTTCTCCAAGAGAATGTGAAGAACTGTCCTAACCCCTGATTAGACCTGAACTACCTCATAGCATGTAAGAACAGCCCAACAAACCACCCATGAATTTTAGCATAATGGGGGACGATGAGCAACACCCTAGGCTATCAAGAAGTAACATCTATACCTTTTATAAAGAGTCCAAGAATTTATATTATACCACCATTTCAACACATAAATATATTTATTTCCAGTAATGCTGAGCAGTTCACAGTAATTGTGTGAGACTGAAATTTTGTATACCATCAACCAACGGGTGGATAGCTTTCAGCAAGAATGGGTTAAGCAGTCTGAGCACACGCAAAGTAGATAACTGGGTGTGTTTGTATCGTGTGTGTGTGTGTGTGTGTGGGATTGAACCCAGGAGCATTCTACCTCTGAACTATACCTACAGCCCTTTTAATTTTTTGTTTAGAAACAGGCTCTAGTTATAGTTTGCTGAGAGTCTTGCTAAATTGCTAAAGGCTGGTCTTAAACCCGCAATCATCCTATCTCAGATTCCCAAGTACTGGAATTACAAGTATGTACCCTCACACTAGGCTACAAAATAGATAACTGAAAAAGCAAATCATTTGCAAAATTTAAGATAAAATTTGTATTTTAAGAAAAATATTCTATGTATTACGGTTTTATCATAGAGAAACAAATCCTTATCTTAGATATCAATTATAAATTGTATATTTGAAATCAAGTGACTCATGAAGATGGATTTCCCTAAACATTCTATTAAAAAATACATGACTTTAGAACAGAAAAGAAAAAAGTCAGACCCCATATCATTTATACATTTAACTTTCCATAGTGCCTAAAGGGGTTTACATGTACCAACAAAAGAAGATCTTATGTTTTTACAACTTAAATGAGTTACAACCTGGGTTATGTATTAAATTCCTACCTAAATCATTCCTACATGCTCTTTAGCACGTGCAAATTTATAAATCATTACTTTGGCCAACCACTCTTTTTTAATTTTAGGATTAAAGTAATATCATTAAAACTTACTTAACAAATTTAGATTAAGACATAATAGAGTTTCTTCCATAAATAACATTTCAGAACAAGCTTTTAGTGAACGATTGGAAATAAATATCTTCACTAAAATTTCACACAGATTGCTAAATTAACTTCTGTGCAATAGAATCTGGAATATTTTTGACTCACAGTGGTCGGGCCCAAGTGTGTTATTTTTCGTTGCTTACATTCCTTTCCCAAATGACTGCACAAGCTGATTATGGGAACACATCGCTCAGTGTCAACGCCAGAGAGGGGGGCTCAGGATGAATGAGATGTGCTTGATACCTCCCGTGTGCCAAGTGCACAACCAGCATCGAGCAGGCGCTTCTGTCTCATAATCCTCACAATAATTCTGTTGATTATATCTTAGATAATGAACTTCAAGTTTAAACTAGAGCAAGAACATATCTTATCGAAAATCACATACCAAGTACCTAAGAGAGCCTTGGACATTAACATATTTGTATGATTTAAAAATTTCTTCTTAGCCGGGCGTGGTGGCGCACGCTTGTAATCCCAGCATTCGGGAGGCTGAAACCTGGAGGATCACGGTTTGCGGACAGCCTCAGCTACTTAGTGAGGCCCTCTGCAACTCAGTGAGACCCGGTTTCAAAATAAAGAATAAAAAATAGGGCAGGGGGTGTAACTCGGAGGTCAAATGCCCCTGGGTTCCATCCCCAGACCCGCAAAAAAAAAAAAAAAATTTCTTCTTATTTTGTCTTTTTATATTTTTATACCATTTTGCTTCTAGTTTATTTAGATTAACTATCAGCAGGCACAGTTCCGATTAGAAGGTTATACACCCTCACACTGAATTTGGCGTAGTTTCAGGAGGAACCAGAATAGTCTTACTATATTACCTCTTTTATGGTATCTATAGTAATGAATGTCTTACACACACATACATACCATGCACACACATACACATTAGACACATACCATACACACACACACACCTGAGCATGGTGGCACATACATGTAATCTCAGTACTTGGAAGATTGTGAAAGGAGAATTGCCAGGTTTGAGGCCAACATCAGCATTGTAGTGAGACCCTCAGCAACCTAGAGAGACCTTATTCCAAACAAAATAGTAATAGTAATAAAAATAATAAGATGATAACAATAACAATAATAATAATAAAGGGCCGGGTATGTAGCTCAGGGGTAGAATGTCCATGGGTTCAATCCTCAGCACCACAAAACAAAATAGAGCAAAATAAAATAAATAAAAAATACTTGGCTTACATGAATTTCTAGTTTTACATCTCCTTCCATCCACAATTTCCTATCATTCTATACAGAAGTAGTAATGTAGTTAAGGAAAAGACATGTCATGATCCACATGATGATGTGAGACTTTTTGCACCACTAAAATAAGAAAGGAAAGTTTCTAAAAATACACACATGTGCACACACACACACACACAAACAAGAAAGACATGTCAAAAAGAGAAAGGATAAAAATTTGTACAGGCCTAAATTTCAATATTTTACGCAAGACAACAGCAGATGTCTTCATAGCATAGACAATAATAAGAATGATTTCTTTACAAACTGAAAAGCATGTTACCTACCATTTTCATCTTATTAGCTTTAAAGCCTATTTGCAAAAAGGTCAACCTGGGATCACAGATCTACAAAAAGAAATAAGAAGAGCATTTCTTATTTTTGCAGACTTCAAAATTGGGACCCGTTTAAGTCAACTCTGTCTTTTTGTGGCTTATTTCTTCATTTTCTTGGGTTGGGAGACCAATGATACCAGTTCATAAGTCGTTGAAAATAAACAACGATTGGCGCTGCCTTTAATTCTAGTAACCCATCTCCTATAACAACAGAATTACTGTGTATGTGAAAATACAAACATGACATGTTTGACGTTTTGGAGCATCCTTAGAGAGGCATTGATTTGTAATTCAGATCACATAGCATCTTTGATTTCTTCCACTTGCTCATGCCCTTTCCCCACCCCTCCCCCCCCAAATAAAACACAAAAGCTTTATCTGCAATGGATAGAGAGCAACCCAGGATTCTGTGCAGAGACTATCCATCACATTTCTGTCTTAATTGAATGACACTAGAATGAGATCGATAAAACGTAACAAGAGACAGCTTTGCATTTCCACACTCACTTCTTCCCCCTCTCCATTACTCTCAGCCACCACCGTGACCAGAAAGCCAAAGCACAGAACATGAACCCTGCTGCCAGACGAGCCGCTAGGATATGAATAAACTTGTCAGGGAAACAACACAACTTAGAAATGTTAGAAAGGAGATGTGGGGACAAAAGGTTATTAAAGGAGTATTGAATAGTCTTCCCTAAAAAAAAGCAATTTCATAGATATATTCTCACTCGTGCATAGCCTCCTCAGATGCAATGTTTCAGTTAAATAATCTCAGAAGCTTTCTCTATGCCCCCAAGATTTCCTTAGACTGCATCGATGGCTGGTTCAAACACAACTGTGGGGACGTCTTGGCTCAGACCCGCAAGTCCTTCAATAAATGCAATAAATGTGGGGCAGCTGTGACGTGCGCAAGTCCAAGGTTCCTGAGATCTCCAATGCATTATTGATAACCTCATCACTCTGCTAAAAGCAAAGGTTGACATTGTTTTAATCTCAACCTTCTCCTGAAGAGCTTAGGCTTTGCCTGGGAATCGATCACAGGAAGAAGTAAACCAGAGAGCAGAACTGAACGTGTAAACATCAACCTGTCGAATTGCCTGCGTTTACTGAGTATGTTAACCAAAATCACATGCCCTGCGTTGGTATTTTTATACTTTTGACAGTTACGATGCAGTCATAATCTAGGCTATATGTTGTAATAATTCACTTAACATATCACATCTTGGGCTTCTTAGAAGGTATCACTGGCTGGAATAAAAGTTTGTATTGCAAAATAAAAATAAGCCTTCAATGTCATATTTTAGAAGCCATATGTCTTCTTCATTCTAGTAGATTTTCTCTATATCATTTTGAAATTTAATTAGATTTAGGTAATTGTGCGCTCTCCCCCCCTCTCTCTCTCCCTCCCTCCTTCCCTCCTTCCCTCCCTCCCTCTCTTTCAGGTACTGGGAATGGAACCCAGGGGCATTCTACCTCTAAACTATACACCCGCCCTATTTTTTATTCTTTATTTTGAAACAGGGGCTCATTGAATTGCAGAAGGCCTCACTGAGTAGCTAAGGCTGTCCATGAACCATGATCCTCCTGTGTCAGGCTCCCAAATGCTGGGATTATGAGTATGTGCCACCACGCCCAGCTTATTCTCTCATAAATAAAGTCTTTACATTGCTATATAACCATAGAAGAATATGTCCCTATAGAGACATTCTATGTAATTCTATTCTTTTATTATTTTAAATAAAATGCTCTTATTACAAGACAATAGCACAAGTTAGCATCAGAGTTCTTTTTACATTTTAAGTATTATTTTGACTTAATTTAAAAAATGATCCATTGAATAGTATGACAAAAATATGTTTCATATCTTATTATAAGCAAATTAAAAAGAGAATTAGGAGGCTTGTCAAAAGCAGGATACAGAGCTTGAATATTTTCTATGTTCATACTTAGATAGAAGAGCCTTGGCCTATTCTTGCCATTAAAATAAAAGAACATGCTGGCTGTGGTGGCGCACGCTTGTAATCCCTGCCCTTGGGAGGCAGAGACAGGAGGATCGTGCAGGTTCAAAGCAGCTGCGCTGGTTTAAGAGACCCTGTTTCCAAATAAAAATATAAAATAGGTCTGGGAGTATAGCCCGGAAGTAGAAGGGCTTCCAGGAACCCCAGTACCACCAATAATAATAATAATAATAATAATAATAATAGTAATAATAATAATAATAATAATAATAATAAAACATTATAAGCTGGGTAATTTGCAAAATGATCATTAGGCTACTATTAGGTTCTAGAGCAAATAAACTGGCAATTCAGCCCTTATTTATGAGGGAAACAACTTGTCATATGACACAAAAGATAAAACACTCAGTTTGGTTTCACCTGTAGACACTGGTCATCTGAAGCAGGAGTAATGGATGCTTCCCCAGGTAAGACACAGGGCATGCAGGAATGAACCTATTCCAACTGCACTTTACCTGCTGAGGCCTGTATTTGGGGTCACAAGTTTCAGATGATGGTATTGCCCAGGACAGAAATAAAGCCCTAGAAAATGCAAATATAATAAGAGTAATGCAAAAATAATAAGAGTAGTACAAGTCTCTGTACATGTATACCTCTATCCTAAGACATAAAAAATTCTTACTACAGCTTCAAGTATGTAAAAAGTAAAGAACCCCAAAACCTGTCATATGCTTTATTTTGGTATATGCTTTGTGATGTAGTCATTGCCCACCTTCTCAAAGCACTGCAAGAGCTTAAATGCCGGAAAAAGGCAAGTTTCAGAGAATGTGGCACTCATTTGAGCTGCATAAACTAAAACTAGTTTGGAATTAATTTCTTCTGCCTCTGATCCTTCTTTTTGTTTGTTGCTGTTTGCTTTAATTGGCTGGAAATCTACAGAGAAGTAGGATAGAGGGGTCATCTCAGCTCTGCGCAAGCACATCACTGAAAAATAAAACACAAAAATATAAAAAATGGCACTAGAATTTGGTAGAGCTAGAATGAGGTCTGCTCCTCCAAATGTTTGAGCACCTCCCAGTAGGAAAGTTGATTAACTCCAAGGAAGCCATGTAGGTCAGAGCCCAAGAGCTGGATGCCACTGGTTCATAGTGTAAGTTTACACAAAGAATATATTTGACGCTTGAAGGGTGGTTGTTATTGCCGATGCTTTTGCATGTGGGTTGTTCTTAATTTTTAAGATGAGACTATGGCTAATTAGGGGTTTTGGTAGAGTGTGGTCTGATGAAGGAACTCATTACAATTATAAAAGATTTCTGGGGCCAACAAAGTCCAAGACATTGGCTGCGACTCGTGCTAGCCCCAGTGGCATCTACATGGTTGTCAAGTATAATTACATGAGCAACAGACTCTTTTTTTTTTTTTTTACTATAAGATTTAAATGCCGATGGATGTGACTCAGAGTTTTAAGGGTATCCTACATCTATTGCTCTGTTTACCTTGAATAGTTAGAATACTCAAAAAAAATTAAAATATTTTAAAAAACTTGCATCTTTTGCTATTTCCAGAATCTCTGATACCACAATCTCTGATACAAGTAGATAAGTAACAAAAAAAAATGCCTTCACTTTTATAATATTTTAGCCCTCTTAGAACTTAAAAGTCTGTTTCAAACTTGTTCAGTTGTTACATTCTCTATATTTAAAACTGCTAAAAATATATATATTGAATATACACACCTATGAGATGAAAAAGTAACAGAGTAAGTTTTATTTGGGGGAATTTATTTTCTAGAGCAAAACAAACCGAATTTAAAAAAAAAAGGCAAAAAAGGAAGAAAAAAATGAAAAATAACCTTTGTTAAATGCTGTGGAGTAACCCATTGAAATGCAACAACTAAACATAGTTTATGTTTAAGTTTTGTTCCCTGGAGAATGGTCTTCATTTAGGAGATGTGTGCTTATTACAACATGTTACAAAAGAATGAATGGGTATTCAAATAACTGCTGTAATCAAAAGATTCTTTTTTTCCAAGGAAACCACCATAGATTTTTATACTTATTTTTGCATTGCTGTGGGCATTCTAAGATGACAGAAAGATTCTCATTTGTGCCCCCCCTTCCCTGAAGCTATTGAATTGTTCGGTTTTGTACAGTGTAGAACAATCCCACAATAATGAGACATTTCAACTTTGTACAAAAGGTGAAGCATTCCATTTGAACTTTTCCTTTAACAGGAAAAAAATAGAGAGAATGGGCTGACAGCTTTAGAAAATTCAAACAATTCCCCTTGCCAAGATAGGTACTTTGAGAATTTTCTCTAATTTCAGATTTGGTGTGTATGTTTTGTGCTAAAAATGACTGCTTTCAATTTCAAAGTTCAGTTTCTTCGCTCCCTGCTCGAACCAATCTTCACCTTTTAATAGGCAATTACTTTCCTAATCACTTCATAAGAACTTTTATTCGGAATGATTGTAAGCTATTCAATGCTAAGTTATACATTACGTTTGCATTTAAAACAAACTGAGTAGGTTGGAAACTAATCGGCACTCAATTGGTTAAAAGTCTCTTAGGCTGAGGAAAAGCAGCAAGAACAGGATAGTACAAAGTGCTAGGAAAGTTTTGTAACTTACAAAATCATAGAAACTGTAAGGGAATCATCCAAGGAAAAATTTTTAAGGGATAAATTGAGCAAAACATTATTGTCTGTAATAGTTTGAATGAAATGCATGGTCTTGTGATATTTCTCCCATCGGCACTGAATCACTGTTCAAAATATAGAACATTCTCCCATGTCCTCTCTCTACAACTATTTAAAAAAGTCAGCGATACACACTTTTCTACAACCAAAAGTACAAAGAACCAAGTTTTATCTGCTCAAATATACATATTTACAAGATATATACATAATTTGAGATGAAGTGCTCTAAAATATTCTGGTTTGGCGAAACCATACAAAAAATAGAAAAACAGAGCAATAATGTGCCATATTTTATGAGAATCAATTTACCTATCAGAAATGAAAAGCAGGACAATCTCACAGAGCCCTAATGATCTTTCACAAAAGCACTCTGAGCAATATTAATGCCGATGCTGCCTACCCAGATAGGATAATGAAAATGTGTGTGTGCCTAAGCAGTTGAGATGTGCAATTGTGATGTTTTAAAGATACCTCCGGAAGGATTTCATTCAAGTCATGGACATAAGCTGATATTTCATGAAACCAATTATACCTGTAATAAAAGCTTCCTTCAGTGTCAACGTTTTAAAGTTAATTTATGACAGGTTGTTTAAGAGGGTTGTTTAATTATTAATAGCAACATTTTATCACATGGATGTCTTGAAAAAGTTGCATTCGATATTATCTATCACTGACTCAATAAAGAAGATAAAATACAGAACATGGTTGGGCCAATATTGCAAGGATTCTAATTAGTATCATGCATGCTAAAGAAAAAGAATAAAGTGATTTTGTCACCAATTACTGACGATTAGCGTAAGTACAACAGTTAATTTCATGGAAATAAAACCGCTATAAAATGAAAGGAAGAAAACCTATTATAATTAATGGCATTTGCCTGCGTTCCTTAACCAGTTATTTCATTAGTGAAGCATAAACGTTTGAAGCAACTTGAACAGCTAAATATATATACAAGAATTCAAGAGTTTAGGCAGCTGAATTCTTTAATTTTTAAGCCTCTGTGGAAACAGATAATTCAACAACAGAGGTAGGTATGTGGTTTTTAATCTTCTAAAACTAAAGATGTACTTCTAGGCTATGTGTTTGTTAAACAACATAAGCTAGTGTCTTAAGTTACAGAGGAATAGCTGATGAGAACTCATTATTATTCTGGTATAATGCTTCCAGATAAAGCAAACTGCCAATAATTGCAAAAATCTAGTGGTAACGGTGCCTAGTACACCTTGCTCTTTTATCTCAAACTTTTCTTTCCCCCTGCCGGTCCCCTGTCTTTTCTCCTGTAACACCTTGGATCTGCAGTCAGGAGCACAGTCATGCCCACGCTAGCGATCTCATGTTACTTTCATCTCTTGCAGTCACTCAACCCCAAGTTTCATAGCTACAATATCACAAGTCAAATCCAGCTTTATTTATTTATTCATTTACTTATTTTTAATTTATTTGGCTTCCCCTAAAGCTACAAAGAGCTCCTTTTGCAAGGTAACGACCAATGGACAAAGTAAAAACGATTCAAGGCCAGTTAGATCTGAAGCTAAACTTCAGAGAGGGTGCCCCCGTAAATAATTTTCCCTTTCCAACAAGTTCAGAAAGCAAAACTCAGAAACCTAACAAAACGTCCCTATAGACTCTTGCTAAATGAACAGTACATGGATTTAAAAACTTGGGGCACACAAATAAACATTTTGGAGGTTTGGGGCTGCACAGAGATAAGATCCTCTCTGGGGAGAGGACTAGAAACTGCTGGGCTCCTTTGTGAGGACTCCTGGAATGTGCTTGCTTTTCATTTCTTTCTTTGTGTCTGGCACACTGGCCTCACAGGCAGTGTCTTAAGCCATGCAGGGTCAGGGCAAACAGAGAGCTGCATTCATGGACAGATCAAGTTTATGTGAGAATCTGCTCCTCCACTGCCCTCAATCTCCATATGAATTGTAAATAAAATCTCAGCCTGAAAGCTCCTCACCCCAACCGTGGGGAAGTCATGCAGAGAATTCTCTCGTTCAGAAAAACAAGATTTCTTTATCTTTTTCATCCTTCGCCAGCATTCGTGGGAATTCTGCCATATAACCTCCTCCTGAACCAACCCGAGCTCCCCCCCCAAAACACCCTGCTTCCCTGCAAGTAGACTCTGGGTTGCACCTGACCACCAGGAAAAGCAGGGAGCCCAAAGACAAAAGAAACATTCTGACTCCCATAACAAATCTACCACAACTTCAACTTTGCCTCTTCAGTACTTTGCTGCTGTAAAAAACCTCCAGGCAAAAGGAAACATCAATGTTTCATTTTTTCCCCAGTTTGTGACAAACAGCTGGAAAGACTTTCCCGTAGCCTTATGACATCACATGAACTAGAGAGGCACAGATAAAATAACAGGTCATATAGAAAGCGAAGAACAGTCCTACCCTAATTAACTTGGTATCTCCATGCAAATACTGGACAGGAACAAGACCCGAGGTGTGTTGCAGGCAATCTCGCATGCATCTTCTAACCTTGCTACAGTCTAGCTGGGTCTCTTGTTTCCTCTGCTTGTCCTCCTTGCAAACTGTTTTAATATCGAACGCCTTTCAGAGGGATGGGCTGATGAACGAAAACATGAATTTCCTGCTTGCCCTTTAAGGTGGGTTAAAGGGGTTGCTAGCAATCAATTACAGAACAAAAGAACAACAACCAAAAATAAATAAATAAATAAGATTTAACCTACAGAGTGGATGTGCTACATTCTTTGCAATCTCTTTTTTTAAACTAAGTGCTTCATTTGTATTTATCCTTATCATGAATAACAAATGATATCTATTCATTTAAAAAGTTTACCTAGTAGTTCTTGAAAGAAATCTATTTTCAGCTGGAAAAAGTCTTTAAGTGCACTTCCATTTCAACTTGATAATGGTTGTAACCAGGAGTAAAAAAAAAAGTTTGAAAAATCATCTGCTTTTATAGCTTGGATTTTCAAATTGCTTTAACACACTCTAGTCTATTTTCAGAATAAACAGTTACACTTTCCATTCTGATTAACATTCTGGCCCTATTAGATCTATGTTTTCCCATTTTAGTTAATAAAACAACAGTGACTTCTAAACACCGCACAAAAATGGTTTCAAGCTTTCATTAAACTTTTCTTTCCTATAGATACATATGTCGAAAAAAGTTCAAAACTGTTTGAAAATAATATTTCTAATGTATACCTAAATAAGTATGATTTGAAAAAACTATACTGCAAATCTGTCACCATACATTTATAAATACCATAGGTATTTCTATCTTCTTAAATTTATAAATATAATTACAAATTTACAAATACAGATACACAAACTCTAGATCATATGCATACCTCCCTTTTATTCTTAAAAAGGCAAACTAAAAGCACAAAATGACTTTTTAACCACTTATATAACAAAGTCATTATATAAACATATTCTTCTACTCTATTTACCTAAAACAAGTTGCTACAATAAATGACATATAAATTTGTTATATATCAATAGGTATAAATTTTAGTTTGTGAATCATAGGAACCAGTAGTTAAAGGAATTCTCCTTTACATCATTATAGTCACAGAAAAAAAAAGTTTAACAAATTTTCAAAACAGAAATTTTAGTTTTATCCTAAACATCCTCATTAAATTATACTGGGATATTAAGATTTAGAAATTTATTAAACATGCATTGAAACTACAATTGCAATGGAAAGTTCAATATTCCTTAGCATTGATACAAATTATTATTACATGCATTACACTGTTTCTGAAAGCATGGAACATCAATGATTCTTCACATATACCTAAAGTAAATTAATCTTTAAATATGTTAGTCAGTAAGTCAATGACTGTTAAAGACATACCATACATACAAAGTTACACAAATATGTGAAAAGAGTTATATTAGAAAATGCAAAATTACCTGAAATACATATTACTCTTATGTGGAATAATTAATCAATAAGGTTTTCTGGTAACATGTTTAATACTTAACTAGGGCTGCATAAAATTCAATAAATTTTACTCATAAGACTATGTGTTACTGAATTATGTTACCTCAAAAACTCCAATATGATGGCTTACTTTTACTCATTGCCAAAGGAATCAGAATATTTTAAGCAGAAAATATTCATTGCCAAACCTCAATCCTTATTGTGATAGGTATTTGCTGAGAAGCAGAGTTTAATAGTTTGCTTAATTCCCTTCTAGAGTTTGCTTTTCAAAACATGGGTTTTCCAAATACAGACCTAGAGTAGAGTTCTGCATCATTTTTTGAAGGAATGTGTGTCTTTGATTTCCGTGGGGACCTTTCTATCCATAACAGGGTGAAGGAAGAAGCAGAGTTGAATGTGCGTGTTACCAGAAGGCTTGACAGGTGGCCACCAAGAGTCCTTTCAGATCTGCTTGAAACCTTGTGAACCATAAAGAGAAGACCCGTTCCCAAGAAATAGCATGGAAGTGGTAAAGAGATGAAGTTATTGAGAACTCTAACCCAAACATGTGTAGTTGCATTCAGAATACAGCTGTCAACATGGCCCCATATTATGAGTCTTAACAGAGACTTTCTAGCGCTTACACGAGTATTGAGTCGTACGTACTATTGTGGATTGACTACTGTGCCCCTCTTCAAATATGTAATTTGAAGCTCTAATTCTCAGTGTGGCTATAATCAGAAATGGAGACTCTATGGAGGTAATTAGGGTTAAACAAGGTCATAAGCATGGGACTCTGATCCAATTGTATTAGCATTCTTACAAGAAGAGATACCAGAGAGCTCATGATTTTTATTTCTACATCCATAGTTTTAGGAAAGTCCATGTGAGGATATGGGAAGACGGTGGCTGTCTTTAAGTCAGAAAGAGTCCTCCCCATAAACCAATGCCTTTGATCATGGACTTACAGCTTCTAGAACAGCGAGAAAATGAATTTCTGTTCTTTTAAGCCACCGAATCTATGCTATTTTGTGTGGCAGCTTGAGCAGTCTAATATTAACACCGTAATAAAACTACAATAACAATAGCAATTTGGAATAAATCCAGATTTGCTTTCTAGGATTATATCTATTTTACCTGTTTCCTGCCGCTTTCCTGCAGAGTTAGAAGAAGTGGAAGAGAATTTCAATCTGAATCTTTATGCTTCTGAGAGAAAACATTATGCCTATAACCAACAACCTAGAACCTATGGGTTCTACAACCTAGATTGTAGATCTATTTTTAACCAGTATTTAATAATTGCATATCTAAACCAAAGAATATAAATAGTTAATTTTTATGTGGCTATTTTCATTCAAAATGCCATTTGAGGAAAAAAATTCAGTAATGTAATGATAAAAAGCATAGATTTTGGAGTAAAGTTCTAGCATTAAAAACTCCCAACATTGATGATATCACCCCTGAAGGGGACATTGGAATGATCCAGGGGATCAGTAGTAGCCTTGAGCACATTTGGGGTATTGAATAAAATAAAGGATGGTGGAAGTGCCTGGTAGATACAGCAGTTTTTTTTTCCTGAAAAGGGGACCAAAAAAATTAATAAATTAAATTTATTTAATTTTTTTTTTCGGTACTGGGGATAGAACCCAGGGCATTCTACATCTGAGCTACCCACCCAACCCCAGCATTGTTTTTTATTCTTTATTTTGAATCAGGGTCTCACTACATTGCAAAGAGCCTCATTAAGTAGCTGAGGCTGGCTGCAAACCTGTGATACTCCTGTCTCAGCCTCCCAAGTATTGGGATTACAAGGGTGTGTCACCACACCCAGCTCCTACACAACATTTTTTTTTTGGTGGTACTGGGGTGGAACTCAGAGGCTTTCTACCTCGGGGCTATACTCCCAGCCCCATTTTATATTTTATTTGGAAACAGGGTCTCGCTAAGTTGCTGAGGCTGGCTTTGAACCTGCGCGATCCTCCTGTCTCAGCCTCCCAAGCGCAGGAATTACAAGCGTGCGCCACCACACCCGGCTTACATAATATTTTTTAACATTACATGGCAAATATTCTTGTTATAGTTCCTCCCCAAATTATAGTTTATACCATTACTTTTATTTGTGGTATTGGGGATGGAACCCAGAGGCATTGTACCTCCAAGCTATACCCCCAGCCCTCTTTTTGAGTCCTATTTTTAAATTTTTGAAACAGGGTCTCACTGAGTTGCAAAGGGGCCCACTAAATAGCTGAGGCTGTCATTGAACCACACGCTTCCAGTCTCTGCCTTCCAAATGCTGCAATTAAGGCTGTGCCACCACAGCCAACTAGCTTATACCATTCTTCAGGAAATTATTGTTTCTAAATTGGAATATGAATATTTGAGTGTTATTTTACTCAACAATAACTGTTCAGAAATGAACACATCTACCAATAGAATGTAAATAGTCTGTGAATAAAATTTATAGTTAGAAACCATATAAAACCCAACAGCAACTGAGAAATAAATATTAATGTTTACCCAAAATTTCAAAACTTTTCAGAAAATTTTTTCTTGATTAAAATTAATTCCCCAGTTATTTTAGAAATCTTTTTAGTGTGACAGTTCCCAGCACATATTTGTAAAATATGCTGCACAACCTTTCTTTATTTAATTTGAATGTTGTTGAATTAGAATTCTATCTCATACATCTGTCTGATTCAGGTTTACTTAACCCTGACCATAGTTGCTTCTAAAGGAGTTTTAAGGCCTTCAGTCTTGTTCAGCTTGTCAAGAATAAATGAGAACCAGGTCACAAAGGAATCAAATACAGTGTCTAGAAAATTATACTTTTTTTCTTTTTAGCAAAACACAAACTTTTACATTTACTTCTCATGAATAAAATTCAAAATTAAGGTCTGAATATAGTGGGTGCTGGGAAACTAATTTTTTTGACAAAATTAAGGCCAATTTTTTAAATTATGGAGGAAGCATGGCTTATTGATAATAAAAATAATATTATCTTTGTGAAGTATGAAACTTGTAAAATATGGGCAGTATATGGATTATATGTAATATTTTATAGTATAATTCAATAGTATATGGGGCTGAAATACAACAATGTAAAAACAAGATAAGCAGTCAAAATAGAATTTGAGAAATAAAAAAATACTCATTTTATAGAAGACAAATGATGATTAATTTCACAAGAATTAATTAGAAAGTGGAAACAGACTAGCACTGAGTATATTATTCTGGGAAGTACTGGTTATGCAACATAATACTTACTCAATTTAATAGTGTATAACTATTATATAAGTATAATATATAATACTTATATATTATATCTTACATATATTTTTACATTTTTATTATAATAGTGCTAGGTAACTACTTAACTCCAGGAAAAATATAAAGAAGACATGGTGATATCTTTGCCTTCATGAGGGAGCTATTATTTTCTCCATTTTTAATAGATATAAAAACAGAGCCCTATAAAGGTTAAATGACTTGTTAAGTGTTCCATAGCAAGTAAAAAGTCCTTGTTCTGGGCCTTGCCCAGCATCCTGAAAACAAAGAGGCATATATTACCGGTTGAACCTCAGTTGCTTTTCTACATCAAGATCTTAAACATTTATTCATATTCTCTGTGTATTCACATTTCCTTCTGTGTTTCTCTCTCTCTCTCTCTCTCTCTCTCTCTCTCTCTCTCTCTCTCTCTGTGTGTGTGCGTGTGTGTGTGTGTATGTATTATCTGCATATTCTCTGACTGAAAGGTTTGGAGATTTGACAAGGTTAGAAAATTATTTGAAAGTAAAATCTTCATTATATTGAAAGCATGATAGTCTCTACAAATTTTTAATTTTACAGATAACTTGAAGACAAGGTTCTAAAGAGTCTACGAGTATTTAAAAACAGTGGCATTTTATAAAATGAAGGGTAAAGATCCTTTAACAAGAAGAAAGATAAATACCTATCAACAAGTTTCTTTCAATGTATGATGTTTTCATTCAAAAAATCTTTAATTTCAATAATTTTAATTAATATTCACAAGATTTTTTTCCAAAATGTCTTTGAATGTGAAATACTGTTGGCATTATTGAACACCACCAAAGACTACCCTACATTTAAGGAGCTTGAAGGTCAGTTGAAGGGGCAAGACCCCTGGTGGCAGAGCACAGGGAGAAAAACATCACAGTAGCTTCAGGTTTCTTACAAATAAAAACCATAGCCTAAACAGCTTGTTGGTGGTAAAATGGGTGGTTTTTTTTAAAAAAAATTAAATTTTACTACCATAATCCATGACTCAAGTACAATTTAAATATTCTTGGAATGTGAGATTCAAGTCAGAAATGTGCTTGCTGAGAAACTTACAGAACAATAACCAAAAAAGGCATCACTTGGAAAAAAGAAAATGACTGATACACACAAGATGAGCTGGGTCCTACTTTATGCAACACACACACACACACACACACACACACACACACACACTTTTTATAAGGATATCCAATGATCCATCAGTTTGATTGTATTTACTCTGTTTGCCTCCCTGGTTCTCCTTATTCACTAATATACAGGGAAATGTAGATTTTTTTCTTTACATTTATTCTTTTGTCCTATGCTTTCTAACAGTTCATCCTAAGACGTTTGTTGTTATGCTTGTACTTTGTAGAGAATTATTGTAATTATTTTGGCTTATGTATTTTTAACAAAACATTTATCTTAATTATTCTTCAGAAATATGTTCAAATATAGAGGCCGGGTGTGGTGGCGCACGCTTGTAATCCCCACGCTGGGAGGCGGAGACAGGAAGATCACCAGGTTCAAAGCCAGCCGCCCTGGCTTAAGAGACCCTGTTTCCAAATAAAAAATATAAAAAATAGGTCTGGGAGTGTAGCCAGAGATAGAAGGGCTTCCAGGAATTCTGGTACCACACACACACACACACACACACACACACACACACACACAAAAGAAATATGTTCAAATATATATATGAGCATCTGCTTTGTAGTAACCAGTACTTGCATTTACTAATTTCAGTATTTATTTCGTAAAGTAATAATATATTTTATTTTAGAGTAGGTAGGATATTACTACATCTCCAGAACTTAGCCATTTCTACTGGATTCAATTACACAATATATTTCTTCAAAGTATCCCTCTACTCACACCATTAAACCAATGACCCACTTAAAAAAATCATGCTAAATGCATGATTTAAAGAAATCCACAGAGCCCTGATATAGAGCAAATGTACCTATACTTTGTATTCCTTTTTTTTTTTTTATTGGTGCATTGTAGTCACATATCTTAATGGACTATAAGATGGCTAAGGCATATAAGCACATTTACTTATTTAGCCCTTCCCCAATTTCTACTCCATTCCCTCCCCCTCCCTCTTTCTCATGTTTGGCCTAGTGACTGGCTTTGATATGTTTGTTAATGTACATCATGTACATTAAAGAATTTCTCTTTTCTCCTTTCCCATAACCCTTAGTTAAGTCACCTTATTTGCTCATCTATGGTTGTACTTTGTATTTGTATTTAAAATAATGTTTAAATATGTATATTTTTTTTACTTTTTGGGGGGTGTTGTACTAGGGGTTGACCCAGAGGTGTTCTACCTCAGAGCCTGATTTTATTTATTATTTTGAAACAGGTTTTCACTAAGTTACTGAGAGTCTCGCTAAGTTGCTAAGGCTGGCCTCAAACCTGTGATCATTCTATGTCAGCTTCCCAAATCCTGGCATTACAGGCGTGCACCATCACATCCATATAAAATAGGTCTTCTTATTAGGCATTTCTATATTGTTAGCCTGATCATTAACATTGGATTCTAAGTAACCATAAAAAACTAACAAGAACTTCTCTCAGCTGCCATATTTTAAACTTGTAAAATACCAGTACTGCTATAAAATGTGTTCAATATAGTAGCCACATGTATTGAACATGGGGAATATGAGTTCTAGGAGCATATGACTTCATGTCTATAAGGCTTAATTCAGAGGTTGCTATGACTGAATGTGTTCTTTCCAAAATCCATGTGTTAGAACTTACTGGCCAGTGTGATGGTGTTAAGAGGTGGGGCCTTGCAGAGCTGATGAGGTGCTGAGGGATGCTCCCTTCAAAGACAAGGTCAAGGCCCAAAAGAAGAGCCTCAGCCAGCATTTGCCTGGCTTGCCCTTCACCCTTTCACAATGTAAGGACACAAATGTGGATGCTCAGATGATGAGCACTTTTAGGACAGGACTCTATTCAGAGATGAGACACAAAAGGAATTGGTTTTATCCTGCTCTAGATAAAACAAAACAAGAATTTTAGTGCCTGAACCAAAGTGACTTATGTTTCTTATGTTTAGGATTTGATGATAGGACCTGTGAAGAAATCCTGAATGACTTCCTTAATGAGGCAGAGATCAGGAAACAGCTGAAAGTACAGTCCCCAGATAAATGGTTTTAAGTGGGATCCAGAACTAAGGATATGACACTGAGGAGCTCACTAGGATGGTGACTGCTGTGTACCTCAACAAACCAAGTGCTATTTCAACTGCTTATTTGCTTTACCTAAGATCTTCGGGATGTAATTAAAATCTTGGATAACTATGATTTTCTTAGTAGTGCAGCCATATTATAAGTGTGTACGCCCTGAACTTGGTTTGCCTGGGTTTATATTTTAGTTGTATCAACAACTAGTTTTGTATATTAGATCTTATCTACTATACTATATTTATAAATGTGTGGAATAGAAATTAAATAGCATTTTTCCATAAGGAATAAGTAAGGCTAATGATAGTTTTTAAGGGATTTCAAGCAATGGCTAACACAAAGTTGGTGTTTATTGAATGCCATGTTTCATATAGATAATACATTTTTCTCTATAAAGTACTTTCATTCTAAGTCTTATAAACTGATAATTACATATAAACAATCTTCAGATATAACCAATGATAATCAGTGAATTAGGTTCCTATAATTTTCAATAATATGGTTTCTGTGGCACATTGCTCTCAGATGACAGAGGAACTGTGCTCACAAACTGTCATCTCATATTGATGATAACATTCAATGTTCTGTGTCATACGGGTATTCTACATCATGAGTAGAGGAACTTCTAAAATATTTACATTGTAAAGGCGGGTTTAAATGGCAAACACACAAGACACTCACTAATTTCAGCACCATGGAATCATAGCTCACATTTGGCAACAGTGAGAGAGTGTCCTATCTTAGAGTGATCTGTTTTCACAAGGAATTCTCTTCCCATTTTGAGACAAGAACACAAAAACTACATAAGAAAAAAAAAGATTTCTGAAGGAAGCTTTATGATCAATGTGCAATAAATTATTAAAAATGCATTCCATGGAAAAATAGAAGACCCAGGGAAGTCTAAAGAGAACGCAGTGTTTTTTGTAACACTGTGCTCTGACATCACCCTATTTTCCCTCCCTTCAGTTCCCAACATGTATATTTTAGAGCAAAGAAGATTAGATTATTTGGTATAGTCTGTAATGCATTCTTTATTGGCTTCAATATTAATAAGCACTAATTAAATTTCATCAAATAATCACAATTCTCATTAGAAAAATGATAATACACTTTGGGAAAAAATATTTCATTTCTTCTTGAACTCCAGGAGGGCTATTACCTCAGGTAAGATATATGAATATATTTAAACTAAACATATCAGCAATATTCTAAATCACATATCCTGTAGCACTGCATGAAAACATGGAAGGCAAAATTTAATTGCTCTTTTAAAAAATTCTTCCTAAGAGAATTTTAATCCCAAATTGAAATCTTACTTTGTTCCTTTCTTTAATGTTTATAATCTAACCTGAAAAGCTAATGTATATACATGCCCAATTTTTCAGCTCTACCTATTATATTTTTTAATATTTTCTCCATAGATAACAGAAAATGATAATTATAAAGTTTTTTTCATTTAAATGCACATGTTGGTATAGTTCCCTATCAACTAAATTATGATCTTCTAATTAGAACAACTTTTTACCTGATTATAGTCACAACATATATAAATTATAAGATGTAACTTCTTTACATATTTTGACATGACTGATAATTATAAATATATAAAATTATTTATGTTATAAAAATGTAAAATAAAACAAATTATTTTCTATGTTACCAACTGCTATACCCCTATAGCAGATTTATATCTTACAATGAGGTTTCATTTCACAATGAAATACAAAATTTGCAACATTTAAAAAATGGGCACATAAATCTTCTGAAATGGTTCTTAGAAATTCATACATTAATCTGGTAATGACTGTAATAAAATATGTGGTCAATAATTAAATAGTGATATAAGGTTTTTACAACTTAAAAATTCCTAACTATAAGAAAATAAAACATAGAATATAATCATATTAACAAACTAACCATTAGTAGTAGATTTCAGAAAGTCTAATCCAAAGGATATATGTGGTTCTTTCACTGTTTCATTTATTTCCTGTGGACCTCTGGATAAGTATATCTTCTGTAGGGTGTATACCACATGCTCAGGCATTGGTTGGGAAGTAGGACAGTATGAAGATTGTTACTTAAGAAGCTAAATGAAACATGGTATGTGCTTCCAGTAGAAAAACACACATTCCTTGGAACCCTTACAGACCTTCTTTTTGGATGACATATTTGATTTGCATTTGGGAAATAACAAACAGTAGAATCTACTTTGACTTGTTGCTTTAGGTGTTCCATTCTCCTGCAATCATAACCCAAATGATCCCAAAGAGCCAGTCATTCAAGAAAGGCAAGATTCATGCTTGGTTTGCTCCAATCAACTCTATCCCCACCACAGTTTTTAAGAGCATTCAACAGAAATTTTTATGAAGGCAAAAAGAAAACATTATGTGAATAGGAGCTCTTACTTTAAATAATTTTATAAAAATATGTATTATATAAAGGAACTATACTGATATGAATATAAAATATCATCAAAAATAAATATTTCTTATGTCACTCAGATTTTGGAAAATTTGTAAACAAGTGGAAAATGGGAGCTTTGGAATTTGGCATTCATAGGTTTGAGTTCAAATTCTGTGCTGGAAGTGTGAAAGCATCAGCTTCATTATATATGCCTGTGTTTAAATATACGTTTGTGCAAAGAAGAACTCAATATTAATTCCCCTGGTATAGTTTAGATCTGAAATATCCTCCCAAATATCACGTGTTGAAAGCATTGTCTCCAGTACAGCAGGGTTCAGAAGTAAGAGGTGATTGAACTATGAGGGATCTATCTTCATCAATCAACTAATTCAATGATGGACTCACAGTTAAATAGACTATTAGGAGGTGATAGGAGATCCATATTTGGGGCCTCCTGGAGGAAGTAGTCACTGGGCCATACAATGGAAGAATGTGTTTTTCCTTCTCTCTCTCTCTCTCTCTCTCTCTCTCTCTCTCTCTCTCTCTCTCTCTCTCTCTCTCTCTCTCACACACACACACACACACACACACACACACACACACACCTTGCTTCCTGGTCTCTATGAGGTGAACAGCTCTGTTCTATCTCATGCCCCCTTGCCATTATATTCTGTCTTAGTGGAGACCCCAAAAAATACAAAGTAGAATTTAGGGACCACGTAGAATCTCTGGAAGCATTTTTTCTCTTTTGAATGGATTTAACTCAGGTGTTTTATCACAGGGATGGAGAGCTAGCTCCTAAGAGGACTTCAAAATATGATATCCACTGCAATGGTAGCTTCTTTCTTCTTTACATTATTATTTTACATACCCACATTAATATTTTAAAGAAATGTCTAGCATCTAAGATTTTAATGAAAATAACTGACAAAAATCAGTACAGAATTTTGTTTCAAACAGAATTTTTTAAAAGTTAGGATAGATTTTAGAACATTATTTTATCTAACCATATGTATATAAACAAGAAATTTTTCAACTAGCTAGAAAATAAATCTCTTTGAAAATATGTAAATAATTTTATTCCTGGCTGCTTTATCGTCTTCAAAAATGACTTCCAACATTTCTAATTCCACTATTGATAACATACTCACATAAAGCAAAGTAAATAGTTATTCTACTCAAAACAAAAACAGTAATAGTAAATCTGAGTATAACCATAACTTTATCACACCACCCCACACTGTTGAAAAAATTCAAACTGAGTTTGAATTTCTGAGTGGAATTGTGTATGCTTTATCTGGATACTATAAATTTGGTGATTGAATTCAGTCTCTCCTTAAGTTGTTTCCCTTAGTAGATGAAATTAGTAAGGACTCTTGGTTTGCTAATTTCTTTTTCAGCCTAAAATTTCTGTTCAGGTCTATGACTAGTTTTTCAAAAGGCTATCTAATGCCCAATGCCCAAACCACTCCAACAGAAACACATATCTGATTTTCTTTTTTTTTTTTTAATTTTTTTGTTTTTTGTGGTACTGGGGGTGGAACCCAGAGGCTTTCTACCTCCGGGCTATACTCCCAGAGCTTTTTTTTTTATATTTTATTTGGAAACAGGGTCTCACTAAGCTGCTGAAAGCCTCACTAAGTAGCTGAGGCTGGCTTTGAACCCTTGTGATCCTCCTGTCTCAGCCTCCCAAGCCCGGGGATTACAGGCGTGCGCCACCATGCCCGGCTCCACATATCTGATTTTCAAAGATTTCCTTCCTGGTTTAGATATTTTGGCCTATAACTGTAATAGATCCCTTTCATTTACCTTATTTATTTTAGTTTACATAGTGACTACTACCTGATGGATATGTTTCTGAGACTTTTATTTTTAAATCACAACTGTTCTCAAAGGTATCTAAATTAATCCAACTCTTGGAGACCAATAAAATTACAATGCCAAATCTTTGTAAAATTCCTCAATATCCCTTACTTTTCTTCCCTGCCCGTTACGCAGTGCAGAAGTACTATGGCACATACCAGGGATTTTTCTGACACCAAAGGGTTGAAAATAAATAGATAGACCATAACCAAAGGCAACATTTTTTCAGTGTTTTTTTCTTAACTCTAAGTTATTTTAATGTGTGTTCAAAATAAGATTTATACTTCCCTCATCCTTCAAATTAGATTTTCATTATTTCCTGCTTATATTCAGTAATCTGTGTAACAGATAATTCCAGCAATCACACACCATCTGTAAAAATGTGGCCACAGAGACAGAAGGAATATAGGGCTTCGGACAAAAGCCAAGTCGCGTAGCTGCTCTGGCCGACCTTCCTTCTTCCATATATGAATGTAAAATGGAAGTAAATTTCTACTTTGTTTGAGCAACTATGTGAATGGCTTGCTACTGTAGCTTAAGGCAATATCAAGTGTGTTTTCTTATACCTGAAGCTAAAACCTTTTCAGCTGATTGGATTTTCATCTCTATTTCATGCTTTAAACGACTACAGTATTGTCTTTGTAAATAGTAACATTTACTTTTTCTTCACTTGGAAAATTCCTACCTCAAGCACAAATATTACATCCTGTGAGGAAATTTCCACAGCTCATTCAGACAGCTTTTCATTCAATTCCAAAGACCAGTATTTTAATTAACTACTTTATTTATTTATCAGTGCTAAGGATTGAATCCAGAGTGCTCCACCAGTGAACTATATGTCCAGTACTTTTGAACTTTTGTTTTGAGATAGAGTCTCACTAAATTTCCCAGATCAACCTAGAACTTGGCATTCTTCTGCCTCAGCCTCCCAAGTACTGGGTTTATCAGGATATGCCACTACATCTGGTTACCAGTTATTGGATAAAGAATTCTTTGATATAATTTTAAGAAACATAGTTTCAGAAAGTTTGAGAAGGGTGAATTTTGTTTAAACACATAATTGGCAGGCCTTGTGCTATAGGGGAAATAAGACTTACTTGTCATAATAAGAAAATAATATTAAAAGTTGTACCACAGCTCTTTCTTTTGCTCTCAATTTTTCTTTTTTCCTTATTGTGTGTGTGTGTGTGTGTGTGTGTGTGTATATATATATATTTTATTGGTGTGTTGTGATACATGACATTAGCTTCAGTAATTTATATAAATTAAGCACAACCCAACAATTTATTTGATGAAAAATAAAGCCAAATAATTTGCCAAGTAATCTCTCAATGTTGGGTTATTTAGCTCAGCAGTCGAACTTATAAAAAGTTGGAATAAAACAAAATCGTTTTAAGTTAAAAAAAATGCTATCTGTGAAGTCTGTAATTAAACTGACTACTAAAAGACAATTAGTCCCCACAGGAAAAAAAGTTAAATATAAACCATTAAGTTCTTTATTATTATAAAACAAAATAAAAAGGAAAGCAAGCAAAAAATAAATAACAGAATAAAAATGATGATCTGCATAAAACTGACGGTTATGAATAAAATATTAATGGATTTGATATTGTTAATATTCCATGTTGTTTCAAAAAATATAGGTGAGGAACAACCTCTTATCCCTTTCATCATTGATTCTTGAGAGCTGTGCAGGATTAAATCTTAAATGTATATTTGCATCAATGAGACTACACCAAAAAATAAAAATCATGCCTTTAAATAAATGGTAGTTTTTAAAGAACACGAATGTACAAAACAAAGTAGTTGCTGTGAAATTTTTTTCATCCTTTATGTGAATGACAATGGAAACATTAGTCATGGAAGGACAAAAATAAAAAATCCGAAAGTTAGGGATAGGTGATCTAGTGTCTTTGTAGTTTTCAAATCGGGTGTACTTGGTTCACTTTAAGAGCTGACTGACCTTTGCAGGTTCCAGTTCAGCATCACATAATGGAAACTGAATGAAGCCTCAACGTCTTCATGTTGTAGGAGCTTAAGCTGAAGAAGTTGGAACTCTCTGACGAAACTCATCATTGCTCTGTAACGATGTATGAGTTGATGTCATAAATTACTTCCCTGTCTCCTTAAGACCCACAGAAGATTTCTGTTCCTAATTTTTAAAACAGGCATTCATCATCTGCAAGACTGGCGCATATCTAGTCTGACACACACTCGAAACTCTGAAACTACACCAAGTTCTCCATGTAATCTGAGCTTCTAACAAACAAAATTTTGACCTATCGCAATATTTTCACAAGGTTATTTATCATTATATGTTTAGTCAGTCTTATACAAGGACTTTTGTTCCTCTCACCTTTTATAAAACACTCTACCTTTGATTTTGTTTCTTTCCCTTTGCGTTTTACCAAACAAGGTGAGGAAGGATGAAAAAACAATCAGATTCACCATGCGTGCGTGCGTGCGTGCGTGCGTGCGTGCGTGTGTGTGTGTGTGTGTGTTGGGGACTGAACCCAGTGACTTTCTACAGTCCATTTATATATATATGAAATATGAGCTAAGTGAAATACGGTCTCACTTAGTTGCTGAGGTCCTCACTAAGTTGCTGAGGCTGGCCTCAAACCTGTGATTCTCCTGTGTCAACCTCCCAAATATTAAGATTACATGTGTGTGCTACCACTTCCAACTGAAGTTACCCATGTTTAAATGGTAAATATATGCCCAAACCGTTAGTATTCTGCCTCCAAGTCAAGTGCTCATATCTTCTTTACATTATTCAGCATTCCAATTTAAAATAGACAAATTTAGCCCTGCATCAATAAAAGTTGTAAGAATCACGTATTCTTTCTCAAAAGGAAAAAATACTTTTGAAGATTTGTTTTAAATCCAGTATCTTATTTAAAGTGAACAGGTAACTGATATAGATAATGTGCCATACATCTCTATATCTATCACACATCTATGTACCTATAGTTAAGATTATCCTAAGTGAGGATTTAAAAATAGTATTTATTTGGTAATTTTCAAAATTTTAAGTTGATGAATGCATAATTAATAGGACTAACATTTTAGAGTACTTTGTGTCACTTACTAATTCAATTGCATTATTTCTAATCTTATCAAACTTAACAGGCAATAACATAGTTATTCTCATTTTTACAGAAGAATAATGTGAGGCTCAGAAAGATTAAACAATTCTCTCAAGGTGATAAAGCCAGGCAGTGTTGAAGGTAGATCTACCTCTTATGTCCTATCTTGAATTTTCATCTGTGCTCACACAAGGGAACACTCCTAATACAGGGCCAGTATTTAATGATATTAACACTCACAAATGCTATTAAAGACCCTCTTTCAAAGACCAGGCATTTTAATGTTATATACAATTAAACATCTAATAATACCTAAAATATTTTTGTGGGAGTCCATGATTCAGTCTAAAGTTTCAGATTAATAAAAATGTATTAAACATACATTTATAGGATAACAAAATAGTCTCATTTTCTAATCTATACCTCTTTCTATAAACAGGCTAAAAATTAAAATGGGCCTTAAAGTCCACATCTTCCAACTTGATCTACTATGTCTAGATAATACAATATCTAGTATTACATTTTACACATTTTTATAGAAGCACTGCCAAGAGACTACAGCATTTGTGAAAGGTGGAAATAAATTTACAAACCTTGAAAATAAAGATTTTATGGCCCATCCATAAAATTAGAGTTTACAAGAGAGGTGGAATGTATTTACGCTATAGTAACTTGATCATGCATAAAAGGGGTGAGATATTCAGTGGCTCACATTACTTTAATTAAAAACCTTCTTAGGGTTACTTCAGGTTGGAGAAAAGCACAGAAATAGAAGTCACAAGGGAAGATTTATATTCCTGATATTACCACTACCAGGAATCCTGAATAATATAAACATTGGTCTATTTCTGTGTCAGAAAGCAATCAATATAAACTAAATGTGAGTTGTACAATGCTTTCATTGGAGGGAGGGAATTTCATTATCCATTCATAAGATTCCTTTAAGGGCTGACTCAGTAGTTCCTACTCAGTGACTTTCACCTATGAAATTTTATCTCAAATGAATCAATGCATGTTTCCATTGAATATATTTTACTTAAAAATATATGCCGGGAGTTTCGTAATGAGAACTATATATCACAAATGATTAGAGAAAATATCATGGGCCTGAGGAAGGCGTGTTGACTAAAAGAACCTGATTAGAAGCACTGCTGCAAACTATCAGATGTCACTCTACAAGGTGAGAGCCACCCTGGAGAGGAGGGAAGGAAAATGGAAACTGATTCAATAAATGAAACAGAATTATGAAAACTAGAAAAGTTAGTCTTTACCCAAATTTGTTGATAGTCAAAACACTTTTTGCTAAGATGGAGGGTGCGCTAACATTTCTTCACAATAATTGCATTAATTTGTTGATTCTGTTGTTGCTGCAGTACTGGGGATGGAACCCATGGGCTCTTCATCTCCAAGCTGAAGAGCCCTAGCCCTATTTTTTTTTTTTCTTGCTAAGCTGCCGAGAGCCTCACTATATTGCTGAGACTGGCTTTAAACCTGTGATCCTCCTATCTTAGCCTCCTAATTACTGGGATTACAGGCATGTGCCACCATGTCTGGCTAATTTGTTGATTCTTAAAACAACTCCCAGAATTGCAAAAGGCAGATAACAGCATCCTCACTTTATAATGTGGAAATAAACTGTGTGAAGCTCAGATGAACTTTCTCCCTCAGTGCACAAATGGACAAGAGACCATCAAATCCACAGCTACTATTTCAAAGTTGAGAATTCTTTCCAAATAATAATCTGTCTCATCTACATAGGAGAGTTTCCAGGCGTGGTGGCATATATGTAATCCCAGTACTTAGGATGCTGAGATAGGAGAATCACAGTTTTGATGCCAGCCTTGGCAACTTAATGAGACTCTATTTAAAAAAATAATAAAATAGGCCTGAGGGTGTAGCTCAGGGGTAGAATACACACACACACACACACACACACACACACACACACACACACTATGCATAATACACATTAGGAGACTTGGTACTTTATCAAACTTTTTCATTTTGTGGCATGCAATATTGAAGACGTCATTTTCAAGAAAACTAAGGAGTGTTCAAGACACTAAAGTGAAATATTTCTGATAAAACAAAATGAAATATACATAAATATGAAACTCAATATTGATCATAATTATGAATTATATTTCATTATACTATCATAACAGTTTTCAGTTATCCTATTCAGGTATAGTAGATCAAGATTAGGCAAGCTCTTTGTTTGATTAAAACTATAAAGTAATAAATAATCTGCATTGGACTCAATTTGTTTCCTGCATTTTAGTTAATTTCAATTTCAAAAACACTTACACTCTACATCGTATCACCTGGTTCACATGTGTGAAATACTGGGACAAGGAAGAATGCTGGAGTCATCATTCTCACAAAGCAACAATCTATTGACTAAAAGTAGGCATTTAACAGTTCCTTAATATATTCATGGAAAATTAACTAGACACAGAAAGGGGCATCCCATGTAAACACTAAAGATTGTTATTTACAAAAAATTCTATTTCATTTATTTTACAACTTTTATTTCTAAAATGCTTCTGTATCGTTCATGCTGTTCTCTTTCTCTTCGAACTTACTTCGAAAATAAATAAATTTTATTAACATTTCATTCATAAGTACTCATTCTTTTCTGGTTGAAGCATTTGGATACATCTTTTATGATAATAACCTTGACTGCTAAGTATTAGATTTATAACTCAATAGTTGAAAAGATTATCATTTTCTCTGTGTAGTCTGCTTTTTCTGTGTTCTTTATTTTGATTCAACCATTAATTTCATTGTCACGATGATTTTGGAAATACACATACATACAGACACATACGACATATATAAAATAAATGTAAAAACAAATTGCCTTAAAAAACAACAAACTCCAAATACTAACATACAGGAACATATGAAAATTTTATTGTGTTCTCATCTAATTCAAATCCAGTATATGCCCTTTTACTAGGTAATTTCAAAATAATTTAAAGGAAATTCTATGCTGACAAGATGGTTTAAATTTCATTTATTGACAAAAATTAATTGTTAATAACTATTTTTAAGGATAGCCTGAAAACCTACATGATACTGAAGAACTTTGTTTCTAATCTTCCATTATTCTGAATTTATAGAACATGTGTAACATACTACTATATCAAAATGAGTTTAATTGAAGATCTGCTTTTCAACAGATGTGCTAAATCACAAGGAAGGAGGGTGAGCAAAGCAAGACTGGAGGCTTGAATTTGAGCAAGACTAGAATTATATAAAAAATGCAGAAACCCCTGTTTCTACCACTCTCAGTCCAAAATGGTTGTCATCTGAATAAACTACTTTCTTCAAATTCAGCCCACAGTAATTTAAGACAAGACAAGGTGATACAACCTACTCCAGCTTGAAACTATGCCTCTTCACTGATTTCACTTAGTTGCGAAGGCTGATTATACCAGCCTCATATTTATACATCGGATACCTGGTATTAAATAAGGAAGAAATTAGCTGTGACTTAGTAAGAGCCTCACTGAGATTTCCCAACTCTGATTTTAAAATTATGTAATTTGGTTCAAATGGTATTATGGTTTTAACAAGCTATGTGCCACTCTCAGCAACTTACTCAGCAACATGATAGTCACATTAAAGCTCGGGATGAAGTAACATGTCTGACAAAATGAATAACCTGTGACAAAACAACTCACTGGGAAATGTCACATTGCACTTATGAATCACCTGTCATCACACATGCTTAGTACCCAGGAGGCTAGTGGTATCACCAGAAGAACATTCCGAACCGAGAATAATTAGATTTCTCTGGAAGCAGCTTTCAGAATAAACTTCCATGCTGTCACAGTTAAAAGCAAAAGCTTACTATTAGATGCAGTAGCCTTACAAAATAATCAGGGAATTATCACATAGAAAGAAGAATATTGAAGTTTTCAAGATAAGAAAGAAACATGTAATTTACCTACCCTGGTAATAATAGGGCATTACATCATTGAAATCACGAATTCTGATCACTAAGGATACCAGGATGGGGAGCAAAAATGTTTATGGTTCTTCTTTCATGAGTACTGTTGGTCCCCAAAGGATATTGAGCATTGGTCTCTGAAAGCACCAAAGGCAAAAATCCACAAATCTAGCCTCATTTAATCCATCCTCAAGATGTCAATAAGGCAGATTGCTGCCACATGCGATCATATAATTTAGGAGTGTGTGCTTAGCTACAGAGAAGCAAAGATATGCACTCGACTCCAAGGGGAGAGGAGGTATAAAGACTAGGTAGTTGGCTGGTGCTATCAAAGAACTTGGTGAGCCGGGCGTGGTGGTGCACGCTTGTAATCCCCGCGCTTGGGAGGCAGAGACAGGAGGATCGCGCAGGTTCGAAGCCAGCCGCGTGTGCTGGTTTAGGAGACCCTGTTTCCAAAATGAAAATGTAAAAAATAGGTCTGGGAGTGTAGCCCGGAGGTAGAAGGGCTTCCAGGAACCCCAGTACCACCAAAAAAAAAAAAAAAAAAAGAACTTGGTGCAATGAAAACACACACACACACACACACACAGATATACTTGTTTTAATGTCCAATTTTTTAAATACAGCTAATTAGGCTACTGTTTAGAAATGGTCATCCATTTATGGATTTATTTGTTATAAATTCCTGTCTGCTTAATGAGGTTAGGTTAAGAGGAAAAAAACTGAGCACATTAATATTATTAAGCCATAAATATTATGATTATAAATCAATCTATAGTAAGAAAATCTATTAATAATTATCTTTTAAAACATTCCCCAGCCCCTATAGACTTGGCTACTAAAAATATTTAGAACTGAGCTACAACAATTTAACTTTTTAAATATATCTAATAGGAGCAATAAATGATAGTAAAGATTAATTTAATTATTAACATCATGTAAATCCAAGGCTAAACAAAGTCATGGTGGAATTTTTATGGAGTTTTGTTCCTTAGAAAGAAATCCACTAAGGCTTGTGAAGTTTGCCTCTTTCTCTTATATAGCATCCTACAAGAAAATAAAAAAGCATAGTTTTTAAAAAAATACTTTCCAAGGATGATTAGTTGGCTAAAAAGTTACTTATGTATATTCAAAACATACTTTTCTGGAAAAAACTGTTAAATTCAATTACCATACATTTTCTATCCTGATCACACACACTGCTGAATGTTTGTCAATGTTAATAGCCTGTGCTCTTAAACTATTTTTTTTTTTTTTTGCTTTTAAGAATATATTCAGCTTCAATAGAAGTTCTGTCAGCTTCAGATATGAGCAGTCATTCAGGAAGAGACTGTCAACTGACCTCATGGTTTACAGAAAAGCTTTCACAGGCCAATTCAGTGGACTCTTCGGTTAATTTTCTTTCAGACTGCTAAATGTGTCGATAGGAGACATGGAAATTCGGTGACTGCACCATATACAATTGTCCATATATTTTGTGTTTATAAATTTGGTTTAATATTTTGGCCAAGATACATCAGAAATGTTCTCACTTACCTTGTTTAATGTTTCCATTTTGGTACACTATCTCTTTCCCTCAAAAATTTCTCAGAAGCAATAAGGTCACCTTTCATAAATCAAGATTTATCCTTTTCTATTCGTACCATTTCACAGTGCAGATTTCTAATGTGCAAAGACAATTAAATCAACTAGATGAAGCCATCTGGAGTTTGAAAGCACCAAATAATGGAATAACTGTTAAATGCATTAATCTGGCCCTGTGAGTAGCATTTTCCCTGGTGTCATTGTGCTGAGTAGTCAGGGACATGGCCACCCCACAATTTGAGACATTGAAGCCTTCGGGCAAGAAGTAGATAGAAAGCAAATGAAGTTTAAAATCCAGAAAATTGATTAGAAATGGAATTGAATTAACACCTAGAAATTAGATTGCTTATTTAATTATTTCATTTAGTTTTCATTTTCCCTCAATTACTTTGCAATCTTTTGTAATAAATGAAACCAAATCACAGAGTTAAAAAGTTTAAGCTTTCCCTTTTTATGGAATTAGCCCATTGCATAAACTAGAAATGTGAAAAATGTGGTAAACTTATCTTTTTTTAGACTGTATGATTTCAGTGTGAAGAAAATCCAGTTAAATAAAAGTAATTTTCTAATGACTGAATATTTTTAATTTTAAATGTAAAGAAAATGCCAGATGATCTAAAAATAATGCTTCTGAGGGAAATGTGTTTTTAAAAATCTGTTGTATGAAGCCGGGTGTGGTGGTGCACGCTTGTAATCCCTGTGTTTGGGAGGCAGAGACAGGAGGATCATGCAGGTTCGAAGCCAGCCACGCTGGCTTAGGAGACCCTGTTTCCAAAATAATAATACAAAATAGGTCTGGGAGTGTAGTCTGGAGATAGAAGGGTTCCATCCTCAGTACCACCAAAAGAAAAAAAAAAGCTGTTGTATGAATTGAAATGTAAAATGCTATTAAAATTTACTGTAATTAAGAATCTTTGAACTGATGTATTTAAATGCCTTTGTACTGAAGATATTAATTAGAAAGTCTTTTTTTTTTTTTTTTTTTTGGTGGTGGTACTGGGGTTCCTGGAAACCCTTCTATCTTCGGGCTACACTCCCAGACCTATTTTGTATTATTATTTTGGAAACAGGGTCTCCTAAGCCAGCGGGGCTGGCTTCGAACCTGCACGATTCTCCTGTCTCTGCCTCCCAAGCGCCGGGATTACAAGCATGCGCCACCACGCCCGGCGCGGAAAGTCTTAATTACATATAAGTAGAGACAAATATAAATAAATAATGTTAGGGGAAAGAAATAGAAATAATATGGTGGAATTGCACACACACACACACACACACACACACACACACACACACACAGAGTCAAATGGTCAGATAAGAGTATTTGATCTAAAATTACTTCCATTGGATAATCAATATTTATTTTAAGCAATACATTATCTGAGATTGGGTTAAAAGATATTTTAATTTCTAATGATAAAACATGGATGATCAGGACTTTTGTTCAGGCAGGACCAATATTCTGAATTGAAAACCTAAAACAGTAGGAAGTTGCTATTAAAGCTGCACGCTGTGGGCCTTGTATAAACCATCAACAGTACCTGGTAGAGGAGACGGAGGCCTATGAGTTTTATCACTGCAAATCAATTTCATATATACCTGCTATATAAACTTATTTGTAGTGTAGACCCAAATGCAATGTCAGGCTCACAATGTCTTCCCTTTTAGAGAAGCCAGAGTTTAGGAATGCTATTATTAACTCATTCCTTTAGGTTATAGATCTGGCATTTAGCAATCTCCTACTAAATACAAAAATCCTGCAAGATAATATTCCAACCTACTACCAGGCACTCACTCCATACTCATCATCTTTTCACCTTTTCCACCCCACGATCCTGAGACATATGCCATACCTGCACCGTGAACAGTTCGTTAATAGCACTTTCCTGTCTTTATTCTCTCTATACCATTGCTACTATAAACCAGATAAGCTACTCCCAGTTTAGAATCACTACCTTACCTCATAAGGTTTCTTTCTCAAGGGGAAATCAGTTCAATGTAGGTTCCTGTGGCAGGTTAGTTAGAAAAAAGTTATTCAGAAAATGGGCATAATCAAGGAGCAATACAGGTATACTGATTGAATCATTCATTTTTCATTTAATTTGAAATTATTTTGTATTCTTATTTCTGTGTACATTCCTACTTAATATTTATAAAAATAATATTATGCTTGTTTTAATACTGTTATCTCCATAAGACGGCATAATAAAAATATTCTATCACTATAATTCAACAAAACATGTCAGAGAGGAACTCAAAAATGTTTTGCTTAACATCACATTCTTTAGCAATATCTAATAACAGAAAGTAATTGTCTTGTTCTCTCTGTCATCCCTATAATATGCTAGAATAAATCACAGTAAATAATATTTGCAAACTTTTTTATTCTTTATTTTGAAATTCTTTGCAATTTTCAATTGCAAAAGGTGTTACTACGTAGCTAAGGCTGTCTGCGAACTAAAATCCTCTTGTCTCTGTCTCCTAAATGCTGGGAATACAAGCATGCACCACCATGCAGCTTAAATTCTGGGCATTTTTTCTTTATTTTTTTTTCTTTAGAATGAGGTTAGAATGAATGCAAATATAAATATTACATATGAAAAAGTATTGTGATATTTTTAAATGTTTAAGACTGTAGTGTAATATATTTATCAAACAATTTTGATCTATGCACTGTGCAAAATACTTTTAAAATTTATAATAGAAAATCTCTCTATAAGGTTTGCCTCTTACTCTCAAAATAAATACAGGCTCTTGACATAATAGAGGGTGAATATCTTTCTAGGATCAGGCATAAAAATCACCCTAACTTATAAAGTAACTATGCTATCAAATTAATAACTAAAATTAATTCTATTTAATGCTGCATAAATTTGAATTCCAGCTGAAATGCCTGTAGGCTTTCCTGAGTACACTCTGTCATTGGACACCAGAACGTCCCAAAGTATCCCACTTCTCTTATTTCTCACCCAGAATACGCTGAAGGTGTCAATAATGGTTCTATGAGTTGCAAAAAGGCAGCTGATGGTGCCCATTATTTTAGCATGTTTCACCTTTTTGCTTCAGAGGATTAAAATATCAGGGCTACTCAGAGTATAGCAGTTGAAACCTCAAAACTCCCTCAAAGTCAGGTAAATTTACACTAAGAAAAATTGATGCAGAGGGTAGTTACAAACAGTGGTATCTTCGCGTTGACCACTACCACACCGAAACCGCAAATCATTAAGCTTTACCAGTTTCATCATCTTCCCTGCCCATCATATTCCCAAGATTAATTCAAGGTTTCTACTTTTCCCATGAGCTTAGCTTCTTTCACCAGACAGTTAGTGACAAAAGTCATTTTTATTATCAGACAGGGTAGGAGGGAAACATATAGATTCATGACTATATAATAGATAGATAATAAATATAGTCTATCAACAATTAATACCACAGGAACAATGGATTATGCTTTAGTATACTTGTTCTGAGCCTTTTTATACACTATTCCTTTATTCATATGCCATATATAGCAAACAATTCTAGTTTCCAACACAGTAAAAATTTATATTTTCCCCCTGTCAGAATCCTAATTTGGTTTGGGGCATCAATATACCCATATAAAACTACTTAATTTCTCAATTTCTCCTAAACCCAGAGTAGGTAGAGTGACAGTGTTATGGATAATCCTATGTAGGTGAAAGGGGGCATCCCTTCCCAAATATGATGACAGAATCTTGCTTTTTCTTATTTTTTCTTCAACAATGAACACAAGAATATGAGTCCAAGAAGTACAACAATCATCTACCACATGAAAGAGCCAGTATAAGGGTAGAAGTCTTCAGTGTAGACCATGGAGTAGAAAGAGAAAGAACCTGTAATCTAGAGACCGCACCTCAGCCTCAGTATTCACCTACTGGCTTAATCTCTGGTTTCTTGCAATACAAAACAAATAAATATGCTCTAAGAACTTCCTTTCTGTGGTAGGTATTTATGTTCCTTGCACAGAAAGGAACATAAATTTCTAACTACAATATTGACTGTTTTTGATTCAATGTAACTCTAAAATATTCTAGAATAGCATACATGCTATGAAGAGAGAGCCTGCAGAATGGGAGAAAATCTTTGCCAGCTACTTCTCTGGTAGAGAATATTTAGACAATATAAAGAACACAAAACACTAATACTAAAAAGAACAAATAACCCAATCAAAAGATGAGTAATCGAATGTAATGGACATTTGACAATGAAATACAAATAGCCCATTCATATATAAAAATATGTTCTAAATCATTAATAATTAGAGAAATGTGAATTGAAACTATATTGAGATTCCATCTGACTACAGAAAGAATGGCAGTCATCAAGAATACAAACAATAATAATAAATTCTGGGGAGAATATTGGAAATAGAAACTCTTTTACACTGAAAAATAGTACTACCACAATGGAGGCCAGTATGGAGGGTCCTCCAAAAATTAAGAATGGAATTATCACATGACTTAGATACACCACTCCTCAATATATTCCCCAAATAGTTAAAGTCTATAATACATACATAACCATGTTTATAGGAACACAATCTAAGTGGACAAATTCTGGAACCAACCAACCTAGGTGTCTATCAACTAATGACTGGATAATGAAAATGTGATATATACACAATGAAATTTTACTCAGCAATAAAGAAAATAATGTCATTTGCAGCAAAACAGATGGAATTAGAGAAAATTATGCTAAGTGATTTCTGTTAGTCTCAGAAAGGCAAGGGTCTGATGATTTTTCTCATCATTGGAAACTAGAGAGAAAACAGGAAAAATATGTGACTCTAGATAATTGAGGAGACCATTTTAACAGTGGAAAAAGACTGGAGGACAGAGGTGGCAAGGGGAAAAGGAGGCTAGAGGGAGGAGACGTTCAAATCATGCTTTGCTTATGTATGAAAGTATCATACCTAATCTCATTATATGTACAGGAAGGGGTGGGTAACAAGTTGGGACTTCAAGAAAAATACACCAGGACCTGCATGTTTATGTTTATTTGCATAACTTTGAACTTCACTATGATATATAATTACAATACACCAATAAGAATATAAAAATGTAAATTCAAAAGGCACACCTAAGATATATTTAAAATTCTGGATTTCTCAGGCTGGGATTCATGATTCTATTTTTTAAATAATTTTCTCTGATGAGTCTTCTGCTCATCCTGATTTGAAACTTCCATCATATCTATTAGTAAATTTCTTGATTTACAGTTAAGATTTCTAGCAATGTCTTAGAATGTTCAATATACATCTTGAGACTCATATTAAACACTCATTTGTTCCAAAATAGCCCAGTTTGATGGCACATGTTTATAATCTCAATGCTTAGGAGGCTGAGACAAGAGAATTACAGGTTCATGGCCAGCCTCAGAAACTTGAGAGCCCATCAGTGATTTAGCACGACCATGTTTCAAAATAAAGAATAAAAGTTTGGACTAGGGGTGAAGCTCAGATGTAGAATGCTCCTGGGTCCAATCCCCAATACTACACACACACACACACACACACACACACACACACACACACACTGTTTTATATTTAATTTTATTGTTTCCCTAAAAGCAGAGGTGTATCATCTTGTCTGCGATATATTTTGGCCATGATATTCTGGTGGCATAGTGAGTCTAGTTTCTTCATGGTAGTTCTCTTTTTTATCTATAGATTTTTTTTAATGGGCAATTAAATTCCAGTTAAGTCTATAAGGGGCAAACACTGATAAATATTTAAAATAAAAGGTATTTGGAAAAAGAAAGAACACAGTCGTCCTGTGTACTTTTTTCTATTTACTGATGTTTAACATCAGTAGCAACAAAGAGCTTGCTTGAGATGAAGCATCTTATATAGAGAAAGCTGCTTTCCTTCCAAGTTGTGCTTTGAATTAGGCATGCGAACATTGAAAATGCTGCAATATTTTCCAGTGAAAATACTTTTTGTATCCCAAATATGCATATACTGAAATCCCGATGTCCAATGTGATGATATCAGGAGGTAGGCCACTGTAAGGTAATTAACTCAAGAGGGTGAACCTCTAATGAATGTGAGTAGGGTTAAATGTGGTATATATACCCAAATAGTACTCCTAGAAAAGATAACCCAGAAATGCTGGAGTTCTCTATTACCACATAAGAATATATTGAGAAGACAGGAATCCAAACACGGAATGAGATTCTTCCCCTAGAGCTCAGTCAATCAGGTCTCAAACTACCTACCCTCCAGACCACTAGAAAGAAATTTCTGTTGAATAGAAGCCACCCACTCTGTGATATTTTGTTTTAGCAGAATCAACTATGGTAATCATTAAAAACACAAAGAATAACAAATGCTCGTGAGGATGTAGAGAAGTAGAACCTCTAATACATTGTTGGTGGGATTGCAAATTAGTGCGACCACTTTGGAAAACAGCATGGAAGATCCTCAGAAGAAGGGGAATGAACATACCATACGACCCAGCTATATCACTCCTGGGTATTTACCCAAAAGAATGGAAACCAAACCACCAGAGTAATGTGTGCAAATCTGTGTTTATAGCTGCAACAATTTAATTGCCAAACTATAAGACTAGCCAAGATGTCTATCAACAGATGAATGAATTATAAAACTATGGGATATGTACACAATAAAATTTTACTCAGCCATAAAAATTGTTACTTGCAGGGAAATGAATGAAATTGGAGAAAATTATGTAAAGTAGGATTAGTCAGTCACAAAAGGTGAAAAGTCAGATGCGCCCCCTAATATGTGAGAGCTAGGGAAAAAATGAGACATAGAAGAGACTCCCGATAAAGAAGGAGGAAAACACCTTAAGTGAAAAAGGCAACCTAATTGAGAGAGATAAAAAGGGGGAAGAGGAAAACACCTCATTGGACATGATGTAGTTACACAAATTTATCAAAGCCAATCACTGTGCTGAGCACATGATGGAGAAGTAACCCAAAGTGTGCATATAGCCAGGCGTGGTGGCACACTCTTGTAATCCCAGCATTTGGGAGGCCGTGACAGGAGGATCCAGCCTCAGCTACTTAGTGAGGCCCTTTGCAACTCAGTGAGATCTTGTTTCAAAAATAAAAAATAGGGCTGGCGTATAGCTCTGAGGTAGAATGTCCCTGGGTTACATACCCAGTACCAGTACCACACACACACACACACACACACACACAAATGTGTGCATGTATGCCTCTTTCACAATGAACTTCAACAGATGTATGATTTTACAATGCACCAGCTTACAAAAAACAGATAGCAAAGCAAACAGAGGAATACTTTGCAACAACTGTGTATAAAACAAATAGAAATAAGTAGTGACAATCATAAAAAAATAGGAAACTGGAAATCACAGGGAAAAACATTTTATCTTAGTTATATCAAAAGTAATGACTTGATTTTTAATTATCCTATTGGAATAGCACCTTCCCTTTCTCAAAGAAATTTATGGCTTTTAAACTGGTTTCTATCCTAAATAACAGTATATTCAACTGACTAAATCATCCAAGAAATGTCTCTCAATGTATCAGTTGGAGTAATCACATATTATTCACTAAAAATTATTAGCGAGAGGAGATAAGCTGGGCATGGTGGTGCATGCCTGTAATCCCAGCACTTGGGAGGCTAAGACCAAAGAATTACAAGTTCTAGTAATCCTCTGTGTCAAAATAAAAAATAAAAAGGCTGGGGGGTATAACTCAGGTATTTAGAAATAACAAAAGAATACAAGAGAAACATATTAGATGACTAAAATGAAGTCTTTCAAAATGTTTTAAAATTACAGCAATATATAAACTGAGTGGGGGGAAAGGAACAATTTTTCCTAAAACCAAAGCTATCAATAAACACAGTAAATTGTTCTTATAAAAACTAAACCTATCTATCAAGTGGACAGAACCATCCTTGGCAACCACAGAATCTTATCACTGAAGCTCAAGTTACTTGCCAACACTTTCGAGGTTACTAGAGTGAAATCTTACTTGTCATTAGGCTTAGATTCTTGGATATTTTACCTATGGACTTTCTTCAGTGATTAAAGCACATAGAATAACCAACTTCTTATGGCTACAAATAATTTTAAGTAAAATCTCTGTAAATATAGCAATGACAACTATTTTCTTCTTTATATTGTTACAGTATAAAGTATACACTAAAATATACTTAAATTGAAAATTAGCCAGTATCAGTGGGGCTGGATGAAGAGCTTCTTCTGTACAGCAAAGAACACTATCAAGAACCTCAACTGAGAGCCAACAGAATGGGAGATTTCTGCCACCTACTCCCCCGATAGAGGACTAATATCTAGAATATACAGAGAACTCAAGAAACTCAGCACTAACAACCTAATCAAAAAATGGGCAAGTGAACTAAATAGACAATTCACAAAAGAAGAAATTCAAATGACCTATAAATGCATGAAAAATGCTCAATATTATAAGCAATCAAAGAGATGCAAATCAAAACTACCCTGAGATCTCACCTAACTCCAATTAGAATGACAATTATTCAAAACACAAAGAATAACAAATGCTGGCAAGGATGTGGAGAAGTGGTAACTCTACTACGTTGTTGGTGGGATTGCAAATTAATGCAACCACTTAGGAAAACAGTATGGAGGATCCTCAGAAGAATGGGAATGAATTTATCACAAGATCCAGCAATACCACTTGTGGGTATCTACCCAAAAGAAAGGAAACTAAACTACCAAACTAATACATGCATATCTACGTTCATAGCTGCATAAATCACAATTTCCAAACTATAGAACCAGCCAAGATGTCCATCACCAGATGAATGGATTATATAAGTATGGGATTTGAACACAATGACATTTTACTCAGCCATAAAGAAGAACAAAATTGCACCATTTACAGAAAAATGGGTAGAAATGGAGATCATGCTATGTGAGAATTGTCAGTCACAAAAATAAAAAATCCTATGCGCTCTCTAATATGTGAAAGCTAGGGAGAAAATAGGTCATAGGAGGAACTCTAGATGAAGAAGGAGATACTAGAGATGAGCAAATGAGGCGACCTAACTGAGGGAATGGGAGAGGTAATAGGGAAATTCTCTAATATACATGAGGTATATTAACAAACCTATCAAAGTCAATCTTTAACCAAAAATGAGAAGAGGGGAGTGAGAGGAAATGGGGTGGAAATTTAGTAATGGCTAATTGGATGATGTGTGCATGTATGCCTCCACCATCTTGTACCCCATTAAGATGTATAACTACAATGCACCAATAAAAAAATTTAAAAAAAAGAAAATTAGCTTGGTTTTCAGGTAGAAAAAGAAAAATAACTACAGTATCTTTAAATTAAATTAAATTAAATTAAATTTCTAATTAAAAATTAGAAAAAGCATAAAAGACATTAAAATGACAATATTTCACTAATATCTCAAAAGATGCTCTATTCTTTTAAGAAAATGACTAAAGAAGGCATGACTTTCAGCCAGGTGGTATAGGCTCATAATCAAAGTACTTGGGAAGCTGAGACAGGACCATAGATTCAAAACCTAGCCTCAGCAACTTAATGAAACGCTCAGCAACCTAGCAAGATCTTGTTTCACAACAAAAAATTTAAAAAGGCTGGGGGTGTGCCTCACCTCTGGGTTCAGTCCCCAGTACTACACACACACACACACACACACACACACACACACACACTCACACTCACACACATAAAATAAAGGTGTAATTTTGTATTTCTTCATCTCTTGAAGACATGTCAGATTAGAGAATTAAACAAAGGTAAGTTTTTTTTGTTTTGTTTTGTTTTTGTGGTACTGGGGGTGGAACCCAGAGGCTTCCTACCTCCAGGCTATACTCCCAGACCTATTTTATATTTTATTTGGAAACAGGGTCTCACTAAGTTGCTGAGAGCCTCACTAAGTAGCTGAGGCTGGCTTTGAACCTGTGCGATCCTCCTGTCTCAGCCTCCCAAGCGCAGGGATTACAAGCATGCGTCATCGCGCCCGGCACAAAGGTAAGTTTTATACATATTGAGTTTACATACAAACTCCGCATATCTAATTTATATAGAATAATATCTTTTGAACAAAATACAAACTCCAAACTACCCTATGTTTCCACATAAAGCTTTCATCATATTCCCTGTGTACACTAAGTGATTTTACTAAAATTTTAGCTCATACTTAATAAAAATCTAAATTGTGCAAACTTTTTCTATTTAAACATGATAGTTAATATTTATATTTTTAAAAAAGAAACAGTATTTAACTTTCAAATGTTCAAAAACTATAAGAAAAAACTGATGCAAATATGTCCACAATTCTTCAACAGATGACCTTCTTGGAAAATATACCAATGTGTAATAAAATTCTACTCTAAAACAATATTTTACCTCCTAAATATAACTATTTAATCAAAACCTAACAATCCATGAGCATGAATATATAGAGCATACTTTCAATTAAAAATTATAACTTCTATTTAAAGGAAAGTGGTATTTCATTTAATTATAATATGTCTCTTGTGGTAGATATTTCCGTTTCATTGTGATATGATTCTTTTTAAAACAATATGTAAATTTTCCATCTCGAACTTTAACTTCTATTGTGTCTTAAAATGTATTTATAAAGAATATTAGTCACTTCTAACTTTTATATCTACCAAAACAAATATTCCACATACCTCAGATAACTTTTTTTCTAGAAAAATCTGTTCAGCTAAAATTTGTCAATAATATACTAATTAGACATTATTTCCTTGTTTTTGTTTTTAATATAAGGATAAAATTTTAATTCTTATAGAATTTTACTCTATTCACATTCCAAAATAATTATCCAAAACATTGAACTGTATACATTTAATTGCATAATTTTTTAAACAAAAGAGATTCAGACTTTCTATTTTAATATTCAAGAAAAAAAATGTTACCCAACAAAAACTTTTTTTGATTACTCTTTATACCTTTCATGCCTCACTAATTACAAAGCGAATCATATGTGTAGAAGTTAATATTATAAAGCTGCAAGTTCCTCAAAAAGAAACTACAAGTTAATATAGCACAATATATTCTTAGAAATTTGAACTGCACAATAAATATTCTCTATATGTTTGCTCTGGAGACTTAAAGCACTCTCATAATTTATTTGGGGCAATAGAGTTTTATTTAAAAATATTATAAAGGAAACTATTTCAGCCAGGAGCCATAATAATACCTCACTTGGTCAAACATGTTTGTAAGAATGAATGTGAATAAATGCAGGTCCTCCAAATATCTTTTTTGCCTTGATAAATATGTATCCCTATCTTTTGTGATAAGGCTTATTGCCTGCAATCTTACTGAGGAGAGAGGTGGGGTGGGGCACCTCCCAGAGGGTTCAATAGACTGAGATTGTAGACTGGGTGTTTTTGTAGGAAAACATTTAATTAAGATCATTTCCAATTTTGCATCTCCCTCTGTGCTGATGAATAGGCTAGCTTAGAGAAAAAAAAGGGTCCCCCACTGTCTATAAACAGGATAGAACAAACACCCTGCAGCTCCAAACCAAGGAGAGACAGGCCCCCCTGCTGGCTGGTAATGGGGAGGAAGTTATCTCCTATAGACTTTAGAGATAAGTCCAACAGAAGAATATAGGCACAAGCACATCTTAGGCACTTTAAGAAGGAAGAGGAAATGGAGCTAGACCATTCATCATGGCTTAGTTCCACTGCTGTCCGAATACAGTAAGATTTCTGAGAAAAAAAGAGCTGGAACATTGGCTTTCAAAAATCATAGTTCTCATATTTCTAAAATGGGGAGGGGCGCTAACACATCAATGTGAGCAGCAAAATCTTACATCAATAACCTGCTTTTGTGCACCCAATGGTGTGTATACTATTTTGTTACAACTGTTTATTTATGAGATACTTTTCCCATAGAATCTCAAACATAAACTTCATAGTAAATAATTGAGTGGAATTATTTAACAAAAAAGATAAAGTTAATTCCACGCACCCCAAACAATCAAATATTCAAAAGAAAAAGGTGGGCAGCCCATCTGTAGTTTTGAATCACACTGTTTTTAAGGAATTAGAATGGTATTGTTATAAAAGAAAACAGATTCATACTTCATTGAACAGCTTCTTTGCAACGTTATAGAAAATTAATATAAAAACCTGATATATCATTTTAGATTGGTATGGTGGTGCACGCTTGTAATCCCAGTACTTGGGAGGCTGATACAGGAGAATTGCAGGTTCGCGGCCAGCCTCAGCTACCTGGTGAGACCTTCCAAAACTCAGTGAGATCCTATTTTAAAATAAAGAGTTGAAAAATAGGTTTGGGAGTATAACTCAGAGGTAGAATGTCCTGGGCTCAATCCCTAGTATTGGAAAAATAAATGGATGCATCATTGTCTAACCAATCCTTTTTATTCCCATGAGGCATTTATATAAAATCTCTAAATTCTCAAATCTCTACTTATAGACTAATGCTAAAAATACAAATTATATATGATTAAATCTTCTTACTTATTCCTACTTGAAATTAGTAAATGATAATATTCTAGTGCAGTGTAGTACATTTATAACTCCTTCCATGCTCTAAGGTCGGGATTTTTAAAATTCCCCTTCTGTCCCTTCAAACACTGTTTCAATGGAGATTATTCTTTTGTGAGTTTATTTAGATTATTGTTGAAACATCACAATTTCAACTAAAATTAATCTTACTAGAAATCAATAATATTTTTCCAGTGATACGACTTTAGTTCCTTGGTGGAAATGGTTTGCCTTGTTTTCTTACTTATTATAATCTCCTAACACAAACATAAAAATGTACTGTAGATGGGAATAATTTTTTAAACACTTAAAGAGTCTAAAGGAAAATACAGGATACACATCCATGATAACAGTAATAACTTCACACTTTAAACCTAAGAATGCATGCTTACGAGGATCAGATGCTATGGTTTGAATGGGTCCCCCAAATCTATGGGTTAGAAACCCAATCCTCAAGGCAGCAGTGTTGAAAGGAGGGATCCTTCTGTGGTAATGAGGTCCTGAGGGCACTGTCAGCCATTCTGATTCTCAATTTCTCTCTCTGAGAAGGGGCAATAATAATACTCTGCCATTTCTTTGAGAAGAGGCAATAATACAACTCTTCCTTCTTTATACAATACAGGTTTATGCTGGGGAGCAAATGACACACTGTCTTTCTGGATCATAAATAAGTTGTTCCTTAAAGTCTTTTATCTAGCAGAAGACATTTGTGGGACTCTCTAGGACTCATTTACAAAGGACTCCATTCTCCCTTTCTTTGTAGGAATATACCTTCCTAGAAATGTATTTCTCACCCCTTTTGAATTAGCTGTATGATGTGACTTGTGCTGTTCATCAGTGAAGTATTTATTAGCATCCCTTTCTCTACAACATGAGTCAATACGATGCCTCTAGCAGCCTGCGCTCCCAACTCACTATAACACACAGCGTGCCCCTTGCTCCACAGTGTGAGTGAAAATTAAACCTTTGTTGAGTGAAACCAATGAAATGTGGAGATAGCTCATAACCTAAAATATTCAGACTTAAAAAATATTCCGAAAGGTATAAATTAAAAAGGCTATACCCGAAGACCTAATAACAAATTATTATACAGCCATAAAATTTTGCCACAACATGGATAGAACTGGAAGACATTATGGTGAGTGAAATGAGTCAGCCATAAAAAGATAAGTACCTACGTTTTCTTATTCATATGTAGAAGTTTAAGAAGTCACTTTCTTAGAATTAGACAATCGAACAGTAGTCAACAGAGGAAGGAAGAGGTAGAAGAGAAAAAAGAAAGATGCAGGTTGGGTAATGAGTACTGAAATACAGTTACTTAGGAGTAGTTAAATTCTAATACTCTATACACAGAACTACAGTTCACAATATTTTGTTAAATATTTTATAAAGAACTGTAAGAGAGAAATTCAAAGATTTCTAACACAAAGTAATAATAAATACTTAGGGTATTAATTTTTTTTTTTTTGGTGGTACTGGGGTTCCTGGAAGCCCTTCTACTTCTGGGCTACACTCCCAGGCCTATTTTATACTTTTTTATTTTTGGAAACAGGGTCTCTTAAACTAGTGGGGCTGGCTTCGAATCAGCGTGATCCTCCTGTCTCCACCTCCCAAGCCCAGAGATTACAAACGTGCACCACCATGCCCAGCTTAGGGTATTAAATTATAAATTACTGTTTGATCATTGTTCATTATATGTATGTGGATGTGTATATATATATGTGTATATATGTATATATACATATATACATATATATACATATATACATATGTATATATGTATATATGTATATATGTAATCACACTATATTCCCTGAATATGTATTACTATATATCACTTAAAATAAATTAAAAAGGAGAACACACAAATATAAATATAAGATTCTTCTTGCCACATTTTGCCTTTTATATACAAGTTGTGAATTGTGAATGTGGCAAGAAGAATTATATATTTGCTTGTTTTTTCTTTTTAAATTTATTTTAACTGATATATAATAATCATATGTATTCAAAAAATACACTGTGATATTCTACATTTTTATCTGAGTCTAACTGTAACAGAGTAAGAACTCTAATATATTTTCTGTTATTCAATCATTTCATAATAAAAAAACTAAATTCAGTGGTATATTGGTTGCACACTGCCGGGCATGGTGGCACATGCTTGTAATCCCCACACTTGGAAGGAGGAGACAGGAGGATCACGCTGGTTGGAAGCCAGCCACGCTGGCTTAAGAGACCTGTTTCCAAATAAAAATATATAAAAATAGGTCTGGGAGCATAGCCCAGAGGTAGAAGGATTTCCAGGAACCCCAGTACCACCAAAAAAAAAAAAAAAAATTAGTTGCACACAATTCTTATACAGAGAAGAATGGGACAGTAATAAAATTTAACCATGTCTTAAAGCGAAACCATAACAAAATATTAGGTTCAAAACTCCAACATATAGGAACAGGTAGAAAATTCCTCAAAAAGACCCTATAGCTCAGGAAATTAAAGCAATAATTAATAAATACCATGACATTAAACTAAAATTTCTGTTCATCAAAGGAAACCAACAAGAGAATTAAGAGAGAGCCTACAAAATGGGAGAAGATCTTTGCCAGATATTTCTGAGAGAGGATAATATCTAGAATATATAAAGTACTGAAAAGACAAGGCTAAAAACCTAGTCAATTGAACTATATAAACACTTCACCAAAGAAGAAATAAAAATGACAAATAAAAGAGCCGGGCGTGGGGGCACACGCTTGTAATCCTAGCGTTTATGAGGCTGAGACAAGAGGACTGCAGGTCACCACCAGCCTCAGCTACTTATTGAGGCCCTTTGCAACTCAATGAGACCCGGTTTGGGGGTGTAGCTTGGAGGTAGAATGTCCCTGGGTTCCAACCCAGTACCACACACAAAAAAAATAGCCAATAAATACATGAAAAAAATGTTCAACATCATTTGCAATCGGGGAGATGTAAATTAAAACTACACTGAGATTCCATCTAAACCCAATTAGAATGGCAGTCATCAAGAAGCCAAACAAACAATAAATGGTGGTAAGGATGTGGGAAAATGGTAACTCTTTTATACACTGTTGGTAGAATTTGAAAATTAGTGTAGCCACTGTGGAGATCAATGTGGAAATTCCTCAGAAAACTGGGAGTGGATTCACCATATGATCCAGCTATATCACTCCTGGGTCACAGAAAGTGAAGAATCCTGTTTTCTCCTAAATGTGGAAACCAGGGAGTAATCTGGATAAAAAGAGACTTTAGATAATGAAGGAGAACCCAGTGGAACAAGGGAGGTGGTCCATGGGGGTGGGAAGAGGAAGGATAATGAAGGAAACACAATCCCTTGATACTGTGTACATATGTGAGAATACATCGCCAATTTCAATAGCATGTATGGGGAAAGGGAGGAGCCAGGAAGAAGCTCGCCAAGAGCCGTGCGCATGTGTATCCCATCACTATAAACTACAGGATGATGTGAGACTACAATGTACCAATAAAAGTGTTTTTTTTAAATGATGTTCAAAATGAACTTAACCTAAATAAGAAATCATAGATTTCAACATTGAAGTTCATGTTGAAAAAACAGACATCTATATTAGTCAAAGAACCATATGCCCAATATGTAAGACTGACATATAAAGATGAAATTTCAGGAAAAAGTAGATCCATTTCTTAACCATTAAGTAGAGAACTGTGATTTACCATCCCTGCATAGATTAATTTTAGCAAATTTTGTCAACTTTTGCCACACTTTGCTCAAAATCAATCACAAAGAAGTATTTTTATGGTGTGCATGTAAAGTTATATTTACTATATTTATCAGACATCCTCTGTCATAATTTGCATACCTCAGGGTTTCAGGGTATCCAAACTTAATTTCTTATAATTAAAGAAAACTGCATATAACTAGACAAGAAAAAGCATGGTTTTTGATATCTTACCACATAGAGAGTAGTTCGATGTGTGTCTGAGTGGAAGTTTTCAGTGCTAACTGTACATTACAATCATCTGGGGAGGTTTATATCTAACAGAACCTGGGCTTCACCTAAAACTAATTAAAATGGAATCCCCACAAGTGAGACATTAGTATCTGCACCCTTAACTGCAATCAGTAACCCAAAGTAGTAGAATTAGTGGTCATAAAGTAAGTGTGTTTTTACCTTTTCAAAAAACTATCCATATTTAAAGTATACAGTATAAAATACTTTGACATAGGCAGACACATGTAAATCAATTACCACAATCAAGTTACATAATCTATTTCTGAGTACTTTTAATCTCCCAAGTGTTTCTGATATGTAGCCAAAGTTGAGAAGCATGGTTGTAAAGAGGTAAATAATGATCCTTTCCTCTAGAAGCTTCACATTATTTATGGGAAACTAGCTATGAGATAATTTTAACTAAAACTTAAGACTATATATAATCTTGTTTGACCCCATTCCCTTGTTACAATTAATTTGAAATTTGTTTGAGAGGTTTTGTCATACTTACCCAGATGTATTCATGATTATACTTATAATATTCAACTGACTAGCTTCACAAACTTAGTAATTCACTAAATCCCTCTATCTATTTATTAAATAATATGGAAGCTAGGTCATACACTCTAAAAATCCTACCTGATATATCAACATGATTTTACAATGTTATATGCAAAAGCTGCTATTTTCTTTTCTTTTGTGATACAGGGGAATAGAACTCAGAAGCTTTCTATCACTAATATCTACCTCCAGGTCTTTTCTATTCGTATTTTAATTTTGAAACAGGATCTCACTTAAGTTGTTGAGGGTCCTCACTAAATTGCTGAGGCTGGAGGATAACCCAAGATCCTTCTGTCTCAGCCTGCCAACTACTGGGATTACAGGTGTGGGCCACCTGCTCTGCTGAAAATCTGCTATTTTATAATAGAAAACATCTCAACATGTGAAAAACAAAGGTCATTTTAAGCTAATTATTATGATTCACAAACATGAACATTAGACCTCTCTTTGGGGGAAAGGTTTTCAAAGAATTTATTTCACTGTGGATCTTATATTTTCTAAGTTTAAAAATAAAACTACACATAAATTCCTAAGGCTTATAAATCTTACAAAACTATAAAATATAAGGATATTCACAAATATAAAGAAACCTATGAAACAAAGTTCATTATCTACTCCCTGAATTACTGAATTACAGTTGAAGATTTTATTTTCTCAGGATTGATTAAAAACTCTTGAAAGTAATTAACTGAGAATAATATTTGCTTCATTAATATTTAATATATCAGTATAATAACATAGTCCACCTAGATTTTAAATTATTGAAATTATTGGAATACATCTAAAATCCCAGTACTTGGAAGGCTGAGACAGGAGGAATACAGGTTTAAGACCAGCCTCAGTAACTTAGCAAAACTTTCAACAAGCTAGTGAGACCCTGTTTCTAAATGAAAAAAAGGGAAGGGAATAGGGTAAAGCTTAAAGGCAGAATGCTCCAGGTTTCGCTTTCCAGTATGTATGTACTATTTTAATTCCCATTCTTTTTATTCCAGCATGTAGATATTATTTTAATTATTTTAATCATATTAACCATTCATTTTTAAGAACTATGTCATTGATAATGTTTGTGGACTATTACATATCACACTACACTGTTGAAAGCTAGTATACTTTGATACTTGGAAAGAAGTGACTAAAATCAAGCAGTTAAAATTGATTTTAAAAATTGAACAAAAACCATTTGATTTAAAACTTTCAACTAAATGAAGACACAATAAGGAGACCTATGCTGGCTGCACATGATATGGTAAAGACGAGTAGGAGAACTCCAACCTCAATATCACACAGGTTGTGTGAAAAAGCTACTAAATTCACTTCATCTGATGTTAATGTCTCTATCCCATATCTTCTATGATGTCAAGACTATTCTAAACAGCCCAACTCTCCTCTTAGAGCTTAAAAACCAAATATCCAATTTTTTTTTAAAAAAAGAAATTCTTTATTAAAAAAAAAAAAGAAAGAAACAGTAGCCTGGCATAGTGGTGTATGTCTGTGGGATCCCAGTATTAGGGAGGCTGAGACAGGAGGACTGCAGGTTCAAGGCTGGTCCCAGCAATTTAGCGAGACTTGGTGCAACCTAGGGAAACCCTGTTTCAAAAAAAAAAAAATAGAAAGGGCTAGGCTGTAGCTCAGAGGTAGAATGCCCCTGTTTCAAATCCCCGGTACCAAAAGAAGAAAAAAAAAAGGAACACGAAAGCTATACATTCATAAATATTTCCACATAAATATCTCAAGAAAAAAATTGTAATAATATAGCCTTAAAGGTTAATTATTTGGTAGGATATGGAAATATCTTAGAATCGAACTGGAATAGCATAATAGTATCATATAATAGTTATAGCTCACTATTTTTCAAATTTCTACTTAAGACTCTAGCCTTTTTTTTTTTTTTTTTTTTTCGGGTCTGGGGATGGAACCCAGGGGCATTTGACCTCCAAGCTACATCCCCTGCCCTATTTTTTTTTTTATTCTTTATTCTGAAACAGGGTCTCACTAAGTTGCAGAGGGCCTCACTAAGTAGCTGAGGCTGTCCGCGAACCACGATCCTCTGGTCTCAGCCTCCCAAATGCTGGGATTACAAGCATGCGCCACCACCCTGGCTTCGAGCCATTATTTATTTTAATTTACTCCACAGAATTGGGGGCATTAAGTCTCAGAGCATCAAGAAGCTCTAACTACAATTCTGAATAAGTCTCTAATACTCCAGTTCTCAACATAATTATATCTAAGTTACATGTATTAATTTCATTTCTATGATATTCCCCTAATAAAGAACTTAAAGGGCTTCTATAAGTTATCAAAGTAAACAACATCTTCTCCTTTTGACTGTCTAGGAAATAATAAATTTCTGCTTATTCTAATCTTGTGAGTTTTTTTTTAAATAACCATGAGCAAATATTGTTTCAATTCCCACCTTGTATCAAGAAATGGTCCACATACAAACAAGCCATAATAAACAGTAATTAAATGTATTTAGATTCAGGGGAATGGAACCGAGGTAGTGAATACATTGAGAAGAGATAAGCTTGGTACACATTTGTGAAGCAAGCAGAATGCCATGCTGAGGAGTTTGGGCTTTCTCTTCTAAGCAATGCAAAGCCACCAAAACTTTTGAATGGGGGACTACTGAGATCATATATATGTACTAAATTTTAGGAAGAATTCTGATGGCAGTGTGGGTGACAAGACAAGACATTGAGGGATACTGAAACAATTAGAGGCTTATTTTTAAAACATGGAACTTAAGCCGGGCGTGGTGGCGCACGCTTGTAATCCCCGAGCTTGGGAGGCAGAGACAGGAGGATCGCGCAGGTTCGAAGCCAGCTGCGCACGCTGCCTTAGGAGAATCCTGTCTCCAAATAAAAATGTAAAAATAGGTCTGGGAGTGTAGCCCGGAGGTAGAAGGGCTTCCAGGAACCCCAGGACCACCCCCCCAAAAAAAGGAACTTTATTTTGTGCTTCTGGAAGCTAAGGGAATAAAAACAGAGGTAAAAAGAAATATGGGGTAGATGTAAATATGTAATTCACAAGGTTTTGATGGAGGTGGGTTAAAGAATAAGACAGAGTGAAGAGTTAGAACATTAATTCAGTAAAGATTACTTATTGATAGCACATTAGGTTTCTGTATAAACTAATATCAGTCATCAGACAGAATAGGAGGGCAGGTTGGAGATGAAGATTGAGCTTCTAAAGATTTTGATGTCCTTATTTAATCAAATAAAAGATTTACTAATGCTGTGTGCATTAATGTCACTATCACTCTGAACTACAATACATATAAGTTTGCAATGCACCAATAAAAGTATAAAAATAAAAAACTGAAAAACAAACAAAATTTGATTTCCTAATACTAGTTCTGGCAATACTGAACCCTGGAAAGCTCAAGAAACAATTAAAAATCTCTTAAGCACACAGACGGAAGGTTCTGCCTGTGAAAGGAGACAGCTTTCTCGCTTCTTAGAACAGCACTATCGCACAAATTGGTTTCAGTAAATGTTTGCTGGGTGGCTCGATGAATACCACATCTCAAATTTGGACAGAAATTTGTATTGGCTTTTCATAAGTTTTAGCAAACTTTTTTTTAAGAGGGAGGGGCCAAAAGCAACACACTGACAAGATGATGATTCTAGTTGATATTTGAAAGGTGAGTGTCACAGTACTCACAGAAGGACCTTTTGTGAAGGGAATACGGAAAGGGTGGATATTCAGGGAGAAGAAAAATAGAAGGTGTGAATAGCTTTAGGAAAACAAGATGGCCAAATACTCCTTTTCAAGACAGGAGGGTATTTCTAAAGAGGTGAGATTCCTGAGATGCCAGATACAGATTATTTATTATCTTTGGCCCTAGACTTATCCCATGGTAGTTGATCTTCCACACGCACCAAATAGGCATCTTCCTATGTAAGAGGGACTCAAATAACTCACCAGCTTATATTTTGGTAGCCTTATACCTAGTGTAAAGCTCCAGATGGGCCACTTGGGCATTGTAAGAATTTGAACAGATAACACTAATCCTTATTCACTAGACAGACTAAAAAGTAAGGAATTTGAATTATATAATGATTTATGCTAAATTGATAGGACTGTCTTGAAATTAGTATATGACATGGATTATATACTGTTTACAAGCACTCCTAAGGTATTTTAAAAATCCATCATATTCAAACCCTATTTGTGCAGCCTAAAATAAACTTGGCAACATTTCCATAGCATTTAGAAAAATGCAATAAAATATAGTAGGTATTCAGCAGAACTAATAAATTGGAAAAATAGCAAGTATGCAAATAATTATAGTTTTAGCTTTCTGAAAGAAGCAGTGAGATATGCTAACTGCTGACCTACATACAAGGGAAAAACAAGGAAAGCACGTAAAAACAAGAAATGATGGGAAGTTCGGCACTAATTTTTCAAACAAGACTCTAAATCTATAGACATATGCTAATAAAATAAAAATGCGCAACAAAATAGGCAAAACAGTACTTTTTAAAGTTTCAGATTTAAGACTAACTGAATAATTAAGAACAACTACAAAATTCAAAGAACAATTCATTGAAACACTTTTAAAATTTTTTTATCTATCACTTCCAAAATAGATTCTCTAGCCTGATTATTTTACTAGTTTTTTAAAAATACACTAAAGAAACAATGATAAAGTTTCTAATTGAATATCACCTTGAGAGTATAAAAAAATGAGGGGAGCAATAAAAATACTATATGCCATCCTCACTTTGGAATACCTCAAAATTATCAACTAAATAAAAAAGAGTTGAACTAAAGTAAGTAATAATAGAATATTTTCCAGCTATGGAATGGTAACATAGCACTAGCAAATCAACTGAACAAGAGAAAAAAAAATCATCATATTAAAACATATTTATATATTTCAAGATTTACGAAACAACCACAAATCTTTCTGGCAATTTAATTTATTTCATGAAAATTAGTATAACTTCTTAAAAAGAAGAAGAGATTCACAAAAGTAACGAAGGCAATAATTAAATGACAATCCTGAAAGAACAAAAAAGTATTCAGTCATTTAATGTTTACCTGAAAGTAATATCCAAGCAAATAAGTAATGAACATAAAAGTTTTAAAGTATGAAATATCAAAAAAATTAAATGTACAAATGTTCATTTGTACATAATACGGTTTTCTACCTAGAACCACAAAAAAGCAACTGAAGAATATCCACAATAAATGAAGACCTAAATGAGGCACTGGGATACACAAATGCAGAAATTAATATCAATTTATTATTTATGAATATATTTATTATACATTTATATTTACATATATTTATTTTGTACTTTATAAAACTAAACTCAAGTATAATAAATAATTTCTAATGTCTAATACCTAAGGGCTAGGTTCTGTTCTAAGCACTTTATTTGTATCAATTTACTTAATCCTTAAGACAATTCCTTCAGCTAGATGTGTATTATTAGCTCCAATTTGCAGATAAGTAAAGAAAGCCCAGAGTGTGTGAAGGATTTTGCCAAAGTCACACAGAGAAGAAGTAGTGAAATAGGAACTCAAACCAGGTTGCAGAGTTAGAGATGAAGCTGCACTTTTACATCATTATCACTTTCTGTTCTTGAATTCTTACAGTAGGCTATACTCTTACACTAAAAATACCAATTTAGGGTTAATACCAATAAAGGTAAATACCAATAAAGGGTTAATGGGTCATATTAGGTGTTGAGAATAGGAATTATTATTTTCTTAATCCTTTTATATACACTTAGTATATATATTCATTGTGAACGTAGCCTATGTCATAAGAAAAATGAAAATTTAAAGCCCTTTGCTTGGGATATGAGCTGAGATAGCTAAATATCAGTATTTTTTTTGTGTGTGGTTCTGGGGATAAAACCGAGGGGGATTCTACCTCCAAGCTACACCCCAGCCCTATTTTTTATTCTTTATTTTGCAACAAGGTCTCACTGACTTGCAAAGGGCCTCACTAAGTAAATGAGGCTGTTCTCAAACCGTGATCCTCCTGTCTCATCCTCCCAAATGCTGGGATTACAAGCATTCATCACCACGCCCAGCTAAATATGAATATTTTAGACCTCTCCCTATACTCCAGAGCATTAAAGGACTTCATATCTACTTTGTAGGAATCATAACTATCACATACTTAAGCAGCATGTTTCAAGGGTGATAGTCCTCAGTTCCTACCAAGTGATTATACACAAGAATAATAATGATTTCATTTATCCTACCTCAAATCTTGAGAAAATAAACTCTTAATGAAAATAATTCCTAAAGTAAAGAAACACTAGTTTGTGAAAGTATGAAATGCAGGAGAATATTACATGTGTTATCATTTTAAAATATAGTCAATTATGCAAAACCCATCAGTTATATTTTTATAATTTTCCTATTAGAAATGAAATATTATATCATTATCTAGAAAAATAACAATAATTTTCTATATATTGTTTGAAAAATAAAAATAAACTCAAGTGATACCATTTTTAAATTAAAAGTATGAAACAGAAGTGAAAATCAGGATTTAAGTTTTTTGTTTCCATACTCAGAAAATTGTATTAGTTACCAAATTTTACATCAGTGCATCATTTGTATCATCACATCATTGTATTAGTTACCAATATAGTGATATTATAGATATAGGTAGCATCGCTCACCATCTGGATGGAATTTTTGAAATTTCACTTGGACCATTATTCCAGTAAATTTGCTGAAGATCTGAAATATGAGAATGATTGAGAAGGATCAATAAAATATGCTTTACATACCATTTAATAGTGTATTATTTCCATATAATATTTGATTCATACTTGTTCCAAACTTCCATGAAGATCTGTTCAGACTCATGATTGTCATTTAATATGAATATTCTCTAAGCTCAGGAAGCAACATGTCTCCTGTTTATTCACAAACCCCCGTTAGTGTTAAGAGCTTCCTTCCAGTTCGCCTGCCCTCAGCCTCAACCCTGACCGGCAGGAACCACATTATGCAGTTTAAAAAAAGTAATTCCAGTTTATGATGGTTTCCTTTGATGAGCAAAAACATTTTAGTTTGATGCCATCCCACTGTGTGTTATTTCTTGCGTTAATTTTCTGCGCTTTGGAGGTCTTATTGAGAAAGTTACCACCTGTGCCTATATTATTGTGTTGAGCCTATGCCATCCTCTAATAACTTCACAGTCTCTGGTCTTATTTCTAAGTCTTTGATCCATCTCAAGTTGAATGGGAGAAGATCTTTACCAGCCACCACTCTGATAAAGGACTAATATCCAGAATATATAAAAAGTTCAAAAGACTCTACACTAGCAAAACAAGCCAGGCATTGTGATGCATGCTTGTAATCCAAGCACTTGGAAGGCTGAGACAGGAGGATCACACAGGTTCAAAGCCAGCCTCAGCTACTTAGTGAGACCCTTTTTTCAAATGAAGTATAAAAAAATAGGTCTGGGAGTATAGCCCAGAGGTAAAAAAAAAAAAAGCCTCTGGGTTCCACTCTCAGTACCACAAAAATCAATCAATCAATCAAAACACTAGCAAAACAAATAACCCAATCAAGAAATGGGCAACTGAATTGAATAGACATTTCACAAAAGTAGAGATACAAATGATCCGGCTATACCACTCTTGGGTATCTTTCAAAAGGGGTTGAAATCAGAGAACTACAGTAACATATGCATACCCATGTTCATAGCAGCACAATTTGTAATAGCCAAAATATGAACCAACATAAGTCTCCATCAACAGATGAATGGATTGCAAAATTATGGGAAATACACAAAATGGAATTCTACTCAGCTATAAAGAAGAACAAAATCATGTCATTTGCAAGAAGATGGAAAGACCTGGAGAACGTTATGTTAAATAAGATTAGCCAAGCACAGAAAGAGAAGGGATATATGTTTTCTCGAATATGTTCAAGTTAGAAAGTATTGGGGATACCAGAGGGACTCCAGATAATGGAGGGGAAACCTCAGCAAAGCTAGAATGGAAGGGTAGGAGGAGAAAAAGGCTGGGGTTGATTAATGGAGGAGCTACATTCAAATATGTGTAAAAGGATGAATGTAGCATGGCCAACCTGGACACTCATTGTTGGGAGGGGGAAAGGGGAAGCAGGAATTGGGGGAAAGGACACCATGTGCTGTCTGAATGTATGCCACTTTCAATATGATCCACATAAAACATAATGGACATTTTTGTCCTAGTGAGAAATTATTTAAAAAATAAGTAATTCTAGCCGGGCGTGGTGGCGCACGCTTGTAATCCCCGCGCTTGGGAGGCAGAGACAGGAGGATCGCGCAGGTTCGAAGCCAGCCGCGCACGCTGGCTTAGGAGACCCTGTTTCCAAATAAAAATGTAAAAATAGGTCTGGGAGTGTAGCCCGGAGATAGAAGGGCTTCCAGGAACCCCAGTACCACAAAAAAAAAAAAAAAAAAAAGTAATTCTGTCCGAACTCTAACTTGGTATTTCCCTTCAACAAAATCAAGAGACTATACCACCAGGTTCTTATTTTTAATGGTATTTGGAAAATAGTGGGGAAAATGCATTTTAATGTTTCAGTGTGATAAGAGAAATCTATTCCTGAAATTATGTAACCTACTTATTGAATGATGTCATATGTGGACAAGTTTAACAATTATATCACCTGTGGAAATGTATTTGTTCTTGAGATAATGACTACAAGTCTATTTCATATATAATAATTGTATGCGTCAGATACTTTTATAAAACCAGAAGCAGTGCTATGAACAGAGGCTGTCCTGAGGCCTTAGCTCATGGTTTTTCCATGGGATTTTCTTAAAACATTTTTATGGCTCTGACATATGCCAGGCATTGAACTGGGCACTGGGAATTCAATAATAAATAAGATAAATAACCTGACATCATGAAGTTTAATTTCAACGATCTTGGTTCATTAACATACTTAGCATACTTAATTACTTAATTACTTAATTACTATAGTGAAAATTTAACCAAGATGCCAAGAGTTTAGAATGTAGTTTAACTATGAACCAAGCCAACCTTTGAAATATATTTGGTACTGCATCTATCCTTTCTGTCGTGCTGAGGTTATTTAAATTATATAAACACATATCAGCCTCTGTTCCTTTAAAAAGTATGTTAAGTCCTATAAAATAACTGACAAGGCAAATCAGGGAGAATAAAGGTAAATATGCTTCATGTTTTGTACACAAATGCAAAGTTTGTATAACCATATGACTTCACAGCTGTGATCTCAAAAAAGGAATTTCTCAAGAGGGAAATATTCTAAAGTACATGATATATATTCACAAACATATCAAAGTCAATCACTAAGCCAAATATGAGTAGAAAGAGAAGGGAATGGGGTGGGAATTGGGTAAGGACTAATTGACTGATGTGTGCATGTATGTCTTTACCATCTTTTACTCCATTAAGATATATGACCACAATGTTCCAATAAAAAATTTTAAAAAAGGAATTTCTCCTTTAAATCTCTGCAGTTAATGTAAGAATAAATCTCTAAGCTCTGAACTGTAAAACATAGAGATGGATGGTCTAGTAAAGATGCAATATTTTATTCACTTATCATGTATTTATTTTTTTCTCATATACTCAGAGGTGACTTGATTTTTCAGTGCAGTGATATTATAGCAAAAAAATTAGCAAAAGATGCCTCCACCTAACAAAGAAGTCAGAAATGTTTCTTGATTTATGTTGGTATGAGCGTTTGATTCTAATACATTTCTACATATAAAATACAAGTTTCTTGAAAGTTTTCAATAATTCATTATAGGAGAATTTAGTGTGTCATAAGTACTTAATTTGACATTCAACTGGAATATTCATATGTTCGTTAATTTCCCTTATGAAAAAGACTCAAAATTGAATTTGAGAGAAATTAGATTATCAGTTTCTGTTAAATTGTTACATGCATCTTAAATTTGTGTTCATTAATATATATTTATCCAATTATATAAAGCAGATTTGGACAGAAAATAGAATTATATTAGGTGCACAAAGTGCTTAAACATTTGAACATCTTTGATATGTATATCGTCATTTTATGCAAAGATAAAACTTTCCAAAATTGGAAAACAAATATTTTTTCATTTAACACTTTAAAATCAATCTTTTACTTGCCACAATGGAATTCTACCCAACGATAAAGAACAAAATTACATCACTTGCAAGAAAATAGAAAGACCTGGAGAACATTATGCTAAGTAAGATTAGCCAATCACAGAGAGTAAAGGGTCATATGTTTCCTTTAATATGTGCAGGATCAGGAATAATTAGGATACAAGAGAGACTCCTGATAATAGAAGAGAAACCTCAGTGAGGTTAGGGAGGAGATATAAGGGTAGGGAAGGAGGAAGACTGAGGCTCATTAGTGGAAATACTACCATAGACTATGTGTATGCATGTGAATATATACCAAAGTCACTGGGCACTCTGTATTGGGAAGTAGGAAAATGGGAAGGTGGGGAGGCACCATGTGCATGTATGTCATTGTCAACATGATTTACATTATTATGTGAGACTATAATGTACCAATAAAAGCACAAAAAATTAATAAAACTTTTATTTGCTTATCGATCTGAATTTGTGTCATCTTCTAGGCTCAGTGTAAAGCTTATAAACATGCTGTCGAGATTAAAAGTTCCACATGTGCAAATGAATAAATAGATTCCACATGGAAGAGCCAAATAAAGACCTTGAGGGCCATTTTGCAAATCATCTCTTAACTACTGTTTCATACTTGGCAGAGTTCAGTGTCTTGCATATTACAGGCATTTTCTAAATAGAATGACATAATTTTAAAATAAAAGACTGAATGAATTTCCAGTCTACTAAAATATGTTTTTCACTCCATTTTGATCTTCATACCAATAAGATATAACCACATTGCTGTTTAGTTGCATTATCTTATGACTTGGAAACATTACTTTTAATGACTTTCACATGAGGCAATAGAGATGTTTTCTGCATTATAAAAATAACAGTTGAAATATTGGAAATTAAAATCCCAAATGAATGTACTGAATGTAAGGTTAGGTTGCCAAGTCCTGCATAAAATCCTGGTTCTGCCTAAAACTATATCAATTAATAAAAAGATGTGTGGAATATTTAATTAGTGTAATGTGATTATTGGCTAGGTTTCCTTATGACAAATGGTCCAAAGTTTGTGAATTTGGCTACTGTCTCAGCACTCTTGTATGTGCTTCTGCTTTAGCACTTAGTCTTCAGATTCCCTGTAAATTCTCCTAGTGTTTGTTATGGTTTAGATAGAAAAAGTCCCCTGGAAGAGCTCCTGTATTGATGTTCAGAGGTGAGATTATTGAATCATGAAGGTTCTAATCTCATCAATGGATGAGTCCAGTGATGGATTAACAGATTTATTGTGTTGTAATGTAGAGAGATAGGATGTGACTGGTAGACTACAAATATGTCCACAGGTCCGATTCTCTCTTTCTTCCCACCACTATGCCCTCAGCTCTTGTAGTCTTGACCAGGCCTAACATGGACTTAAACCTCTAGAACTGGGAACAAATAAAACTTTCTTTAAGCTTTGGTCATCTGGTATTTTGCTTCACAGAGAATACTGACTTAAAACAGTATGTTAATCAGCATAATGAATCAGTGAATAATATTACTAAAAAATCAGTTCATAGAATTGACCAGTCAGAGAAGACCTAAGAATTTTTCCTATCATTGAAAGAAGAGATAAGTCCAGCATCCCGCATAATGTCATATAATTGTTGATCCATAGAACTAAATCTGGAGCTGGGCACGGTGGCTCATGCTTGTAATCCCAGTGCTTGGGAGGCTGAGACAGGAGGGTCACAAAGGTTCGAAGCCAGCTTCAGCTACTTAGTGAGGCCCTCAGGAACTTTGTGTGAGACCCTGTTTCCAAATTAAGTATCAAAATAGGTCTGGGACTATAGCCCGGAGGTAGAAAAGCCCCTGGATTCTACTCCCAGTACCACACAAAAAATAAAATAAAATAAATTAAAAGAACTAAATCTGGTTATTGTCTCTTAATTAACCAAATTAATTAAGAATTTTTTCTGTGTAATAGCTAAAGTAAGAAGTGTTTTATTCCTTTAGTTTCATATGTGTAAGACATATAAAGCATTTTATGGCAAATATAATAAAAATAAAAAACATGTAATATTAAATATTACTACATGTATGTATATATTTCACTGTATGGGATACACATCAGAAGTGTTTGAACTTGAAATTTACATCTGCTTCTAGGCAACAACTCACCATTTAAAAATAGTAACTATCATATTCTGAGAGTTATGACATTAATAAATCATAAGCAATCATACATCCAAAGTTTGTAACCATTGTCATTGGTCATATTCTTTCTACTTCCTTGTAGAAAGGGTTGTACAGTAGGTGAAATCTCTAGAGGTTTTTATCAAGTGCCTTCTACTTCTACAATAAAATTTAAGCAATTCCAAAGAAAAAACCCTCAGAAATTGTTTTATTTTATGCTCTTATTTCTATCACTGATATTGTATCCATCTTGGTCATGACATTTGAATTCTTTGGTGATCAAATATCAGTGTATCCCTCTTTTACTCTAGTTTTCATTTTAAAATTTTACTCTGATATATATCTTTGAAACATCTAATGCATGCATGGACATTACCTGGCATCAGTCTAGGAAAAAATGTCACAGATTTTTGTTTGGTATTGCTGTACTATAGATTGAATCCAGGGTGTCTGCCACTGAACTACATTCCAAGTATATATATATATATATATATATATATATATATATATATATATATATATATATACATATATATATAATCTTACTAAATTGATGAGGCTGGCCTTAAATTTGTGATCTTCCTGCCTCATTGTGCCAAGTAACTGGAATTACAGGTATGCAATATTATTCCTGGTGTCTTTTCAGAATATTATCTTACTCATTGCTGAGAATATAGTGGGCAAATAAAACACAAGTAATAGAAACATTATTTTACTCTTGGTAATATTTTTTGTGGTGGTACTGGGGTTCCTGGAAATCCTTCTACCTCTGGGCTACACTCCCAGACCTATTTTATATATTTATTTGGAAACCGGGTCTCTTAAGCAAGCGAGGCTGGCTTTGAACCTTCGCCATCCTCCTGTCTCCGCCTCCCAAGCGCAGGGATTACAAGCATGCGCCACCACGCCCAGGTACTCTTGTTAATTTTAAACAAGGAATTATCGAGGAATCAAATGTTTTTGACACAAAAGGGATTAATTTATTCTGAGTATTTTCCATGAAGCTATCAGTTATTTTATGTTTCAAATATGTTCACCAAGCATGTTCCTTGGTTAAGGTTAAGGGAAGGGAAAGGGAAAATTAAAAACATAATGGGGAAAAGAAAATTCTACTGATAATGACAACAGTCATAATTAACACCTTCCCACTGTGAGTCATCAAAGAGTTTAAGCTATGGACGGACATGACTTGATCTACCTCTGTGCGAGCATTATTCCACTGCTCAGCAGAGAACACATGGAGGAGTGAGTATGGGGCGGCTCTAGAGAGGAAAGGATAAAGGTTAGAAAGTTATAGATGTGATTCAGACATAACATACTGAAAATTTCCATTGGAATATGGTAATGGAAATGGACAGAAACTCATATCTGGAGAATGAAATTCAGGCAATAAAGGATGACTTAAGCTGAGGTTGCATTTCTTAAAAGGGTGTGTCTAGGGACAAACATGTTTGTGTATGATGGAGCAGAAGATTGGAAGATGGTCTTCCCATTTTGCCTATATAGGTTTAAAAATACTCATTATATTAGTTGTCATTCACAGACTGTCCTTTCAAATACCATACTTTCAGCTTTATCCATAATAATTTCCTTGGAAATAATAATAATAGCCAGTTCTCTCCATTTCTTCCACATCATTTCGAGAGTTATTATACATGTGCCTCGTGGGTAATACTTTTCTTTTTTTCCATATTAATGATAGCTTTTTAATTAACAATAGTGAGACACTTTAAGATACTGTTTACTACATATTTAAACAAACATCTATCATAAATTCAGAAACCCAAGCATTTACAGTAAAATGTGCTTACACATAAATATGACCAAATTTATTTAAAGCACCTGTTGGATAGGTCCTGTATACATGCAATTACCATGTAAAAAACAAGACCATGAATTGATGTAAAAAATGTGCACAATCTATCAGTCTACCAGCTACTTTCCCACAAATCATTAGTAATGCTTACTAATGGCTCTTATCTTGACAATTAATGCATTTCTCTACCCTGTGAATCCCTGGATAATGCCCTCCACTACTTACACAGCTAAGTACCTCAACAAAGAACATAAGCTTATCCACTGTAACCCTTCCTTTTATTTTTTATTCTTTTATACCTCTGAATGTCCATTTCCATGTACATTTCCATGTAACTGTAACTGATTTCACAAATATCCCAAATAAACTCTCAAATGTGACATCCCTTGGATTATTTTGGTGGGATATTTGCAGCTGCTCCCCTCCTTTTTAAGTATTAAGAAACTTAAGTATTTAAGTTTCTGCAATTAGCTGAAGTTAATATTTTTCTTCCTCCCCTAAACATTTTGATTTAAATTTACTAATATTGCATTTATTAAATTCTTGTGACCTACATATCTATACTCCTAATACAACAGAGACATCCAGTCCTATATTCCAACCTCCAGACCTGCATATTCAGACACCTACTTTGGATCTCTGCTTGTTTGCCACACAGACACTCCAAAGAAAGTACAAATAAATAGATATTTTTTTGCAGTACTGGGGATGGAACCTAGGTACATTCTACCTCTGAGCTACACTCCCAGCCCTATTTTTTATTCTTTACTTTGAAACAGGGTCTCACTGAGTTGCTAAGAGCCTCACAAAGAGGCTGTCTGTGACCTGTGATCCTCCTGTCCCAGCCCCTTGAATGCTGGGATTATAAACCACCATTCCCGGCTACAAATAAATGTTGAACATTCTCCTTACTTTTTCCCTAAACTTTCTTTCCTATTTCTATTGATGATTAGTTTTACTATCTACTCATTAGCTTACAAGAGATGCCTAGGAATTTACCCCATACTCCTAAATTTTTCACATTGTCCAAATCTTACCATTGACCCAGACTTGTCAATATTACTGTCTTCATATCCTGCATCAACTCCTCTCCTCTCCATCTCTGTAGTGCTGGCCTTGCTTCCTGTCTCAGTATGAACTGAATGAATCATTTGATGTACTCTACTGTGTACTCCCCATTCATCCTCTTCATCACTACCTGATCTCTTTCTAAATTGTACGGCTCAGTTATTCTACTGAAAATTAAGATCTTTGTCTAAAAGAAAAAGTCCATGCTACTGAATGTAGCATCTTACAGTTTCCACAGTCTATCCCTGATGAGCAGTCCTGTCTTTACCCGTCTCTCACCATATCTTATCAGCATCCTTCAGCTGAACATGTACTAGACATGTTGTTTGATGCTGTTTCTCTTCCTAAATGCTCCATATTAAAAATTAAAAATTTCCCCATCCCTGCCCACAAAAGTCCTATCCCTGTACATCCAGTTTCTGAAGTTTCCTATGTAAACAAATCTTTACAACACTAGCAGAAGGTGTTCCTCCTGATTAGTTAGAAATTTAATGTTTTAAATTTCATGTTCGATTTCATGCCTCTAACTCCACTATACTGCTCTGCTCTTAATAACCTACTAACATGGTTGGAGCTTAATAAGTTACTGATGGTATTCTAGGATGAATAAAAAATAAGAAATTAATGAATAAAGGACTCATCCCAAAACTCTACTAAAAACCTATTAACATCTCTGGATGTGGTAGCACATGCTTATAATTCCAGTGCTTAGGAGGCTGAGACAGGAGGATTTCAGGCTCACAGGCGGCTCCAGCAACTTAGGTCTTTGTTTCAAAATAATAATAATAAAAAAATAGTGCTGGGGGTATAGCTCAGAGGTAGAATGCCCGTTGGCTCAATCCCCATCACAAAAAAATTCTACATAATTGTTAAAATCTTATGATTTTCTATTCTAATTTTAAAGTAATGCCCACTGAAAGTAACATATTTATGTTATGTTCACAGTCTTGTATGGAAAGAACAAAGTGTCAACATAGGACAAATCTATTAGGTCAACTATTGACAGACATAATCCATTTCATGGACTTTGACCAGAGGTAAACTTGAAAAAAACAATTCCTAGTTAAACACTGAACTTCAGAATTTCAGGAAAAGGAAAGCAACTAAAATGAATTACATATTAGCTTAAATTCCATTGGCAGTCTTTCTGGATACAAATTAAAGATCTGCAGGCTGTCTTGCTTCTTATGACCAAACAACAAGCAACCCATGTGCTTGCTTAAGGGCTTTAGAATATAGTGATTTTTAATACATATGTATTGTTATTCATTTGGTCAAAGTAGAACTGTACTTATCTAGTGGTACAGATAAAAATTATTTGTTTTGAAAAGTTAGTGTTTTATCATTTTATTATCATCTAATATTAGCATCATTAAATAGAGAAAAAATACTATAATATTTACTTTATGTCCTTCCCTGCAAGTTTGTTTGAATTATATGCACAAGTGAGATAATTTGCAATATCTAAGGATTCCAATGGTGTTGGTGAATGATCATACTTTTTTGAGCTTTTTTATAATGTGAATGCAGATTTAACAATTTTATAACCTGTTGGACAAAATTTTTTTTATAAAATGCAGCACGTCTCATTGCCTTACTGGTTCTAAAGAAGCACTAAGAGAGGTAAAAATAAGAAAATTCTTAGAGCCATCTCTTGACCATATTTACCAACCTGAAGAAATTATTATTCAATTAAAAGGGTTATTTTGAAATGAAGATGAAATGTATTCATCTTGATTGTTTTTTCAGATTTGAGGGAATAATTTTACTGTGTTATCAGACTAAAAAGTATATAAATGTATGACAAAGAGAATACTGAGAGCACATATATATAGTTTATACTTCCAAGCCTGTTCATGTTTTCATTTTGAATAGTACTAATCCAGTAGACAATCATTACTGTTCCAAAACTATAACTATCTTTGAAGTTTTATGCTCACAGTGAAAGTAATATTCCCTTTATAATTATGCATTTGTATTAATGTTACTATAAACCAATAAAATAGTATTTTAAGCAAATTTGCTAGGTATTGAGGGATTAAACTACTAAGTTAATAAATTATGTGTAGCTATTCTCTCAAGATGGTATTTCACAACAAATTTTTGTTGTTTGAATATTTTCTTAGTGAACATTCAAATTAAGGTAGTGACTAGAATTGATGATCTGGTTAAGCCTTTTGAAGCACATTTTGAATATCTGTTTCAGTGTTAACAGAGAAACAAAATAGGGGTTCTTTTACTAAAAACAAATAAAACATATGTAATATTATTCATGTGGTTTAGGTAGAACTACACTTATCTAGTGATACAGATGGAAATGATTTGCTCTGAAAACTTAGAATATTTTATTATTTTACCATTTTACCTATAATAATAAATTCTCAAGCTAATTCATATGAGAAGTCTAAGACCATAAAGTGTGCCCAAATATATCTGAATCAGAAAGCCATTGCATTCCAGCTGTGGAATTGAATTTGACGATACCACACCATTTATTTGATAATGCCATAATAATTACTTTTAGGTCTTGATTTTGAATTTTAAAATATGTAGCAGTATATAAATTCATTTTCATTGCAAGGTTCAAATAATGAATACATATTTGATTAAAAGTTTTCTTCTCCACTTTTCCCCATTTTTATTTTTTTTCTTAAAGCAAGTCTGAGTGAAATATAGGAAAAACTTTATATGCATGATTTTTAACATACATGTGATTTATAAAATGCATTGGAGTGTGTGTGTGTGTGTGTGTGTGTGTGTGTGTGTTAGTGTTACTATTGAACTCACGGGCATTCAAGCTCCAAGTTACACCCCCAGACAATATTATTTTTTTGTTCCTATTTTTTTTTTTTTTTTTTGGTTGTACTGGGGTTCCTGGAAGCCCTTCTACCTCCGGGCTACACTTCCAGACCTATTTTGAAACAGGGTCTCTTACGCCAGCATGGCTGGCTTCGAACCTGCACAATCCTCCTCTCTCTGCCTCCCAAGAGCAGGGATTACAAGCGTGCACCACCACGCCCGGCCTTTGTTTCTATTTTTAAAATTTTTTATTGGTGCATTGTAGTCATGCATCCTAATGGTGTACAAGATGGTGGAGACATACATGCACATATCACCCAGTTAGCCTTTACTCAACTCCTGCCCCATTCCCTCCCCTCCCTCCTTCTCATGTTTGGCTTAGTGATAGACTTTGCTATGTTTGTTAATGTACATCATGTATATTAGAGAATTTTCTTTTTCCCCTCTCCAATCCCCTCAGTTAGGTTGCCTTATTTGCTCATCTATAATATGTCTTTCTTGTCTAGAGTTCCTCCTATGACCTATTTTCTCTCTAGCTTCCACATATTAGAGAAAGCATCTGATTTCTTATGTTTTGTGACTGACTAATCTCACTTAGCACAATGTTCTCCAGTTCCATCCATTTCTCTGTAAATGAGATAATTGTGTTTTTTTTTTATGGCTGAGTAAAATTCCATTATGGAAGCTTATCTGTATACCAACTATAAATTTCCTGAAGAAGAAATCCAGAAAACACTTCCACTCAGGATATTCCACACACAAAAAAAATACTTAGGAATAAATTTGACTAATGAGGTAAAAGAGCTCTACAAAGAAAACTATAAGCTGGGTGTGGTGGAGCACGCTTGTAATCCCCACGCTTGGGAGGTGGAAACAGGAGGATCGCGCTGGTTTGAAGCCAGCCTCACTGGCTTAAGATAGCCTGTTCGCAAATAAAAATATAAAATAGGTCTGGGAGTATAACCCGGAGGTAGAAGGGTTTCCAGGACTACCAAAAAAATTAAATTATAAAACATTAAAAAAACAAAGACCTTAGAAAAGTGAAAGATCTTCCATATTCATGGATAGACAGAATAAATATCATCGAAATGGCCATACTTCCAAAAGTGATCTACAAATTCAACACATACCCATTAAATTACCAAGGTAATTTCATACAGACATTGAAAAAAATCAGTCCTTAAATTTATTTGGAACAACAAAAAACCCAGAATAGCCAAAGTAGTTCTCAGCAACAAAAACCATGCAGGAGAAATCACAATATCTGACCTTAAAGTATACTACAAAACCATAGTAATAAAAACAGCATGGTACTGATACAAAAACAGATACCTAGATCAATGGATCAGAATAGAAGACTCAGAAACAAATCTGGACCCTTACAGCCAATTGATTTTTGAAAAATAACCAAAAACAGACACTGGGGGGAAAAAAGATAACCTGTTGAACAAACTGTGTTGGCAAAATTGGTTAGCCATATGCAGAAAAATTAAAATAAGCCCCACTTTCTCACCCTACACAAGATTCCATTCAAGATTGATCAAAAATTTGGAAATTAGACCAGAAACTTTGCAGGTCCTTGAAGAGGGCATAGGTCCAACACTGCAACACATGAGCACAAGAGAAATCTTTCTCAACACGACCCAAAATGAACAAGAAACTAAGAGATGCATCAAGCCGGGCGTGGTGGCACACGCTTGTAATCCCCATGCTTGGAAGGTGGAGACAGGAGGATCGTGCAGGTTCGAAGCCAGCCTCGCTGGCTTAAGAGACCCTGTTTCCAAATTTTAAAAAAAGTATAAAAAAATAGGTCTGGGAGTGTAGCCCGGATGTAGAAGGGCTTCCAGGAACCCCAGTACCACCACCAAAAAAGAAAGAAAGAAAGAAAGAAAGAAAGAAAGAAAGAAAGAAAGAAAGAAAGAAAGAAAGAAAGATGCATCAATACATTGGATTGCAGCAAACTGAAGAGCTTCTGTACAGCAAAGGAAACTGTCAAGAACCTCAACCGAGAGCCAACAGAATGAGAGATTTTTGCCAACTACTCCTCCAATAGAAGACTAATATCTAGAATATACAGAGAACTCAAAAAATTCAGCACCAAGAAAACAAATAACCCAATCAAAAAATGGGCAAGTGAATTAAATAGACACTACACAAAGGAAGAAATTCAAATGTCCAATAAATGCATAAAAAGTACTCAACATCATTAGCAGTCAGAGAGATGCAAATCAAAACTACCCTGAGATTTCACCTAACTCCAACTAAAATGGCAATCATTCAAAACAAAAACAACAACAAATGCTAGCGAGGATGTGGAGAAGTGGCAACTTTAAAACATTGTTGGTGGGATTGCAAATTAGTGCAACCACTTTGGAAAACAGTATGCAGGATCCTCAAAAGAATGGGAATGAACTTACCATTTGATCCAGCAATACCTCTTCTAGGTATCTGCCCAAAAAAGAGGAGACCAAACTACCAAACTGATGCATGCGTATCTGTGTTCATAGCTGCACAATTCACAATTGCCCAACTATAGAACCAGCTAAGATGTCCATCAACAGATGAATGAATTACAAAACTATGTCATATTTCTTATTTTGAAACAGGGCCTTGCTAGATTGATAAGAATCTTACTTCTTGCGGAGCTGTCCTCGAACCTGCAATTTTGCTGTCTCCGTCTCCCAAACACTGGGATGATTGTGGGCTAGCAGCACCATGTTCAGTTTAAAATGTATTATTTCAAGTCTTGCATACTCTGTTAATAGTGAGACTGAGCAAAAAAATTTTTAGGAGAATAAACTATGAATAAAATTGCTGAAAGACAATTTTAACATTTAACTTTTACCTGGTAATTTTATTTCTTCAAAACTATTGCATATAGAGTGATATTTATTACAGGCTTTTTGATATAATAGAGAAAACAACATAAGCATCCAACAATAGCAAATGTTTAAATAGATTATGATATAGTCATAGTATGAATTATCATGCTCTTGTTTTTTTTCTCTTAAAAGAAGCATGTATAACTATAGTGAACTCATATATCTACAAGTTATTTTACATTGTTCTTCTGGAAATATTAATCTAGCTTTATTTCCAAGCAATATCACCTAGTAATATATAAAGAGATAAAGTATAATGGTAAAATCTTCAATGTTAGAGAAAAACTCAATGTTATAAGAGTTGTTGATAAATTTCAGGTTTTAAATAGAATTTTTTTTCTTTTGCAGTGCTGCAGATCAAACTTAGAGCCTCAAGCATGATATTTCATATAAGATGTTAATAACCATATCATTTTGAGATAAATTTTACAAATGAGCTTAAGAATACAAAATAATACTTTTAAAATTATGATATAAATATTAAAAATATTCATGTTAAACAGAGTAATAGAGACGTCAAAATAGATCACTTTAAAAGAGATCAAGGAAGAGAAAACAATTATTCTGTAACTGTAACTAAGGATAAATTCACAATCATATTCTCTTAAGATTTTTTTTTTTTTTTTTGTGGTACTGGGAATGGAACCCAGAGGCTTTCTATCTCCAGGCTATACTCTCAGACCTATTTTTTTATATTTTATTTGGAAACAGGGCCTCACTAAGTTGCTGAGAGCCTCACTAAGTAGCTGAGGCTGGCTTTGAACCTGTGTGATCCTCCTGTTTCATCCTCCCAAGCGTGGGGATTACAAGCGTGTGCCACCATGCCTGGCTTAAAATAGTTTTAAATGTGGTCCTTTCCTCAAAAAATTGTCATTTACTCTACTTTATATTCTCTTTTGTGATGAAAAGAAAGCTTATCCTCACACATTTCTTGTGGGATACTTTTCAAAATCAAATTGAATAAGTATATTCTAAAATAACTTCATATAAATTACCTCATTTAATTCTGCCAACAGCCCACTTAGGTAAGAATCATTAACTTTACTTTATGTGTGGATAAATGGAGGCTTTGAGGCAAAGACTACTCTGGTGAGAGTATCTTCCACAGTCTTTCAGAGCTGGAATTTGAATTCCTATTTGTTTACTTAAGATTTAAGTCTCCTTCTATCACATGACTGTTGCCTTAAAATCCTATATAAAGATTCCAAAAGAATTGAAATAAGTACCTGCATTCATAGTTTTAGTTAGCTATTACTGACCAATAGAAATTTTCTCATTAGCTATTTTAAGATAATGTTTGTAAAATCTATTATGACTCTCTTAATAAACCTAGTCATATAAAGTCATCAGATATATAATATAATTCCCATGTGTTAGGATGAAGAAGAGGCTCTGAAATAACAGTTCTTCCTTGTCATTGTTGTTATATATATTAGATCACTCTGTTTAAAGAATAATCCTAAAAAAAAAAAAATCAAAGATCCAGACATGATGGCCCATGCTTATAATCCAAGCGCTTGGGAGGCTGAGACAGGAGGATTGCAGGTTCATAGCCAGCCTCAGCTACTTAGTTAGGCTCTCTGCACCTTAGTGAGACCCTGTTTCAAATTAAAGAATAAAATATAAAAAATACAGCTAGAGGCATAGCCCGGAGGTAGAATGCCCCAGAATTCAATCCCTAGTTCTGCCAAAAAAAAAAAAAAAAAAAATGCAACAAGGCACTTAAAACACAACCTGATCTCAGTATTGTATTTATACAAGGCACAACGATCAAAGATTATATTTTCCATTTGGTAGTCTGGACAGGAGGTACACAGAATTCAGGAAGAGAGTCAACATCATTGGAACCATTTTTCATATGCTTGTCAGGTAAACAGGATCTAGGATTTTGAAAATTATATAACAAAAATATTAAGTATTTTTAAAAATTTTTAATTTATGATACTGGGTACTAAACTAAGGGGAAATCTACCTCCAAGCTTACTTTTCTATGCCCCAGGCTTATATTATTTGTTTTTATTTTTAAATAAGTTTTCCCTAAGTTGCAAAGGGCCTCACTAAATTGGTGAGGCTGGCCATGAACCCGGGATCTTTCTGTGACGGCTTCCCTAGTACTGGGATTATAGGTATGTGCCACTGTGCCTTGCTAGACAAGTACTTTTTTACTTTACTATTCATTAAGGCTACATTTCTGCCTTTAGTTGATCCATTCTTCACTTCTTTAACTTTTTAAAAATCATTTTCTACTTAAAATTTTTGCTTGGGTAATGGCTGACTAAATTATACACAGGCCACAGGCATAATCTAGCTCATCCAGATATTCCTAATCTGTATTAGATAAAATACCTTACAGGGTGATGAGACACTCATGTTCCATTATCTAGGCTTACCAGCTCTCTGTTAATCTTGCCATAATCAAATCTAAGCAATTATCTCGTTTGTATCATCAGGTCTATTTAATACTTTGCACTATGATAAATATATTTCACTAAGCCAAACATGCCCTTTTTCTGACATAATTTAGGATTGTACTATATACACATTTGTAAATCAACTTAACTAACATTTATTTGGTGACATTAACTAGGTCCTTGGTGTTAAAGGAACATGTGAACTTCAGGTATTTAAGCATTTGCTACATGTTTCCCAAGCACGTAATTTCTGCTAAAAGTAAAATAATTTTACTTACTGCATCATATGAGCAATTTACCATTCCTCTTGGTCTGCCTAACTTATTGAAAAGTGACAATAAAATGTCAAGGTTTCAGTTTAGTGATCTACTCACTAAATAATTCTTAGTGCTAGATGAAGCATTTCTCCTTAGAGCAATATTAAGTCCCTGTTGATTGTAGTGTAGCCCTTTGTTCAGCTGGATTTTACTTATTCCAATTGCTGGTATTTCCACCATTTCCGCTGGAACCTTTCCTCATATGTGAACAAATTTCACTGCTAGATTGTATTTCCTGAAATTGAGTATCGTCTTCCTGATGCTTATAAAACTGGAGATAGTTGACTTAAATGTACAAGACCAAAATAAATTCTGCTTTGTTTCAGCAATCTGAGCACGTCAACAGACATTTGTGAATTTCCCATGAATAATAACTTCGTTCTTATCTAGAAAGTGTCACCATTCTTGTAACTATTTGTGAATGATGACAATATTATTGTTTTCAACAAGGAAGGGAAAAGTTAAAAAAGGATAGTAAAAATGTTGAGTCCTAACCATATAACTCAGAAAACTTCAAGTTTCCTTGTGGGGCAAAAAAAAAAAAAAAAAAAAAAAAAATTGCAGGTGAAAGAAAATCTTGCCCTTATCAAAGAACCAAAAAATACATCTTCCTTTTTAAGGGTTTAATTAAAAAGGATAAGAAAACAAACCAAATATACTTTTAGTGGTGACTCACCACATCGTTTAAGTGGTAAATCCTTGACAATGTTTAATTGTTCTTATTGTAATGCATGTCTGTTGCTCTTAATAAAAATATTGTATATTAACCACAAATATTTTTGCCTGTTCAAATAATGCCCATTTAAAATTCACCCTATTTAACTTATCAAAAATGCTTGTAACTACTACCATAATTCAACAAAAGATTTACCTAAGTACCACACACATTAACTTGGTTTCCAAGGTTGTTTTTACTCCTCCTTTTCTACTGTTGCTTTTTAAAATTTTTCATGCCTCATTTAACTATGCTATTTATTCTAAATACTTAGTCTTTCTGTAGCGCTGTTCCTATAGAGGAGGAAAATGGTTAAGAGGCATCCCAAAACATAACTTTTTCTCCAATTGTGTACTATATAAAAATCAGTGGGAATTATATTTTTCCATGCAAGTGAACAAAAAATATTAAGCATTTGTATTTGCCCACATCCTAGCCAGCATTTATTATTGTTTGCATTCTTTTTTTTCTTTTTCTTCTTTTTTTTTTTTTTTGCGGGTCTGGGGATGGAACCCAGAGGCATTTGACCTCCAAGCTACACCCCCTGCCCTATTTTTTATTCTTTATTTTGAAACAGGGTCTCACTAAATTGAGGAGGGCCTCACTAAGTAGCTGAGACTGTCCATGAACTGCTATCCTCTGGTCTCAGCATCCCAAATGCTGGAATTACAAGCGTGCGCCACCACACCCGGCTATTGGTTGCATTCTTGATGATAACCATTCTAACTGGAGCAAGAGAACACTTATATACTATTGGTAGGATTATGAATTAGTTCTGTTGCTATGGAAATCAATGTGGAGGCTCCTCAGAAGACTGGGATGGAACCACCATATGACCCAGCTATGTCACTACTGGGTAACTTTCCAAAGTAACTGGAATCAGAATATTACAGTGATACATGCATATCAATATTTATATCAGCACAATTCAAAATAGCCAAATTATGGAACCAGCCTAGGAGTCCCTCAAAAGTAAATGGATATCTTAGGTGTGGTATGTACACACAATAGAATTGTACTCGACCACAAAGAAAAACAAAATTATGTCATTTGCAGGTAAATGAAGGAAATGCTAAAATATTATGCTAAGTGAAATTAGTCAGTCACAGAAAGTAAAGGGTAGTATGTTTTCTCTCATATGTAGAAGCTAGAAAGAAATTGAGACTTCAGATAAATAAGGAATTCAGTAGATTAGAAGAGTGGTTGGGAGGGAAACAAAGATACTTTATGAAGGAAACAGTTCAAATCATGCAATGTCTACACACGAAGTTACCAATTCCAATCTCAATAATATGTACTGGGAGTAGGAGGGAGAAAAACAAGTGCTATGTGTATATTTCCCTCACTCTGAACCTTATTATGATGCATAATTATAATGCAACACTCACACACACACACACACACACACACACACACACACACACACACATACAGCAAATACTGGGAATGGAACCCAGGGGCATTCTACCTCCGAACTACACTGCCGGCCCTATTTTTTATTCTTTATTTTGAAACAGGGTCTCACTAAGTAGCTGAGGCTGTTCTCAAACCACTATCCTCCTGTCTCAGCCTCCCAAATGCTGGGATTACAAGTGTGCGCCACCAGACCTGGCTTCCAAAAATATATTTTATAAAGTATTCTCTGTAGTTTATTAACTCAGCAAGCACACTTTCATAACACCAATTATGACATATCATCAGTGGAACTCTCAAATCATGGATTCTGGTACATGAAGAAATTTGAAGAAATAATAAAAGCAAAGACAGAGATTTGTTAAAAAAATAATGGATGATTTAAAGTAGACTAGAATTATATAAAATAAATGCAAAAACATAAAATATCCTTTGTCAGCAACCAACGATAGAATAAATAATGTTAAATTTTTTCTTTTTGTCCTTCTGTTTGTTTTAGTTTTTCATTTTACTGAGCTAAAGAACCTGTATCATTCTCCCAGGAAGTGAAAATAGAATCTAGTAGGCCAAGGATCGGGACCCTTAGTACAGAGCTGAGTGATCAAAAAGACACAACAATTGCCCACGGGGATGATGTCAGCAGAGCTGGGTCATGTGGTGCAAAAAGACTGGAGTGACCCCAGCAAGGAGATGACTTAGCACCCTCACTCTGTAAGAGGAAATGTATAATTTGGTCCCCAAATCACTCTATGAGGTGAACAGAGAGACTGTCATGGATGAAAACAGAAAACGGTCAAGTCTCATGGACAACAGAAGTGGGACCTAAGCTAAAACCTGTATATTGATTACTAATCAATCCTTTCTCTTTTTCCTTTATCGAAGTCCTCCCCACCCTCTGAATTTTATCATTGGAAAGGGACTAATAAATGTAATCTCAGATGCTTTTAGTAAGTCTGGTCCCTCTTGTTTTAACACTTTTATCTATTATTAAAAGGAAATCTACATCTTAGATCAAAGCATTTCAAGAGCACATAAATACTACCCATTATAGATGAAATCCATTTGAAGCTATCTGATTAGGTAAATTTTTTACTACAATTAATGCACTTTTATTTTAATTTTTCCCCTGTACTATATTGCCAATTATTCTCAATTTGACAATTAAACTTAGCACGCTTAAGATGATTTTTCTGAAAGCTGGAATAATTTAAAATAAATTGTCAACCTAAAAGCTACATGTTAATATAACACCATAGTTATCCTCTCAACTTCGTTGCTTCTTCTCTGTGGGAAGAAAGGAGGATCTTTTGTCCTGACATTAGCAAAGGTCAGACTATCTTCTTGGGGGACTGACCCTCTCAGTAGCAAATGGAAAATATTCTTAGGACAGAACTCCTCAAAGCCAGGCTTCACATAGATTACATCAACACAAGCTGATGTTTTACATCTGGTGGATTAATGCTAGAAGTTCCAACAAGGGTATAAGAGGCTGTTTTACTCCTTAACATTAAAATACATCCCCTGCAACATTGGAATGGGGAAAGTGGTTCTTAAGACTTTGTTCCTAGAGTGCCTTCTGAGTAAAGAATATTCTTGAATGTGCAGAGGAGACACGTGAGCTACTCGAGAAGCACTTCCCTCCTTACCTGAAAGTCTAGCAGAATTAAAAAAAAAGAGTCATTTAGGCTGAAACCTCTGTGAGATTTATTCACCTTTCTGTATAATTTCAAAAATAATTATACTCTGACAATTAGTGACAATAAGTCTAGAAAAGGATTTGAGCCCTAGGATTCTGGCCAAGGGAGAACACTTAAAAAAAAATTGCCTAGAGATTTAAAAGGTAGAGGGAGCCGTGTTATGTAATTTTCCTCTTCAAAATTATTTCTCAAAGTAAAGCCGGGCATGGTGGCGCACGCTTGTAATCCCCGCGCTTGGGAGGCGGAGACAGGAGGATCGCGCAGGTTCGAAGCCAGCCGCGCTGGAGTAAGAGACCCTGTTTCAGAAATATAAAATAGGTCTGGGAGTGTAGCCCGGAGGAAGAAGGGCTTCCAGGAACCCCAGTATCACCAAAAAAAAAAAAAAAATTATTTCTCAAAGTATAGTAAAATGCATCTGGAATAAAGATATTTCCACTCTTCTCCTCATGGTTAGTGCTTCCAAAGATGCCATCCACAAGTCGAGAAAAAGTTTTGGCTGAGCAGGATTTAACTGTCCCACAGTTAATGCGATCAACTGTCAATGCCCTTTGGAACTCACCAAATAATTCCTGAGGATTAACACTCAAGAGAACTCTGTTGGTGAAATACAAAATCTCTGGATTACTTAGCAACACAAACATTCTCAAAGGCTCTAAAAATCTTTTTTTTGTACTGGCAATTAAACTCAGAGACTTTCTATTTAAAGCTATCCCCCCAGTCCTCCCCCATTTTAAATAATTTTTTTTTTTTACTTTGAAATAGGTCTCTCTAGGTTGCTGAGACTGGTCTCAAACCTGTGATTCACCCGTCTCAGCCTCCCAAGTACTGGCATTTTGCCTGACTGTCTTCTCATTCCCCTTTCTACTTCACTGATTCAAATAGCTGCCCACTTTTCTCTTCTTTCTTTTCTTTCCATTCTCCTTGTTCTAAATAACATATTTTTAAGCATATGCTGCAAATTTTAAAATGAATCTTGAATTATAAATAGGGCACTTAGGCCTGTCATGTGCAACCCCAAAATATCTTTCAGACGTCTTCCTCTCCACACCCATCAGTGACTCTCTTGTCTCTTTAGAGCTTCCTGATGTCCCATCATGTCTCCTGTCACTCCTCTGTGGATGAGAATTTCTACCTTTCCTTCAACTCTGTTCACATACTACCTCTTCCAGGAAGTCCTTTCTCTGTAACAGATTCTTAATCCTTCTATATTGGAACCTAATACATCTGACTTTGCATTAACAATGTCTTACGATCAGTTCTGCTCCCTAACTAACAAAACTTTCTTATAGATGTGCCTGCCACAGTGCCTGGTTCAGAGCTTTGTACAGAAAACCCAAGTTTTATATATAGTAGTTGTGGCTCTTCTTGGAGATACACATAGTTGATACTTCCCAGACTCACTTGAGCAAAGTATGGGCACATGACTGAGTCCCAAAGAGCAGTATATAGAAGGGACTTGTGTATGTCACTTGTAGATTGGGGTCATGAGATCCCCTCACCATGTGTGAGTTTGTATTCAAGGCAGGTATTAATGAGTGCTGGTATTGATGGAGATGCAAGATGGAAGAAACTCAAGTCCCTGTATTAGTGAGTAGAAAGCTGTCCAAATTACACTGCATTAAACTGTGACCTGCATAAGTTCTAAACACCTAAGATACTGGGGACTTATCTATTACATCAGCTAATGTATCCCTACTAACACAGCAAGTACTGATGGGCTAGCCAATTATTACCATGTAGAATGACAAATGACATCAATGTGTGTGTGCCCGTACATGTATACATATGTACTTGTTTAGTTCTAGTAATTTAATTTTATATGTGTGACCATTAAGTATAATTTCTCATTGATTTTCATGCACTAACAATCCTAACATTTATTTAAAATTTAATATACTGTATAATGAATTAAAACTCAAAGTCACTAAAAAAAGAATCCTATTTTAAAATATTTGTAATCTTTTACATTTGTTTTGATCATGCTTGTTTCAACAAAAATAATTTTTAGGAACTTAGTTTTCTTCCAGACTTTCCAAAGAACTAAGCTCAATTTGCAAACAAATAACAGCTTTCTTTCTTTTTTTATTCATATTTCATTAGGACAATTTTGTGTAGGGGTTCCTGAGGATTGAACCCACACGCTCAATGTACCCATTATACCTCCAAGTTACAACTCTAGCCCTATTTTGTATTCTATTATTTATTATTATTATTATTATTATTATTATTATTATTATTATTAATTTGTGGTACTGGGGTTCCTGGAAGCCCTTCTGGGATTGTAGCCTCCGGGCTACAATCCCAGACCTATTTTTTTTCTATTTTTTTATTTGAAAACAGGGTCTCTTAAGCCAGCACAGCTGGCTTTGAACCTGCGTGATTCTCCTATCTCCGCCTCCCAAGCGCAGGGATTACAAGCGTGCACCACCACACTCGGCTGTATTCTTTATTTTTGAAGCAGTGTCAAAAGGCCTTGTGGAAGGCCTCATTAAATCTCTGAGACTGACCACAGAACTGTGATCCTCCTTCCTCAGCCTCCCAAGTACTGGGATTATGAGCATGTGAAAAATTTTTAAGTATATTTAATAAAGACACATAAATAACTGCCATAAACAAGTTTAGGAATAAAAATAATCTAGGGCAATATATTTATTGTATTAAATTGACTGTATTCAATGTAAGGTTTGCACATATTAATGTGTCTCTTCTTCCCTGTTTTCATCCTCAGATCCTGTTACATTTGAGTTAAATATATGTTGTATGAATGTAGCTGATACAAAATTTTTCATTGAATTGTGAAAGATAGTTTAGGATTAAAGGTGTGCACCACCACACCTTGCTGAATGATGTTATACTGTGTTTTTCCCTGGTCTTATAGTAAGTGGATTTGTTGGAATGTCACTATATCCATTGACATGGTAGACCTATTGTCTTTCTTTCAATGCTTGACTCTACTTCCATGCTCCTGTTAAGACTTCTCAGTTTCTACTTTTGGATACCATTACTCCCTAGGGGTTTCCTGCATCTGTATGGAATCAGTCTCTGGATCTTGGCAGTAGCCCTAAATCTGGTTACATTTAAATACCTAGCCACGCATCTCAAATCTTTCCATCCTCAAGGGCAGGTGAACCCTTTGCTTTAACAAACTGTTTTTACATACACCTTTCACTAAATCCATTCAGAAGGTTCTTGCCTTGTTTTATACCTCTGTGGCATTCATGTGGTAACATGTTGTAAGCTTAATGAGTCTGTGGGGGGGGCAGTGGGGATTGAATTTAGGGCCATCCTACTTCTGAGCTACACCCCTAGCCCGATTTTATTTCTTATTTGGAAATGAGGTCTCACTAAATTGCAGAGGGCCTCATTAAATTGCCAAGGCTGGCTTCAAACCTGCAATCCCCCAAGTACTAGAATTACAAATGTGTACCACCACACTAGGTTGAGTGAGTCTGTTTATAGTCTACCTTTTTAGGAAAAGGGTTAAAGGAGCTCCATTAGTTAACCTTCCCTAATGCCATTCATGCAACTAGCGAGTAGGTGGGTGTTAATCCTGTTACTTCTTTGCAGATCCCAAAGCACCAGCAGAGTGGTTGGAAAGCGAATAAGGATGAACCAAGTCCTGGATTGCTAACCGGCAATAAGTAGCCTTCCCCTCTTAATACAAATTCAGACATAGGCTAATCATAAAGAAGTTAATATAGATTGATAGTTGTTATTCTTGAAAAATTATGAAAGAAGTGGGATATAGAATTATTTAAAATGTTACTCTTTATGCAAAATTAAGTAAAATTAAATGAGACAAAAAGTTTTTGAGAAATGCAGCCCCATATTAACTATTAATATATCCCTGTGTTTACAAGTGCCAGGGAAAATTTGATGCTCCAAACTGAATGGATGGAAAATTTCCCTATTCAAATAAATTGAACTCACTGGCTTTATTTTTTATTTTTATTTTTATTTTTTTGGTGGTACTGGGGTTCCTGGAAGCCCTTCTACCTCCAGGCTACACTCCCAGACCTATTTTTTACATTTTTATTTGGAAACAGGGTCTCCTAAGTCAGCGCGCGCGGCTGGCTTCGAACCTGCGAGATCCTCCTGTCTCTGCCTCCCAAGTGCGGGGATTACAAGCGTGCGCTACCACGCCCGGCGAACTCACTGGCTTTAAAAGCATTAAGGAATATCAGTATACTCAAGATATTCTTAATGAAACATTTTTAAGTTATGTTATTTACTAATAATTCATATTAAAAATAAGAATTCCAACACATTCTGGTTTCTCCTTGTTAATGGTCAAGTCTTGAAATTTTTTAAACCACAGAATTTTTTTTCTTGATATAAACTATTTCAGTAACTTCTGCTGGTAAAATACCTTCTACAGTGTGCATGTGTGCATAAACCTTTACATATATATTTATATTTGTATGTCTATATGTGCATATATTTATATGCCTTTATATGTTTATACAATATATTCATACAATGAATCTTAAGCTTTAGTCTTGCTTTTATAAATTCCTGTTTAAAACTAGTAATTTTTGATGTTTAATAATTAAATTATTTGGCAAATGCATAACTGTGATTAAAAGGTTAATAACACTGAGTAAGCATTGATAATTTTTCTGTTCATAGAAGAGCAGAATCCCAAATGTTGATTAAAGTACTCTAAAACTTAGAGGATTTAGGCTATAATTCCTGTGACATTTTCTCTTGTGTAATTTCTAGCATGTAAATAGTACAAATGAACTTTGATTGTAAATATTTTGCTAAATTATGTTGTGATACCCTGCCTTCAGGAACATATGGAATTTAATCTTGCTGATTTGCATCTGACAAGAAAATATTGATTGAAAAGAAAAGAACAGTAAGAAAACCAATTATCACTGGCTATAGGACATCAAGCTTGAACATAGAAAAGACTGAAGTCAAATTGTACTATATTCAGTTTTAAGATTTAAATTTTTTATCTCTTCTTTGTTGAGAGGGGTATTTTGCAGAAAATGGGGTGACATTTCTGCTGAAGGGAGGAAGATATCAGCAATGGCAAATAAGTAAGAGAATTCTAAAGCACCACCAAACAGCAACACCAGGGGAGTAATAGAAGAAAGATTTTGCAGAGAGCTGAAGGAAAACAGAACTTTCACTTCAAAGTAACAAATTATAAGATGAGAATGCCGAAGTCAGCTATACCTTCCAGAAAGTAAGGTAAAAGGAGACAAACAAAATAAGTCAGCACAACTGGAAGGTCAGAAGGAAATCATGAAGACACATTTGTGCCTTTGGAGAAAAGTCAACCTAATAAATAATTAAAACAATGTTCCAAAGAAAAATAAATACTAGACAGAATGGGCTTGCATGAAAGCAAGTAAACAAAAGTAACAACAGCCAGCCACACCTGTTAATGTCTACATTTGATGTATTTTGGAGTCACTTAAAGACCATCAAACTATTAAAAACTATGAATACATAAGAAGATGAAAGTCAAAAAGCTTGAAAGAACAGAAAATGTCACTATCTTCAAAAGGCAAAGACACTTATGTCACACTATGACCATAGTTTCTCTATACCTGATGTTATTCCTGTTAAAATAAATACAGGAATGCAGGTGGGAATATACAAATATCCAGATATAGAGGATAATTTTTTAAAAACATAGAATCAAGTTTATCAAGAAAAATATACCAAGAAGTTTGTTACGATGTGACATTTACTAATGAATAGAACATAAAATCTTATGTATATGATACTAAATAATAAATTATATTAATAAACATCTCATAAACTGCTATTTTTTTCAAAAATAACCATTTTTCTAGTTATTACATGAAATAAAACCAATAAGTTCACTAGAGACTGAGAGATGTTAAAGAAAAAAGAATAGAGATTCATGGAGAGTTATAATGTCTTGATACTTTTATGATCTTCCTAGGTGGACAAATGCAATAGTGATTTACAACAGTATAAAACAACCCCACACAATATAAATAAGAAAATAAATAAAATTTTGTTTGGCTAGGAGAGTAGTCCAGTGGAAGAATACTTACCTAGCTTGCAAGAGACCCTGGGTCCGATCTCCTAGGTCCAAAAGAACCTAACTAAAAATGGCTCCGTCACGTCACAAACCCACTTAGGCATAATCAGGTCATTTCTCCTCTGAAGAACCATGTAGAATAGACATCATTTTATCACCTCATCCACTCTCATTCCTAATTTTTCTTCCCTCGCCTTGGTACCCTGCCACCATGCACACCCAGAAAGACCCAGCACAAGTCAAGCCCATGAGGCATTTCTTTCATCTTAGACTTGTGTTTTTCAGAGTTGCTAGAGATTTTCATAACAATTCCATACCTTTGTAATTCTTAACAAGGACCTGTCCTCAGCACACAGCACTCATTCCCAATAGCTTTCTAGCAGCTATTTCTAGGAAATAACGAGATCATCACAGATGAAACATGTATAGCTCTGCCCATCATTCTCTTCTTTCTTCCAGGTAGAGTACCTCAACCACTTCTGTGTGCATGTGTTTTTTTCATGGCTAAATTTATGGCCCAAAGACATTAAAAAGATAACTTTCCTATTACTCAGACCTTGAACCTCCTCCTAATTAGCAATGTTCCTTGTGCTATTTCAACCAGTATTCTGGACTTACAACTCAACTGCAATTCTTCCCCCAAAAGGGAGATCTCAATAGTTTTTTGAAATGACTTTCAACTTTTAGTACAATAGACCTTTGATTACTCTATTTGAACATAATAACTATATTATTTAATTTTATTTTTCTTGATACTTATTACCTCCTAATATCTTATTACATATTTATTGGATAATTTATTTAAGCACCTATTTCTCCTGCATAGAATACTTCCTGGAAGATTTTTTTTTAAATGTCCATATTCTCATCACATAGAATAATAAAGAAGTATAGTAGTTAATAAGAGCTTGTTAAATGAATATGTAAGTGTATCTAATACTCAGCATTTTAATGTAAAAAATCAGCATAGCACTTGCTGGCTGTTCACCTAAAATTTATTCTCTCTCTTCCTAATCACATGGTTTTTCAACTAGCAAATACATTTCCCAACCTCTCTCAAAAACAAGTGTGGTTATGTGACTAAATTTAGCTAAGTAGAAAACTAAAAGAACCAAATCTCAAAGACAAAGGCCTGTCTTTAAGTTGAAAAAATCCTGAAAATTATACTTGGAATTTCTATTAGAATTTCTAGGTGATCTTCAACTTATAGAAAGACTTTTTCCCCTGAAATTTGGCTCCTTTCTCCCTCCTGTGTGAATTTAGCAATGTCTGCTCTCCAAAAGCCAACATATTAGGGTTGGTAGAGCAGCAAGGCAGGGGAACCTGGGTTTCTAAATGACTTCTAGAAGCAGAATGGCCCTATTAGCACAGATAGCCTGGCTTATAATATTAAAGAAATGAGCTCCTATTTTGTTTAAGAAATTTGAGAATCTTATAGCTACAAAGACTTTCACACATTTGGCTTTCATAATTCTCCCTGCAATTTCCTTGACCATTTTTTCACTATCTCATTTGGAACTGTTTTTCTTCCACTTTTGGCTTCCTTCTTAAATGTTGATTTTTCTCAAGAGTTCTTTCTGGCCAAGTACTGTTCTTAATTTAGCCTAGTGATTCTTGAATTTCTTAGTCAACAACATATTTGGAATCTACCTAGCCTCAAAATATTGTATAAAAACATCAGTAGTTTATAGACAGCCCTGAAACTTATTTTTGAAACTTCTGGGTAACTATGATGAAGAGATTAAGAATTTTTTTGAGAAATATACCTAGTGAACTACCATTTTAATTTTAAAAAATAAATAAAGTAAAAAAAATTAAAAATATAAAGCGCAAAAAATTTTTTTATGTGGAACATATTTTAAACTGGCATACATTCAGCCAGGCATGGTAGCGCACGCTTGTAATCCCCGCGCTTGGGAGGTGGAGACAGGAGGATCACGCAGGTTCAAAGACAGCCGCACTGGCTTAAGAGACCCTGTTTCCAAAAATAGAAAAGCATAAAAATAGGTCTGGGAGTGTAGCCCGGAGGTAGAAGGGCTTCCAGGAACCCTAGTACCACCAAAAAAAAAAAAAAAAAAAAAAAGAAAAGGAAAAGAAAAGAAAAGAAAAGAAAAGAAAGAAAAAATATGGCATACATTCAGACTGTGTTTGGTGACCTCTCCCCACCCCCTCCTCCCCTTTCTTCCCTCCCAACAATGAGTGTCCAGGTTATCCATGCTATATTCATACTTTTACACATATTCAGATATAGCTTTTCCATTAATCAATCTCAGCCTTCTTCCTCTTCTCCTATCCTTTGAGTAGTAAACTTGAGACCACACATATCTCATAATACAAAAGTCCCGTTTAGGTCCTAAGAAAAATTCCATTTAAACTCTTCCATTTAGACCCAAATAAATACTTAACACATGTCTACAAGGAGACATATACCAGGATGTTCTTTGTAAAATGTATGAAATAGCCACCTCCTAGAAATTTCAGAAGTTGTCTCTGGACACCTAGGTCGGCAGAGGTTCGGGTATTCCCATACACGTACACCCTCATGTTTTCTTAAACACTGAGGATATTTTACTGTGGGCACCTACCACCCTTTGCCACATGGTATACTCTAGCCAAGAGCAAGCTAGGCCTGCCTTGAGTAGGCTGAGATCCTAGAGCTAATGGCCACAGGAGTAACCCTCAAGCAGGGACAGATAGATGGTTTTGGCTACATAGCTCAGCTTCCTTTTCCCGCAGTGATACAACCTTGACGTAGCTCAATACAACATCAGTCATGTATGGATGTGAACAGAGAAATAACTAGAAACCGAAATAGGTAGAAATGGTATAAATCTTCCAGAGAGCTTAAATGCGTGGAGATAAAGAGACAGAAGACAAAGTACATGTCCTGTTTTTGTTTTATGGATCAGGTAGATGATGAACTCAGATGGGAAGCTTTCTCACAAGGATGTGATGTTATAGATTTGGAATTGTTGAGTCTGAACTGCCTGTGCCTAAGTGGAAATATTGGTTTAAAGTTGGGGAGCCAAAAACAAGCTAGAAATGGCCTCACAGTGGTACCTGAAGTCATGATGGATGAGATGAAAACAGAGAAGATATTAAGAAAAGGAAAGGCAGCCTGAGAAGCAGCATTTGGGGAGTGAGTGGGAGGGTGCACCTACACTAATATGGTTGGAGTAAAGTCCAGTGGTATGAAAGGAAAATAAAATATTTATTTTTAAATGTTCTACTTAGAATCATATTGACCATAGTCTAGTTGAAATCTGTTTCTGTTTTCAAAATTCTAAGAATATTTTCAAGCTGCGTGCCTGCTCCTTTGTGTGCATGTGTATGGTACTGAGGTTGTCCTTGAACTGCGATCCTCCAGTCACAGCTTCCCCAATGCTGGGATTATAAGTGTGCTTCTTAATCTTCATCCTCATCTCTCTTCCTTATAAAACATTTTGATTTTATGAATTTCATTTCTCACCCAATTATATGCTCTGTTGGTATTATAAATTTTAATCCTGGACCACCAAAACAAATGCCTTAAAAAGATTACAAATTACCTACAAATTAACAAGATCATCTGAAATACTAAAGACTCCTCCACCCTGTTTTGTATTGTGTTTACTATTATATAAACTCATTTCTGCATAATTTGTGTTATTGTTTATTAGTGAGAAAAGCATGTTTTATGATACTTATCTTTTTTACTCTTCTACTCATCTTAAACTACTTAGTTCTCAAACAATTATACCTAAAAGACCTTCTGAAAGAATTGTTCTTGCTTTGCTGAGATTCTCTAATGTTAATATATATAGTATACACACACACACACACACACACACACACACACACACACACACATATATATATATACTATATAAGTATAAATATATATGTTCAAGTTAATTTTATTCACTTACAGTACATGAATAATGTAGCAGAAAATGAATCCACCTGTTAGACACAGAAACTAGTGCGCTTTGACATTCATCCTTAGAAGCTGGGTTTAGATATAAAAATGGCAATATCAAATTTATGTAGAATACAAGAGGCAAGTCTATTCCACACTCCAATTGTCATTTATTCATTATGTAATTTGCAGCATCCAGTTTTGTTGTGTTTTGTTGTGTTTCCCCCACCATTATAATGTGTACATCTAATGTGGTTAAGCAGAGAATAAAATACCTTCCATTCATTATCCCAGTCAATGCTTCCAAGAGCCCTATGTGACAGCCATTACTACCAGTATTTTCTGTGGGCACAAATGAAGGCTTTTAACAGATGAAAGGCTGGTTTGCCTAAGGTGATGCAGTTCATGAGTGAGTCAGAATTTGAACCCAAGTTTTCTGATTTCAAGGAGCCATGGTTTAGGGAACTGTGGTCAAGACAGAATTGCAAGGATTTGGCTTAAACCCCTTGCCTTTGCTTCCACTGTATTGCAATAGATAAATTTTCAAAGTGATTATGTAAAAATAAAGTGATACCCAAGAACACGGTAAAAGACCTAGAAGAAATAGGAACACAAAACCAAGTGCAGTGCACCAGCTGACCTCTGGAATGAGAAGCAAGCAATTCTTCATCTCTCCAAGGTACCTGGGCTGCCATGGTTGTCCTACAGAGAGTAAGAATTAGTACAAGCTTTACAAATTGAAACCTGAGGGTGAGATAGCATGAAGTAGAACTGACCATGACCCCCTTTTGCCAGGGCCATGACTTTATACACAGTTGCTTTCTTTAGGAGGCTGGAGAAAGAAGCCATAATCATACATGCAGAATCTCATTCAAACTGCTTTTCAGCTTGTTGACTAGATCTATGATATCCTTATTATTAATCCTTATGATCCAGAGGGGTGCAAAGACAATTCTAGAACCATAGGCTTGAGTCTAGGGGCTAAGCAATATGAAAGAAGGCATTAAAAAAAATCCTCCTAACTAAAATGGAGCTAGAAAACATAAATCCCAAAACATGAGAGAATAATATAACAAGATTACCAAGAAAATAAAATGATAGTAAATGAGGTCACTCCGGATGATGTGAAAATCATAGAGCAATTTTATAATGATTTCAAATAAACATGTTAGGATATTAAAAGACATAAAATGAGAAATAACTTCTATACAAGTATGAGAAATTAAGTAGAAATTAAACAATAAAATTGGCTAAAAGAAAAAAACCAGTAAAGAAAAATATAGTAAAAAATATTCTGGAATGGACATAATCCAAAAATAATTAGTACACTGAGAGTCTGATTAATTCACCCAAGAATAGCACAAAGAGATATATGAAAGAGAATTTAGGAAATATATGTAATATGTTGTGAAAATTTAATATGCGTTTGCTAAGGAGTTTCAGAGAGCTTAGAGCTAATGTTAAACAAAGAAATAGATGAAAAGTTCTTCATTTCCTAACTTTCAACAAAGATATGAATTCTAAAATCAAAATGTCTATAAAGATGAAGAACCTGTATATTTTCCTCCCTAGTAAGAATAATAAATACCACCAATATATAGAGGAATCATTTGAGGACCCATGATTAGGGAAGATATAATAGAGTCCTATAATTTCTGTACTATATTTTTTGCCCTATTTTCTGATGGGATATGTCATCTTTAAAATAAACCAATCAATCAGCTGGGCATGGTGGCACATGCTTGTAATCCCCGCACTTGGGAGGTGGAGACAGGAAAATCACACAGGTTTGAAGCCAGCTTCGCTGGCTTAAGAGACTCTTTTGCCAAATAAAGATATAAAGAATGGGTGTCTGGAAGTGTAGCCTGGAGGTAGAAGGGTTTCCAGGAACCCCAGTAACACCAATAAATAAATAAATAAATAAATAAATAAATAAATAAACCAACCAATCAACACAATTGAAATAAGAATATATTTTATGTGATACTCATCCTTAACAGAACAGGCACTGGTTCATTGCAACAGGTGTTTACTGCTACAAGGATACACAAAGAAACTGGAATTTAATGGCCATAGGAATTTTACTCAGCCATAAAGAAAAACACATTTACATCATTTACAGGAAAATAAATGGAACTGGAGAACATTATGCTAAATGAGATTATTCAGTTACAAAAAATAAGAAATCGGGCGTTCTCCCTAATATGCAGAAGCTAGGAAGAAAATGGATCATAGGAGGAACTCTAGACAAAGAAAAAGATACTATAGATGAACAAATAAGGTAACTTAACTGAGGGAATGGGAGGGGGTAAGAGAGAAATTCTCTAATATACATGATGTATATTAACAAACTTATCAAAATCAATCACGAAGCCAAACATGAGAAGGAGGGAGGGGAAGGGAATGGGGCAGGAATTGGGGAAGGGCTAATTGGATGATGTGTGATTGTATGCCTCCACCATCTTGTACCCCATTAAGATGTATGACTACAATGCACCAATAAAAATTTTTTTTAAGTAAATCAATAAAAAATTTTGCAACCATAAAAAATTTTAAAAAGTATTAAGGAATAAATCATAGAGTGTCAAAAGCCTAACATAAGTACTCTGTCACCATCTATGTGAACTGGTAAGTCCAAGCAGGCACAGGTGTGAACACATACACACACAACAGTCTAGTTATACAGAAGAGAAACCATTAATTACCAATATATGATTCAAGACATATGAAAGCAATGACTTCCCATTCTTGATATATTTTACAAAAGTACTTGATATTACTCTTCACATCATTAGAGAAGCACTTTTATGCCTTTATTTAAAACTCTTGCCCAAAGACCCTCTTCCTTTAGTTTTATTTGTATTTTTTAAATAATTAATAAAATAACAGGGAATGGTGTGTCTTCAAGATGTCAGAAGCATAAGCAGAAGGTATATATTTGTTTGGATATAAATATATGCTTGTAAGCCTTATATATAAAGGAGAAATCATTAGATCTCAACTGTTTACGTATAGCCACTGTTTCCTGTTAAGCAAATGTATACACAAACACCTCTGGAAAATTAGCCTTATGTAAGAAGATAGACATCTTCTTCAAACAATAGTATTAAAATAATACTACCATTAATCTGTTTATAAAAGATGTCTTCATTCTCAGCAACCAATCAAACAGTATGGCAGGACACACACATGATAGCAGTTTAAGATTCACCATTAAAATAGCTAAGCAGTAGCTCTATCTTTTATTTGTTGCAGTATTTGTATTTCCATTACAGGGAACCCCATTCTTTGATAGCTCCTCCCCATAGCACAGTGACTTCCTGAGTTGCGGTTAGACTTCATAACCAAGAAAAATAATGAAGTTCCGTTTTAATTTCTGTTTTGGTTCAGAAGGACTATGTAAGGGCTAAACTTTTTTCTTTCTTTCTTTTTCATTTCATTCTTGATTTTCAAAGGCTGGTCTCTTGGCAAAGCCTTTCATACATCCTCAGCTGCACCCTAACTTTAGTTACTGAGATATATTTAAAGAAAGATCCAAACAATTTACATGTCCTTTCTTGACTATTCACATGAAAATCATAACAAAACAATACTTTGGGTGATTTTGAGAAGAACATAATTTTTTAAAACTCCAAGGGTTCGCATAAATGAAAATGTCAACATTTTCTCTCTTCAAAATAAAAGGAGGTTTTCACTCCTCAGCTGCATTAACAAACAGCTAGGAACTGTTATTACAGGCAAGAAAGAATGAATGTAACAGGTGACGAGAACAAAATGAACTTGTTCCCTCAGAAAAGGATTTGTCAGTCGAGTTTCACAATTAGTGAAGGAAGCTTGAATCAAAGTAGAAATTGTTCTAAGATAAATCTTTCTTAGATATAGTTTTTGCATAAAGTCGAGCCTATTACTTAGTTCTGCCAACAGCTGATAGATTTCCAAAAATCTTTGCAAAACAGGAGCTAAGTAAGACTTCTAAATTATCTAACTGAAAGTACATTCATTCTTCCTAAAAATTTTCTCTTTCATTGAAATGTATAGTTTCACAATTACTCCAGCATATTTTTGTCTTATTAATTTACTTTATCAAAAAGATATAAATCTAAAACTCTAAGGAGCCTACTCTGGTAAATTTATTCATAAAATGAATACACATAACTTGTATTACGCAGCTGCTCTTCAAAAAGTTGATATGAATGTGAAACACACAGTAACAAAACAGATCGCAGTGTTTTACCAAATCAACAGTGTGAAAGGCACATTCTTCACCTCATTTGGTAACATCTCCTGCAGTCACCTTGTTAATAAAACTGCTTTTCTAACAAAGTCAACAACAGCAATAGTTTTTGGTGCTTGTTAAACTTGCAATACTGAATTTGCAGTTTTATCCTAAGAAAAGCATTTCCCTTAACATTTCTAGGAATATTCCCTATAAATGCTTACTTATTTTTTTTAACAGGCAACACATTTAAATTAAGATTATACATCTGACTAAAATAGAAATTAAGCATAGTTTGTACTCTGAAGTATATTTTCCAGAAAAACATAAGCCTACTGACTTCCAAAATATTTGCACTGAAATCCACACTACTCAGGATTATTTCGGTATGATTTTTTTTTTAATGTGTGCACAGTTTCTACAATGAAATGTGAGCAAACAAAACAAAAAGAAACAAAAGAAGTTTGCATGCTGCTGCTCAGAAGACGTTTAAACAATCCTTGGCCAGGAACAACACATGCATAAACCTCAAGAAGGGAACCGTTGGAATCAAAACATCAAAACACACTTACTTTTTAATATGTAAAGATGTACTTTTTTTTTTCTTCCTATTTTGGGTCAAAAAAATAAGAGGGCAAACCAGTGAGTCTTACTGGCAGTCAGATAATGAGCAGGCCCTGACCCTTCAACTGGCCGGGAATTCTTACACAAAGCTCTTTTCATACACTCGCTGCTGTATGTTCGTGAGATAAGGTAGCAGAACATGCAGCCGAGGACAAGTGACATAAAGTCAGACAAAATTAAATGTTTGGATATATTCTGTCACACTGCAGTCCCTTACTCATCTACCGCAAACATGATTTGCCTAAAACAATATTGACTCAGGTTGAAGAGAAGCGAGGTTTTAACAAAAGAATAATTTTAAGAAAGAAAGAAAAAAGACACACAGGACAATACAAATACTGTATTTCTCTGTTCGAGTCGCCAAGTTTAATGTGAAATCAAGCAGAAACAAAGCCGGATCACCTAAGAACTTTGTGAGTCCTGCTGCTGTTGTAATTTCCCTCCAAGCACAATCAAATTCTCAACTCATTTGTACAACACAGAAAGCATAGTTTAAATAATAGCTTAAATCTGCACTCACCATGCGAAAGCAACAGTTGCGTAGAGTACAAGTGTGCTATTTTCTGTCCCTGTTCCATCTGAGTTTTGCCTAGAGTTGTCCGACACCCAAAAGCCCAGAGCTGCCACCCAGAGGCCCCTCCACAAGCCGGCTTATTTGCCTGTCAATCTGAGCCGGCTGGTTTCTGTATTAGGCAGCTGTGCACTTTGCTGAAGTTCCACTATCTTTTCCATACGCTTCCCATCGCCTGAAGTAGGTGATTTGTTCTTTCGCCTCAATGAATACTCAAATCCCTTTGCAGGTGACTCTGAAGAATCAAGTTTTAAGTTGTTCACCGTCAAGTTAAGGGTTCTTGGTAAGAAGTGGGTGGGGAGAAGCTAGCTCACTACAAGGGAATTCAGGGTGTAATCAGAACACAGAAACTTCCTCTCTTTTTTCCTTCCTTACTAGGCTGAGCTGCGAGAGCCTCTTTCACAGGACTCAGGAATGTACAGGGAGGACGCAAAGGGGCCCCGCCAGACAAGCCTTTCTCAATCAATTAGCTTGCAGCCATTACTTGTGACCTCAGGTCACACAGCATAGTGTGTGGGGTGTGCCTTCAGGGGTCCCAAGGCTACTTATTAGAGCTTAGATAGCCAAAACCAAGCAGACGCCAGACTCTAGAAGGAGTTTTTAATAGAAAATGTGCTAAAGATAAGAAATACATCCAAGGTAAATTCTAAGCACCTTTTTTTGTGGTGGCTATCCTATAATTCAGTGACTTTTTTCATGTTAAGAAATTTCAAAACATTTCACATGCTACACCAAAGTTGATTTACAACAAAGCAGCGACCTGTTTATACTGCATTAAATATCAATCTGAGAATATAGAAATGACAAAATAACTAATGTGTATCACGATAACACACACACGCATATGGGACTTATAAGAGCTATATTTAGATCATTTGGGTTCTATGGTCTTAGTTTATTAGAAACTTTTGATTTGTTAAACCAAACTGCACAATTGAAATCCCATAAATAAAGTCCCCTATGCCTAAAGAAATTGAAATGACATCCCTTTGGGGAATTATTTTTTAAACTTTAGAAATAAAAACAGCTGCTTTAAATTCTTTAAGATTTTATGCAATCTTAATATTGTAATTATTCTTATTTTTCCAGATACTTCAGTTAAAATTTCCTTTTGTGTTCCAGTTCAGAAAAGTAATTCTGTTCCTTAATATATTTCAAAACATGACAGTTTATTGGGCATGGTAGTACATGCCTGTAATAGCAATACTTAGGAAGTTGAGACAAGAGAGGATTGCAGGTTCAAGGACAGCCTCAGTAATAGCAAGAATCTCAGCCACTTAGTGAGACCCTGCTTGAAAATAAAATTTAAAAAATTAAAAAGTGACGAGGATATAGTTCAGAGGTAGAATGCCTCAGAATTTAATCACCTGTCCTACTAAAAACACATTTTTAAATGAGTTTTAAAAAGTAGAAAATAAGTGAAACACTAAATACAAAATGTAATCTCTCAAAACTACAGGTTTGCATAAATTGTACACATTTAGTTTCCATGTTCCTCAAAAGATGCCTCAAAAATAATTATCACCATTGTTTCCAATAAGCCAATGACAAAGAAATATCAGGTAATTTTATTTCCAATCTAACCCATGCTTTTGAATAGCATGACCCAATTAAGGAGCACATGCTTTCCTAGTGATTGGATTAGACAACTACCCCACCCCAAATGGCCATCATTCAGGGATGGACTTGTCACATTCATGGTCTCTCACACTATTTACTTGGCTAGGCCACAAGTTATCTAAGAGGTGATTCAATTCGGCACAATGCAGGAGTGGCAAAATTCCATTTGGATACCGAAGTTAGTTTTTCCATCTCATTAATCTTTACTTGGCAAATTGAATTCTCTTCAGATCGGTTATTTTGTTACATAAATGAAACAGGTGAACCGAAAGTAAATATGGAAATGGGACAAACAATAAAAATAGTGACCATATTAATACCAATTGGCATAGAGTCAATTTTGAAAACTGGCCTAACAGAAAACATAAAAAGTATGAAAAATTGGTGATGGGTAGGGGGCTTGAGGAGAAATGAAGGGTTTCCACTTTCTCCAATGTAAAATAGTGTGTCATTGATAGGTGTGTAAAAACATATTGGAGCTGCATCTATTAAGTTTTAAAAATAAAATAATTATTATTCACTATATTTTAGTGATTCAACCAAGGCAGTTTTATAAAACCTTTGTGTGAGTGTGTGTGCTATTGGGGATGGAACCTAGGGGCATTCAACCTCTGAGCTACAGCCCCAGTCCTATTTTTTATTCTTTATTTTTGAAACAGCGTCTCACTGAGTTGCAAAGGGCCTCACTACATAGTAGCTAAGGCTGGCCGCAAACCATAATCCTCCTGTCTCAGCCTCCAAATACTGGGATTACAAGTGTGCGCCACCACACTCAGCTTCAGTTTTATATCTTGAAAATAGGCATCAATCAAAAACACCGTGGTCTCTTTTGCTAATAGATATGTTAAAAATTAAGAATTTTAATAACTACTTAAAAGATATAAAATCTTCTTCAAGTATTTCTATAATTTGGTGCCACTTTGATAATCCCATGTTTCATTTTCATCTGATGAGAAGTACACTTTTTTTGTTGTTGTTTCTTAGTCTACTTTCTTCATTCAAGACAAACAATGAACAAAGAGTCAGCAAAACCAATTGGCCTTGTATCTTGGAGGTTTACAGTCATAAGCCTTAAGAATCTGCTTCATTGTAACAAAGCTTCTGCATGCATGAAACAAAGGACTTTCTGATAAAGGGAGAAAGGTCACTAATAACATTCATAAAACATATGCCAGAACTTGAAAGGGCTTTGGTGATTTCCTAGTCTATAATGTACTTTATATGGCCAGCTTAACACTTTTTTTATGGTCATGGACATTTCTGAATTCTATATGGGTTATGAAAATAACCCATTTTGTAAAAGTCTAATATTTTACATTGAAACTACCAGTCGTCACCTGACTCACCTGCGTTTCAATCTTCATTTTATGGGTAAATGTGTGATACTTTAGATAGTATAATGATTTAATCAAACAATTATACCATTATCTTCTAGTTTGATAAATATCTCAGGTCATTTTACCACTCAAACTCTACCATGTGTATTTGAGATGTCAAGTTAGAATAAATATAAAAATAAAACTGCACTTTACTTAAAATTGACTCAAGGTGATAGGAGACAATGTTTTGTGCACATATAAAATTATAAAGACATAATTTCTAAGAATTATGTAATAACAAAATATTAGCCACTTATATCATATTGATATTTTTGATATAAATTATGTATCTTTATACATTTCCCCTAATTATCTGCAGTGATTTGGAAGAGATCACTTTTGGATAAAGAAACAGATGAACTAACATAAAAAGGCTTGAAAAATATTACTTTAAAGCTTTCAGGATCATTGAGTATAGCTCAGTGGTAGAGCACTTACTAAGCATGCAGGGGGCCCTGTTTGATCCCCAGTACAGAAAAAAAAAAAAAGCTTTTACTTTCTAGTTTTCCATGACATGTGGTTAATCGTCCATGACTATAAGTTGATCTCAGCCAATTCTTTTCTTAAAATATCTACACAGAAACAATACACCTATCAACAATCTTAAAAATAGATATTTACAGAGGCAATCTCTTTACCACTCTTTTAAAGCTTACAATGTTGGACTAAGGAAAAAAATAGCTAGCCTACACTGTAGATGGGATAGTTTTATTCATCCAGAAGCTAAGGAAGTATTTTAATAGTCCTTGATAAACTACAACCAGATTCATGGGGCTGTTCCACCAAACACCTGGATTGCCATAGTGACATTTCCTCTAACTAGAGGAAATTGGTTCTTGGGAGACATAGAGTGGTATCCCCTCATCACCACTTTTTTCTATTGTGGTTTTAGTACCTGGAAACAGGAAGAGAAAGGAAGGAAAACACAGAAAGGGCAAGGGAGAAATGACATGCGAGGTATTATATCCCTTTGAAATTAGTTGAAGCGCCATATATAGTAAAGATAAGATGTTGGTCAGGGACACATATTAGGAGCTCTAGCTTCTCTTATTTGTGAAACAAGGTTGGGAACACAGACACCACCTTGCTTTTAGGGAGCAAAGATAGACTTGATACATGCATAGACTACATCGTCTCTGGCTGGGAAGTCTGCACACCAACAGGTTGCCGAGCAGAAACAATATGGGGGTGGGGGGGGATTTAACTGACATGAATGAAATTTAGCCAGCAAGAAGTGAATAGTAAGAAAATAAGTGTAATATGGCTGTAAACATGACATCAGGTAGATAACAGGTTAATCTAGAGTTGAATAAATAGAAAAATACAAATGGAAAAGTATATGAAAACATTGGATAAAACCACTATCAAAAGGAGAGCAAGAAATAACTATTAAAATAGACGGAACCAGGTATTTTAAATGTTATCCACAAATAAAGTAACCTATTATATATGAAAAGAAGGTGATGGCTTAAAGCAAAAACCAGAGTATAAAATGGAATAGTGTACTTTTCAAAATAAAGGAGAAGATAGTCATGCTGGTGCACACCTGTAATACTAGTACTTGAGAGGCTGAGAAAAGATCACAGGTTCAAGGCCAGCCTCAGCAACTTAGTGAGACCCTGTTTCAAAGTAAAAAATAATAAAATAGGGATGGAGGTGTAGCTCAGAAGCAGAATGCCCTTGAGTTTAATCCCAAGTAGTAAAAGAAAAGAAAAGAAAAAGAAAATGAAGAAAAGGGGAACACGGTGGATAAAAAAAAAATGAGAAATCACTCTGAAAAATAACAACAGCAAAATGAATAACAAACAAAAAATTAGAAGTGTTTGAAATCTGTGGTAACAATATAGATGAGCTGAATGAAATAAATCTTAAAATATTTGACATATCATACAAGCTATTATGTCATAAAACACAAGGGAAATTGAGAAGCATATTATGAAAAAAAGGAAATGTCTATAAAATGTAAAAAGTTAACACAGTCAATGCAAATAAGCTCTTATACATAAATTAAAAATTGATAAATGAAAACAAATTGATTAAAAAATTAAAACTAAAGCATACTGATATATAGTATAAATTTTCCTCTCATCTTACTGTTTTAAAATTAATGTTCAAAGTGGGTGATGGCACAACGAGTACTGTCATACATTGCTTGTGAGTATACAAATTAGAACAACCTTCACAAAAAGCAAGTTGTTAATATGGGATAACATTCTTATATTTTAAAGTTTTATTTAATTGAGCAAATGTTTGTTGATCATTTACTATGTACCACATACTATTTAGGCCACTGCAAATAAAGTATTTAAGGAAACAGAATTTCTGCCCTACTTAGAGTTTAAGAGGTGAAAACAGACGATAAACATTATAGATTAGGTACTATTGAACATTAAAATGAAAAATAATACAGAACATGAGAATAAAAATAATTTGGGAGGTGGTATATATATTTTACAGAGGTTCTAAGGGACGTGGCTATCTAGTATCGTGATATTTGAGCATCAATCTGAGGAGTCCCATGTGATAATATATGGGGGGAAAGTACTTGCAGAGAGAAAGGCACGTACCAGCACAAAGGTCAGAGATAGGCTATAATTCTCAGTAATATTATGCGAAAAATCTTTTTGCTTGTATCTGCCTACAAAACTAGAAATGAAATATACCAATTCTTATTTTATTATTTAGTCACTTAAAATTATTTTTAAAGAGTTATAAAATGTGAACTATAGGTAAATAAAAGGAAGGAAAAGCCAAACTCCAGATAATGTACAATCCCAATTTTGTAAAATGGATGTCTTTGGTAGTAAAAAAATAATAATTGAGTATCAAAATGTATATAGCAGCTCTTATCTCTGTATGGCAGAATCATAAACTCTGCAGTTTTATTTATTTTCTAAAATTTAAAATAATTTGAATGTGTTTTTAATAGAAGAAAAATAAACAAATGAGAGAAAGGTATGTCTAACTTGATATATTAACCATTCCAGCTTCTCTTTTTTTTAATCACAAATTTTAAAGCTTTCCATTTATTTGGGGTTATTTATTCATCCATGTCTGGTCAATGAATACTTAAAATAATTTCTTTCAAATCAACAGCATTTCCCCCTCATCTTCAATTTCGTTGCCTTCACCCTCTCAATAAGGTCTATAGGAAAAGTTTTACAAAGCACATATAAAATCATGTTAGCCTGTATGGATAGCCTTTGTCTCTGCTTTCAGAGCATACGGTAAGAGTCATCTCTTTCAAGTCGGTGACAAATACCCTCCTACAGCATCTACTACCGTGACCCTTAATTAGATTTTCCCAGACCACCTAATATAACTCATATTTGAGACCCTCCCTGTCTGCAGGGATCCCAAAGGACTGGGGCAGCAGCAGGATACCAAGATAGTGTCTTACTGCAGCTCAGGGTGTGGGTAGACAAATGGCTGAGCAAGCAGGAACTGAGTGAGATTGCTCAAAAGAAAAATAGACAAAGGAAGCAGAGAAGAGAAAAGAAAGCAAATAGAGGGGGCTGGGAGGACTACAACTAGGTCACTCATGAGATGGAAGCTGAGCATGAGACCAACCTGCAAAGGCAGAGATCTCATGTTGAGGAATCAGAGAGAAGGCTGGTCAATAACTTCTACTGTCTGGAAAAATACATGCAGCATGCCACCTGGGTGCTGTCATTTAAATATATTGCTAAAACAGAACACAAAGCAGGAAAGGTAATAAATATGGAGATGAAAGGGAGAGAGGAACGTACATAGTTTCAAAACATTTATGAGATTAGAATGGGAGCTTGAAGCTGGACATGGTGGCCCAGGTTTATAATCCCAGGATTTGGGAGGCTGAGACCAGAGAATCGTGGTTCACAGATAGCCTCAGCTACTTGGTGAGGCCCTTGCAACTCAGTGAGACCCTGTTTAAAAATAAAGAATAAAAAATAGGGCTGGGGGTGTTGTTCAGAGGAAGAATGCGCCTGTGTTCCATTTCCAATGTTGCAAAAAAAAAAAAAAGAAAGAAAGAAAGAAAGAAAAGAAAGAAGAAAAGAAAAGAATGGAAGTTTGAAGGGAGAGGAGGGGTCAGGCTCTGCAGAGCTGGCAAGGGAGGCACATGTGTAAATGGTTGTGACAAGGTCTGTAGAAGTGGTAACTTTACAGAATGTAGAAAATGGTCTAACTGAACTGGAGGTGACGGCACATGGGATTGAGAAAGCTGAAGTAGTTGGAAAGCTTGAGTTTGATTCAAACAGAAGAAAAAAGATATTTGCAAAATACAGGAGAATAGAGAAATATCACACACTGAAGAAAAACAAGCACATGGCACCTCTCTTATGTAATAAGTGGTAAAAGTTTAAGTCTGAACTATAGGAAGCTTTTGGAACAAGTGTTGTACTCCTCAAGGGATTTTATATATATATACTAGAGACTTAACCCAGGGGCATCTACCTCTGAATTAATCCCCTGGCCATATTTTATTATTATTTTTTAAATTTTGAAACAGGGTCTCACCAAGTTGCTCTATAATTTGTGGAGGCTTGCTGTGAACCTGAGATCCTCCTGTCTCAGTCTCCTAAAACCTGAGATTATAGGCATGAGCCACCATACCCAGCTGGAAGGGAGGATCTTTTGTGAGGCTAGAACTGAGCTGCAGTCCTGATATCCTGTCTTTGCACATTCTTGCGGTAATAAGTGATTCCACATGACTCATTGTAAACAGACTTGGTCAACTTTTTTTGGTTGCTATGACCAAAATACCAGACAAGCACAACTTAGAAGGAGAAAGATTTATTTGACTCATGATAGTACAGGTTCAGTCCATAGTTAGTGACTCCAAGTTAGAGACACTGTGGCAGCAGGGTATGGCTGGAAAGCCTGCTCAGAACAGCTGGGAAGCAGAGGCTAGAGAAGCCAGAAGTGGCCAGGAACAGAGGTAGTCCTCAAAACCATGCACTCGGTTACCTGCTTCCTCTAGCCACATCTGCCTACTTAGCACCCAATAAATCCAAATTATTAATCCATCAAAAGATTAGCCACTGGTGAGACTAAAGCTCCCTTTTGATTATTTCAACTCTGAACATTTTGGCGTGGCTAGTACAAGAGCTTTGCTGGGCATATTCTAATCCAAACCATAACAAATTTCTTTTTTTTTTTTTCAGTATTGAGGATGAAACCCAGGTGAATTCTATCTCTGAGTGACACCCCCAGCCCTAATTTTTATTCTTTATTTTGAAACAGGGTCTCACTAAGTTCCAGGGGGCCTCACTAAGTAGCTGAGGTTGTCAGTGAACCGCCATCCTCTGGTCTCACCCTTCCAAATGTTGAGATTACGAGTGTGTGCCGCCACGCCCGGCTCATAACAAATTTCTTGCATTCAAGTAATAGCTCTAGCAGTTGGGTGGTTAAATCCGCTTGGGCCCCTGAGACACACTTAGTACAATAGAGTGGTAACAATTTCAATCTAGGAAATGAAATTAGAGGTCTCACTAGAGGCAAATATAGTCTAGTGTGTTATAGCTACATGGGGTAAAAGAGTCTAGCCAAGTACAAGAGCCAAGAGGAATACATCTATAATAAACTGAGATTTCTAGGACGAGGTTGTAAAAACATGCTACGTGCTACAGCCTGAGGAGTGTGAAAAGTCCAACCGACTAAAATTATGTCTCCCTTCGCACTCTATAGTTCCAAAAATTAGAGATTTTGGTGCCAAAATCCTTAAGGTACCAATATATTAATTTTAGGTGAGTAAGATGTTTTATCCAAAAACTCTGGAAAAAAAAAATAGAGTACATGTAAGGATGACATTTGTCCCCTTATAACTATTATCGGGATTTAAATTAGGATATTTGGGATCATCTAGGGGGAATTGTGGATCAGAGGTTCCTGCCAAGAAAGGTAATCGTGCCAAAATCAAGTTTGCTGAATTTGAGTTAAAACTCTTAAGCTGCTGGTTCTCAGGCCCTGGTTATGCTGTGCCGAGACTGCGTGGGCCTCTGCCATTCCTTAAATAGAGCCCATCAAGTTGGAGAGTCCTAAAGACTTAATCCTGTGCGTCCTCTGCTTCCTTGAGCTCCTTCCTATGTCCAAATGATCAGATCTAAACTTCTAATTAGAGAGACAAATAGAGTTGTCATTTCAGTTCTAAAACTTCCAATATAATACTTTTTAAGATACTAACTGCCATTTAATTATTTTGGAGAATTATTTTCATGTTTGCCATTTTGTTCACATTTGTAGCTAAATTAATGAACTTTGAAGCTTTTGGAGAAACAAAACTGATTCAAATGATGGCATTTGGTCAGAAAAGTGTGTCAATAAATAAGCCATCGTTTTGGTATTATATTTAATATACTGCATATTACAAAATTTATTCTTCTGTTTTGTTTCTTTTCAGGGAAAAAAAAAACCTCAAGAAGAAATATTCAAAAGTCGTATGATAGTGTAAACCCAAAGAAATATGAAGACTCGTTATGAGGGCATTCTTTTTTCCTTTAACATCTATCGAATAAAAGAACACACTGTCGTGTGCTTGAGTTCCAACAATGGGAGCCAGAGATTGAGACTTGGCTGTTTATTTTTACATGCTAAACCTATACTGAACAGATAAATCTTATATCATCTATATGTAAAAGAGCTACATGTATAACATTTTTAGTGAATGTAAGTCGATAAAATTTTCTGTATAAAATACAAAACTGGGTGACTGTTCTGAAACTTAGAAGCTCTGAGAATATTTTTTTTCTGAGGATATTCTAAAAGGAAGAAAGTCCTGGCAGATGATGAAAGATTGTTTCAGGCATAAAGATTGGTATTAGCCGGGTGTGGTGGTGCACGCTTATAATCTCATGCTTATAATCTTATAATCTCTTATAATTCAGGAGGTGGAGACCAGAAGATAGTGGTTCTCGGACAGCCTCTGCTACTTAGCGAGGCCCTTTGCAATTCAGTGAGACCCTGTTTCAAAGAATAAAAAAGATTAAAAAATATAGGACTGGGGATGTAGCTCAGAGGTAGAATGCCCATGGGTTCCATCCTCAGTGTTGTAAAAAAAAAAAAAAAGATTGATATAAATGTAATAATGAACAATCAGAGAAATAAAAGATAGGAGCAGTAAGCCCAGGTTTCTCCTGGCTGGTTCCTTCACACCTCCAATCCCACTAGACTTTCTGTAGCAGCAACTGTACACCTTGCAGAGCAGATCCAAGCTACTGTTTCTCATCCCCAGGCCTTTTCTCGGGGAGTCTCTGGTGTTGAGAGCCCTGTTGCCACAAAATGTCTCCCTGTTCCTCTTGTATTTCAAATAATCTGCTCCTCTCATTTTTAAGACTCTGCTAAGGCATCGCCTTCCCTTCCTCTCTCCAGACCCAGCTGGGCAGAAGGGAAAGGTGAAAGGTCAATTGGCACCCAGCTGCACCCTATGACTGTTGGAATTGCACGTACAATTCCCACTTAATGGTAAAAATCCCCTCACCCTGCTTGTTTTGTTTCAGAATTGTCTCCTGACCCCATCCTCTTATCTTTGTCCCAGCTGCTCTGCTTCCAATCAGATCATTTTCATCTGCTATTCTCTTACAGGAGTCCTCTGCCTCATTTCCTAAATTTCCTTTAGCAGTATGGTATCAGAAAACATTATGAGTTTCCTTTTATAAAGACTGGTAATATACTGTCATTTTTAGGCTTAAAGTCTCCATTTCCCTCATTTCCAAGACAATAACAACCCAAATTCCTTACCATAGTAAAATATATATTTTTTAAAAAACCATCATAATTTGTCCTCTTTCTCCACCTTGATTTTGTACTCCAGGTGCATTAAACGTTTTCCATGCCCAAGCAATCCCTGCTCTTTAACACATAGAAGCCTTCTGCAGAGACAGATTATTTCCATTAAATGCCTTTACCCCATTTAGTTCTTCCTAAAACTCCAATTCTTTCCATTAAACCCCACTTGAGTACTTAATAGAGTCCTCTCAGTGTCTACTAAGAAGAGCTATTCACTACATGTCCTGTGAGACCACAGCACTTTGCTCATACAGCTAATTTAGCACTCAGAGTACTATAGTTTCATTAATTTCATTTCTAGTTTTGGATTTATTCTTTGCATTAAACAAGTGCTGGTTTTGTTCTTCCTCTATTACAATAGATGGTGAGCTTATGGCGGGGAGTAAAACTGCTTATTCCCAAAGCTCATCACAATGCCCAGCATCCATTAGTAATTGGTAGATTACTAGAAAAAGAAAGGAAGTTGAAAGAGGAAGACAATTGGACAAGAGACAATTTCACTAAAAGAGGAGAAAAATAAATGAAGATATTGTTAAAATTTTGTATCTGTAAAAGCACCCATACTTTTGAAAATAGACATAGTCTCTATAGCAAGGAAAAATTCTGAGCAATATAAATTGTCCTAAATCAATGAAGGAAAAGATTCCAGTTTCAAGAAGAAGAAATAAATATCTTTCTGCTTCTTCTTTCTTTCAAAAAATCATTATGAAACACAGTAGTAAAAGAAACTCCAATAAAAGTTATGTTTATTTCCTGTGGCCACCATGACACATTCCCACAAACTTGATAGCTTAAAACAACATATATTTATTCTGTTCCTGGTCTGCAAGCCAGAAGTTTGACATCTGTTTTATTGGGGTGAAATCAGCCTCTTCTAAGTTTCTGGTGTCCCTGCATTTCTTGGCATTACCTGGCCTGTGGTCACAACACTCCAATTTCTGCCTCCATCGTGTGTGTGTGTGTGTGTGTGTGTGTGTGTGTGTGTGTGTGTGTGTGATCTTCCTTTGCCCTTTACTTGTGATGATGGTTTCTTGGACCCACCTAGATAACCCAAAGCAATCTCCTTGTCTCAAAATTCTTAACAATTATATCTGCAAAGATCTTTTTTTTTTTTTAACAAATAAGGTAAAATGTTCAGGTTGGGGGAATAAGGACATGTACATATTTTTTAGGACTCACTATCAGCCAACTACAAAGATTCAATTTTCTTCTGATATAGGACTAGTGTGGTGATAAATGCCTATAATCCCAGTACTTGAGAGGCTGAGATAGGATTGTAGATTGGAGGCCAGCCTTAGCAACTTAGGCAAGGCTCTCAGCAACTTAGTGAGACTCTGTTTCAAAACAAAAATAATAACAATAAGAGTGTTGCAGGTATTGCTCAGAGGTAGAATATTCATGGGTGCAATCCCCAGTACAAAAAAAAAAAAAAAAAAAAAAAAGAACTCTCCTCTGGAGTAAATAAGTACCACAGAGAAAAATAAACTCACATATAGACATTCATGTGTCTTGCTCATTAAAAAAAAAAATCCAACTTACACACAATTTTTCAAAGGAAAGCCTACCAGTATATAGAAATTCCAACTAGCTCTTTAATGCCTTAACTAAAAATGTAACTGGACAATCAAGAAACATCACCAAGAAGAAACCAAAAATCAAAATAAGTGAAAAGAAGGAACTCAGAGAATATGCAGTGACATCAAAGAAATGGTAACAATGCCTCCAATTGTGAGAAAAAAATATTGTCTTCAAAAGACTAGAGACCAAGAGAGAGAGAGATGAACAGATAGAGATAAACATGAAAATTGGATAATTATACATTTGATATGTGAACACCCAAAACAAACATCTAGGAAAAATGTTAAGAGATAATTAAAAGAAAACTGAAGAAAAGCAATATACAAGACAGGAAAGAAAAATTATTTTATGCATTTTTTCTTAAAATATATCAATGGAAGTTTTCCAATAGTCTACAAATTGTAATTCAAGAAATAGAGGCCAAGATGTCCATCAACAGATGAAAAGATTATAAAACTATGGGATATGTACACAATGGAATTTTATTCAACCATAAAGAAGAACAAAATTATGCCATCTACAAGGAAATAGATTGAACTGAAGAACATTATGCTAAGGGAGATTAGTCAGTCACAAAAATTATGCGATTGATACTGTCCCTAATATGTGGAAACTAGGGAGAAAAAGTCATATGAGGAACTTTACGTGAAGGAGGAGAATCGATAGATAAGCAAATAAGGAAGCTTGAGAGGTTGGAAGAGGAAAATTCTCTAATGAACATGATGTACATTCACAAACGTATCAAAATCAGTCACAAAAGCAAAGATGAGGAGGGCAGGGAGGGAGAAGGTATGGGGGGAACTGGGGAAGGGCTCAATGAATGCTGTGTGAATGTATGCCTCTACCATCTTGTACCCCATTAAGATGTATGACTACAATGCACCCATTAAAAAAAAGAAAGAAAAAAAGAAATGGATATTAAAGAAAATGCTAGCAGAGAAAGTACTAAAGATATAATAAAAACAAACTTTCATAATTGACAAAGTCTCTATGTTGATAGGGCCAATAAAGTATGCCATCACAAGTGATAAAGAAGACCCACAATAAGGCCCATTTTCATAAAATCCATTGCATGGAATACAGGAAAGATCTCAAGAGGTTATAATTCTGAAAAGCAGGTAATATATACAAAATATACATGGGAAACTAAAAGATAATGAGAAAACACTTTTAAAACTATAAGCAAATGTTTTTGTCATAAATAAATGACAAATGTCTGAGAAAATAAATATAATTTAACCTTTATAATGTATACATGTATCAAATCATTCATTAATATGTATAAATTTGTGTTTTTATGTACCAAAAATAAATTTTTAAAAGAAAATTATTTTCAACCTATAAATCTATACCCAGCTAAAGAATCAATCAAATATGAAGATAAATATATTTCTCAACATAAAAAATTTATAAATATTTATTGTCTATAGAGACTTTATCAAGATGATACTAGAATATGAATTCCAATAGAGAGAGGGGGGAGGGAGGAAGGGAGAGAGAGACAGACAGACAGACAGACAGACAGACTGAGAGACAAGTAAAGGTAAAATATAATTTCTAGAAAGAAGAAAAAAAAGTAACTATATAAATTAAATTAAAAGAAAAAATGAATTACTGGGATGACATCAAAAATACTCTGAATGACATCACTTTATAAGATGCCTTAGAAAGCAACTACACAAAATCCAAAAAAGACAAGATAGCAGAAGCGATTTTCTGGAAAGAGAGGGGGGACCTGCTATATTATTTGACCAACTGACCACCTTATTTTTGTAACAAATTAAATATAGAAGCATTCTGTAAAGATTTTGGAGAGTTTTAAAACATGATAAGAGTAAAAGAATGGAAGAAGAAAGAAAGAAAGAAGAAAGAAAGAAGAATGGAAAGGAAGAAAGAAAAATGAAAACACGAAGAAAGGCAGATAGTAGGGGAGAAACTGAGCAAAAGCAAAGAGGGTATTAATTCAAGGAAAAATTCCAGAGTAAAGGGAATATTATCATATCATACCATGAGACTAAACAGCCAACATTATAGTCTTAATTAAAACAGAGATATGTGTTTAAATTAAATGGTATTGTAACTAGATTGGAAGAATAAAACATTGGGGGAGTTTTAAGAAAGTCTAAATCTACATTTAAAAAACAAAAGCCAGTTGGTAAAGTTTAAGTTAAAGAATGATGGGATACTTCTACAGATGTTATTGAAAATCACAGAAGTAAAAATTAAAATTGAAGAATTGAAAGTGGTTTTCTTCCTGCAGTTAAGTCAGAGTGTATTTCTTTAGTGACTGACCTTTAAAGTCATTTGAATTTCAATTGCATGTGCATACATTTATTTGGTGTAAATAAAATATATTTTTAAAGAAATATTATGTGCATTTGGCCTATTACTCACATTTTGTTTATAATTCTAAGAAGTCAAATCAAATAACTGTATATCTTCTTTTCTCCTTAAAATATCTCCACAAAAGTAGATTACACTACTAGTATAATTTTACTAAATTAATTAATGTGTAGGTATAAGCCTTAGTAAAAGATTCTGCTCTTCACAGAGAACTGAAGTTGATATAATGCTCACAAAAAAGCATACATTAAATTTGACAGTAAATGTAGTTTTAGATGTAAGTCAAACTTGATGAAGAGAAGAATTTTTTGTAAAGATCATTTATATTCTTAAAATCATATGTATTATTTTTACCTGATTTCCAAAATGCTGAACTGACATCAAGTGAAGCACTGGTTAGGTACTGTTATTGATTCTCGTCTTCAAATCACCATGAACACTCAAAAGAAATGTTGATGTGTCAATTCAGAATTGGCACTCATTCAAAACTCCCCAAACACGGTATCGTGTTAATTTTATCAAGTTGGTCATAATAAGATATTATCTCCTTTAACTTTAAAACAAATCCAATGCAAAATAATATTTTCCAGAGTATACTGTTCCTTTTAAAAAATAACATTTCCACCAAGCACAGAGAGCAAAGTACAGGGCGGGGGAGGGGGTGGTTTACACAACAGGATAAAATTCTTCATTATTATTTCTGGAAAGCATCCTAGTCTGATGTTTTTTTCTTCTGCCATTCTTAGAGAAAGTCGTTATTCACAAGAGGTCAATCTAAGCCCCACTTCTTTTCTCAGGAATAAGAGTCAGACAGCATGCAGGATTCTTGGGAAAGGGACCCAAAATGACCAGAAAGGCCATCTTAGTAAGACAGCAGGAAGCACAACTCTTTCCATTGACACCCACATAATGAAAACAAAATGCTCTAGAACTGTGTGCTTTCTGAATCATCATTTGTAAAAATATCACACATGCTGTGCTTTGACCACCCAAGAGAAATCAAAGTCACCGTATCCCTCCACAAGTGTCTTTGTCCTCCTCCTGATGTTTATGATTCTAAAGTCAGGAGCAGAGTGGGACTGACTCTGTTCCTGGGACAAGATCAGTTGGTATCTGCTAAGGCGATATTAGGGGGGAAAAAAAAGCTTTAAAATACCTCCTTTGTTCCTAACCTGCTATGGGAATTCATGGTATGCGACATCAAAGGAATGAATTCAGGTCACCGCTGTTGGATTCAGCCACATGGGTGTGTGAATTATCGCCATGCAACCTGGAGCCTCACAGATTCCTGTTTCAATCTGGCCTCTTCTATCTAAAGACGATCTTTGTTAATAGTCAAAGAAGGGAGTTAGGACCATTTTAGGATGTGATGGGTCTCTTAAAACATTATATTGCCAAATATCTCATTCCAGCAATAAATGACCAGTTAAAAGGAGGTACAAATCTTACTGGGTCAAAGGAAAAGAAGAATTTCTGAGAATCTTTCCGTTCACCATGAAAGCATCTAAGAAACAAGCTTCTCAGAAAATAGGTGGAGAATGTGTCGAAGCAAATTGTACAGTCTTGATTTAGCTTCTTAGTAAGCTAAAGAGTCCTGATGGTCCTGGGCCATAGCATGATAGGGCACTGTTTTGTACTGGACAAGACAAGATGATCAACAGCCCAACACTAATATCTATGTATCCCTTACTGGAGTCAGACTCTCAAAGGAAAGGGAAACTTGTCTATGTGAACTCAAAGCTTTTATCTAACAACTGATAAAAGTACAGGAAAGATAAAACATAGTAGTCTGTTGTAGACAAAAAGTAGTCCTAGACCAAAAAAAAAAAAAAAAAAAAAAAAGAGAGAGAGAGAGAGAGAAAAACAAATAAATGACAAGATTTTGTTATTCAAACATATCTTCCATTTTATTCATTCTGATTCTTCCTTCAGCTATGTCTTTTGTTAGCCATGCCTGCAACTTTTTTCAGTTTTCATCCAATCCAAATTGTTTTGTCACCTACTTTCCAACTGACATAATCCTGTCCCTCTTTGATGTCTTCTTCCTTTCAAGTTACACCTCCTGGATAACAGTTCCTCTGGCCATCCAAGTCCATGGCAGTATTTATTTATTAAATTCATCTGTGTCCTTCTCTTAGCAGTTCCATTATGCTATCTTGAGATGTTAGGTGTGTGTATGTGTGTGTCCATGTTTGTTTAAATAGATGCCTTATCTCCTTTGTTACAGTACAAATCCCACAAGACCAAGACCCAGACTTCCCATTTTCTTTTTTAATTACCATAGTTCTCACTTTAATCTTACACAATCAATAGTGTTAGAGATGGGGAAAGCATATTTTTCACCGAGCATAAGTTTACCTAGAATATTGAAAGGCCCCTGTTAGTCTCATGATGCATTTTAGACAGATATTTAAGCTAACTTTGAGAAGAAATACTATCCAATCATCAAAAGCTTTTTTTCAGTTATTTTAGAGTTTGGCTTAGGATAAAATAATAAATGAAGAATGGACAGTATTGATGAGGCAGATTCTGAGTTGCTTGTAAGTAATTCCACAAGTTATCTCAATATTTATAGGCCCAGTAAAGGCTTCCCTTGTAATTTCTTCCTTCTGCACAAGAGTGAACTGGATCTGAAAATTATCTAAAGACATATTATTTCACTTTATTTTTTTAAACTGGATTGCTTTTTAATGATACTATATTCAAGGTAATTTGTCAAATGTTGGCATTCTTAAGTATGTCTAAATTTAGTTCAAAGACTACGCACATTTCTGAAGATTCTTTTTTGCCAATGAAGATTTAAATAATCTGAGAAAAGGGGCACTATCCATCAAAAACATTCCTAAAATATTACCGACTATGTGCAGAATAAAATAAATAAAAATTAAACTTGAAAAACATAAGGAACTTATTTATGTTTTTGTCCAACTCGAAAGTATAGAAAACTTTCAGAAAGACCTGACATTTGTTATGCGAATAGTTTTTATTTTTTCTTACAAAGAAATCATGCTATTTACAATTAGAAATATACACATACATTTTTATATTATTTCTAATGAATACACATTGGAAAAAATTATAAAGAAGAACATTATATTTGAGTTATATAAGGATTAAAATTCAGAATTGAGCTATGGAACAGCTCCCTGAAAGCTAAAAATTCTGGCAATAAAGTCCTTGCTGTCAGAAAGATGGAAAAAAATAGACACACATATAGGGCGAGGCAACTCAATGCCTACAAAACCAGGTTTTGGTGTAAAAGAAAGATGAGTTTGTATATATGCTTTATTGCTTTTTACCAGAGATACTTTCAGAAAGCTACTTAAATTCACTAAGCTTTAATTTCTTCACCTGAACAACAAGCATGATACCTACCTATTTTCTTATTGCTCTGTGAATTAAATGAGTTATATGATGTAGGGTCCCTAAAAAATTGTCTGGGAAACCATGGACACTCAGTAGATATACACTCCCTTTCTCCTCTACGAATAGATGCAGCTGTTCAACATGGCAAACGTATAATCTTATTTGAAAGAAAACTACTATTCATCCAGGAAAAACATTAGCAAAGAAAGGATTCACATGGACCTTCAGCAGAGGAAAAACTGGAGCAGTTGAAAAAGTGGCATGATGTACATTCACAAAAAAGTCAAAATCAATCACTAAGCCAAACATGAAAAGAAGAAAAAGGGGGATGGAATGAAGAGAAAATTGGGTAAGGGTTAATTGAGTGATGAGTGTATGTATGCCTCTACTATCCTGTACCCATTAAGATGTATGACTACAATGCACCAATAAAAGAAAGAGTTTACAGAGAAAGTAAAGCATGTGTCCAATGGTGTGGAGAAATGCACATAGCCTTTGAAAGTTAGGTCTAGATGGAAGTTAGCTTTATGTGATAAATTACAAATATAAGTTAAAACCTGGACCATAAACTCGAGATACAAAAAATGGGGGACATCTTTGAAGTCAATGCCACCCCCTAAGCAGGGCAAAGGAAATGAACTTTTCCAGAGGCAAATGGTTAGATCCTTATAAAACTCAATTATCATCATAAAATACTGCAACTATGAAGCCTTTTCTACTGAAAGGGCTAGGTTTTTCAATCATTGCAGATAAAAAACATACACTTCATTTAATTTTAAATTAAGCTTCGACATAAGAATTTTATTTAAAAAGTATTATTATATTTTAATCAAATAAATCATATTGTGCTTTTAAGAAAAGGTCAGAAAAGTACCAAACACTTCCCTGTTTTGGTTTTTTTTTTTTTTTTGTAAGCATGCAAAATTTGGACCAGGCATGAAATGAAAATGTGTATTGTAAGTCTGATATTGCATAAAATGACCAGGGTTTGGGAAGCAAAGATTACTATAAACAGCATAATGGGTTTGTAATGGTTCTCTCTGGGATTCTTCTGATACAATAATATAGCTATGTAATGACAATAAATTATATGTATTAAATTTATTATTTAGGAACAACATATGTTTTCTTCATTGGAGAATGATATGGTCTAACAAGGACCTCTAGATATGCTATTTTGTTTATTTCTCTTCCTTCTCACAACCTTGACCTATTTTAGGTAATAGGTCTTTTATGTTTTTTTCTATTATTATCCCACAGCCTATATGTTAGTCTTGCAGCTCTGATTCAAATGATGATTTAATTAGTCTGGGGGAGAGAATTATTTTGAAATTCAGAGTAATATAAAGACAAAGTAGCTGGGAATCTACCCAATCTTGGAATGCCACTTATTTTGAAAGACCTCAGATTAAGATAACTTTTTCCTATTAGAAGCAGAATGAAATTTCAGTTTGGATTAAAAACTATAGCAGAGATACAATATATTTTTTAATATTAACCAAGTTTTCTTAGATTCATACAAGATACCCTGAAGTGATTAATGTTATTGATGGTAGGATAGACACAGCTACTTCCATAAAACAATGAAAAGAGTATCTTGATATCTTAGTAGCCTAAATAATAAAAATTAACCTTACTCATAATATTATAATTCCAATGGACCGTGGCAATTAAGAAAAATAAATACAACACATAATTTTTGTTTTTGTTATTTTTCACTGTGATTTTCATTTATTTATTTAATTATTTATTTATATATTTACTTATTTATTTGTGGTGCTGGAAAGTGGACTCAGGGACTCATGCTTACTAGACACGTGCTATGCCACTGAGCCGTCCCTGCAGTCCCTAGCTCTGATTTTTAAATACTGGATCAGTGTTAAATTTAACCAGAAACCAGGAACAGTTTGCATTTTGCAATGATTTCTCTTCTAAAACATTGTATATGTTTATTTTATCTATAATCAAATCAGGACTAGACAAGGCCATGGTCAAGGTGACCGTGATGATGGAGAAAGCTTCTCTAGCACAAGAGAAAATGGCTTTCAGAATGTTCACTGTGGACAAGGAAAAGGCCAAATCATTTTTCAGAATGCAGTCCAGCCTAGAACTTGATGTTCTAAGCCATGCTCCAAAACCTACAACCTAGTTGAATCTTCATTTGGTCTTCCCAAGCTAAAATGGAAGAATAAAGCATAAAGAACTCTAGAGAAAACTCATAAGAGTCAAAGAATCCTTCCAAAAATAAGATCTACATAGTAGCACTAATAAAAATGAGAATTTTTTAAAATTGGGGTATGTTGAGATAAAGGACCAACTGAATATTCTTTGAACTCCCAGACACAAACCAGGTATCTGAAGAAAAATCCTTGAAAGAAAACACAGGTGTATAGAGAAATAAAACTACCATTTTACAAATCAAATGGATAAGAAAATCAAGTGATTAGGTTGGTATTTGGTTAAATCAAGAAGTAGTGATTTAACATTATTTGAATGAGGAGATTTGAATGTGTTTCTAATTCAGTTATTGAATCTTATCAAAATATAGATATTGGCAAAGAAAAAAAGATGAAGTTTAAAGAAGTTAGCCTGACATTTAAAAATATCTTGGTAATTTTGACCCAACAACAATTCTAGCCTCACGTCCTGTGACCTATGATCACTCTCCAAAATATGTATGTTCAAAGATACCAAATACATCATAAATAGTATGCCTCTTCTGTTTAAAATATGACTTTAAGGTAATTTATTTTAATGGAACTAGAGGTTGAATCCAGGGTTTCTCTACCTCTGAGCCAAACATCCAACCCTACTTATTTTTAATTTTGAAACAATGTCTCACTAAATTACTGTACTGGCCTCAAACCTGTGATCTTCTTGTCTCAGCCTTTCAAGTACTGGAATTATAGATGTGTGCCACTCATACAGCTAAAATCTCCCTTTAAAATCTTGTCCTGTGTTGAATTGCTAAGTCAGCTCAGCTATAAGCTTTTCATACATTTTCATGACTCCTCCAAGGAAAGCTTTTTCTACATCTCCTTTATGGCTCTACATGTACTTAAAAAGCTATATAAATATTTTATAAGTATGTATGATATTATATTCTGTGTCCCTTAGTCCATACATTCTAATCAATGAACAAATATTTGTTGAATACCTATCATATCAGGCACACTCTAAGGTCCCCAAACCATGGACTGATTGTCACTTTGCCACATTGGAGGGAAGGAAGGAGCTGCTTCCCATTGCTTTGGTCACTGATAATACTCACTAGCCAAGGACTAAATACTCATCAAATGACCCCATCTAGAATGGGCTCAGTGACCAGCATGGCCACTGGATAATCATTTAAAAAGTATCCTACAATTTAGAAAGAAATAATATGTAGAAGAACATAGAAGTAAAGTGAAAGGCTTTCATGCTTATAAGGGTCTCAGATCTGGAATTTTTACAATGTAATTAGAAGGAGATGAATGAGAAACAGTACCATTTTGTCCAGTGTTGGACTCCCTCTATAGTAGGAACATGAACTGGTGCTGACAAATCTGTCCTTGAGTAAAAAGAAGTTCAAATTAAACCTTTATGTCTCTTTCTATTCTTTTTCTCCAACCTTAAGAAAACTCAACTCTATTAAATTGTATATATATATATATATATCCTCATTAGGATAGTGATAGTATTTCTATTCCTTTTATCTATAAAAATGCCCTGAATAGTTCTCTGTTTACTGGCTGATTATGGTTAATTTATTAAGTTCTTTTTTGATGTAGTATAGACTGATCATGATTAATGTGTTTATCTGTTAAAAGTATTAAAAGAAAGTTAATTTAGGCAAACAAGTCATTATATTCTATTTATTAATAAATCATTTAATCTTCACATTTTCCCCTAGGTTTGTTTACATTTAGAAACAAAAATCAACATTTTTTACTCAGAAAATACTTTGCCAACTGCTAATTTAATTTTCAATCATTCTAAAAGAAGTTAAGACAGGTTTCTGAAAGGTTATTAACAAGCGTATAGTTAGGGGAGAGAAACCACCTTCATTCGCCTTCAATTGAGTCTTTGAATCTCACAACCGAAGCAGAATGACTACATTTCTTGGCCTGAGAAAGGTCTACATCTACATCTGAACCTAGAGATAAATAGCAGCTCAGCTGAGTGTAAAGGAGTAGAAGGGCTGAAGTCAGCGTGTAGCATTTAAGCATGTGTTTCTGGCTATTTGCCTGCTGGCCCTTTGATCATCCAACTTCCATCATTTTCACTCATAAAAAGCTTATTCTTAGCCAGGCACAGTGTCAAATTCCTACCATCCCAGTACTTGGGAGGCTAAGACAAGAGAATCACAGGTTCAAGGCCAGCCTCAGCAATTTAGCAAGACCCTAAGCAACTTAGGGAGACTCTGCTTCCAAATAAAAAGGGCTGGCAGTATAGCTCAGAGGTAGAACTCTCCTTGGTTCAGGTTTTAGTACCAAAAAAGAAGATGGAGAAGGAGGAGAAAGAAAAGGAGCTTAATTTTGGTTGGGTCACTGAGACTCCAGCCCTCTTCCAATCATCTGGTCTCTATCACATTCTTCTTTAAAAACAGTATTTATGTTACTTTTAGCACTTGCTGAAAATAGTGTTTCTTTCCCCTCTGCCTGAAACCAGCCTACTGCCTGGCACCGATTTTTGAAAGGAGCCACCGTGTCCCTCAGCGTAATAGGCAACTTGCAAATTCAAAAGCAAACTGAGCTGCAACTGCTTTTAAAACATCTTGCTAGGTTACTTTTCTGTCTTACGTCACCCAGGTTTCCAGAAATCTACTCAAAACGCCTAATGAGGCAATAAATTCCTTTATTGACTGTTCAAAATGTGGAAACAAGTTGGAGTGACTCACCCGGGCCTTTTCTTAACCCTCTTATTCAGCAAGACAGTTTATTTTACTGAAAGAATGGGGGGGGGGGGGGAAAGCTGACGATTTAAAATTAACTAAATAGGCCCACCCTCTTTTATGCCTCAAGGACTTTTAGGACCGTCTTTTTGCAAGAGTGTATATTACAGCTTAATTGAGAGTATAAAAGAGCAGAATCTGGGATTATGATCTTAGTGAAAATAATGTTTATGTTTGACTTTCCACTTATCATTTATTTCTTTAACTATTTTTTTAATGAAGTTTTAATTTATTTTTGTTGCTTTTATGGTTTTGTTTTAAGGTACAACGTTCCTGCTAGTCTTTATCCACAGGTAGAAATGGACAGATTTGTGAGATAATCTAAAAAGCCAGCCTTCCTCATAACATTATATGAAAATAACACAGAAAAGAGAGAGCGCCACCAAAAGTTTACATGTGTTTATGTGGTTTGCTTTTAAAATATTGGTGTATTTGTATCCCCTGATCATTTTCCAAATGATACTGCTAAAGGTGTTGAAAAACTTCTTTGGAGGTTAAAAGCTAACAGCTATATGCAGAAAAGAATTTTTGGAAGTGAAAGCACACCTCAAAATAATAGGCTTATAGCCAAAAGTGAGCTGACAACCAGGCATGGTCATACATGCCTGTAATACAGTACCTAGGAGAGCTGAGAGACAGTGATTGAACATTTGAGGCCAGTCAGCAACTTAGTGAGAACCTGTTTTAAAATGAAAATGATATAGAAAGACCTGGAGAGCATTATGTTAAGTGAGATCAGACAAGCACAGAAATAATAGGGACATATGTTTTCTCTAATATGTCCAAACTAGGGACTATTAGGAATACCAGAGAGACTCCAGATAATGGAGGGGAAACCTCAGCAAAGCTGAAATGGAAGGGTAGGAGAGGAAGAAGGCTGAGGTTGATTAATGGAGGAGCAACATCGAATATGTGTAAAAGTATGAATGTAGCTTGGTCAACCTGGACACATTGTTGGGAGGGGGAAGGGGAATTTGGAGGGGGAAGGCACCAAGCACAATCTGAATGTATGCCATTTTCAATATGATCCACATAAAAATAAAAAATAAAAAAATAAAAATTATATAAAATAGGGTTGGGGTGTAACCCAAAGGTTACATCCCCCTAAGCTCAAACCCCAGTAATCCAAAAACATTTAAAGAAAAGTGAGCTGAGAGTAAATTCACCTCAAACTCTTCAATTTATAGATAATGAAAGAAAGGCTAAGGAAATCAATACATTTTATAAATATCACTGGAAAAATGGTCCAGGGTACCAAATCTGAAACTCTCATTTCTTAATCCCTGGGAGTTGGCTGCAATATTATCTGCTTGTCTTTATTGCTGAACTTGAAAATTCCATATGATGCTAGTTTTTTTTTCCCTTCTTTTCTTTTTTCAATGTATTCATTCATAAAAAAGCAAATCTTAAGGGAGGCTATCATCTATGTCCTAAAATGTTGAAATTCAGCATTTAATTTTCTCTTTAAAAATAGTGACCTTCCGCATAGTTAAAAATTTCATCTTCCTCTTTTCTATTTTTAAATTTTGACTATCTCACAAACTGCTTGCTTGAAGTTCTGAACACTATACAAATATGAACACGAGAAGGAAATGAAAATAACATTGAGCAGCATGTTATTAATAATAACACTATAGCTACTAGTATGCTGGAAATCAGCACTGACTTTTGGTCTGTGTCATATTTTTCTGAACTCTTGAAACTTCCAAATGATAAAAGACACTTAGGGAAAAAAATCAAGCTAGTTAATCCTAGGAGATAACAAAATGCTAATTATTTATTTTGACTTTTTAAAAGAATAGGATATTAGGTTTTACCTTCATCTAATAGGTTGGGATTTGTGCCTACATATAAATTAGCATAAGAATCACAAATGATTAGGGCTAGAAGAAACCCTATGTGACCTAATTCTAACCCATACATTTTACAGATAATACCTAGGAAAATAGTTTATTTTAATGCCATATAGCAATGTAGTAGGAGAAAATGAGCTGGATACCATTATATTCAATGTCATGGTTTTTTTTTTTTTCTAATGCATAACTTCTTACATGTATATGGGGACATGTAAATGTTCTTATGTAAATAATTTGAGCTGTTAAAAATAAAAATACATAAATGAGCTAATTCTACACAAGGTCTTTGCTGACAAAAATCTCTTTCTTTTTCTTTTTTTTTTTTCCTTTTTTTGTTTTTTGGGGTTTTTGTTTGTTTGTCTCCAAGCTACACCTGAGCCCTATTTTTATTTGGAAACAAGGTCTCACTAAGTTGCTGAGAAGCTCGCTAAATTGCTAAGATGGCTTTGAGCCTACAATTCTCTTGTCTCAGCCTCCCAGTACTAGGATTATAGGCATGTACCACCATGCTAGGCACAAAAATCGCTTTGCTAAGCAACACTGAAGTGATAGGAAAAAAAGTTTACTAATCACCATATGTTAATACTACCTCATAAGTGCCAATGTGTTACTGAGATTATTGCCACTGACACAGATCATTTATACTTAAAAGCATGAATGAGAAGACATCTTAATTAACACGTGAAAACATATTTTGACTTTCATTCTCTTTCTTAACTCAAAGATTTCAAAATCCAAGTTACAGAAAACTGTGGGCAAGTAAGTTATACTAAAATATTACTAATATATCTAAAATTTATTCATTTTTAATAATTTAACTGGAAAATAAATTTTTTAATTTTTTTTAATATACCAGTCTTTCATAAAAATAGTTATCTTGGTAAACGTTACCTAGGAAGCTATTTGGGGTATATGAACTCATTTCAGATACTCATATTTTCCTAAGTAGTATCAAGGTATGAATGAATTGATATGTGGGTTGCATAACAAATTATCCAATATTCTGATAGAATGATTCTCAATATACCTTTATATGTCCTTCTCAATTCCAATACTTACTAGAAACTTCTAAAATCTGTAAAATAAATGATTTTTAAAATTTATTATGAGAATAAATATTGTAATTATAATTTATCTGGTTCTTAAATTTTTCTTTCCTGGAAGTAGCACATCATTGGCAGGAACACATTAAATGTTTCAGTTTGTTTTTTAAAATATGGATTTAGAAGCTAACAAAAAGTTAAAAATCTGTAAATATGGCTTCTCATTACAAGTGTTCAAAAAATAATTTGTAACTTTAAATAAGAAACTTCCCCTCTCTGAGTATCACTTGGCTACATACATACATACATATGTATGTATATATACGTATATATATATATACTGTTATATATAGTATGTTATATCTGTATATAATAATGTATAGCATATATAAGTTTATATATATGCACATACAGATATATATATATATATATATATACATGTGTATGTGTGTGTTTTGAGGTTAATAATCTCTAATTCACCATTTATATATTCATGTTCTGAATATTAATTTACCATAATAATGACATGTATATACTACAAATTGTACAGTTTACTTAAGGCAATTTTAAAATCATTTTATCCATAGGAACTAGAATAAATTTTGCCTCATAATGCAAATGTGAAATGTACTTTTCCACTTCATTTTAATGGACCCTAACCACAATCAAGAAAATAAATAAATGTATGAATTGCAATGGTTCAAGTTATAGAACACCAATGACTGGATTCAAGGATTACCTCATATAATGAACTAGTTAATGTAGGACAAGAGAATGCTTCCCAAAGGGGGGGGAACTATCTTAATTTAGTTTATATTTTAAAAACTAGGGTTTTTTGTTACTTGAATCCGTTTGCTATGACAGAAAAATCAAACTCACACTATGAGTTATCTAATAGTGTTGTAATGGATATTTCCGGGATGTTATGTCAGGTCTTCTTCCTTTGGAACTGAGTGTACTGTTTAGAGTGGTGGGTTCATGGTGCCACATGACTACCTTCCCTAATCCTATTGGACACCTGACCCTTGCTGAATCATTGGAAACTCTTTCTCAAAAGAATTTAGAATTGAAGTTGAAAAAAAATTTTTTCAACTTAAGTCTTTGGAAGGAGATGTAAACTCTTAAATGCACAGTAACCTTTGTCCAAATTCTCTGAGGATTGGAATCAGTGTTCTGGCATAGGAGTAAAGATAAGACAGAAACAGAGCAGAAAGAGAGATGGAAGACAGAAAGATTCAGCAGGCCTTAGGGATCCAGGTCTAATCTTCCCCAAAGAGCACATATTTCTTGCTAATAGGTTGTATGAGACAGCCCAGCAGCTGTCTAATAAATATATTTTTATTTCAGCTAGCAAAACTTGGCTTCTTTTTAACTTGTGAGGAAACAAAAAAGTGGTCTTAATTACATTCATATACTTTAGAATTTTTGTTAAAATCTGCCAGATAGACTTCTAAAAATGTCTCAGAATCACTAATGTGAAATAAATTCTCACAAAACATTTGACCTATAATGATTGCAAAAATATTCTCATAAGGTATGTTACAAACAAATCTTAGTAAAATAGAAATATTTTTAGCATCATCTAAGTATTAGTTAAATTTTAAAAACATATTTTGTTTAATCTGGCTTAATCAGAGAATTTTTATAATCTTACACACTGTAAACACAGTTTACTTTTAATTTTTATTATGTTAAAAAGATTAGTTTACATGTTATATTTTGCTTCATGCTATCTTTTAAAACAAAGAACTTTCTAGTCTCTAAGTCCTTTGGTAAACATAATAAGAGCATTTCACTGCATATTTTTGAAGGCAATGTTTAAATTAGCCTACCTGCCCTTTACATTACATCTTGTATTTTAAGAGCCCTGAGAAGCAATGAAAAGAGTGTAATGAAGCCATAGATCAAGGCACCTCATTCATTAACTTTTAAAATATCACCTCATTTATTTAGTCTTTCTCTGGAGTTTTTCTTTTGATAAGTACCAATTTTATTAAATGTCCATTTAAGCAAAATGAGAAAGAATGGCATACTTTGCTCCAATACATATAAAGACAATATTCTTACATCTAAATTTACTTTAGCCAGGAACATTACAGTGTATTCACTACATCTGTTTTTCATATATATATATATATATATATATATATATATATATATATATATATATATGTAGGTGTGGGAGGGATACTACTGGCTTTTAAATTTACAGCGCACCAAATAGCTAATACAGATTTTAGCCATGTGGGAAAACTTTGATGAAATTGCCCTGTCTAAGGGAGCAAGTCAAGGTAAATGGCAGGCCAAAATATTTGAACGATGAAAGCAGGCTTCAAGAGTCTACAAAGTGAATCCAGTTAACAACTGTAATTCATTAAAAGTAACAGGGCATGTGGTCCTGTAATTGGGTATTGGTTTGAAGCTTCAACCCAAATCAGTAACATTAGACCCTGTAGGTGAAAGAATGACTGTCATAGCAGTCAATCCAGTGCCTGCAAGTACAATGGCTCTTGAAATGAAAGTATACATGCACTCTGGGAGATGTTTGAAGAAGGAGTGGCTTCAGGGAGGTAGAGAGAATGGGGTGGGAATTGGGTAAGGGCTAAATCAGTGATGTATGAATAGATGCCTCTACCAAATTGTACTCCATTGTACAACTACAATGCACCAAAAAAATTAAAAAAAAGAATACGGCACACAAATCTTTAGACTTTTAGATATTATCATTTACAGTAAAATATCTAATTCACAACCATGGGAAAATCAATGCCTTGTAAAGTTTATAAGTTTCTAAGAAGAAAAAAAATACTCATTCTGTTATGTGACATAAAACACCATAGATATTACCAAAATCTGATTAGTACTATTTTATTTGATATGTATCTTATTCAAAATGCTTGGTCCAGAAGTGTTTTCAATTTGAAATTTTTTTCAGTCTTAAAATATCTGCGTATATTTAATGAGATTTATTGGAGAAAGAACTCAGTTCTAAGCACGAAATTCATGTATGTTTCTTATACACCTCATGCATGCAGCCTAAAGATAATTTTTATACAGTAGTTTTAGTGTGCTTGCATTTTAACTGCAAACAAACACACAAAAACAGATGTGGAATTTTCCACTTTTGAAACTTTCAGATTTTAGAGCATATTGAATTTCAGATTTTCAGATTAGAGAGAATAAGACTATGATAAAAAATGAAAACTAAAATCAGTAATCTAGCGTTTATCGTCCCCCCATCTCAGTTTATTTCATAATTATCTTTTCTACCTAGCCATTAGGTCATTTCTCTTAAACTTAAAATACTGTATAGTTTCTAGTACATAACTTTTCAGTGGTGTACATAGGAAAAACGGTAGAAGGACATATGAACCCCAAATTCTCAGGATAGCCATCTTTTTTATTTGCTAGGGCTTTTACAACCCTGTAACAACTTCTCCAAATTACTTACATTTTCATTTTCAGTTTATCCACAAATAAAAATGTTCTATTCAGTCTGAACGAAGAAAAACATACCAGCTTTAGCCACATTCTTGAGATTTTTTTTTTTTTTAGTTATGGCTAACTTGACTACTTTGCATGTGGCTAGTTTGATTTATAAGAAGAGAGTACAGAGGTGTGGGCATGGTAGCGCACACTTGAAATTCCAGTACTTGGTAGGCTGACACTGCAGAATTACAGGTTGAAGAAGAGCCTGAGCTACTTAGTGAGGCCCTCTGCAATTTCGTGAGACCCTGCTTCAAAATTAAAAAAAAAAAAAAATAGGGCTGGGGTATAACACAGACGTAGAATATCCCTGGGTTCAATTTCTAGTACTAAAAAAAGTATACTAAAGTTTTGATAGCTTGATATAGTACAAGTAATTAATGAACATTTTAGGTTTGTATTAACAACATTTCAGAAAATGGTAGTTTTTGTTTATACAGAGTTCAAGCACAAGCCAATAATGAAATGTGGTTTCTTCTTCAGCCAATCCTCACCTGCTGTGGCCGCATCACACTGATGCTCTCAAGCTATGAATTTCTCTCTCCAATACACTAAGATGTCAGTTCAAACATTTGAACACAATGTAATTTATCTTACTGTGGCTTTATTTCTTTTACGCCAAATAGAAGACAAAAACTGTTATTTTAGTTTTTTATTTCCAATGCAAAATTTAACAAAATGGATTCTTCCTGGAAAGCATGCTGAAAAAGACCTAGACTAGCCAAAGTAACTCTTAGCATATGACCATGTCAAAAGTATCACAATCCCTATTCAAACTGTACTATAGAGCTATGGTAACAAAAACAGCATGGTATTGGCACAAACCCAAGCTCAGAGACCAAAGGAAAGAGTGGAAGATACAGAAACAAATTCGCACTTATAACTGATTACTTTTTTTTTTTAACTAATCTGCCAAAAACATACTTTGGAGAAAAGACAGCATTTTCAACAAATGGTGTTGAGAGAACTGCTTACCCATTTGTAGAAAAAATGGAATTAAATTTTTACCTTTTTACCCTGCAAAAGAGCCATCTTAAGATGGTTAAATACCTGGAAATAAGACTGGATACTTTGAAATTTCTAGAGGAGGGAATAGGTTTAACATTTAAGCACAGGTAGAAACTTCCTCAATAAGATTCCCCAAACTTGGGAAATCAAATCAATAATTATGAGATGGCATTAAACTAAAAATTTCTATTTATCAAAGGAAACCATCACGAGTTAAAAGCCTACAGAATGGGAGAAAATCTTTGCTGGCTATTCCTCTGATAGAGGACTAATATTTAGAATATGCAAATTACTTAAAAGACTTAACATATAAAGAAACAATCAAGAAATGGACAATTGAACTAAGTAGGCACTTCACAAAAGAAGGAATACAAATTGCCAATAAATATATGAAAAAATATTCAATATTATTAGCAATCAGGATATGCAAATTAAAATCACACTGAGATTCCATCTAACCCCAATAAGAATGGCAACCATCAAGAAATCAAACAATCACAATTGCCGGCAAGGGTGTGAGTAAGTAGGAACTTTCATATACTGTTGGTGGGATTGCAAGTTAGTGCAACCACCATAGAGATTCCTCAGAAAACTGGGAATGGACCCACCGTATGATCCAGATATACCATTGCTGGGTATCTTTCCAGAGGGACTAAAATAAGAATATTCTTTTAATACATGCATATTCGTGCTTATAGCACCACAATTACTAATAGTCAAACTATGGAATCCAACCAATTATCCATTCACTGATGAATACATTATAAAATTAGAGGATCTATACACAGTGTAATTCTACTCAGCAATAAAGAACAAAAATATGTTATTTGCAGGAAAATGGGTGGCCCTGTAAAACGTTATGTCTAGTGAAATTAGCCAGTCACAGAAAGTGAAGGGCCATATGTTTTCTCTCATATGTGTAAGCTGGGGAGTATTTGGGATATCAGAGAGACTTTAGATATGGAGGAGAAACTCCAGTGGAGTGAGGGAGGTGGTTTAGGGGAGGATGGAGGAGGAAGTGGAGAATGAATCAAGGAAACACTTCCACTGACATTATGTATGTATGTGAGAAAATCAAGGCTGATTTTAATATTATGTATAGGCAAGGGAGGAGTGGAGCAGGACCTAAGCTCACCAAGTGCCGTGGGCATTATGTCACTATCACTGTGAACTACTCTATGATGTGAGACTATCATGCACCAATAAAAGTATTTTAAACAAGAAAGAATGGACAAATATGAATATTTCTTCCTAGTTGCAGGGTTTCTCAAACATAGTTGCACACTGAAATTACCTGGAGAGTTTTTTCACAAAGCAGTGTGACCTGAGTTCTACAACCAAATGTTTATATTTAAATGATGTGTGGTGTCTTTGGCATTAATGTTTTCAAAATCTCTCCAGGTAGTTCTTATAGTCAGCCTAGGTCTAAAACCACTGCCCTAGAATTCAGATTTGAGCTGGTTATGCTAATCTTTAAAGAAATTTAGAACATTTTATTGACAATAAACAAGATTGATGGTTACTTGATAACAATATATAAGTACTGACATGCCCATAATTTTAAAAAGCAAATATTTAAAACTACTGTGTCAAGTAAGATTAGTTTATTCAATCTTTTAAATTCCTTTAAAGACACAATATGGACTAAGACATTTAGTAAGACCACATATATATGTGGCTCAGCAAACTGAAATTTCAGAAGCATGTCTACATTTGAATTACACTAATTTTCCTTTGCTCCTGTTGGGAAATGTTGGAAGAAAATCTCATGCTTATTTTTAGCAATTAAAGTGTCCCACATACTAATTTACAAAAATCCAACTGGAATTATCTGGTATTCACAGAAACATGTCTTTCATAATTATGGAAAAAGAAATAACGTTTGAGATGCCCAGATTGTTATGTGGTTTTCTGAAATTAATGTCTATATTATTATACCTCAGAGGTAAAGGAAGGACAATTAGTATGGTGGAAATTAGGTAGCACCTACTCACCTACTAGCTCAGAATAGTAGTAACTTATAGGGAAAAATAAAATAGGCTGTACCTTACTCAAATTAATTTGAGTGAATTTTTCTATTATTATATAGAACTAATTACAAATAATAAACTCTACAGACCAGGGAAATTATATATATTATAATTTATAAAATAAAAAGTAAAAGGAACTGGTTTATATGCATACACACAAACACATATTTGATGTAATTATGGGAAAAGAGATTCAGGACATATTATATCACATAAAATATGTTTATAGTTTCTACCTCTTAAAGTGAGAAAAAATATATATGCCCACATACACATACACAAAAATTTATATGTTCACTTGTATTTGTATTATAAAATGTTGAAATTATATAATACATGAATAAAAATAATGGGAGGAGTCATTTTTATGTTTTAAATAGTTTTGATTTTAAATAATTTAAATGTGTTATAGAAATGAACCAAAATTATTATTTAAATATATTATTATAAAATTTTAATGTATTTTATTATAAAAATTCACATGTAATGTGAATGTTCCTGCTGACATTTTGGAGTTTTATTCCAAGTAGCTATAGAATAACATTAAAAAGGGTCTAATCAGTCGGGCATAGTAGCACATGCTGGAGTTCCTAGTTCTTAAGAGGAGGAGACAAAAGGATTACAAGTTCAAGGCCAGTGTGCAGCCACTTAGATCCTGTTTCAAATAAAATTTTAAAAAATAGGATTTGGGGTGTAGCTCAGAGGTAGAATACCCCTACTCCTGGGGTTAATCCCCAATGACATATACAAAAAAGTATAATCAAACCACAAAAAATAAAGCAATAAATATTTCAAACAATAGAAGGTTTTAGCAAATTACCTTGTATAAGATAATACTTTTTTTTTTTTTTTTTGGTGGTACTGGACATGGAACCCAGGCGCTCTCTACCTCTAGGCTACACTCCCAGACCAATTTTATATTTTGTTTGGAAACAGGGCCTCACTAAGTTGCTGTGAGCCTCACTAAGTCGCTGAGACTGGCTTCAAACCTGCACGATCCTCCTGTCTCAGCCTCCCAAGTGCAGGGATTACAAGAGTGCACCACCACACCCGGCTCAAGAGAATACTATTAAACCTTAAAAAAAAAAAAAAGATATTGTCATTGAAAGGATGTTGTATTAGCTCTCCATTCTTGTAACCAAAAACTGAGATAAACAATTTATAAGGAGAAAATGTTTAGTTTGGCTCATATTTCACAGGTTTATTTCCAGAGTTTCTCTGCCCTGTTGCTTTGGGCTTGTGGTAGAACTGAACATCATGACAGAAGCTTGTGGCAGAGGAGACTTGATCACCTCACAGTGGCCAGGGGAAAAGAGAGGAAGAGGAAGGGGCTGGGATCCCAGTGTCTCCTTCAAGAGCCACTTTCCTTCCACTTAGACCCAAACCTTAAAGTTTCTGCCACCTCCAATAGCCCCACAGGTGGTTGACACACTTTTAACCCATGATCTTTGGAGGAGACATTTATTTAAACCACAGCAGATATTTATCATATGTTTTTAAATTAAAAATACTAATGAAAACAAAATATAAAATGTTGTCTTTCAAATCTCACTAGCAATTTTGCCTGGGTTGTGATAATAGATTTCAGTTCTATATTCTTTGTGTGGATGTCCAATGCCTACCAGACCCTTGCTGGGGCCATTGGGTGATAAATACACTTAGCAGTTCTCTTTCTCAAGCTATCAAGACTGACTTAACTTTTCTCTCTCCTCATTTAAACTCTAGAAGAGGCCTTGAGCTTCAAGAGAACTAGACAGGAAACATGAGAAAACATAAGCAAGGGATCAATTTAATGTTCAAAGAAAATCTAAAAAATTCTCCTTCAATGTCTTTTTTTTAAATGAAGGTCATCTGCACATTTTGTCATATGAGGTGAGTTAAAAACTCTAGGATGAGAATGGGACTAACTTGGTGATGGCAGAGCACTGGTGATGAATGCATGGCATAGCAGGAGGGGCACCATTAACTTGTAGAACTGGAGTTTCCTTGTGCCTTTGCTACAATCTCATTCTGGAAGCCTAACCACCATAACCATTCTGGGAAAAGATAAGACCAGCAAGCACGGTATGAACTAGGAGTTTGGGAGAAGATCTTAGAGCAGCAGAGAAATCAATAATCAAGTCAGTACAGAAGTAAGTACAAAAATGTCTTGGCTTTGAGTTGTCCTGGCCAAAAAAAAAAAAAAAAGGTTTATTCAAGCAATTATGTAACCCCTAGTCTCCTTCCAAAGCTAATTCTGAGTCAAGAGATAGGAAACACAAGTAAATGAAGCAGCCAACATGTTAACTTTTCTGTTCAATGGCCAATTAGGACAAGATAGAGGCTAAAATATTATGGTGGAAAATGTGCTACATATTCTAAAAGTTCTCTCTTAGGGACCCTTTAATAAATGTTAAGCTTTCAAAAAAAGTTTTCAATTGTATCTCCTGAAAAATAATTTTCAAAATGTGAAAAATTTTGTTCTTTGTTGAGAGAGCAGGGCAAAGTCAAATCTGAATTTCATACAATTACTCTGAGCAATTACTTAGCAACTTGACTATAAAGTAATGAAAATCAATTTCATCTTAGATACAAATTGGCACTAAGGCAAAAAATTTAAAAGGATTTGAAATATCATCAGCCTGCCCCAAATTTGGGTATGTTTCCTCCAGTACATGCAGGAAAGCACTTTTTTGGGGGGGTAAGTAATGATTGATAAAGTGGTTGGTCTCATGAATTGTAAATTTAAGCTCATGAAAATCACTTGATGAGATTGTTAAAACACAGATGATGGGGTTCTATCCACCAGACCTTCTGTTTTAGTAAATCTGAGTATTTATTAAATGCTCACTAGATACCAGAAACCAATCTCCAAAGCTTTATGTGTCTTAATTTACTCCATCCAACAATTATGAGAAGTAGTTACTATTTCATTAACACATTACAAATGAAAAAAAATAAAACTGTGAAACAATAAGGTTATATAACTTGCCCAAGGACACATGGCTGGACTAGAATCTAGACCTAAGCATTAAGTAAGACTCCAGCCAATTTTAACCAAACATACCCAGGCCAGTAAACAAGACTGTGCTGATTAAAGGCGTTTCTTATCTATAGCCACAAAATTCCAAGGATGCTAACTTAAATTATGGACTACATGGAATGTGATTCAGACACTAAACATTAGTTGGTATTCCCTCTATTTTCATTGACAGAAAGATGTCTATGTACTGGCATTTAAAAAACCAAAAGAGGTTATTAACCATTATACAGAATGGAATCCTGTTTAAATGAAGGTGTTAAATGAAGGTTAAATGAACAGCTATATTAACAGTAGACATATGAAGAGCATAGGATTATACTTAACTCTTATTTTCTACCCTGTTTTTCTAAATTTGTTTGTTTTTGTTTTTTGCGGTACTGGGGAAGAAACCCAGGGGCATTCTACCTCTGAGATACACCCCAGCCCTATTTTTTATTTTTTATTTTGAAACAGGGTCTCACTGAGTTGCAAAGGGCCTAAGTAGCTGAGGCTGTCCACGAACCACAATCCTTCTGTCTCAGCGTCACAAAAGCTGGAATTACAAGCATGTACCACCACACCTGACTTTTTCTGAGTTTTTAATAATATATAAAAATTATTTTTTAAAAAGAAAAGGTAGTCATAGATATATGACTAGAGTGAGCCGGGTGTGATGGTGCACACTTGTAATCCCAGCATTGGGGATGCTGAGATCAGAGGATCGTGGTTCTCAGAAATCCTCAGCTACTTAGTGAGGCCGTTTTCAACTCAGTGAGACCCTGTTTTAAAATAAAGAATAAAAAAATAGGACAGGTGGGTGGAGCTCGGAGGTAAAATGCTCCTGGGTTTTACTCCCAGTACCAAAAAGAAAAAAAAGAGTGAAAAATATGGTTGGGGGTGTAGCTTGGAGGTAGAGGCTCCCTGATATGCAAAAATATAAAATAAAATAGCTAATATTCATTGAGGATTTATTATGGACCAGAAAACGACCTCTAACTCATTCAAAAAGCATCTCATTTAGTCTACATTTTAGGAAAGTAAAAAAATGAGGTGGGTCTTGTTGGCATTCTCATCGTTTTATAAATAAAGAATCTGAAGTCTAAAAGGTTTCCATCATCTTTCAATGGAGTTCAAATACTAACAGTCCAAATACCAAGTAAATGTGCACAATATGAGTTTCTCCATCATTCTTGGATATGGTTCACAAAACCCTGATATTCTTTTCAGCATTTCTCCTCTGGACCTTCAATAGTATAATCTTGATATCAGACAGGACCTTATGATTTCAGAGTAAAATTATTTATTCAAAGTCAGTGAATAGTAATTCTAATGAAACTATGCCACATCTATAATTGAAACTTTGGTGATTAGTATGAGGTAAATAAAAATAAAAATAGAAAGAAAAAAAATAACGTGGGTGAGAGAGAACTCAACTCTGGAGGCCAAAAACAACTGTTTCCAAGCACTTAGGAAATGAATTCAGCTGCACTATTTGCATTCAGATAAGGAATGTGCTCATTACAAATGATAGTCTCCGATTTACTTAGAAGGTAGAAATTTAGAAAATACACTCAATCTCATGTTCTTATTTTCTTCCTTTGTTTATTATATTTTCTCATGTCATTGAAGAACAAATAAAACTTCATTTCTGTAAGGGGTTTATCATTCAGATTTCTCACTGACAGGCTGATACACAAAATCTCCCCCCACTCTCCCTCTGAGTTTTCTCTTCCTCCGCCTATTAAGGCTCCGTGGGAGGCTACATGTTAATTGCAGGATAACTATGCAATACCTAAACATATTCCAGAACCCTAGGTTCTGATAACAAACTGTTCAAAGGTTTAAGTTCTTTCCATTCTCTTACAACAACACATATATTCTAAAAGAAATATACAACTCGAAAGCCATCTTCTTAAAAATTGTTATTCTTTTTCTCTGGAAAGATTTGGCTGGCTTCATGAAGGTTTCTTTTCTCTTCTCATCCTGGTCGCCATGCGGTAGTGAGACTTAAGAGCCCAGTCACACTGGACTGACCCATGCAATTCACAGCAGGTATATGATAGACAGCCAGCTGGGGCCACATTCAAAAGCACCCCCACTTTCCCCCAGTCTTTTGCCCAAGCCTCTGATTTAAATATAAATGTGTGAAACTAATGCAACATCTCTTTAATAACTCTATAGATAAACACACTCAAAAGTACAAATGTGGTATCATGTTTTCTAGTGATTTAAAAATTAATAGAAGAACTGTCGATAATGGGAAGGTACACAGTAAAGCTGGCTTTGGTGGGATACAATTGTTTCCAACACTTGCCTCTGACTTCATTCTTTAATGAACATCTCTGGAATCAGTAATTACTGTGGGAACACATCTTTAGAGCTATTCTCAAAGAGCAAAATTGGCAGAGGTTGGTTTTATAAAGTTCACAAAATGAATGGTGCCTTATTGCCATAAACAAAGGGATTTTTTTTTAACAACCAGCTTTAAAATACCCAGCGAATTACTGATAAGTGAATCAGTGAATAAAGATAAGTCTTTAATTGACAAGAAAATGAAGGATTAGGCTAATAGTACATTATAGCAATATGCCATGAATTCAAACTTTAGGCCTTCCTCACTTCAACTAAGTAATTTAAAAGCCTGTTTTTTTTTAACATAAGGACTATTTTTTCTGCAACATTTCTGCTTAAAGTTTTCTAAAATGTGTGTAACTAACATTCACTCCTAGCATGAATTCTCCAAGTGACTATCATTCCCTCATAACTCTGTATTTGAGGTGACATATAGTGATTTTCTCATGTTGCTTTTGAAAATGGAAAATTATTTACCAAATGTACTTGTCTACTAAATGCATCTAAGTAAAATTAATTGTACTTGTAACTGCAAAATGGTTTATACATGTGTTTCTAATTTTTATGTGAAAATTAAAATATTTATAAAGAAAAATTGTTCTTCTTAATAACATATGATTGTTTTTAACATATTTTAACACATTCTATGTTAAGTCAAGATAAGAAAAATCCAAGTACCAATGCAAAATTTATGAATGAATAAAATGAACTTTAAGGATGCCAATGTAAGAGCTATATTCAACTTCAGAGATGATTGCAGGTTGTTGGTTTTTTTGTTTCCTTAAGAATGAGCAAATTGAACTTATCTATAAGTATGATTTGACATTCATTTTTGCTTAGGCAGCGAAGTTATCCCCTAATACCTGTAGGAAATTGGGTTCAGTGTGCCAGCAGATGTCAAATTCTGTAGATGCTCAAATCCCTGCTACAAAATGGCATAGTATTTACATATGACCTATGCACATTCTCCCTTACACTTTAAATCATCTCTAGATTACTTATAAAACTGAATACAATATAAACACAATGTAAATAGTTGTTGCACTATGTTGTTTAGGGGAAAATGACAAGGAAAATGTCTGAATATATTCAGAACCAATACAATTTCTTTTTAGAATATTTTTGTTTTACAATCTCTTATGTACACAGAGTCAACTATACTATTTCTAGCTACCATGGAAAATAGTGAGCAAAACAAGTTTTCTGAGCTTTGAGTTTCCATCTGCAGTTTTATTTCCTATTTCCCAAAGGCCAATGAACGTCTTCCTTCAGTTCTATCATGATAAAATGCATTTCTGGTCATGAAATATCTAAGATGTCCCTGGGAAGGAATGAAATGATGCTCTTCTTAAGCAGATAAGACCCCAGAATATAGAAAACCAAAGGAAAGAACAACGCAGACATGGACGGGCAGAATCTACAGTGCCATGTTGTACAATGCAAAGAACGGGCTTGTGAGGTGATGGAAATGAGGCTTGTTTTAATCGATTTGCTTCCTGAAAGAGAACATGTCATGAAAACAAGACTTCCCCAAGATTTTACCCTCAGAACCTGGTAGAAAACCTACTGTTTTGATTATGCATTCCTTACTGTAACTGAGGGCAGGAGATACTTAGCAGAAATCCCAGAGCTGTACTGCTGGCAGAAGAGAGTTCCAGTTTTAAATCCATACTTATTGCATTTACCCACTAGGTGCCAGGTACTCAGCTAGACATAGCCACATGCTAGCTATCTTCTTTACTGAAGATAAAAACAAAAGCCATTTTATCAGATTGCACAGTATCACTGAGAACTCCAGGAAGACCACATCAAAGCGGTTTGTCCTGGTGTCTAGAAATGCTGTTGTCAGCATTGCTGGACTGACAAATAAAAAGCTTTTCAAGGAGCAAACGATGACATAAAACAGCATCACACACATGAGATAGTCTTGTTGAGGAAAAGGAACCATATTCTTGACTTTGTCCATTTTCTAAGGACAAACTTAGGCAGGAAATAACAGAACATCTAAATGTAAACCATAATATGAAAATATCTAAACAATTCTTATAATCTTAGAATATTTCTTTAAAACATTTATTTATGTCAAAGATAAGAAATACTCTTATTGTTCTTGTAGAATGTGTCATGGCTCCACTTTTCCCAACACTAATAAAAGCTGGTATTTGTATCATATTCCATATAAAATTTCACATCTCGTATTTATTGCAGTATTTTGTCATTCACTGCAGCACAGTTTAAATGCACTCTAAAGAGAGTACATAACTTCTATTGCATTTATAGTTGAACTTTTCTGATTTAAAATCATTTGAAAAGCAAAAGTAAGCCTATATACTACACAGATAATATATAATAATTTAGCAAAATCATGTAACATCAAACAGATAATGAAATATTTTCAAATCTGACCAATAGTCCTAATGTATTTTTAAATTGCAGAACTGTGTTTATTTCAAGGTACTGTGCAACATGAAAATAATCAGCTGGCTTTTTCATTGAAAATTCAAAATATTCTTCTAAATAAGAAATTACATGATGAAATGTGTTACAACATAACTAACTTGCTTTAATCAAATGTGGAAGGCAATTATCAGAACTGAAGACATAAATGTTGGAGAAGACAGAATTTTATGCCTTAATGACAATGTATCCTCCAAAAGAGGCAGACGCTAAAGCAAGATTTTCAAAGTTGAATAAAATGGCCTAAATATAGGATTCATTAAAGTGAATATCCATTATATAAGACAAAATGAATATAATTTTAAAATATGTAAATAAAAGCTGATAAGGACAATAAGCATAGTATAAATGGGATATTAACTATAAATAATTTTGATATTGTTTAATCTTTAGTTTAATTTTTATCATCTTCTATATTGAAAACCATCCTGAGTTATTGCATAAGAAGGTTAAATGTTTAAATATTTTGTTTATTCCCCACCACTTGTGGTCATGTTAAAGGTTGTGCAAAATAGCTAGGATTCAGATATACATTAAACAGAGTTCCAAGAGAATCTTCCATTGAATTTCACATAGAATGTGAGAGAAGAGCCATCAAGATGTTTCTTTCTCTCTCTCTCTCTCTCTCTCTCTCTCTCTCTCTCTCTCTCTCTCTCTCACACACACACACACACACATAGACAGACACACACAGACACACACAGACACCACACAGACACCACACACACACACACACACACACACACACACACACACACACACCAATGAAAGATTCTGAACTGAAGAACTAGAAGAAGAAGAAAGATTGCAGGAAGAGTAAATCTCAGGATAAAACTTAGGAGTTTGATTTTGTATACTGCAAACTTCAAGTATCGATTAGGGACCTATATGGGGAGGATGAGAAAGCATATTTGATACAAAGTTGGATATTTAAAAGTTGATTTCTGAGATCCAAAATGGAAATATATTTTGGCATTGCATGGTAACAGATGATATTGAAGGCCATACTTAAGCCAAGATACTGATGGATTCATAAATAGAATAAGAAAAGTAAAATCATGTAAAGATTGAGCTCTGAGATATTCAAGAAATTATTAAAAGATCAGGAGGAGAGGAGGGCAAAAAGTTAAGATGGCAGTAAATTATCTGATAATCTTCCCAATGATTTATGAAAGGAGAGGCCAGCTGTGTGGAAGAAAATCGATAGTCAAATCCCAGAAGCCAACTGAACAAAGGATTCAGGAATGAGGAAGTGGTTTACTATATCAAATGTTGTTTGAGTAAAATGAGAAATGAGAATTCACCACTGTGTTCAGCAATGCAGAGGTCACTGGTGCTTTTGACAAAAGCTATTTCTGTAGAAGTTGAGGGCAAATCCTACTAGAAATGAGCTCAAGGGAGAAGGGGAGCAAAGAAATTGGAGGCTATGAGTTGAAAACACTTGAGAGGTCTTGATTGAAATGTAACCAGAGAAGTGTGAGTGACTGAGTTCTTTTTAATATTGAGTTTCTTTTTCTAATATTGAATAAATATAGAATATTCCTATGTTTGGGGGAATGATTCAACAGGGAAGGTGGAAATGAATGATGAATCAGAGATATGGAACAATTAGAGAAGTAATGTCTATTAACTAATGAGATGAGTAGATCTAGTACATAGTAGGGGTAGCCTCAGATAAAAACATAAACATAGACCAGGCATGGTGGCAATGCAATCCTAACTACTCCAGAAGCTGAAGCAGGAGGATCACAAATTTGAGGCTAGCCTAGGAAACTGAGATAGACCCTGTCTCAAAATAAAACTTTTAAAAGGGCTAGGAAGACAGCTTCCTGGTAGAATACAAGCCTAGTATGTACAGGCCCTGAGGTCAATCCCCAGTTTTATAAAAGAAAACAAATAAAAATTTTGTACATATAATAACTTGAGGAAAAGTCATTGACCTAGAGACAGTAAATTTTAATGATGTACTAATGGGTCCACCTGACATCTATTTTTGAAGGTGTGATACTGGCACAAGACTAGACTAATGAGTCACTGGAATAAAATATTTTGTATTTAGGCAGCAATCAGAATGCTATATTTAATGGAGATGATAAGACAAAGAAATAGTAAGGATTGTTTTTACAAAAGTGAGACTATTTAGCAAAATGAGAATACTCTGAGTTCCACCAGTTATAGTCATCACCAAAATAAATTCCAAGTTCATTTAAAAATTAAGTAACGTAAAGTCAAACAACTTGTTTAAAAACAAACTAATAGAGAATTGAACCTTTAGCAGAAATCCTGATGAAGCAAACTTACATAAGTTACAAGTGATACAGACTTAATTTAAAAAGTGAGTATAAAATTATATCTTTACTACATATAAATATACTAATTCAGTCTACAATTGCTTGAATATAAAATTTCCAAGAACTGAATTTCTGTAGCTTGAGTTTCTTTCTGTATTACTTTTCTGGTTCACAAATTCATAAAATGCTTGAACTTATGATTTCCTTTCTTCAAACTGATTATTTTCCATTAAATGCTGAGTTCAATCTGCTCTTTGTAATCCAGGTGGGAGGGGTTATTTCAATGATCCTAGGTTTTGTACCTAGAAGAAAGGGAAGGAGAGAGGAGGGGGAAAAGATCCACTCCCAGAAAATATCTCACTCGCCGTATGAAAAGCCTTGATTCTTTGCACTTTGGGGGTCTATGCATCTCATTGTACCTCAAAACCCTCCAAATGTGTGAGGTCTCATCACTAAAGGTGTTACCTTTTTCATGCATTAATCAGTAAGTAAGGGAAAATGACAAGAAATAAATACATTAAAATAATCATATTTGTTTTGAAGAAGTATATTTATGACTAAGGTTTCTATTTTGATGCTTTACAATTGTGATACTTTTTAAAAATTCTATAAAAGAATAGAAAATCATTTAATTGCTATAACTTCCTCAAAATAATAAAAGTTAAGGATTATAACTCTCATTTAAATTTTGTTCTTTCAAAACACTCATTCCTGCTATATGTTCATTTTAAAATTTGTATACTGTGCATTGTAGTTACATATCACAGTGAGGTTCAAAGCAATACAAATATACATGCGCACTTCACTTGATGTAGTGTCCTACATTCCACCTCCCTTCTCCTTCCTCCCTCTTCATACATGTTAGTGAGATCAGTAGGGATGCCTTCATATATGGATATAATATCTCTTGAAATGCTTCCTTCCTCAAGTCTCCTTTTTCTTCTCCCTAACTCTCTCCCCCAGTCCTTTTCTACTAGTCTACTGGTCTCTGTAACATATAGACACTGGTAGAGATTTCCTCAATAAGACCCCCAAAGCTCAGGAAATATAAGCAAGAATCAATACATAGGATAGCATCAAATTACACATTAATATACTAGTGTTTAATTTACATTTTGTTTACCATTGATCAAGATTGAATCCTGAATCTATTGCACATCAATTGTGTGTATTCATCTGGTGAAAAAGTAATAATTAGATCATCTACTGCAAAAAATTTGAGAGGATAAAGTGAGATAATATAATGAAAGTGTTTTATGAAGTATGAAACACCACCATGGATTATGTCTTCCAATAACAAAATAACATATGCCAATCTTTGTATGCTTTTATGTATACTGCAAATTTCTCCCAAGTTTCATCAACTAAATGTTTATACACTAAATATAGAAGAAGGCTAGCGTTATATACATAGATAATATGGGCTAGATCTAAGTCAAAGGACTGGTTAGTAACAAGTTAATGTCAACGTAGTGATTCCAAGGAGAGGAATAACTCAAGGCCTACCACATGATATTGTCCATAGTTACATTAATAATGCATATGATAAACAGTATTTAAAAATACAAAGACTCTGGAAAAAATGAATCCGAATTCAAATATCATTTTTTTTTTGAGAGAGCAGAACTATATGTTTACATAAGATCAACAGAGATTGGGGTTAGAAAGTAGAGAAGCTATTTTTATGTGCAGATTTATTTATAAAAAGTTATTCCCAATTCTAATAATGAGTCCAAATTAACACTGTAAACTTGGGTTCTGCTATCTAGCACCCAGCTCAAAAAGCTTATTAAACAAACAATTGAAAAAATGAATCTTTTCACACCACTCAAGAGAAACATAACACAAATACAGAACAATAGTGCCTGAATATGTATAATTTGAGAAAAAAAAAGGCTTAATTATCATCTCCATCAAACTTTCATGATAACTCTCAGTCAAACAGAGGGTCAGCAAGCTATGACTTGTGAGCCAAAGCCAGCCATAGACTATTTTTGTAAATAAAGTTCTTTGGAACAGTGCCACACCCATTTATTTACATGTGACCTGCAGATGCTTTTGCTGAACAATAGCAGAGTTGAATATGTGTCCCACAAAGACTGAAATATTTACTTTCTGACTCCAAAGAAAAAAATTTACAAACCACTTAACTGCTATCAAAGTACCATTATATATATGCAAATAATTATTTTTAATACCACCACTTACAGAGTGCCAGTATACAAGTTTTACTTTGAATCTGAAAGATAAATCAAATAGGTATCACATAATATGTGCAGTAGATCATATGCTTTGTGTGTGTTTATTATAATATGAAGGAGGTATAATTGTGTCCCTCTTTTTCCACTATGGATACTGAGTCATGATGGGTTAAATAATTTCCAAATATAACAGTCAGTATGGAAAGCTTCATATTAAGTAGAGTAGCTTCTGAGTCTATGCTCTTGATTTCTCTTTTTTATGAACATTATTCACCTTTTTCACCAAAGGAAAGTGAGTTTAAGGGACATGAAATATGTTGTTTAGCCCTAAATGGTACTAAATGAAAGAACTAGACGTCAATTGCAAAGCCAACATACCTTCCATTTTCCACGTAATTACCCTACCATATTGTCGCTAAAGAGATGAAACACTGGAAAGGTTATGGTAGAAAATCATTACCAGGTGATGATTTTTACAAAAATACACCTATCAGAAAAGGAGATTATTTGTTCTCAGAAAATACATTATTATAAAATAGGCAAAGGGCTGATAGATGTAACTCAGTGGGAAATTAATTGCCTAGTATCCTAATGTTTATGAGGTCCTAGGTTCAGTTCCCACAACTATAAAATAAAATAAATAAAATGAGAATAGCATGGCCTTGGTTGTTAATGATAGTAATGTACTAAATCTAATGATTTTTTAAAACACTGCCTTCAATACCTAACATAAGAAAGTATATAATCTGAGTATTTCTGAAACTGTAGATGGAATTATGTGTAGTATGCACTGCCAAAAGTATGCATCATAATCAGTGTCTAAAAAAGCAAAAAAATAGTTTTATATACATAATGTTGAAAGATTGAAATTAAAATTCATCTATGAAACAGAGAAAGGTAGAACTGCAGGATTTATTGTCAATGCTAAGAACATATGTAGCATTATTGTGTGAGCGAATTGTATGCTATACAGTGATAGAACTAAGATTTCAATAAAAATATGTATAAAAATAAAATTTAAAAAAATTTTAAAAAAGAACTAAGATATAGAATATTTTTTAAAAAAGAACTAAGATATAGAATATTTTCCAAATGCTGAAAACAAAAAAATGTCTCAAGGGCAAAATATAGTATAGATAGAAGCCTTGAAATATTTGACAATGTATTGATTTCCAAATTATGCTAAAAATTTACTTTTACTTGTCTTCCTTTAGCATCGATTTGAATATCAAGCAAGCACTATATGCCAGGTCTTGCCTTTAAGGTGCTTGGTGAATTAAGTTTTAGCTCTAGGAAGAAAAAAAAAAAAGCTTCAAAGTGTTAAGTAAAAGACACATGTGATATCCTGATAGAATTCTAACACAGATTAGTAGACAAGTATTTAATCATTGAGTAAATGTATTTGAATAACAGATGCAGTTCAGTGACCATAGACTTGCCTTAGCCCACACTTGTGGTAAAAAATTAATTCTGCCCTGTAGAGATACTGTGCTCAAATCATGTAACATGACTGGGATACTATATTCAAATTACATGGTAGTATTGCTCCTACACAACAGTAGTATGGGAAAGACTATGAACTTCCTAGGCAGACGTGGAATAAATTAATTGCTGTGTAAGCTTCAGCAAATATTTTATTAAAGAGGCCTCTCTGAGTCTCTTTTCTCATCCTTAGTTGGGATAATGATGAGTCCTGAGTAAAAATATATTATTGTTTGATAGCTAACTGTATTCCTCAACACCAAAATGGTCAAATACTAATTGGATAGCACATATCTGGAACTCTTTGGGAAGAAATTAGATGAAAAATCAACTAGACTCTAACTCCCAGAGCCCATGATCCATTAGCATCACCATATTTGTTTTATTTAACATGTACCTGCATATTTTTTACTCTGGAACAGGCTCTGTCCTAAAAACTCTATAGATACTAGTTCAGTCAATCCTCAGTGTTTATTTATGTAAACTACATGCTATATTTTACTTCTCTGTCATTGTAATTACAACCATATTTACCTTGTATACCAAAAGCAAGGAACTACCAAGTAGTTACAACTGTACTATGTTTCAAAGTTCAATTTGTATGAAAATAGGTTTGAGATTATAAATTTTTCATTCAAGAAGCATCTTAAAACTGAAAAGTTAAATTTTCCCTCTCCAAGTGAAAAGGAATACAATATAATATGTATGTAATATATGGATGTTTCTGTAATCTCATGGATAAGTTTCTGTGCTAAATATTAAGATTTTGAATGCTCTAATATTCATTGCATCACAGAATTTCATCATATCTAATTAAACAAACCTATTAGATAGGAAGTGAGTCATTTTGCATATTATTAATGGTAAATATTTATTTATTATTTATTTATTTATGTGGTACTGCGGATTGAGCCTAGGGGCATTCTACTTCTGAGATATACCTCCAAGCCCCATTCTCTTCTATTTTTTAAACAGCATCTCTCTAAGTTGTTGAGGGTCTCACTAAGTTGTAGCAGCTGGCCTTCAACCTGTGATCATCCTGTCTCAGCCTTCCAAGTACAGGGATTATAGACATTGGTCACAATACCCAGTATATTAATTGTCAGTTTATTTATTTTGGTGCTTTTGTCGGTTATTATAGTCTCATAATATAATATAAATCATGTTGACAATGACATACCTGCACACAGAACTTGGTGCCCTCAATCTCCCCATTTCTCTCCCTCCCTCTCAATAGAGTATCCAGATTGATGTTGGTATATATTCATTCACATGTATACACACATAGTCTATGGTAGTATTTCTATTAATGATCCTAAGTCTTCCTCCACCCCTACCCTTATATAATAGTCAATTTAAATGATACATTGTTAATCTTATGGTTCTTAGAAAAATAGAACTATGGAATATGTATCTGCAAGGTCTCAAAGAGATGCATCAAGCAATATAGCCCCAAACTTACTTTACGACATTGGCTCATTCTCCCCAAACTTCTATGTTCCTTCTCTTATAAAATGAAGTCCATTTTCCAAGAGAGAATATCAAAAATGTAAACAGGAACAGACTTAAGGAGTCTCCAAAGTTCTCAGTTTACAACGAGTGCCAGAGTGCTGCTAGTCAACGGATAGGCTCTGGAGTAAATAACTTTCCTCCCATCTTTACAAATCAGGGTCCTTTTGCTTTTGTCTTTTACAGTCATGAGGGCTTTGTCTACTGCTCTACAGATGACAGAAAACATTGAAAACTGACCCCGATTCACTTAATAACTCTCATTCACAAATAAATCAAAATCAGTCACTAAGCCAAAGAGGAGAAGGAGGGAGAGAGGAAGGATTGGGGTGGGAACTGGGGAAGGGCTAAATGAGTGATGTGTGCATGTATGCCTCTACCATCTTGTACTCCACTAAGATGTATGACTATGATGCACCAATTTTAAAAAATTAAAAAATAACTCTTTTAGACTGGATATGGCAAACATCCTTTATAAATGTGCTAATTTTGTCACATGACCTCAACATAACCAGAGGCTGCTTGAAAATGTTGGCAAGCACATAGGATATTTAATTAGCACTAATGATCTTTTCTAGAAAACAAGAATGGATTTGCTCAAGATGATATAAAAGACATACACCAAATTCCACACTAGAACCCGGAAAACTTCATCCTCAGTCTTTTTGCTCCCTCCAGATAACACGTGAGGTTAACACGCTAATGACTCCAAAGCCTTCAAAATTGGCAAAGGGACAACCACTTCTTATAACAATGGTGTGCATTATATTATTATTTCTTAATTGAAAAATTTTTCTTACCATTGTAGAAATATGTACTCTTAATTAGCTAACTAGAAAGGTTACAGAAATCAGCCTGTATCTCACTGCTTTCTGTTATTTTATAAGCTCCATTCCAGAAGCTTTGTATTATGGCTCTTATTAAAAATTATTTTATCAAAGATATCAGATATCCCTATATGCTATCCCATCCTCTGTCAGTAGAATCTTTAGACCGAGAATCCCACATAAATGGGATGAACCACTAGGATGAACTACAAAGTATGAAGATTCTTCACAACCATTTGATAAAAACGTTTCTGAAAATTTCTAGGTTAAGCTGGGCATGGTGGCGCACGCTTGTAATCCCCGCACTTGGGAGGCAGAGCCAGGAAGATCGCGCAGGTTCGAAGTCAGCCGCGCATGCTGGCTTAGGAGACCCTGTTTCCAAATAAAAATGTAAAAATAGGTCTGGGAGTGTAGTCTGGAGGTAGAAGGGCTTCCAGGAACCCCAGTACTACCATAAATAAATAAATAAATAAATAAATAAATAAATAAATAAACAAATAAATAAGAAAATAGGTCTGGGAGTGTAGCCCGGAGATAGAAGGGCTTCCAGGAACCCCAGTACCAGAAAAAAAAAAAAAATCTAGGTTAAAATGTTTGATTTTTTTTTTCTAATTTTTTTTCTTTTTTTTTTTTTTTTTTTTTTGGTGGTACTGGAGGTGGAACCCAGAGGTTTTCTACCTCTGGGCTATACTCCCAGCCCCATTTTATATTTTATTTGGAAACAGGGTCTCACTAAGTTGCTGAGAGCCTCACTAAGTAGCTGAGGCTGGCTTCAAACCTGCGCAATCCTCCTGTCTCAGCCTCCCAAGCGTGGGGATTACAAGCGTGCGCCACCACGCCCTGCAAGATGTTTGATTTTCAAAAGAACTTTTCTTTAAAACCAGGAGGAAGGACTAAATCCCATTGTGTTTGTTGGCCACCTGCTTCCACTCAAGTGTTGTCAGCTGCAGCAGTTCCTGTTAGAAAGCCAGAGAAGCAATTCAGTCTACTGGACATTTTAAGAAAATGGAGTTACCCAAAAATGTGATTTATAATGAAATCCTGAGTTTATCCCATGACTCGGCCAAATCTTTAATTTTTTAAAGCAAAGCTTTTTATGAAACTATAATGAAGAATGAAAGAAGTCAACAAGATAATGTATCATCGCTTTTTGCTTTACTGGTATTTTGGAAGGAACTGTCTGCCTTTAGAAAACCTAGGTTTCTCATCTTTTCATTAATATAGCAGGGAAAACCAATGGTCAGGTGCATACAAGTCAACATTTTCTATTTTACAGTTACTCACATTGTCTTCATCTGCATGACCACTGCAGCTCTTCTCAGGCAGATAGTCCATAAAATGCACCTGTGCCTCCCTCACAAAATGCTGGTTCTAACATTCTTGCTCAATTCTTTAGGTGTGTGTGGAGGTGGGGGTACTGGGGTTCCTGGAAGCCCTTCTACCTCCGGGCTACACTCCCAGACCTATTTTTTTTAATATATTTTTATTTGGAAACAGGGTCTCTTAAGCCAGCGCGGCTGGCTTCGAACCCGCACAATCCTCCTGTCTCCACCTCCCAAGCACAGGGATTACAAGTGTGTGCCACCACACCCGGCAGGCGCTTAAGTTTTTTTTTTCTGTATGTGACAAGAATCAATTCTAGCAATCTGCCTTATGAAGGTAATGTTAAAATCCAGTGCTTCTTCACTAAATTCTATTCGCTTAAATAAAGTGAAACATGAAAACTGTTCACATTTATGCCAGATGCCATTAATTTTAATTTATGTCACTGCATAAGATATTAATAAACAACTCAACAAAAATATTTGAGAATTTTGATTGCAATATTAAAATAGTTCAACTTTTAAAATTCTAAGTATAAAATATTTGCTGTGTTAATCAGAACTCGAAAATGCTTACTCAAGAGTTAATCTGCTCTTGGCTACTGAGAAATAAATGCAAAGCTCTCCAACACTTTTGAAAAAATTTATTTGTTAATTTCAACTTCTAAAGACATATATAAGCAGAATATTGACATATTTGTTAATTCTTCATTTGATTCTAAGATTATAAGAGTATTGTGGTAATTTCATGTCTAATTTTTATATGTCTAATTTTATAAATGTGTCTTGTATTTGTAACTGTCATATTTTTGGCATAATCTTAAACAGATGGTAAGGTCTTTGGTGATGCCTTAGGTAAAAATCAACAATATCGAAGACCAGAGATTTTGGATTTAAAGAAAAAGAAATTTATATCTCCTATCAAAAATAGCACTACTTTTAGTTACAGTTATATTTTATCTTTCAATACTTAATGAATAATTTTTAAAATAAGATTTTAAGAGGCCAAGGGAGGTTATTTATAATATGCATCATTTTAAGCAATACCCAAAAACATGACACTGGCAGATTTTTTTTATAATAAAAGATTTACAATTTAACTAAATACCCTACCCAACCCATTATCAAGTAATATTAAAAAAATCCGGGAAGATGGCGACCGAGAAAAGCGGGGCTTAAGAGCCCCGCTAACAACAAATCTCCATTACCACAAAATCAGCGCCTTTCAAAGCCAGAAAACAACATCACCAGAGAAACAAAAAAATCACCAGGCTCCAGAGAGAAAGCGGACTGAGAACAGAGCCACAGAGGAGATCCTCACACCCGAGGACGCGGCTTCACGCCCGAGGACGCGGCAGCAGCGCCATACTGCCAGCGCACCAGCGAATTCACTGGACGGCCACAGCAAGCTGAGGGGAGCCGCTGCGGAACAGCCAGGCGGGATTTCTCAGCGCAGAGGGCATCTAACGCTCCCAGTGGCTGAGCTCAGCACACGCTGCAGGATTCAGAGTGGAAATAAAAACCAAAAAAAAAAAAAAAACGCCAGCCCCATAGCCAAGGGCGTAGCAGCGGCGCCATATTGCCACCGGCGGCAACAGCACCAAACTCACCGAATTTAGTACAGCTACATCTGCGTACTCAAAAACAGTGAGTCAAATTGTGGGCCACAGCGGAGAAATCCCAGTATTGTACTCACTGGGACTTGACCCAGTGGGAGAGGGGCGGTGGCAGTGATATCACACCATAGGAGAACGTGCAACCTGGCACCCCCCACAGTCTAAAGCAGCCTCTATCGACTCTCTGGGTTGGAGACTCTGTGATACAACCCAGTAAAGGAGTAGTGGGGTCTGAGATACTACAGACTCGAGATCCAGAGCACCTTAAGTGAAGTCATAGTGACCCAAGGGAAGAACCCAGAGAAGGCACAAACTTCCGAAATCATGGGAAAGAGGAATAGTACTGGAGCAATGAATGCTTACAACCCCACAACATCAGAACCCGATAAAACAGAAAATCAGAGATTTCTAGAAGATCAAATCAGGAAAATAACTGTAGAAATAATAGAGGTGCTTCGAAAAGAACTCAGAGAGAGCCAAAATGAGATAAAGGATGCAATTAATGAAGTAAAGGCCTCAATTCAAAGCACAAACAACCGATTAGAACACATGGAGAACAGAATCTCGCTCTTAGAAGATGATCATTCCAAAAATGAATGCATAGTTTCTAATCTAGGAAAAAATATCCGACAGCAGGAATCTGACATTGAAGAAATATGGGCCCATTTTAAGAGAGCTAACCTAAGAATAATTGGAATAGAGGAGGGAAAAGAAAGTGAAACCAAAGGGATCAACAATCTCTTCAAGGAAATAATAGCAGAAAATTTTCCAGAAATAGAGCAAGAGGTCGATACGCAGGTCCAGGAAACGTATAGAACTCCCTTTAGACAGGATCGGAGAAGAGGATCCCCACGCCACATAATTGTCAAAATGACCAATGTGGAAGCCAAGCAGAGAATGTTAAAGGCAACAAAAGCAAAGGGCCAAGTGACATTCAGAGGCAAACCAATTAGAATCACTCCAGACTTCCCAAACCAAGGGCTTGGAGTAACATATTCCCAATTTTGAAAGAAAACAACTTCCAGCCAAAAATTTACTACCCAGCAAAACTTTCTATTAAATTAGATGGAGAAATGAGAAGCTTCCATGACAAACAGAAACTGAAGGAATTTATGTCTTCAAAACCAGCACTAGAGAAAATACTCAAAGAGATTAACTACAAAGAAGAAATAGGTAACACACATCAGAACTAGAGAAACAAGATTTTCCATCCAACAGACAAATAAGATTAGTTATCTGTGGAGATTCATTATTTATGTTAGTCTTTTACCTATCTCTAAAGGGTATTGTTTGCCTTTATTGTTGTTAATTTTTAGGATTTCTAGTTGGAATATTAATATACCTTCAGATATAGCATTTGGAAATATTTTATCCCATTCTATTAGTAACTGTTAACTCTGTTTACATTGTCTTTGGATATACAATATGTTTTTTATTTTTAGGGAGTTTGTATACTCTTCTGTTGCCTGTGCCATTGAAATCATAACCAAGAAATCACTACCAATTTCAATGTTGTGAGGTTTTATGACCCAGATTTTCTCCTAAAAGTTTATAGTCTTAAGATTTATATTTAGGTCTTTTATCTATTTTGAGTTAATATTTGTATATGGGATTAGGTAAGGGTCCAATTTTAATCTTTTCCATGTAATTATTATTTTTCAACAATATTTAGTTAAAAGATTATTATTCCCACCACCAAATGTTCGTGGAAACCTTGTCAAAAATAACTTGAAAATATAGGGAAGAATTTAGCTCTAGGATTTTATTTAACTCCAATGGTTTATATATCTGCCTTTAGAATAGTACTACACTGTTTCAATTATTGTAGCTTTATATGGTTTGAAATCAGAAAATATACATCTTCTAGCTTTGTTCTTTTTCAAGATCGTTGTGGGTACCTAGAGTCCATATTCCATATTAGGATTGATTTTTTTTCTGAAAAATAAATATATAAATATATGATAGTTTCACCTAAAAAATAGAAAAAATAGATTCTCTGGTAAGAAAGAAAGCAAAAAGAAATATTGAAATGTTATCTTTAAGTCATCAAAATCTTGGTATCAGACAAATGAAACTGTTATGTGAGATTATCATTTTTAATTTTTGATAAATTGCTATAATACTAGATGTCAATCACTAAGCCAAGCATGGGAGGGAGGGATGGGGAGAGAATGGGGTGGGGATCGGGTGGGAGCTGACTGGGCAATGTGTGCATGTATGTCTACAAAAGTATGTATCCCACTATGATGTATGAATACAGTGCACCAATTAAAAAAAATAAATAAAAAAATAAAGATGTTCGAGGAACAAAAAAATAAATAAATAAATAAATAAATTCTATATGATCTGTGTATCATACGCATAGCTGTGGGTGAACTACTTAGCTTCTCTGATCTTTAGTTATCTCAACTATAATATGTACTTGTAATATTTATTTTGTATGATCCTCTTTAGGAAAATGTATATAAAAGCTTATAGAAAGTGCTCAATACAGGTGTCTTCATGGTCTCAAAGTTTAAGGATATAGCCTACAATGAAATGATTTAGCTGTACTGTTAGAAAGTATAATTATTTATCCAATGTGTTTAAATTTAGAAATAAGATATGTTAAAACAAATTTCTACAAAAAATTATGTCTTAGAAATACTGAATTTTGTATGTTCTCACTATTTTAATGACATTGCAGTTAGACTAGTAAACCAGAAAGAGAAGCAAAAAAAAAAAATCTTTATAAAATAAAATAAATTTAAAATATTTTCTGAATTTACCAGAATAGCCACTCATTTTTAAATCAAATGGATTTCCACAAAAGGCAATTAAATAAAGAGGGTTGTTACATTTATAAATTTAAATATTTGTTATTATTCTGGAAACATATGGAACAATTTTGTTTTATAATCCAATTAAGAGAATAAATATTCATAAACAAATGAGACATTTTGATGCACAAAAATCTCATTCTTTGCATTCTGATTATAAAATCTTCCAAAATTATCCTTGACTAGATATGAGTCCCAGTGAAGAAAACATTACACTCTTCTGCACAAAAGAATTATTTTCTAACTTGAGAAAAACCACATTTTTCATAAAAGTCACTGGCCTGTCTTACGGTTTAATTGAAACCAAATGAAATCTAGTAAAACTAATCAAAACCAAACAAACCCTTAGGGTATCTGAAGGACTTACAGCTAGCAGGTTTTACCTCCAGTTACAGTTCTTAAAGATTTGGTTAGAGCACTCCAAAATCAAATTTAAAGTGTTGCCATGCCTTGTGAACTAGACATAAAATATTCTCCCAGAAGTTCCACAAATGTCTAATTACAAATGCAACTTTATAACTTAAAGAGTTATACTATGACTATTAAAAAGGCAGACAATGTTGAAACAATTTATGGAAAGTAATAGGTAGTAAGAAACTAGCCTTTATAATATTATAACCTGTATACTACTTAATATTACTCATTAAACCAAAATTTCTGGAAACCTCTCAGAAAGGTCAACATATAATTTTCAGAAATCAATCCTCAAAAGCTGAAATCTCAAAAGTAATGTATGAGAGGGATACAAATCCAGAAAATTTAGGCTGGGGTGGGTAAATGAACTTCAGGGGCCTCCAATGAGCACCACATCTAAAGCTGAATACTCGTGAGATTCAAAAAATATCTTGCAATATCCCTCCTCCTCCTCCTCCTCCTCCTCCTCCTCCTCCTCCTCCTCCTCCTCCTCCTCCTCCTCCTCCTCGCGGTCTGGCGGTACTGGGGTTCCTGGAAGCCCTTCTACCTCCGGATTACACTCCCAGACCTTTTTTATATTTTTATTTGGAAACAGGTTCTCTTAAGCCAGCCTGGCTGGCTTCGAACCTGTGCGATCGTCCTGTCTCAGCCTCCCAAGCATGGGGATTACAAGCGTGTGCCACCATGCCCGGCATGCAATAGATTTTCTTACTATGAAATGAGACTAATCATTCTAACTCCTAACAATTTTTTTCAGATGGAGTCATAAAGAGGGATACAAATAAAAGTTATTTTTAAATCCGGAGGGGTGGCACACGCTTGTAATCCCAACATTTGGGAGGCTGAGACCGGAGGATCACGGTTCACAGACAGCCTCAGCTACTTAGTGAGGCCCTCTGCAACTCAGTGAGACCCGGTTTCAAACTAAAGAATAAAAAATAGGGCAGGGGCTGTAGCTCAGAGGTCGAATGCCCCTGGGTTCCATCCCCAGACCCGCAAAAAAAAAAAAAAAAAAAAAAAAAAAAGTTATTTTTAAAACATAAAGCTGGTATTCAGCAAATAGAGAAATACAAGCAGAAAAAAGATGATCATTTCCAAGTTACTGGTTCACTAACTAGAATCTTCTCTTTGCATTTGAATGCAAGCAGTGGACTGATAAAAAGTGACCAGCTTTGACACATACAACACAGGATTTGGATATGTTTTATTTCATGGGAAATAATATGAAGTTTATGATTCCTCTAAAGAATTCATGTCTTAAGTGAATACCTATTCAATGTTTCAGCAGTCAGAATAGTAAGTTGTATGGCCCTTTGCTGAATAGCATACAAATGTCACATATAAAAGTGATTTAAAAGATTTGGTGTTGCAATACTGAATAAGCCCATGGACCATTTTTCATTCCCTGTTCTTGGGCACCTGCCAGGCCACTTTCAAAATTATGAAGTGTTAAAAAAACAAATAGACATAAAATATAACAGCACTGTCCTAGGGGAAAGTCAAAAGGAAAATTTCTTTTCAGGCAGTTAGATAACTGAAATTTTTGACAAAGAAGAGCCAAAGAGACATTCATTTAAGACAAAGTTTTTCATCCAAAACTGAAATATTTAAGCTTTCTAGCTGAGGACATATTATGTAATAGTTATTCTTCTTTGTAATTTTAAACTGCTGAATAATCTAAACAATTTAATAGTGCGTCTTGACCACTTTCCTACTGAATTAGTATTTAGTAATTTAATTTTTGGTAATTTAGAATATTGCCTTTCACTAATTACCATTCTGTGCACCTTCTGGCCACACAGATTTTTGCCAGTTTCTGTTTGCTTTTTAATGTCTTAGATAAATTTAAAATTCTAAACAGTCACTACAATAATGCCTTCAAAGTCAACTGCGTTTGCCAATAAAAAGTTCTCAGTTCCTGGGAATCACTGAACAAGAACAAAAGAGGGAAAAAAACCTCCAAGTATGTTACTGAAAACCATACATAAAAAAATATGTAAAATGTGTTCTTTTAGGTATATGTAGAATATTGACTTACTCAACAGTTTAATTTCCTCTTAAGTGAACATATTTCACAACTATTTTTTTTTAATTCAGCATCGTTAGAGGGAATGGGCCTATCTCCTATTCTTTATGAACACTAAGGAAATTGGTAACCTGTTGTACTCTTTATTCTAATTATCATTTCACTGATACTAGAAAGTAACAGGAAACTCTGCTTCTGCTGATGGTAGACTAGGTAATTCCAGCTAGTTCTTTTGCTGAGAACAACTGAAAACAATTCAGTAAACTATTACAAAGGAATCTGCTGGCCAGGCATGAAGGTGCATGCTAATAATTCCAGTACTTCGGAAACTGAGACAGGAACATTGCAGATTCAAGGAATGTCTCAAAACTTTAGCAAGACCTTTCTTTAAATAAAAAGAAAAATTAATAAATAAAAAGGGACAGAGGCATAGCTCATAGCTCATTCATAGGTAGAATGCCATTTGGTTCAATCCTCAGTACCAAAAAAGAGGGGAGATCTTCTTTAATCTATCAAATAACTTATAAATGCATGAAAACTTATTGGGATGAGATTAAGGGGTGAATGGGAACTCACAAAACTAAATGAGGTATTCCAGGCTATTTTTGCACTGGGAGTATTTAATAGATGTAAATTAAGATCTAAGAAACTAAGCTGAACTTTGGCAGGCTTTCAGGAATCCCAACATAAAATGTGGTGTCGAAGGCCCTAAAAGAGTTCTAGAAATACTGGATGCCTTTAATCTAATTGCAAGGTTCAATACTGTACAGGCCCTTACAATGCACAGTTGAACTGTGGGTATGTGCAAAGGCTTTTTTGTTTTTAATTTCTAGTTCACCTGTACTCTAAAGTAATCATCTTTTTTTTCTTTTTTGTAATTGTCAAACTTTTAAAGCCTTGGAGTATTTTCAAGTGACATAGAGTGTTTGCAAAAGAACTTAATATAGAGAAATGGAAAAGTATAGTAGTAAAAATAACACAATCAATCTAGGACAAAATTAGACAAAACTGAAGAAATTATGTGTGAACTGGAAAAGAGTTAAAAAGAAACCATCAAGAATTCAGAGAGAGAAAAAGGATGAAGCTATTGGGGGAAGAATATGATACATTAAGGGAAGACTAAAAAAAAAATCTAGCAAGTATTTAAGTCTCAGAAGGAAAAAATAACAAGTGATAAGTGATACTGGAAGAGATAGTAGTTGAGACTGTATCAATCTAAACATTCAAAAACATAATGAAAGAAAAGGGACATATGGCCGGGCGTGGTGGCGCACGCTTGTAATCCCTGCACTTGGGAGGCAGAGACAGGAGGATCGCGCTGCCAGCCATGCTGGCTTAAGAGACCATGTTTCAAAATATATATATATATATTTTTGTGTTATATAATTATATAATATATAATTATATAATATTATAATTATATTATAATTATAATACAAATTATAATATAATATATTATATATAAATCATAATATAAATTATAATATAGTATAAATAATATAGTATAAATATAATATAGTATAAATTATATTAATAATTATAATTTATAATATAATTATAATATATTTATAATATATAATATATAATATAATTACAATATAGTATAAATATTATAATTATGATTATATAGTATATTATATAATTATATAGTTATATAATTATATTATATATATTAGGTCTGGGAGTGTAGCCTGGAGGTGGAAGGGCTTCCAGGAACCCCAGTACCACCACCAAAAAGAAAAAAGAAAAAAAGAAAGGGACATATGTTTTCTCTAATATGTACAAATTAGGGAGTTTGGGGGATACCAGAGGGACTCCACATATTGGAGGGGAAACCTTAGCAAGCTCAAATGAAAGAGTAGGAGAGGAAGAAGGCTGAGGTTGATTAATGGAGGAGCTACATCCAAATATGTGTAAAAGTATGAATGTAGCATGGTCAACTTGGACACTTATTGTTGGGAGGGGGAAAGGGGAAGCAGGGAGAGGGCACCAAACACTGTCCGAATGTATACCATTTTCAATATGATCCACATAACAAGAAATAATGAAACATGAGCAGAATAAAAAAGTAGATACATTAGAGGAAAACCATAGATGAGAAATCTTAAAATATTTCTATGCTATAATATACTTATTTTATATCAAAAAATACTTATATCTACTTAAATAAAAATAGAAACAGACAGAAAAAAGAGGAAGAGAAAAAGTAAATTACTTCCCAAAGGTTAATGGATGAATTTTCAACTGAAAATCAGAATATATTAAAATGTTTTCTTCAATATACTTGAGTAAAATGACAACTAAGGGTTTTATATTTATGAAAACGTCACTTAAAAATAGACATTTTTGCCAGGTGTGGTGGCACATGCTTGTAATCCCCATACTTGGAAGGTGGAGACAGGAGGATCGTGCAGGTTTGAAGCCAGCCTCACTGGCTTAAGAGACCCTGTTTCCAAATAAAAATATTAAAAAATAGGTGTCTGGGAGTACCACCAAAAAAGGGGAAAAAATAGACATTTTTAAACAAACAAAAGCTAAGAGACTTCATAATCAATAGCCCTATACTAAAGGAAATTCTAAATCATATGCCTGAGACTTAAGGAAAATAATTCCAAGTGGAATTCTAGAGATGTAAGGAGAGAAGAAACACAAGAAAAAGGATGGAAATATGGATAAATTGAACTAAACACTAACACTGTAAAACAGTAATAAATGTATTTTATGTAGTTTATATAAATATATGGAATTAAATATTCCTGCCTCATACCATAAAGTACAATCAATTCCAGGAATACTATATGTATTTATATATATAAAATATATACATATATATATGTGTGTGTGTGTGTATGTGTATATATATATATATATCTTTATATATTTAAAATGCAAAACAGTAAAGTTATTCAGATATTGTCAGAGGATATCAACAGGACCTCAACGTAAGAAAAAAGCCTCACAAACATTACCAAAAGAAGCAATAGCCATTAAAGATTTATTAACTTGATTCCATTAAAATTAAGAAGTGATATTTGCCAGTAAACATTTTACAGAGAGCAAAGAGTCATGCCTGATGAGAAGGAGATATTTTTAACTCATATAACTAACAATGACTCATATCCAGAATATATAATGAACCCTAAAAGTCAGTAAGAAAAGGTCAGGCAAAATTATTTCACAAGAAGGAGGAGGATTTAACAAAAGAAGGAGGAGGAATTTTACAAAAATTGTATATCCAAGTAGCTAATAAGCATACTAAAAGATATTTAACCATACTCATAATACAAAAAAAAATTTAACTAAAACCACAATCGTTACTACACCCACCAACACCACATGTTGTCCAGGATGTGGAGTAATAGGAATTCAAACACAAATAGTTAGGTATTATTTAATAAGGAAGAAGATCACTAAAAACAGCATTTCCCCACCTACTCTTAGCAAAAGATCCAACAAACTATGCACATGTATGAAGGCTTATATAACATTAATTTTAAATAGACCTAAATCATAAATACACATGAATGGTACAATTGGCTTTCAACACAGTACCTGACAGCTAAGAAAATGAACTATTGCTAGACACAGCAAAGCGGACGGATCTCACAAACACAATATTAAATGAAATAAGTCAGGCGCAGTGAAACCAGAAAAATGGGAGAACTTAACTTCTGGGATCAGAAGTCAGAGGTTATCTTTGAGGATGGTGTGGGTGTTGGCGAACTGGTCATGACTAACCTGAGGCCAAGAACTGCGGTCTATTTCTCTGTGTTAAGTTTTTGTTGTTGTTGTTATTTCTTTTCACCTTGGTGAAGTTTACATGGTGTGTTTATTTTGTGACAATTCATGCGTCTGGGTATTTATGAAGTATGTGTTTTCAATATGCCTTTTTTTAAAAAAATTAACAAAAATTGCTGACATAGTGGCACATGGCTGGATTCCCAGCTACTTAAGTGGCTAGGGAAGAAGGGAAAAGTCAAGACCAAACCAGGAAACTTAGCAAGATCCTGTCTCAAAATAAAATGAAAAGGTTTTGGGATGTATCTCAGGTGGTAGGGTACTTGTCTAGTATGTATGAGGCCCTGGATTCAATATGTAGTACTGTTAAAAATAAAATAAAAATAAACCAAGCAATAATAACAATTAATAACTATACACATATTAAATATAGTAATATATCTATACATAAACACATAATTAAAATGTTCAACTATATGTCAGTAAGAACTTGAAAAATACAACAGAACTTTGCATCTTCTACAGTGTACTCTAGTGAACACTTAGAGAAAAAAATATTTCCAACCTTAAATGCCTAGGAATTAGAAAAAAAGGAGTACATTATCCATTTCATTTTGTGAGCCTAGCATACCATGACATAACATTGAAGAAATATGTTAAAAATATTAGATCCTGTCCATTCATAAATATAGATGCAAAAATCCAAAGGGAGCCAGGCGTGGTGGCTCATACTTGTAGTCTCCGCACTTGGGAGGCTGAGACAGGAGGATCACGCAGGTTCAAAGCCAGCCACAGCTACTTAGTGAGGTTCTCAGCAACTTAGCAAGCAAGACCCTATTTCCAAATAAAATATAAAATAGGTCTGGGAGTGTATCCTGGAAATAGAAGGCCTCTGGGTTCCATCCAGTACCGCCAAAAAAATAAAAAAATAAGAAGTTCAAAGAAAAACATCTGCGAAACAATTTATATTGTATAGATAAAGCATTGCCAAATTAGTATATCTTAAATATACAATGTTATTTTACACTGGATAAATCACAGTATATTTTTTAAATTTAAATTTTAAAGAAAATAGTTATATTACTAATTTACATAATAGAGAAAAAATGTCTATTACACTTCAACCTTCACTCATGATTTTTAAAAATTCAACAAATCAGAAACACAAAGTCATATCCTTGGGTCTAACAAAGGGGTAACTATAAAATAAAATTTCCACATCATATTTAATGGTGAATCTCTAACCATAAGTAAGCACAAAACAAAAATACCCACTATCACAACTATTACTCAATGTCAGTACCATATTGTTAACTGTTCATATTTGTGGTTTCTACAAATTTTACATGAAAAATTAAAACTAGAAATTGATAGAACTGATAAAGATTTAGTAAGACTATTCCCAACAAAATCACCATTAACATGATCAATCTTACTTTTAAATATCAGCAATGCAGAATATCTTCATACCATACAGTTTACCAAAGTATCAAAATATACTAGGTAGTAGGAAAAAACTAAGAGTCAAAATAATTATTATAATTCAACAAAAAATTGTACATATTAGTTTATTGAGTGAAATTTTCACTATTAATATTATATAAGTGGAGAGCATGCATTGGGAGATTCAATATTATGAATTTATCAATTTTTCATAAATGAATCTGTAGATTAACTGTAATACCAACATCACAAGAGAAATAAAAATTAAGAGTAACAAATAGCTAAATGTTTTTGTTTGCCAATAAAAGACTGGATTTTGCTCTGATATAAAAACTTACCATAAAATATATTAATGTTAATATATATAGATAGCATGAAAATAAAGAATAGCCTAAAGATGAACATAAAAGAATAAAGATACCTGGAGGAAACTGACATACATCTGGACCCTTTGTTACAGTGCCCAGTGTAACAATAGGGGAAGGACTGCCTTCTCAAAGTACATTGCTGGGACAATTTTTAATGCTTAACCTAACATTTGGTGGGTTCTGTGTATATGTGTCTTAATGAAACTGATCTTTATAGATTCTCCTTAGGCAATTTTTATAATTTCAACAATGTTCATTTTTCTAAAATGGCTCTTTTTCTGTGCTGTCAAAATCAGGCAAATACTCCAAGTTATAATAACAATGCCAACAATAATCAATCATGTAATTTTCAAAGGGTAGAAAGCTGGGAAAAGTATTAGGTCATCTGGTATAGATTATTAATAGAAAATATTTATTGCTAAAAAGTTAGATAGCTTAAGAATTTATCAATAAGTGAAAGATTATTTCAGAAATAATTTTAATTTTATCCACAACTTAGATTCTTATTAAGAGAAAAACTATGTTAAACACTAGATGCCATACTTCTCTTTTCAAAACATAAATATAAGGCAACCTGAAATAATGCCAAAGTTGCTCTTCAAAGGAACAATTTTAGTTGTTTTTAATAAAACTTTATAATAAAATTCTTTTGAATTATTATTGGTATAATTAGTTCTTATTAGAAACACATTGAGCTTGAAACTTAATATGTAGGTATTAAAACAAATTTTGAAGAATTCTATTTCTATCATATTAACATTATATTTCACACTTGATGACTCAAATATATTTTATATTAACTATAACATAGTTTGTTCCACTTAAGTCAATTTTTTTCTAAACTTTCATTATATCAAAATGTCAAAAATTTGGCAATCTTAGAAGCAAATTTTTGCTCTCATATTGAAACAGAATGTGAACTTTTACTTTAAAATATGCACATTTCTCTACCATTAATTCTTTAAATATCTTCTAATTTTATATTTTTCAAATTCAAAATACCAATAAATTTAGTTATCTGTTATTAATTACTTTTAATTTTATATAATTAATTATTTAAGTGAATTAATAAAACTACGAAAGAAATATTGGAAATTGTAAAGTCAGATATTTGAATTACAGCAAAAGATTTGCTAAGGAGTTGTCTATATTGGCAATGGTCACTGCAAATATAATGCCCTACTTTTAGGAACAAAATACTGTTAGAGCTCTCTTCACATTACAAAATTAGCACAGAAATCTGCTTCCAATTAAAGAAACTGTGGGAGAACCCAGCTGTATTTAGGATTTGGCAAATGTATTAAATTGTGCTCCAAATGCTTGGGTTTCAGCAAAGCCTATAAAGTATTTTCTCATGTCTTTTCCTCCTTAACTTTAAAACACATGTACAGAGCTTGGATCTGTTAGCCTTGCCTTCCAGTTATAATAATTAGAAGTTTTAGTATTCAATGCCTGCTATATTTTTGTGTCCCTAACACACACAAAGGGTGAAAAAGACTATTCATGAGGTCACCTGTGTAAACCAAAGGATTTATATCTTGGTGTCAGAGCAGTTAAAAAAAAAAAATGGTTCACTTTGGTGTAGAACCGAGAAGTAAAGTCTTGCCAACATCTGATGGCACTCAGGCTACAAGTGGTTTGGAATTAATTTGAAATATAAAAGCCAAGCAAACAAGGAGGTTGTTTCAGGATAGTTTTAAAATTCCCACAACTACTTCTCATGTCCTTTGCAATAACATTTTGAAAACTGTGTTCTTAAAGCAAAATTTGTTATGGGAAATTTTTTTCTAGGGGTATTAAATCAAATTGAAATGATATAAAAATTAAACAACCTTGTATAATTGAAATGGGTAGAATAAAAATAGTATGAAAAACCCACTAAATTTAACCTAGAGGGTTTTAATATGCACCAATAAAAGTATAAAATAAAAATAAAAACAAAACAAAACAAAAAAACATAACATGAGAACTACCTTTAAAACTTATATGGTCTGTTTCCCCTTAAAAGTAAAATAGATCCATATGTTTCTATTTCATTGGCTCACTTAGTAACAGTCATGTTCAATTTTTATAGGAGAAAGTTGTAGAAAAAAAGATGAAAGAAAAGTACAAGTGGACATCATATTTTCAAAGTTACACTTTCCAGATTTAAAAGCTCATTCTATAAAAGGAAGTAATGCCTTTTTTTTCCCCTTGAGAGAGATAGGAGTAAAATAACACAAATAGAAATCAGTAACATGACTATAATAAGCCTTATTATATGCCAGAAATGTTTCAAAACCTTTTATAGGCATAAATGTATTTAATCTTTCTGAAAATCCTGTGATAGGGTGTACTATCATTAACAAATTACACATGCAAGAAAGTGAGAAACAGATAAATTTAAGAATATTTTAAATAGCGATTGCGCTGCATAGCTGTGATTCAAATCTAGGTGAGAAGTCTTCATAAATAGTGCTCACCAAGTGCTGTGTGCATATATGTCATTATCTCTATAAACTACATTATGATGTAAGACTATAATGCACCAATAAAAGTATAAAAATAAAAAATAAATAGTGCCTTTAATGACTGCGAATTGTATTATTTGGGAGCATGACAAAAACAAGCATACACAGCTTAAATGCTCAGCTTAAATAACATAGAGTGTCACTTAAGTTCTGGAACTTCTAAGATTTTATTTAATCTATTAAAATTTTCGCTTTTGTCATGTATAAAATATAAACTATGGCTGAGTGTGGTGGAGAGCGCTTGTAATCCCAGCATTCTGGAGGCTGAGACAGGAGGATCACGGTTTGCGGACAGCCTCAGCTACTTAGTGAGGCCCTCTGTAACTCAGTGATACCCTGTTTCAAAATAAAGAATAAAAAATAGGGCAAGGGGTGTAGCTCAGAGGTTGAATGTCCCTGGGTTCCACCCCCAGACCCACACACACACACAGAAGAAAATCAACTCTGGCATAGAATTATTTCTATTTTAAAAAGACAAGCTCCTGACACATATTAAAGACTCAGTTTCCACAGAAACATTTTCACCTGCTTATTTTTTCATAGTTTGGTTATAAGATAATGCAGGATTCCTAGTTAAGCCAAAAGTATTGAACACATTTATCTCCTCTCCATTTTCAATGTCAATTGTGCTTTCATATGGTGTTTTATTTTATTGGTGCATTGCAGGCATACGCTTTAATGGAGCAAAATATGGTAGAGGCTTACATGCACATACCTCCTCTCTAAAAGTCTCATTAAAAGTCTATGAAAGGGTTAAAATTGATTGGGGACGTTTGTTCAGGGGAAGAAAGAAAAAGGAAAAGAGAAAGGAACAGACAGATAAGGAAACTGGGAAGAAAGTGGGCAAATAGGGAAAAGGCAAACAAGAGAAAACTACCATCTAGAAACTTGAAAGCATAAAAATGCCACAAATATTGGCATGCACTATGCAAGAAAAAAGGCTAAAAATATTAGACAACATGAACTCTGGAAGCAAAGTATATGAATTGTTAGTAGGGAGACTGATTGAAAAACAGATTCTTAGATATCCCTCTGTATCCACACAATTATGATTATCTCTCACTAACACTCTCCCCACTAAATGCAGTCTTGTTCTGTAGCAAAAATAAACTAGGTTATGTGCACACTACACAGAGTCTGGCTGCCTTCTGAAAACAGAAAGATTAAATAAAACTTTACATGCCCAGTGGAAAATTTGATCTCCACACTGTCACCCTAAAACTTGTTCTTTACTGGGCTTGTTCTAATTGGACTTTGAGGAAAGTGGCAGTCATGTCTATTACATCAAGAAAACGACTATCTAAGATTCATCTCCTAGAGCACTCAAGGAGCAATGTGTAGTTTTTCTGATAGTAAGATTTCAACAAGTTGGATACATCCTCTCCATTCTAAGCAAAGCTCTTAACTTGGTTAACATTGTCAGCTGAAAAGCTAGTGATTTTTATTTTTATTCGATTATTTATTTATTTATTTTGGTGGTACTGGGGTTCCTGGAAACCCGTCTACCTCTGGGCTACACTCCCAGACCTATTTTATGCTTTTTATTTGGAAACAGGGTCTCTTAAGCCGGCACGGCTGGCTTTGAACCTGTGTGATCCTCCTGTCTCCGCCTCCCAAGCGCTGGGATTACAAGCATGCGCCACCACGCCCGGCTACTTATTTTATTTTTATTAAGGACTGAGTAGAAATTTAAAGAAAAATTGTGTAATTGCTGAATCTGTACATTCAAGGTACTAATATCTAATAAAACTTCCATACTGATAAAGAAAATGGTAGACATTTTCTACATCTATGCTACCCAATATTACTGAGTATTAGAACTGTGAACACTTAAATGAAGTGCTGAATAAAAGCTTTGTTTAATTTTCATTAATTTACATCTAAGTAACCACTTAGATTTCAAGTGGTTAATTTTCACGAGCACACTTTATTGTTTTGGGGTATCATACAGATAGTGCTCAGATATTGTTTTGGGATATTAGACTAGATGGTGAAGCTCCAGAGACAGTGATTAGGGAAGCTAAAATGTTGGCACTTGTTGAATAGTTGATGCTACATTAAATTAGTCCCAAGACAAATGAGCACAGCAAGTCATATTCCATTTGAAAGAAGAGACAGGAGAAAGTAACGCTTTGCTTAAAAATACTTTTATCAAATTATTATCTCAATTTATATTGACCAGAAATAATAATATGAAACATCACTTCCTTTGAAAAAAAACTAACAGGACATTATATCTCAAACTGTAGAAGATAAAATGCCCCTATTCACTTTTTTTTTGCATTCCAGTTTGTTCTCAGCAAGAAAGATCAATGAAAAAGATGTTTCTCCTTCTGTAGTTTTATATGGCTCTAGAATAGCTATCATTAAATTGATCTTTTGAGTAGGGTACTTACTTTTATTTTATTTTACACTTTCCCTTTTCTCCATGCTTTTTTTTTACAACACTTTATACTGATCTTCTATTTTAGTATTTTCTTACTTTTGCAATCTTCCATTACAGCCATTCATTGATTCATTTATTTGAATTTCAGGTAATTGTTATACTTTTAAACTCTTGAATATCTAGTTGAATCTTTTCCTAGACTATAGTTCTACATTGTTTTACTTTATATATACTTTATTCCCAATTGTCATTTAGATTTTAGTTCTAATGAAAGTATCTACTTATTGCCTCAGATATATAGCTTTTCTGTAGGTCTGCTTGAGTTATTTATTTTTTCTCTTGGTTTTCATTTATATGTTCTTACCACTTTGCATGTCTAGTAATTTTTGTTATATATTGGGTATTGTCATAAAAAAACAACAGAACCTCCATATAAAGCTGCTATTCCCTTTCCTTTGTTAGATACAGTTAATGAGCAATTGATGGTCTCAATTAGTTAATTAACTCTTCCAGGATTTGGTCAGAATTTCAGTAAGACTCAGATAATCTTATTCTCTATCCTTTTTCAGAATTGGCCAGTAACCTTGAGGGGATTTTGAGAAGTTGTTGATTTTTAGATTATTTAAGAATTTTTCTGATGTCTTTAATATCTAGTCCTTATTATATTTTTGTTCCTTTACAAATATGGTTTTTGCTTGCAAATATGGTTTTTCCTTTACAAATATGATTTTTCCTTTACAAATATGGTTTGTCTTGCTTTTTCTGGTAACTGTAATAGCAGCTGTGGGTTAGGGCCAGCACAGGACTAGTAAATGAACAGGATATTTCAGGTTCAACATCTAGGGTAAAAGAAATTTTTTGCTCATTTGGATATGGAACGAAGATTATGTCATTTTTTATGGAAATTGTCTTTTCAAGGAAACCACAAGGGAATTTTTTCAAAATGCCTGTATCTTTTTAACTGTCAAAGCAATCTCCAGGTCTCTAAATCTAACCAGGAGTAAATGGACTGTGAAATCAGTATTTTTTTTTTCAAAAAAAAAGTATACTTTCCAATACTCATCTAACATGTGGCCATGGAAAACAATGAAAACAAACTTCCCAAAAGGAAAAATCCATGCACCATAGAGAACAATAGAAAAAAAATTAATTATCCCCAGACATCAGAATCGTGATGGTCAATTTAGGAAGATCTAGAACTTTCTGCTCAGCAGGTTTTGATAACTTTAATGAGCCAAATACTTTATTTTATATAACATTCTTGGCTTTTTTTAAGAGAAAGTATTATTGTAATATCCTGCCCCACTATGCCAGTTTTTATGTGTAGAGTTGGAAAAGTAGTGATTAATAATTCAAAACAAGCCGGGCATGGCGGTGCATGCTTGTAATCCCAGCATTTGGGAAGCTGAGATGGAGGATTGGTGGTTTGCCGACAGCTTCAGCTACTTAGTGAGGCTTTTTGCAACTCAGTGAGACCCTGTTTCAAAATAAAAAATAAAAAATAGGGCTGGGGGTGCAGCTCAGAGGTAGAATGTTTCTGTACTGGAGGTAGAATGCTCCAGTACTACAAAAAAAAAAAATCAAAACATAGTGATTAATAACTTTTAGTTCATCAGTTGCCTGATGATAATTAAATTTAAATGACGCAAAGAGAAAATTAGATATCCTTTGAACTGTATCTAGTAGCTTAAAAAGCCTTTGGATTATCTTATGCCCCCCCAAAAAATGTAAATGTATCAAAAAGTAGAGTGACTTATTAATATATGAGTTATTAGGCTTAGGAAATATGTTTTTTGTAAACCCATATTCATTTCCTTATTCTATCATTTAGTAAAAGAATCCCTGAAGATTTAGTTGAAAGCATATAGCTACACAAAGCCATGAGAAAGGAAACAGCCTTCTGGATGTGGGAAGCGGCATGCATCAGTGCTGGGTATCTTTGACTTCTTATTCCTCCCTTCCCTTGTGTTAGATTGTGGATGTAGTGGGGGAAGCTCACAAGGCTCAGAAGGGAAATACTAGGGGGGTAGTATGGCTATGTAGCAATACAGAAAACATTGGGATATCAGATGAGCTCAAGGGGCTGAACTAATCTATCCTTATTTTTGTCATAAAAGTACAACATATGTTCACGTTGGACACAAGACCCTATTATCTTGTTTAACCTGTCATCTTTTTAGACGCCATTAAAGCAGTGAAGACAATATCCTACTTCATACATAAGCCTTGTCGAATTAAGTAGGTTTTTAAAGTATGTGCATTTTACTTTAACAAAGACCAAATTCTGTTTTATGGAAATAAAATTCGAAATGCTGGACAGAAATAATTTTGAAGACATTAAATATTTCTAAATTATACCTAAATACATTTTTAGTAGCAAAATGACATTAATGTAATTTGTGCCTGCAGTTCACAAAGCACTTTCACATATGCCTGCTATAATGTGCATGATATTATATACTAAAAACTATAATATTCTTAACCATATTAAAGACATAATTTTGCAAGAATTACTTTTATTGCAAAGAAGTAGGCTGCAAGAGCTTGCAAAGGTAATGCGACATTAGTGGAAAGAGCACAAGATTTGAAAGTCAGCTGTGTACCCAAGGGCAAGTCATAGATTCTTTGAACCTCAGTCTCCTTTTCTACATCTAAATAATAATAATAATAATAATCACAATAATTAATAATGATAATATAATTTCTAAAGTATTGAAAATAAAAACACATAAGCCTTAGGAAAGAAATTAAGAGGAACTCAACTGACAATATGCCAAACTTCTGCCTTTCAGAAACAAATTGCTTCTAGAACAGAGATGAGAAATCATCTATGGAATAACAAGAAAAATCAAGCAGTAATGAAGCTCCAGGGGAAAAAAAAACTGTTTGAATTCAGATAAAAGACTGAAAGAAATAGACATCCTGAAAGGAAAAGCGATACGGTAACAGAGGCTCCCTTGAGAGTGCTCGCTCCACCGTTCTTTTTGCCATTCTCCCCCACCCTGGTCCTTGGCTGAAGAGGAGCCCCACCTGGATGCTAACTGCTGAACCTTTTTTTAGATTCACAGAAACCAGATGGCCTCGAAGGAACGTCCATTAGTAGGTAGCCAGAGAAGGTAGAAATGCACTGTCATGTTCTGGGGAAAACACTGTCCATTGATGAAGACCCTGACCGGGTATCAACCTCATTGCATCCTCTCCTCCCAATAAAAACCCTTCATCCCCCTGACTCCTGGAAAGGAGGACATTGAGAAGCTCTCCCTGCTCTCTTATTCAAGGTTGGCCTTAATAAACCTGACTCCTTCCTGCCAACAGTTGTTTCCTGAATGTTGATATTTGAAGAGTGAGCTGCATTGACATCTGATTCCTGTGACTATGTGAAATTAAGTAACTCTTGCTTCTCAAAATAATATGAATCAGAAATTCTAATATATATATATATGTAATTGAATATCAGTTAAATATTCTAGCATTTAGGGTTTATTGGCATCTCTAAGAGGTATGTGGTAACTGATGTTAAAAGTAGTGAGAAAGAATACAGGAAACAGATATTCTATAGCTAAACATGTTCTCTTTGATTAGCCAAGGCAAATCTGGTATTAGGTTAAAGATTTGTATATTTCCTATATATCATTCTTCTTCCCTATAAGACAAATAAGTATGTAAACATGGAAAAAAGAATAGCTTTAAAACATTGGTAATTATATACAAAGCATCATTTATTATGGCTAGATAATCCTCTTAAAATAAATAAGGCCACAATGGTAATTGGCAGTAAGAAAACAAAAGACAATAAAGACTATATTTGGTTCCTTATTACAGTGAAACATGTAGATCTCACTAAAAAATTGAGAATTCAGATAAAACGTCTTTCTTCTTAAAAGCCACCCAAGATATAATCTCACAAATCATGTCTTTATTACTTGAAAGCGTAAATCCAAAAATATAAAATTAAATGCTTTAATGGCAATACTAAAATAAACAAATTATTTTAAGTACATTTATAAATTACATAATTATCATTTACCTTTTTGAGGGCCTTAAAAACAATAAACTTAAATTCATAATGCAAAGACTTTCATATTTAGTTCCAATGCTTTTATTCCCTAAAATAAACTTAATATCCAATAACCAAATTGTTTTTAGGTAATTTTAATCATAGATATTATTGGAAACATAAGTCTACAATGTATTTGGTGCTCAGCCATTCCTGAATTTAATTACAGTTTGGGCGGTTAAGTTTCATTTGTTCTTAATAGAGAGCCATGGCAAAGAATACTAATTAAGAAATATGAAATAATTTTCATTTAGTATTTATAACTCATAAAAACTAAGCTTTACTGATCAAATTTTTAAACATTGGACCATAAAGAATCACATTTGCATTATGACAAATAGTGCTATCATATTTCCTAAAATACATCAAGGCTTACTGATTTCATTAGAAATGTTTCAGTGATCTCACTAGGGTTTATTTTTACATCATAGAATTACTTTTCTTTCTTTCTTCAACATTTTTCTTCAAAAAAATACAACATGTGAATAATAAGAGAAAAAAATAGGAGAATATTTACCCAGAAATACAAACTTCTCTTTCCCCAAATCATGTCTAATTCTCTAAAAAGTACCTTCATCTTTTCCTACAATATTTAATCCAGGTTACTGCAAACACTAAACCAGAAATACAGAACTATTGTTCCTAGGGAAGATGTAGGATTAGGTTTCTATAAGCCTCTAAATTATACTTCTCAAACAATCAATAAGTACCCTTGTTTTATGTGTGTTTCTGTTTAAAGATACCTTACTAAAATGTATTTTTCAGCTGGGCGTGGTGGTGCATGTTTGTAATCCCCATGCTTGGGAGTTGGAGATAGGAGGATCATGAGGGTTCAAAGCCAGCCTTGCTGGCTTAAGAGCCCCTGTTTCCAAATAAAAATATAAAAATAGGTGTCTGGGAGTGTAGCCAGGAAATAGGAGTCTGGGAGTGTAGCCCAGAGGTAGAAGGGTTTCCAAGAACCCCAGTGCCACCAAAAAAATAAATGTATTTTTCATAAATTAATTGATTTTTGAATGATTTAGACCCAGGATTATGGAACTCATTCTATTATATAAGTCTTTTTGTCATATCATGGTAAAACCAGCCAGTATACTCAAAATCAAGACTGTACTCTTCCAAATAGCACTTTTTCTGTACAACACCTGACAGGTATTTTTAAAACTCCTAACCATCTACATCTATAGAACTTGTCTCATCTGTAAATTTACTATTTTTCATGCCACATCACCTTCTGAAATGTATAAGCCAGCTAACACCAACCAAAAAGAGTTTAACATTCTCTTGTCCCTGGGTAATGTAACTGTAAATTTCTATGTTTTTTAGCCACCAAAACAATGTTTTCTCCTGTAGCGGTATTTTTTAATGTTATCTTTGCATGAATCCACAAATTTAGTCTCTTTCCCTTCTTTTCTACAGTTGCAGTATGCACAGCAAATGTTATCAAAATTACAAGAGATAAGCAATGGAGAGGATCTCCATTGTCTCATCCCACTCGCATAGAAGAACCATGAGGGCATGGTTTTGTCTGTTTACCAATGACTCAGGCACATACAAATGAATACTTTTATAGTATCACATAACATATACTTAATGTTTACATTGCAATATTGCAAATGCTTTCATTCTCATATCTGGTCTGGTTCCATTTTTTTGGAGAACCAGAATCCATGCCTGACAAAATTTGGGTCTCAGTTGACTTACTGCAGGATGCTTAATGGCTTAGATCACAGGGAGAACTGGCCAAAGACTCCTCAGGCTGAAACTTCTGTATCATCTCCCAGAGACATAGTTTAGAACTGAGCCACAGAGGAATCATTGCCTCTTCTATAGTAGGAAGCCTCCTAGAAAACTGGCAAAAGTTTCAGTACAGCAGCCAGCTGCAGAACCTCAGCACAATGGGGAGAATGTGTGAGCCAGTGAGATAGGTAAGCTGGCAAGATCGCGGAGCCATTACTAACAGGGAGCACCTTCTACTTACTGCCTGGGGATGCAGGACTGTCTCATTGGCTACACGACAGACATGTTCCATAAAGGAATTAATCCAGTCCTTAGGAACAGTGGGTTAAGAATTCAATCCCCCTTTCTCAACTTTTAATATTGCTCATATTATCTCCTCTCCACTCATCCTTCTCTTTGCCACAGCCTGGCTTTTCCATCTCCATCTTACCTATAAAAAACTGTCATTTATGATAGCTTCTGAATTTTAGAATTCAACCTATAAAAAATGTGAACTTGCTCTCTATCCCAATTGCAAAGGAGGCGGATCTTGATCAGTTAAGGTGCTCACCATCGATGTATGAACAAAAGTTATGTGAAGAGCAAGATTATGTTTTTTGTTAGAAAGAATGGAGAGTGATAGGTTTTGTAAAATTATAGATATCCACTATAATGACATTTACCAAATACAACGCTGGTGGTTGAAGTCAAAGACTACAGGCACAAAATCTAGCATGTCTTCTAATAGAAAAAATGTGTATATGTCATTATATACATATTTTATATAAAAAATAAAATATTATATAGATAGATAAATAGATTAGGAGATTAGGAGATTAGGAGTTGCCTTGTCCTTCCTCCAAATGTTATGGCCAAGGCTTCTTCATGTTCTCAGGGATAGAATTAGCAACAGTCTGAAAAAAATATTAGTATGCCTATGCCTTTAGAGAAAGAAAAATTAAACCATCACCATGAAATACAACTTTAAAGGCTGGGGAAAAATAGAAAAGTATGAAATAAATTATTTTAATTTACACAGAAAATATTTAATAACTTTCGAGGGGTGCTGAGGATTAAATAGAGAGGCATTCTATCGCTGAGCTATACACCAGACTTATTTTATATTTTATTTTAAAACAATATCTCACTAAATTGCTAAGGCTCTTAATAAGTTGATGAGGTTGGTCTCAAATCTGAAATCCTCCTATCTCAGCCTCTCAATTCTAGTATTATAGGCATATGAGCATTTTTAATATTTTTAAATTATTAAAAATGTATCTGAGCATTTTTAATATTTTTTAAATGTTTTAATCTTTTAAATAATTTTCAATTTTTTTCTTGCAACTTAGTTGATTATTAGTAGGTCATTGTAAGAAGGACGCAACATTTTGTAAATGAGTTCAAGAGCTGAATAGAAATATACAAGAACTGGCTTCCAACCAGGATAAGTTGAGAATTTATTTTAATAAAAAGGCACTAATAAATAACTGTATTCTTCTTTTAAATGATTTTAAAAGTGAAAATAATCACAACTGATATTAAGAAAAGCAAATAGGTGAATTTAGGAAATCTATCACCATACTTGGTATGTGTTGGTATCTCTGAATATTAAAGTAATATACTTCTGCCCCCATTCAAATTGTGATATAAAGTTAGACCCTATAAGGGTCAACATACAGGTAACATGTGAAACCACTTTGTTTTAGTGCTTGAGACTAATATAAAGTATACCCAACACTGAAATTAAAAGGCTCAATAGCCAGCTCAAATATCCTATAGAGGAAGTTTATGCAATCACAAAGCAATTACATGTACTAGATGGCTTTATCAACCATAATGATGAATCTACCTTGAAGCTGATTCCCTTGTGTTCTCAGATTTAATGACTTCTACTACCTGGGCAGCTCAGATATCCATTTCACCAGTTTTCTAAACATCTTCTATTAACACCTAAAGCTTTTAGGCACTGGGTTACTACTTGATGGATTCCATAATGATGAATCTTCCCTAGTAAATGGATAGATATACATCTCTGCCAGAAGCCAAATGGATCTGAAAAAGGGAATGTGGTGTTCTACTTTAAACAGCTCAACACAAAAATTCTTAATATGCTTTATTTTCCCATATCATACAGTGTATATTTAAATTTCTAATATGTGTGCCTTTGTCCCTGAAATAGCTAATGTTTTCAGTTTAAAGGAAGTTACACAAGTGTAACTTATTTGTAATAAATATATAATATATATGAGTGAAAAATATTTTAGCTTTACTTATGGAGAAAGATGTCTATTGTTTTTACAGGCATTACTTAAACTTATAGTTCTTATTAAAATATAATGTTAAAAACTAAACATATAGATTCTTATGTATAAAAAGTAACTCCCAAAGAAGTTCTTTAAAATGCAATGGAATTAATAAAAGTCACCAATAGATTTTATCGTACAATTCCAAGGGCAATTAATAGTGAGCTTAGGAAGATATATTTTGATAACAACCTAGTCAAAATTCAAAGTTTAAAGCAAATATTCTTGACTCTCAAAGATACTGGAGATATAGATTTAATTGTGTGTCTTCCATTGATCAGTTCTACTTAGGAATTTTTATTGTTTGACTTTGTGCTATGATCTTTATCCCACAACCTTTACATATGATAATATGTATTTCACATCTCTGTACTTTTTCATTTTAAAAAATACTTATTGGTGATAATTTGTTTGATGGTTTCAGAGATCTAAAAGTTTGAAGATGACTGACTAAAGCTGTTTCCTTTCATTAAGTGATCTTTTTAATGTATATCTTTATTGGTGCATTGTAGTTTTGCATCAAAATATGGTTCAGCATTATAGCAATATACATGCACACAGCACTTGGTTGGCAATTGTTTTATCTCATTACTGCAACCTATAAACCAATCCAGCATCATTGAGAAGTATTTTGAAAACAATTATTTATTAATAATGCTCAAAAATAGTTTGTATTTGCACCACAAATATATCCTGGTACTTATTCTGTACTGGGAAAAGTCTAGGTATAGACACATAATGCAGTAAACAAATAAACATTTTATAATTCTATGTTGTGAATAAAAATAAATTTTAAGTATTTACATGTATACAATACATATATGCTATATTTCTGTGTATGTGTGGGTGGAAAAAGTATTTCTGTTTATCATTTATTTTAGGCACATGTGTATGTCTGTGCATCCATGTATATTGAATAATAACATAAAATGTATTTCCTACTATGATCACAATAAAAAACACAGAAGAACTAGTGACCTACTAAATGAGTATGGCTAGGCATGTTTGTAGGAGCACAGTCATGAGAAAATAGATGTATTAAGAATTTGGGAAAGCCACCAAATGTCTTGAAGCAGAAGACAACTTCAGAATCAACCTCCATTTATACAACATCCTGTTGGTGCTATATGGCTAATAGATGGAATCAGAACAGAAGAAAAATAGAGATACCAATGAGAAAGTTGTACTTCAGTCTGGGAATGATAAAAACTAGGGGATAACAGAGACAGAGAAACGTGGAGAAATCTGAGATAAATCTGAGACAATGAGATAAAAGAACTTTACTTGAGACACAAAAGTATACATACGCACACAAACACACACACAGTGTAGAAAAAGGAAAGAGGGAGAAATGAGGCAAATTGGGAAGTGAAAAGGAAGAAACATGGCAGATCCCTAGTACCATACTTTCCAAGTCTGCTTATGGTGGACAATTACTAAAATCAGCAACAATAAAGGCCTCTCATTCTGTAGGTATAATAATAATTATTAGATATAGTAAAATCACAGCAAGAGAATCCTTTTCAGCTCTGTCAGTACTTACCTATTTTAAATCACAATGGAAAATATCTATACCTTCGTTCTATATAAAGACAGTAGCATCTATAGCTTTCTCCAGCACAGACAACCATAGAATGTATCCCACAAGAGTTTGAGAGATACAACAGTGTGAAAAACTGCTGTTATAGTCATAGTTATTGTCCTCACCATGGACAATAGCATCATCATACAAGAAAACACTAAGCTAACCCTGAAGCTTCTTTTTTCCCATTACCTTTAAAAATAAAATCCAAGGAAAGATAAGGACCTAGATTCCTTAAGAGGTAGATCTAACTAAGAATGGGACCTAAAAATTATAAACTGATTCCTTCTCTCTGAAATGAGCCATTGATTTCAGAATTTCAGGTGGGAGGTGGCATTTTTATCATTATAACAATTTAAGCAAAAAAAAGCAGTATATAAAGAGTAAATTTTCAATCAACATGCAACCAAATGATGTGTGCCAGACATTTTAGCTAATAGGGTTACTAAATTGATTTGTTCATGAGTAACTATAATAAAGGCACTCAAAAATATTGATTCATATTGTGGATGCTGAAGACAAGCTTTCTGAGTTAATACTCTGATTAATTATGAGAGTTTGGGCAAGTTACTTTATACTTCAAAACCTTAGTTTTTTCATCTATAAAATGCAAAAAGATAATTCCTACATCACAACTGTAAAACTACATGAGGTTCAATTATACACAGTCTAGGGTTCGATATGTCGCCAACTTAGTATAAGTTATTAGTTGTAGTATTACAGTTATTATTGTTGAAATAAAATATCATATTTGTTCAAAAATATTTATCAAGACTGTAATAAAAAAGATAATGCATTGGCTCATTTTGTGTCAACTTGGCTATCTTAAGGAGTAACTAAAGATTTTGTAAAATATATATCCTGGCTATATCTGTAAAGGTGTTTCTAAAGAGATTAGCACTTAAATCAGCAGACTGATTAAAGAATATCTACCCTCACCAATGTGGGTGAGTGTCATCCAATCCTTCCAAAGCCCCGGTAGAATAAAAAAGCAGAAGAAAAAAATTCTAGCTCTTTCCTTGGGGGAAAAAAAAATCAAATTATCCTGCACTCAAACATCAGAGCTTCTGATTCTCTAGCCCTTAGACACAAGAACTTATAACAGGAATCTTTCTGCTTCTCAGGCCTTTGGTCTCGAACTAGGATTTACCTCATCAGCTCTTCTGGTTCTCAGACTTTCTGATAAAGATCAAATAACACCACTAGCTTTTATGATTCATCAGCGTACGTATGACTGATTATAAGACTTGGCTACCATAATTTCACAAGCCAATTTCCATAATAATAAACCTAGTTATCCATCTATTCATCCATCCATTCATCCATCCATTTATTCATCAACCATCTACCTCATTGGTTCTATTCCTAGGTAAAAAAAAAAAAAGGACTAATACAGCTAAAAAATATTTTGTATTTAAAAATATTCAGATAAGTTTACCAGGTATAAATTATTCCAATAACAGAAGAATAAGTTAAAGCATTTTTCTAAATTATTTGTAAATAAAACTCACTACAAAACTACTATTGCTGAGTTTATGGGAAGTCCAAAATTAATCCACCTCTGGGCTTTTTCTAACCTCCCTGAGATCATACACACATCTCAGGCCACTGTGCTCCAGGAAGGGAGGGGTCATGGTTCTCAGTCACAGGGATCAGTGATGCTCATGCTCCTGATTCAGATCCAGTTGGATGCATAAACTATCACTCATCTTGTACTAAGCTCAGCCCCAGAGGCCATCAAAGTGAGTTATCTATGTTGTTAACTCCATATTGGCTCTTCCATTTCTGTGATGACCTCTTTGAGCAGATATATATGGCTTCCAAAGACCTAAAATCTTCTTTCTCCAACAGCTCAGAGAAAATTCTGTTCTTCATCTTCATAGTAGTACTTTGATTGTTCAAATATGGGAGGTTTACCTACTCTCATTCTGTGGTGAGGGAGCTTAGGTAATAAATTCAAAATCAAAGTCTGCCTGTGCCTATCTCTCAGGTGGCCCACTCTTTTAACAAGTCCTTTGGTTTGGGTTTGTTTGTCTGATTTGTTTCCCCCTGTACCTAAACATAATACATGATTTTAACTTTTCCTGGGAGTGAGAAGTGAATCTGATACCCACCTAAAATGAGAGTGGACAAGGAAGTATTATTTCTTTCTTCTTCCATCAAAATAAAATAAAGTCTATCATTAAAGGAGAATTTAATTTTAGAAGGTTATGTTCTATATATTTTTCTGCTAAAGTCACTGGCTATAATTTAAATATACTAATGCAGAATCTTATTTTAAAACAATAATTTTTAGTTTTGGAACATCCCACTCATGTGTAATATTAGGTAATTGTGAGGATGAAATGATATACTATGTGTATCAGGACTCTCTATAATAAAGGGTCACTTACAGTGTATAAGTTGAATTATGGTAATAGTCGTTTTCAGTTTATAAAACTCTTCTAGGAATTTTGCTTCTGACCAAGATTATTAAAACTGAATTTACCCTTCCAAATTAGACAACTAGAAAACCACAAACTATATGACAATATAGTTTTCAGACTTTGGACAATAGGGAATACAAGAATATGATAGATGAAAGAAGGAAAACATTTAAGGTAAGCTCAACCTTAGTAGAGCTCACTGCAGAGAGCTGGTTTTCAAGCCACAGAGCAGAGAAGAAAAATGAAAATAGAAGCACTATACCAAGATAAATAAAAGATATAAAAATGATAAAAGAAATTTCTAGAGATTAAAAACTACTGTATCTAAAATTAAAATATAAGCATTATATATTAAATAAATAAAATAAAAGATAAAGAACAATATCAAAAATACAGATGAAATTCCTAGAAATAAAAATAACTATATCTAAAATGAAAATACTTAAACATATCAAAGTCAATCACTAAGCCAAGCATGGGAAAAAGGGATGGGGAGGGAATGGGCTGGGGATCAGGTAAGGGCTAATTGTATGATGTGTGCATGTGTGTCTTCCAAAGTCTTTTTTCCCATTAATATGTATGACTACAATGCACCAATAAAATTTTTTAATAAAAAATAAATAAAATGAAAATACACTAGGTAGCATTAAAAACATATTATACATTGCAGACAAAAAAAAATATTAGTGAAACTGAAGGCATAGCAGTAAAAACTGTACCAAATAAAGCAAGCACAGAGAATAAAAATCAGGTGAATGGAATTAACAGATAATAAATTATCAGAAAACAATATCACATAGTCCAGTTTATAAGTAATTTCCAGTGCTAGAAGAGATAGAGAAGAACTGAAAAAAGTTCTTGAAAAAATAAACTCCCAAATTTTCTAAAAACTTAGCAAACCACAGATCCAAGAAGCTCAATAATCCCAAGCAGAATGAAAGTAAAGAAAAGCACAATGAAGCATAACAAAATTAAATTGTTGAAAATCACTGCTAATGGTAAATTCTTTTAAAACACTCATAGGAAATAAAGACACACTCCCTACCCAGGAATGAGGATAAGAATTATAGCAGATCTTTGACGTACCAAATGACAAAAGGAAATTGCCAACCAAGAAGTCTTTACCCAATAAAAATCTCTTCAAAACTGAAGTAAAATCAAGACTTTATTTTTCTCAGAAAAAACAACACTGAGCAAAAGCATCACCAGTTGAACTGTAGGAACAACCTGAGGCAGAGGAAAAATGATACTGGATAAAAATATGCATCTTACAAAAGAATGGAGAGCACAGGAAAGAGAAATCATAGAGTTAAATACAAAAATTTTTGTCTACAAAAAAGTAATAACGGGGCCAGACACAGTGGTGCTTAGGAGGCTGAGACAAGAGGATTGCAGGTTCAAATCCAGCATGACGTAACTTAGTAAGAAACTTTTTAAAAATAAAATGGAGTTGGGGTTGTAGGTCTGTGGTAGAATGCTCTTGTGTACAATCCCTAGTAACACACACACACACACACACACACACACACACACACACACACACAGAAATAGGAGACTTGAAATTTAACTCAATGATAGAGAGCTTGCTTAGCTCATGCAAGGCTCTGGGTTCAATACCAAGGACCAAAATGGAAAACAAACAAACAATGCTAGGGTACTTTATAAATAAATTATAATATTTGTTGTATATAGAGAAAATTTTAATTGCAAGTAACTGCAAGCTTAGAAGTAAAAGTATATTGTCACCAGGTTCTGACTGAGGAAGGGAATAGTTCACATAATGCTATATCCAGCTATGAAGGTATCACTGTCAATCTCACTAACATGTATAAGGAGGGAGAAGTGGGGAGAAGATTGCGATGAGGAAGGATACACAGCAAGTAATGTGGCCATCTGTGTTTTTATCACTTTGAAACACTACAATATATAATTACAATGCACCATTTTTGGTTTTTAAGAGTCGGTTTAATTCTATAAAAAGTAATGTTGGAAATTGCAATCAATCTATTGTAACACTTATTATAAAACTAAGGTCATCAAAACATTATGATATTGGTATAAAAATCACCATATAAATCCATACTAAAAATAGGATATCACCAGATATTATCAACTGATTTTTTTGAGAAAAAAAATTATATAGTCTTTTCAAAAACTGGTTCCAGAAAAAATTGATGTATGTATGCAAAATAAAAAATATAACTTTGGCCAGATGTGGTGGCACATGCTTGTAATCCCCGCACTTGGGAGGCAGAGACAGAAGGATTGTGCATGTTTGAAGCCAGCTGCGCTGGCTTAAGAGACCCTGTTTCCAAATTTAAAAAAAAAATAGAAAGTATAAAATAGGTCTGGGAGTGTAGCTCAGAGGTAGAAGGATTTCCAGGAACCCCAGTATCACCAAAAATAATAATAAGAAATTAATTAAAAATATAACCTTTACTTTGACTTAATATCACACACAAAAGTCAACTTGAAATGGTTCATAGAACTAAAACATTATACAACATTTAGAAAAAAATTAGAAAAAGTGTGGGTGATACTAAATTAGGTAAAGAAATTTCAGACAAGATACAAAAATGTTAAACTAAACTTTTCTAAGGTTAAAAATTGGTTTGGTCTTTGTTTTTTTTTTCTCTTTCTCTTTTTTTTAAGTGGTTCTGGGGGTTGAACCTGGGCTTTACACATGCTAGTCAAGTACTTAGCACTGAAATGTATCTCCAGTCCTTTCTATATTGAGAAAAGTCCTTATTAAATTTCCAAACTTGGCATTAAACTTATGGTCAGATTAAAAGTTTTTATTGTTCAAATGAAAGAACAAAAGACCCAGAAAAGCCAAAGCAATTTTTTGCAATAAAAGTCACATTGAAAGCATCACAATATCTGATTTCAAATTATACTACAGAGCTCTAGTAACAGAAACAGCATGACACTGGTCCAGAAACAAACACATTGATGAATGAAATAGAAGACAGAGAAACAAATTTTCACACAAATAGCCAGTTAATGTCCTTTTGACAAAGAAGCCAAAGACATATGCTGGAGAAAAGACACCCTCTCCAAAAAATGGTGTTAGAAAAACTAGATTTCCATAATTAGAAGAATCAAATTAGACCTCTGTCTTTCATTCTTCACAAAAACTAACACAAGATAGATAAAAGATCTTTAAATTAGACAATAAAATTTTTAATCACTAGAAGAAAACCTATAACCAACTCTTCAACACATAGGCACTGGTAGATCCTTTCTCAATAAGACCCCCCAGAGCTTAGGAAATAAAACCCTGAGAATTAATAAATGAACCTACAGAAGAGGAGAAAATCATTGCTAGATACTCCTCCAATAGATGACTAACATCTATAATATTTAAAAACTAAAAAAAAAATACCAAAACTCAAATAACCCAATCAAAACTGGACAACAACTGAATAGATGCTTCTCTAAAGAATTACAAAGAGCAAAAAAAATATGAAAATTGTTCAAATCACTACTAATCATGGAAAGGCAAATAAAAAATGTACTGAGATTTTATCTAACTCCAGTTAAAGCGGCAACCATCAAGAATACAAACAATCAGAAATTCTGGCAAGAATGTGGGGAAATAGAAATGCTTATACAGTGTTGGTAGGATTGTAAATTGTGATGATGACTATGGAAATTAATATGGAGATTCTTTAAAAGACTAGGAACAGAACCAACATATTACCCAGCTATACAATATTTTGGAATCTTCCCCAAAGGATTAAGGTCAGAATATCATAGTGAAAGATGCATACTCATGTTTATACCAGAACAGTTCACAATAGATAAATTAGATAACTAACATAGGTATCCTCAACAGACGAATGAATAAGGAAAATGTGTACATGAACACGATGGAGTTCTACTCAGCCATAGAAGAACAAAATTATGTCATATCCAGAAAAAATGGATGAAACTAGGGAATATTATGCTAAGTGAGCTCAGCCAATCAAAAGGGACTTCAAATAAATGAAGAAAGAGACCAGCAGAATAGTGAATGCGGATTGGAGAGGGGAGATGGAGAGGGGAAAGGAGAGGATTGAGGGAGCAAACAGTTCAAGTGCTGTCATGCTCATATGTGAAGGTATAACTACCATTCTTATAAAATGTACATGGAGGGGCAGAGGGGGTGCAAAGGAAAATAAAACAAGTGATATGTACATGTGTATTTGTATCTCTTTGAATCTACCTGTGATGTATGTCTCTCCAATGTCCTACAATTACCACTAACAATATATTTTAAAAGTTTTTGTTTTCAATAAAATGTTAAAGAAATAAAGTGCCATTCTATAAACTGGAAACCAATATTTGAAAACATATGTATGATAAAGTATATCATGCATATTTAGAGATTTCTCAAAGCCCACTGGGAAAAAATGATGTGATAAAAATGAAAAAAATATAATATGTACATCCCCAGAACACACAAATGGACAAGAAGTACAGTAAAAAATGATGAAAGTAATAGTTTTTAAGGAAAAGCAAATTAAAGCCCCAATATCACTATACGTATACATGAAGTAACTTCTTAAGTTATTTTAATCATAAAAGTCGGGTGTGCTGGCGCATGCTTGTAATCCCAGCATTTGGAGGCTGAGACAGGAGGATCGTGTTTCATGGATAGCCTCAACTACTTAGTGAGGCTTTCTGAAACTTAGTGAGACCCTATTTAAAAATAAATAATGAAAAATAAGGTTAAGGTTTTAGCTTAGAAGCAGAAAGCCCCTGGGTATCCTATCCCCAATACTGCAAAAAAAAAAAAAAAGATTAATCATAAACTTAACATAGAACCCAGTGAGCCCATTTCTATGTATTACCTATGGTAAATAAAAACTATGTTCACACGAAGACTCATCCTTGAATATTCACATAAACTTTGTACATTACAGCACCCCAAAAAATAAACAATCAGGTGACTATCAACCTGTCACAGATCCATTTAATACAGAATACTACTGAACAATACATAGGAATAAATTATTGATACCCTCAATGATACGGAAGAATTTCTAAAATATGCCGATTAAAAAATCCAGACACACAGTCAGATGTGGTGGCACACCCTTGTAATCCCGGCGTGCAGGTGGCTGAGGCAAGGCAAGAGTATCGCAGATCATGGACAGCCTCAGCTACTTAGTGAGGTCCTCTGCAACTCAGTGAGACCCTTTTTCAAAATAAAGAATAAAAAACAGGGCTGGAGGTGTAGCTCAGAGGTGAAATGCACCTGAGTTCCATCCCCAGTACTGCAAAACAAACAAACAAACAAACAAACATCCGATGCTTAGGGTGGGTGATTGGGATTGACTACAAAGAAACTGGAAAGAACTTTGAGGGTAATAGGAATGTTCTCCATCATGATGATGGTGTGGTTGCATGACTATATATATCAGCAAAGTAGCAAATTTTACACTTAAAAATTTACTTTATTACATGAAAGTAGAGCTTTAAAAAAAACTTTATGTAGGCAAGTCCACTAAAACGCATTTGCTTTATAGGTTAAAATACTATCATTACTTCATTACAAAACCAAAGGTTGAGCTTAGTTATTTGGCTACAAAATGGAAGGAAAGAAATATTCCTGTGAATAGTCTACGTACTCCTGAATTGGAATCAAAATCAAATGTTTAAGCTAATGTCGCCTGTAAACATTGATTAAAAAAAATGGCTAGTGATTCAATTAAGATAAACCTATCTCCAATGTCCTCCTTCCCCAATAGGCACCTTAGTTCTATTGTCTTAATCATTTATATAGAAACACACACACACACACATATAGTAAATTTCCAGAAATTGGTACAATATATTAAAAAAATGTTGCAAATTTCTCTGACTTTAAGAAAGTTATTTGTACCAAGACTTCCTCTTTTTTCAATTTTATATTTGAAAAATATTTAAAACCTTGGTTTGACTATTTTATAGAATCAAAAATATGATTTAATTATATTTGGAGGTATGAAACAGAAAGGGAATATATTTTCCTTTCTTAAAAATCCTGCTAGGTTAGTTAAAAAGTTGTTTGGGGGTGTGTTTGTACAGAGGATATAGAATTTGTTTATAACATGCAATTGCTTCCTAGTCTCAACACACAGGCCAATGAAAGCTAGTTTTAGTTCTAACCATCTCCCATAAATTCCATTTATTAGAGCTACCTTTCTTGAAGTGAACCTGTCAACCTAAGGTATTCACCTCCTCTTTGAAAAACAGGCTGCTCAGTTCCTGGGAAACCTAAGTTATGCAGTTATCTAAAGTGTCAGGGCAAAGAACTTCAAAGGGAAACAGCTGCAGAACACATCCTCACAGCTCCTTGATCTCTGCACTGGTGTATACATATATCTTGAAATTGTCTAAAGAAAAATAGAGAGTTTACTTTGGAATATTTAAAGGTGATTTGTTCTGATAAAGGTACAATGGAGAGACTATTAGTCCAAGAGATAATGTCCATGTCATTTGGCTAAATGCTCACTTGTTAAGATACATTCCAAACCTATTTTGAAAAGTACTTGTTAAGCACATGCTATGAACCTTGTATGAAAATCACATAAAACCATATTTATAAAAGAATCCTCTCATTTGGAAATAAATTTGAGGATAAAATAATATTATATATGGATTTACTTCTAAAAAATATAGGACAAAAAGTTAGATAAAAGTACGGACAGGACAGAACTCAGCACTGGATGATTGGTGAAGTTGAGAACTGCATGGTGGATGGATATGCTATTACCTACTGCGGGTATGTTCAAAATTCTCTACAATAAAAACTATAAAATACTAATATTTATGAAAGCTACATTTAAAAACCATTCTTTATGTACAAATGACAAAGCCAGCTATTTTCTAAAGCTCTTTGTTAAGTTAGTTATTGGAAAATAAACCACATTTTTCACTTGATACAATGTTCTATATGTACATGATGACTGCATTCCTAAACCAAGCCACAAAAACCTATAAATATTTAATTTGCATTTACTATTCACTATGCATTAGCTCAGTTATGGATTTAAAAATCTTTTGTGGGCTGTCCTAGGTATCTAACATCCTATTTAATGGCATATTCATGTGGTAATGTGTCCCACAGAACTGAGAAAAAAGGAAATTTATCTGGACCACATTAATGTTTTCTAAACTATCACTGATTAGTTTTGCCTTATGCACATATGATATAATACATCATCTAATACAGTACCATCTTTGAAGGAAAGAGATCAAGGTTAAGAACTTCAATAGGACAGATGGGCATGTGTGGTCTGGGCTATAGCCCAGAGGTAGAAAACCCATGGGTTCAAGCTCCAGTTGAAAAGCAAAGAAAAGAGAAGAAAGAAAAGAAAAAGGAATGGAAATGGGAAAGGAAAAAACAACAACAACAACAACAACAACAACAACAACAACAACAAAAAGCAACTATAATAAGACAGTCAGTGTGGTGGTACACACCTATAATCCCAGCACATGGGAGGCTGAGACAGGAGGATTGCAGGTTCAAGGCCAACCTCAGAAACTTAGCAGGATTCTGTTTCAAAGTAGAATATGGCTGTGGGTATAGCTTGGAGACCGAAGAAAAAAAGAAATAGGATAGCAGGTATAAATGGAAACCATTCTAAGAAAATCAGGATGTATTGTTGCTCTGTATGTAAAGTGAATATTTACATGTTCTTATGGTGAAAGAGCTTATGCATCTTATAATCTCAATTAGTATTTTTCTAATTTCACAATACGACTAGTTTACAAATAATAACTTAAAATTTTAAATTATTTTTCTTCCTGTATTATAAGGACTATAACACTAGAAGGATTAATGTATTATATTTGGTGACTAAAATAATCCTACAGGTTCTGAGTGATTTCCTGTATTTTAGCCAAATTAAATATTATACATGTAATAGTCTAATTTTATGACTTTTATACTTTTAAGTAATGACCTTCACTCTTGATTGAAAGAATCTTAGCTATGACATGCACAAAGCTGAGTAAGAAAAATAAAATTACATGGTAAAACTAAACTTTATATATTTCCTATGCTATTCAAGAAAGCCAGCTTACATGATAGTAACAAATATCCTGAAATTTCAATGGCTCCTAACATAAAAGTATCTGTTCTTTACTTTGTATATTTCACTTTAGTCTTCTTTACTTCAGTTTAGAAACTAGTCAAGCAGTCTTGGGGATTCAGGATGCTGTCATCTCGGGGCTCTGTCATTTTCATTTGTATCCCCCTCCATCCCCCAATACAGATGGCACTTTCATTCCTCTGAGTCTATGAGATGAGGATGACTTCTGATCATATCCATTGGCCAGAACTAGTTGTATGGAACCACCTAACTCCTCTCTTGAGGGTTAAGTAAGGAGTTAAGAAATTAAGTTAAAAATTAAGATTTTGTTTTTGTTTTCAAGAGGAGGAAAATTAAACATGATTTGGTGATCAGCACTGTTTCTTTTTTTATTATTTTCCAGAAAGACACAGGTAGGTTTAAACCCAAAAACTGGCTATCTCAATACTTTACTCAAAGTATACAAAGAAATATTTGGGAGACGGTGATTTCCACCATCCTACCATTCAAGATGGTGACACCCAAAATGTTGTGAGTTAAATAAACAATTCCCATGGAAAATGTCTTTAGGAACCCATTCTAATAGCAAGATTCATAAAATTGTCATAAATGAATGTCTCAAGTCCCTTTCTGGGACACTAGACAGAGGCAGAAAGCTCATCAGAGCTCTCCTTAGGGGGGGAAATTTTTTTAGATGTTAAAAACTGTCTTTCACTGTTCTCTTCCTTGGGTTAAACGTTTCGAATGGCCTCTTAACGTTTGTTTCTATAAATCTAAGGATGAACAAAAGGCTTTGCAATCTATGACCTACTCTATTATATGTATTCAATTAAAATGACAGAGGACTGACATGTAGGAAAATGTATTTAAAGATCCAAAGGCAATTATTTGAGAAAATTTTAGATAATGATATAGATGGAAAGATAGCTACTTCACATTTATTTAGTGGTAATGTGAAATTTTATGAGTGACAATTAAAAGACCCTTTCGAGTATTTATTTATAACAGATTGTGAAACAATCATTTTTGCACTTCTACTTTTGAAATTTTCTTTCATATTTATAATGTAAAACAGGCAATTTCTTCTAGCTTTACACTAATCTTAATAATGAAAATCATATTTTCTTTTCCACAATGTCTTAGAAAAAATAAAAGTTGTACCTAGTGAATAAAATTGAACTAATGAGGTAGAAACCAAATTTAAAGTGGATTCTTGAAAGTCATTTTTTTCCTTTATTTTAAGGGCTACATAATTGGCAGTCCAGACTACTCTAAATGCCCATGCCCACAGCCTCTTCCTAAGAAAGTAGCCTTGGGCAATTAGGTTTACATTAGCCAGGTCTTGTGCCTCAAGTTCCTGGCCTGAAAAGTAGGAATTTGTGCTGCAGGCAAAGGTGACTGTGTGTTCAGGTAACTTTATTATCCAAACTGGGCTTATTCTGAGAGGAAAGTAGAAAGCTATTAAAAGCTGGCCTAGAAAATAAGCCTAAACTTTGATTTTTTTTTTAACATTTACTATTCAATGTATACATTTTTCTCTACAGGATCCGACTGGCTTAAAGGGGACTTAGTAAGTAACTACTTGACCATTAAGGGTGATCTTTGTAAGATGACAGCTAATTTACTCAGTTTGTGCTTTTCTCCTAGGAAGTATAAATGCATCCAAGAAAAAGAAAATCAACTTCTGAGGGAATCACTGTTAGCATGAGGTTACCGGAGCTCTTGGGTTCCGGAGGCTGGTGACTCCCAAAGGAATGTTTTGTAGCCCTCTCAGAAGCTCTATACTTTCAAACTTAGAAACATGGGGCAGATTCCTAGGGTTCCTCATTTCCCTATTCTCATCATAAAAGCTTATCACCTAACAGAACATGAAATAGTCTCAACCCTGCCAAGTAAACATAATGCAAACCATCAGTATCACTGCAATTTCAGTCCCATGGAAGGGAGTACGTGTTACAAAGAAGGAAAGAGGAGTGATGAGGTCATTGCTACCAGCTAGATCACTCCTGGGTGTCTCGCCAAAGGGTTGAAAGTCAGAGTATATAGTGATACACACATATCCATGTTTATAGCAGTACAATTTATAAAAAGCCAAACTATGGAACCAACCCAAGTATCCTTCAACAGATAGATGTATTACAAAATTATGGGATCTATACACAGTGGAATTCTACTCAACAGTAAAGAACAAAATCATGTCATTTGCAGGACACTGGATGGACCTGGAGAACATTGTGTTAAATGATATAAGCCAGACAGGGAAAGTGAAGGGTCATATTTTTTTTCTCCTATGTAGAAACTAGGGAGTAATCAGGATACAAGAGAGACTTTAGATAAAAGAAAAGAAACCCCAGTGAAGTGAAGGGGGAGGTTTAGGAAATGGTGGGAGTGAGGAAAAGGAGAATTAATGAAAGGAACACTTCTAACGATTATGTATATATGTGAAATCATCGATGGCAATCTCACTCATCATCATGTATAGGGAAGAAGAGGGAGCGTGGGGGAAGTGCACCAAGTGCTGTGTGTATGTATGTCCCCATCACTCTGAACTACATTATGAGGCACCAATGAAAGCATAATAAAAATAAGCTGGGCATGATGGCACAGGACCACAGCCTCAGTTCTTGGGAGACTGAGGCAGGACGATTGCAGGTATGAGGTCAGCCTTAGTAACTTAGTGAGACCCTGAACAACTTAGAAAGACCCTGCTTCAGAACTGAAAAAATAAAAATTAAGGCTTCGGGTGTAACTCAGAGATAGACTATTTTTCTGGGTTCCATTCCCTGAACCACTACCACCGAGAGAGGGGGGTGAGGGAGGGAGGGAGGAAAAAGTGCATTAAAAATACATAAGCAAATAAAGATTAGGTTTCCACTGAAACTGGAAAATTAAGAGGTACTACTGGTAATATATTCATGTAAATACATTCATTCAAATATCATGCAATTTGTAATAAATTTCTACAATGAGAGCAAGTAGTATTTTACCAGGTATCATAGATTGGACTAATCAATTGCTTAAAAACAGGACAAGTGAAATAAAATATAAAATTGAAAACAATTTTAACAAATAACATAAGAAAATGAGATTCTTTGTGTAAACAGTCTAAATATATGTTCAACTATTGGACTGAAAAGTCAGTATCAAAACTATTAGAACAAATATTTGATCTACTGCCATCTAGTGGAAATTTAATTTCTAGTTACCTATTAGCTGCTGACAAAAAACAAAAGAACTGCAAAAGCAAACAAAAAAATAACTAATTTTCACTCTAAAGAACTTGAGCAGTGATCTGCTCCGGCGGTTTCTGTGTCCTTGTCATGGAGTTCTGAGTCTGACAGCCAGGCACCCTCACCACCAGAAGTGAATGCTTCCATCTCCAAACCTATCAGAGCAGTAGTACATTTTTCTGATTTTATTTGGGCTTCCGAGTCATTTTAGTTTTAAGATAACATTCTACTTATGAAAAAGGGGGAAAATATTGAAAGAACTGCTCTGGTTTCATGCTCAACAAGGTATAAATGGATAAGCCAATCATGTTTGTTTTCCAGTGTCACACAAATAGCTGGTGGTACAGGCAGCAGCAAAGCTGAAATTTTCTGAAATCTATACTCAGTGGAATCCTTTTGGAGTGACAGACTCCAAGTCCACTGTTCTTTGTTCAACACCACAAAGAGCATATTTCATTTAACCTAGATTATTTCTTTCACAATTAATTTAAATAACTTGACTCCACTACCTCCCTTGCACCATTAGAAACCTATTGAGGAATGGAATATCAAAATGAATAAACAAAAATGAGTTTCTGGCTCTCAAGTATAAATATGTTACATCAAACACACGTCGGAGTTAGTCTAGAGGTGAAAGAGGCATTGCAAAGCGCTTAACAAAAGCCTATCGCCTCTTCACATCATTTTATGTTTTCTCACACATAATACTGTGATCTCTGCTGGGAGGCAGAGAAGTTACAGTTTGTCACAAGTGAGTTTGAGTGTTTGCCCAGCTCTTTCTGTTCAGCAATCAGAGAGGAAAAGATATAAGAGGAAACAGGCTTATGGCAGAAGGTTATTATTGTTCTGTTCTTCTGCTTGTTTGAGTGAAGGTTGGTCATTTTTTTAGTGCTAGGAAGAAAGAGCTGACAGAAAAGGACATGGTGATATGGGAGAAAGAAGAATCATAAATGGAAAAAGTTCCTTGCAGACTTAATAGAGGGCACCATCCAGGATCCTGTGGAGAGAAGTGATACCTCTCCCCAGGAGCAAGAAAGTCGTCCCAAACTATGAAAACATTGCAACTTTGATATATATTACTTGAATTTACCACAAAGCAAGTATTTTTACTAAGTGACAATGAGGTCTTTATATTTGAAACACATTTATTCTAGATCATATCATATTATATGAATTTCAATTAAAAATACCCTGTTTTTTCCATAAGTTATTTCTTCATTTTTAATCCAAATATACACCTGTCATATGATTCTACATGACACTGGAACTTTTGGTGTTGAAAAGAAAACTATGTGATTGTTTGTGAAAAGAAAACTTGATGTTATAAAAAAAAGTTGCATGAATTTTTAAATGGAGTTTGTGTAACCATGGTAATTTAAATACAGTAAGCAAACCAAGGACTTTCAGTTTCTTTCACATGTTTCTTAAATTTTCAAATTTATAATAGAGGAAAACATGGCTTTTATAAAGTCAGAATTCTTTTAAAAATTCAAATAAAAAACTTGATTTTCTTTTGAGTCTGCCACAACCCATTCTGTGAACATGGGCAAGTCAAATATCATTTATTTTTCAAACTTCCTGTGCACATTTGAAAAATAAGGGAATTAAACAGTTATCTTCAGCCTATTTCAGAATCTAAATGGTTCTGATTTTATGATATGATTGTTCTCATTCTGAATAAGTATGACTTAGTATATAAATTGCTGATTATTTCTTTTATGCTCAAAAGTCATTAAAATTTTAAGGTATTTATAGACTTATGATGAGCCAAATAACAAGAGAGGGTTCTTCCAGAAAAGTGAAATCATTTGAAAAGTTCCAGGATGCATTTCAAAAGATGAATTATATGTCTTGGTAGAAAATGACAATAATCTGTCATTGATAAGGTAAAAAATTTACTTATGGTAAGTTTTTCAAATGTTACCTAGAATACAAGAAGATATGGAAACACCAGAAATTTGGCTTTCTGACCCCTTTCTTTACTAAACTGAAATACTTTCTTTACTAAACTGAAATAAAAATTATGAGCAACTGGCTCCATTACGTCCAGAAAGGCCAGGCCTAAGATAATCAGGTAAGTTAATATGCAAGAGGAAGGTGATGAATACACTCAATTGGAATTTATGGTATAAAGTTAGCCTATCCCATGAAGCAGTCTTGTTTTCTGCAGTGCTGGGGATTGAATCTAGGGCTTCATGCATTCTAGTCAAGAGCTCTACCAGTGGACCATTTTCCAAACCCATGGAGCATCGTGAGTAAAAGTAAGCTGGTTATTCAATGGAAGCCTTTCATTAGTCTGAGAAGTTTGTATAAGAAAGCAAAATCTCATCAGTACAACTTAATATAGTAGTCTTTTATTATCCAAGTTGCACTCTCTGTGGTCTTATTTATGATTAAATTTGATTCAAATATATTAAATAGAAAATTCTAAAAGTAAACAATTCATAAATTTTAAAGTGTGTGCCATTGTGAGTAGCATGATTAAATGTTTCACTGTTCCACTTCATTCTATCAAAGGGGTGAGTCAGCCCTGTATTCAGTGTATCCATGCTGTATACATTACCTACCCTTCAGTCTCTTAGTAGCAATTTGAGATAGGCTGCCATAACTCAATGCTTGTGTTCAAGTAATGGCATTATCTACAGTTTTACATATTCATATATAATTATTATATATAATTATTTATAGAATATTTTATTCTTTAAAGAACCTCAAGAACACAAGCATAAAAAAAAATGGCACTTTATGTATTTGGTAGGCTGTTGTGTCCTTCAGAGCATACTGTAATGATTGGCCCATAGTGTTCAACCAATACTTGTTGAATGAATTAAGATCCTGGACTTTTTCCTGAAATTAGTCTAGAACAGAGTACTAATAAAACATGATGCTCAAAAAGTGAGTTTAAATCAACAATTATTCACTGAATGTCTAATATATACCAACAAAATGAATTATCACTATAACAATATTTTCAAAACCAAAACTCAGGTTAAAATCTGCAAAACACAAATACATTTCAGAAAACCACAGACAAGAGTATCTGTAAATATAAGTTTATCACAAAATTTAGGAATTAAGTTTATATTATATAGTAGTCACTTATAAAATAAGTTATTATTGAAAATGAAAAAGGGAATTATCAAAAAAAAAAAAAAAGCCAGAGCCGTATCACATGCTTACAATCCCAGTTCAATGGAGGTTGAGACGTAAGGATCACAGGTTGGAGGCTAGCACAACCTAGTAAGATCCTGCCTCAAAATATAAATAAAAAGGGCTGGGGTAAGCCAGGTGTGGTGGCACACACTTATAATCCCAGCAGTCGGGAGGCTGAGATCGAAGGATTGTGGTTCATGGTTCATGGACAGCCTCAGCTACTTAGTGAGGCCCTTTACAACTCAGTGAGACCTTGTTTCAAAATAAAGAATAAAAAACAGGCAGGGGGTGTAGCTCAGAGGTGAAATGCCCCTGGGTTCCATCCCCAGACCTGAAAAAAAAAAAAAAAAAAAAAAGAGGCTGGGGTGTAAGTCAGAAGTAGAATTCCCCTGAGGAGTTCAATCTGCAATATCAAAAACAAAAAATACTCTGAAACATCAGAAATTAACTAGAAAATGTCCCTGAGTAAATATGGTATATGGTCTAGCCCATATGCTGAAATTTACTCCAAAACAAAAAAAGGAGAATGTTTTACAGTGGCAAAAACCCAGTCAGTCAAGTCTAGAGTATTAATTAAATAACCGAAGTAAAAAAAAAAAATAGTTGAAATAAGCTTAACCAAACTTTTAAAGAATCTAAGACCATCAAGGTTGGGAAGGTAATAGAAGAAAATTAATTCCTTTGCAAAATGAGTATATTTCAAGAACAAAAAATTAAGTAGGTCCTAATGCACAATGACGATATCCAATCCTATCTCAGTTGATATTGAATAGTATATATAAGCTAATTGGTGTTACACAGAAGGCATATGGGAATGATTAAAAGGCAATATTTCTATAAGATACTCAAAACGGTACATATAATTTATTTGCTTTTCTCATATATATAGTCTAACCAATTACTCTACCTATAAAATATGACAAAACTGTTCAATCACTATCTTCATTATTGGCATGCAAAAAGAGCATGGATAGAGCTTAAAGAAGTCATATCAGCCTTAAAAGATGAGATGAAATTATAAAATTATCAAAAAATCAGTACATAGAAGTTCAGATCCATTGCTATTTATGGTCTATCATTTCTTTACCCTACTAACAGTCCTGACAATTATTTGTATCATTACAATTGATTTTAAAAGCTGTGTGCCTCTCAACATTCCTCTGCCTTAATCATTAGAAACTCCTTCCAAGTCTCTTCCATTCATATATGTCAGGTTCTCTGAGAGAGCCAGAGGTAGAGGTGTGTGTGTGTGTGTGTGTGTGTGTGTGTGTGTGTGTGTGAGAGAGAGAGAGAGAGAGAGAGAGAGAGAGAGAGAGAGAGAGAGAGAGAGAGAGAGAGAGAGAGAAATGGGTGTGTATGAAAGAAACAGATAAAGTTTAAGAGGGAGAGACAGTGGTAGGGAGAAAAGAGGGAAGGAGTAAAGGAGAGAGAAAGACCTATCTCTCATTTTAAAATGCAACTATATTTAGTTTCAGTCATTCCCACGTTAAGAAAAGAAAGCAGTCTGATTGAATTAACTTGCATTCACAATCCCCTGAAACCAGTCAAACTAATGGGAGTTTTGATTAGAAATGTAAATAAAAGCAATTTTGTCATTTTCTATTCTATAGAACATGTAATACTACAATTTATCTCCTAAGAGGCTAGCATTTTATTGAAATCCTATTGCTCTCATTGACATTTAAACACACACTTGAACGGGCTTTACAAAGCCTACAGAAGAGAGAGAAACACTAACATTATTCCACAGGTCCTCTTTTCTAACCCACATGATTATCTTTCTTGGGAGTTATTATTTTCCCCATTTTGAAATACAAAAAGCAAAGCTCACAGCAATTACACAGAGTTCTAAGCCAAGTCTCATGATTAGAATATTTTTTTTCCTTTAGGGTATAATGGAGATTGCTTTAGGAAAGTCCATTGGCATCAAATGTCTGATTCTTGAATATTAGACACTTGAACTGTGGATTAAGGTTTTGTACAGAATGCCACTGTTTAGGGGCCCAGCCTCTGGTCAGTTTAAGGTACTATGGTCTGAAACACTAGCTTTACTTTGAAGTTTTGAAAACACTCAGTGTAAGTGGTTTCACAAATATTTATTTATGACTTGGAATACGAGTTTTTCCTGAAAGAGCCAAATACAAAGGGAAGAAAAAGTAGAATCAATGAATAAAATATTCAATTGCCTGTCAACTATAAAATTATGCCAATATCACTAAAAATTTAGTTTTTTAAAAACCATTTTAATTAAATCAAAATTTGATAGTATAATACTGATGACTCTATTGCCAGTGGTTTGATAACTTGTTCAAGTAAAAAAAAAGATGAAAGAGGTGAAGTAGAATAAATGAAAGTATAGATACGAGCATAAACATCTCTTTTATAGTACTGAGCTACTGTGCACAAATTGTTTTTAAAATATTATCTCTCATTTGCTCCTTCATTCCTCCAATAAATTCTGTACTATTATAGATAATAAAGGACACAAATCCATTTGTTTTTATACCACAATCCTCTGCAAAAAATATTCAAAATTCATACTTTTTTTTGCAGTACTGGGGATAGAACCCAGGGGCATTCTACCTCCAAGCTATATCCTCAACCCTTTTTTTATTCTTTATTTTGAAACAGGATCTCACTGAGTTGTGAGGGGGCTCACTAAGTAGCTGAGGCTGTCCACAAACTGAGATCCTATGGTCTCAGCCTCCCAAATGCTGCGATTACAAACATGTGCCACCACACCCACCTCATACAATCTTTTAACATAGGTACCACTGCAAGGATGGAAACAACTAAAACACAGATTATTTACAACACAACTTGTCCAAGGTAATGTATCTAGTCTCAAGTAATGGAATCTTAACTCAGAACCAGGCAATGGGCTAGATCATCTGGTCCTAATACTTTTATACTGCCCTGTAGAGTTAAGTGATCAATAAATACTAATCGACATAGTCTTCCATATTATGAGCTCTGGATTACATCGTATAAATATAAACATTCTAAAAATACATACCTTAAATATTTTACCAGTTATATACTTTTTGGAAAGTTCAGAAACCAGGAAAAGAATGGTTATATTGACCTTGATTCTTATCCACTAACAGGTAATTTTTAGCAATATAAAAGTAAAGGAATATTGGGAGAATTTAAAAAAATCTATCAAGTTCTAAATAGAGGAGAATAATAAAAGTCACAGGCAAAAATCAGAGTGTGACCCTAAAAGCTGCTAAGGAGATCTTCATATAAGTCACAGACCTACTATGCCAAGCACAGTGAAGACAGGCTTGCTTCATTCTGCCTGTGTTAGGCCTTCCAAGAGCACTGCCTGGAGTTATATGTTTCAAGATAATAGAAGGACCACAAATAAAGTGGGATAGACTCAAATGAGAATCATAGGGTTTAACACTCTCATATTTTTTAGGAGATGGGACCTTAAATTGTGCAACAAAATTAAGCACTTTAGTTGTATATTAATAATATATTGATAGAGAGCATTTCCATAATGAATATCAGGAACAATGTTGAAGCTACTTATGAGGCCAAGTTTATTGTCTGCATGTTTTCTGTGTATTGGTAAACACACAACATGCTTAAGAAAGGAACACTAAGAAAGTTGAGGAAAGTAACTGGACAGTGATTCATCACCAACAGTAAGAAACTCTCCCCACTCTTTTTCTCTTTTTTGCTTTCTGAAAAGTAAGCTGAGTCTCTTCAATTCAGTACCTTGTTGACTATGCCCCTTAGTCCTATCTTCAATATAAAACTATAAAATCTAGTATTTGGTTTTTTATTACTATACCTTTAATAACCTACAAATTCTTTTCTTGTAATATTTCATTGATTGTACTTTATTATAGACACAAGCTGGGCAACCAAAATTGAGAAAGCTGAGCTACCTTAAATGCCTGGATGGCTGGGGTCTATTGAGACAAGAAAGCACTGTTCTTCAATTGGCAGATCAATAAGCATTAATTAGCATTTGGTAGGCTGAGACAGGAGGATCATGGTTAGAGGATTGCTTTAGCTACTACTTAGTGAGGCCCTTTGCAACTCAGTGAGACCCTGTTTCAAAATAAAGAATTAAAAATAAGGCTGGGGGTGTAGCTCAGAGGTGGAATGTCCCTGGGTTCTGTCCCCAGTACTGCAAAAAAAAAAAAGAAAAAGCATTAATTTTCTCAAAAAGTAGGTGAAATAGGTAGTAAGTAATTATCAAGAGGAAATGGGAGTATTTTTGTCAATCATTTTTAATAATTCAGATCTAAATTTTAATATTGGCATGATCTTATATTCAACTTGAACTTTACTGTTCAGAAATTGCCTTTGTAAGCATTACTTTAAATGATCTGGGTGAGCTGGGTGTAGTAGTGTACACTTGTAATCACAGTACTTGGGATCCTGAGACAGGGGGACTGCAGGTTGAAGGCCAGCCTCAGCAACCTGTGAAGCCCTTCTCAACTTAATGAGACCCTGTTTCAAAATAAAAAATAAAATAGAGCTAGGGGTCTAGGTCAGAAGTAGAATGCTCCAGGATTCAATCCCCAGTACTACACACACACACACACACACACACACACACACACACACATACACATATACAAAATGATCTGAAGAATTACATAAGTACCAAAATATTGACCTAAATAATATTATGTAGATCAATAGCTCTAAAATTGATGTATAAAATACTAAGGTAAAATATATTTTAGCATCTAAAAGTGATAGGGTATAATTAATGAATACAATATATGAAAAAATTTGTTCTTATAGCCAAATGGTAAAAAAAAGTCATGTACTATCAAGTTTAGGTATAATGACTAGTAATCCTCAATTTGAATCCCCAATTTTGCTACTTATTAGCCATCTGATTTTGAGAGGTTGCTTAACCTTTCAAACTCCAGCTTTCAAATCTATACAATAAGGACAGCGATACAATCTAAACATTTATTATAAAATTAACTGAAATAATACCATGTAGCACAAGTATGGCATGTGGCATATAACTTCTCCCCAGAGACTAGAAGTCATATTCTTTTATGAGATCTTTTTATATGATCTATATTACTTTCTTCCTCTTCCTGTGTCAGCAACCAGGTATAGTGCAATGTTGCTAACACTCACAAGATATGTTATCATCAATGCAGGAAAATATTCATTAAGTACCTCAATATATGTCATACTGTTCTTGATATCAATTATGATTTAAGGGTTGAATAAAACATGCTAAAATATAAAAACATTTTAGTCTCATGTCATCTATTCTTTTATCAGCTTATAGTTTATATATTTTTACTGATTTGTCTAATAGTTTTGCTATTTATGAATACATCCCAATATTTATTCTTACTTTCTAATTTAAGGATTAATTTGGGAATATGAATCACAGATTATGATGCTAAAAACTGCGAACACAAACGGGAATATTTCATTGTTTCTAGTTCATTTACCACTACTTTAATAACTTTTTAAGAGACAACAATATTATTCAGACACAATGGTATCAAACAATATATAGTGACCATATAAAGTAACATTTTTTCCATTTAAGGTGTTCAACACTTACTCAATTATTCTCTCAATTCTTAATAAGATTTTAAGCACAGACGATGTTGGAAATACTTCTACTATTTTTTTTGTTTTTGAGAGGCATTTGCTCCTATATGGGCACAAGTTATCTACCAATATTTACAAGGTACAGGTTCTATTTTAAAATTTTGGACTAGAAGTCAATACTTCATCACAATGCTAACTGGAAATTTTAGCAGGAAAAAAAGATAAAGAATAAGAGCACAATTTATAAACTTTTTTAAAATGTCAAACTGATCCTACCCACATCCATTGAATCAACCCTATTATATAAGATAAAAATCCATGTCAAGTAAATTTTAAAACACAATAAAGTAAACCTAGATGTCCACTTTCATTTTACTCATCAAAACTAGAATTATGTTGATTGAAGACTGATATAAATGATGACTTATTTGTAGCTGATTACCTCACTATAGGATAGTGGGAAAATGCACCTCAATAAGGTCTACCTTTCTTTTGTGTTTACCAATAAAGTGGAATGCCTCCAAATACCATTTGATTACATGAGTATAATTTATATTAGTGCTATAAAATGGTATATTCCATCTGATTAATTTTAAAAGTAAAAATTATTTGGTAGAATAAAATATAATGATTTAATCTTTCTGAATTCTAGATAGTAATCTCAGCTATTGTGGGAATGTGAAAGTATGTATTTGGAGCAAGACTCTTTTCTTCTCAAAGACTTTCAAACCTGGACTTCACTCTAAAATTTCTATTTTTCCAGATATAAAAGTAAAGACATATGTATTTTCCAGTTATTTTATTTATTTCTCAAAACTTGCAAGGGCAAACAGTTTCGAGTACAATTTTCAAAATCTGAAAATAATTTAAAAACTTAAGAATATCATTGTGTGCCAAGAAATTCATCTCAATTTAGGAATAATAGCCAAAACTAAAATTTAAATAACATAAAATCAACCATAGTTTGAAATGATGCTATCAGATTATATTAAGAACATCTAGGCTGGGCGTGGTAGCTCACATTTATAATCTCCACACTTGGGAGACTGAGACAGGAGGATCACACAGGTTCAAAGCCAGCCTTAGCTACATAGTGAGGCTCTCAGCAACTTAGTGAGACCCTGTTTCCAAATAAAATATAAAATAGGTCTGGGAGTGTAGCCTGGAGGTAGAAAGCCTCTGGGTTCCATACCTAGTGCCACCAAAAAAAAAAAAAAAAAAAAAAAAAAAAATATATATATATATATATATATATATATATATAGAGAGAGAGAGAGAGAGAGAGATGTATATATCTATATATATAGATATATATAGTCTTAAGAGTTTCTTGTGATTCTTTTTAGTTTGAAATGCATATGTTAATTATAATGCTTATAATAAAACTCAAGATTTCATAAATCCTGACTTATTATGCTTTATAGAGGAGTATTTCAACATTCAGCACTAATTGATTAACTCTTCCAAATAATTAATTCTTTCACATCATTAACAGTAGGGCTGAGTCCACTAATTTGCTTATATCATGGTTACTTTGCAACCAACCTACATGAATTTCATTTGTTTTTAAGTTTCAAAATTCCAAACTAAGTTAGCTTAATTCCATGTTTGAAAAATAAAATGATTCACATTTTCCTTCAACCGGTTGTTAAAAAAAATGCATTGATCATGGATCCTGAGCACTATTATGTAAGGCCATTGGAAGGAAAAGCATCACTTAGGTAAAGTAAAGCTGGTATCAACTGTGTCTGGTGGTGAGAGTTGGCAGTTGTAATAGTAATCCCTGGAATCTGTATAACTCTCCCTCTACAATTTACAACATATGTATAGCTCATTAATTAAATTATGGATTTTAAATTTAAGAGCACAACTCATTATTCTTAGGGCTAGAGGTGGAAGGTGAATCCATTGTGATCTCTGTCTCCCAGGGGCTTTAAGTCTCCTGGCAAAGACCTGCTCTATGTGACCCTGCCGCACTATCTGCAGCCACACAAGCAACCATGGAGGTGTGAAGATAGAGGTGGAGAAGTGAGAGATTCCTGCCATGATGGTTTGGGAAGATTTCTCAGCAGAGGGGATAGTTAAGCTGGTCCTTGAAGTGCAGAAAGATTTCAGCTGTTTAAGAAAAGGAGGGCATTCCACACAGAGAGAGAATAGCTCATTGCTGGCAGTGTGTTTAATTTCTGCAGGTAAGCAAAACAGAGGGAAATTAAACAAGCTTCCCAAAGTGAGATATGTCTCTGCCTTCATTGCGATCTCCACCCCCTTTTATTCCTCTATGTTGCCACACCCTTTGCAGAACCTGTCTATGTTGCCCACAGAAAAGCACAGAGGCAGCCATGTCTCATAAAACACACTAAATTTTAGCTGTGTCTAAAATCACACGCACACTTCTAGGTGTATATTTTGGTCCTTTTTCCTCCCTATTCTCCATCATTTCAAAGAAATGAGAGTTTGCACTGTCGCCACATGGCATGCTCAATAAAATTTTGATCCATTCCTTTAAACCTTCCATTTTTCTACTTCAGCTTCTCAAGTGTTCCCAATTCTAAGAAATCGTAATTCATAACATGGGGGAGGTTGCAGATTTTTGGCTCAGGAGGTTGTGCAGATGTTATTCCTTAAGGAAGACGCTCGTGATTGCCTATGTGAGTAATGGCTGTGAGTCGGCAAGAAGCCAAAAGTTCTCTTATACCAGAATGTATAAACCATTCTCCTACTGAAAGAAGGCCCCCAGTAGGATAATATATTATTACACATGATTCAAATTACAGGATCTGCAGCAGGGGAGCTCGTGACTGATTCAGGACAGTCGCCCCTGAATACTGATGATGGGATGATGGAATGCCTCGTGAATTAAAAGGGCCATGGTTTCCCTTCTAAATCCTCCATATGCTTTAAAAAGTGACTCTGCCTATCATTGTACTCTTTAAGCTTCTTAAACGAATCCTGCGCTGTTATGAAACCTTTGTCGATGTTTTTAAAATTCCATGTCTTTGAATAATTATATTCAAAGCATTCTTCAAAAAAAATAGACAATGGAACTTTACCTTCCCTGCTGGAAAACTGTATCGCTTTAATGCAAATAATGCAATAAAGATATGACTTAATAGAAATCGCATTGAAGTGTGACCCATTTTCGATCTTGGGGATTCTATAAAGCAACCCGAAATCGTTACATGCCACATGTTCCAGCTTCTAAGTTATCTACAGAACAGACGACTTTATCCCTGACAAACAAAATACAAATGCACGAGACAAAATTGTGTTCCCAAAGGCTTTCTACAGATAAATGAACTCCGTCGTGACTCTTACTTCATTTGCTCTACTTCGGTTATATAACAATTCCATAAATTCGCTAAGAGTATTACCCTGTGAATGGAGATCAGGCATTTTTACAGACACACTAAAAGCAGATGTTAATAGTATACATTCTGAAAAGCAAACTGCCTCTCTGTAACATATTCTGAAATAATATGTAAGCTGGTCCCTCAACTTCCTTTCAAGCTGATTCTTGCATTCAGTATTTCTAGTAAATGGATGCAAATCAGGTGCATTGTGCTGTGATGGGAAGGGGGAGATTTGTCCAGAAATGACCTCAGTTCTATTCATTAATAAAATGACATGTGGGCTGAGAACAGCAAAGAATGAAATATAACAAGACTGAACTTTCCTCCAAGTGACAGACACACACAAGCACTTTTTGGCTAAAGCACTGTATGTAAAATGTCCCCGGCAACATAAAATCTGGAAACACTAAAAGAAGATCTAAAATGCAAATTGCCTGGAAAAATTGCAACTTCCAATAGCAATGCACACCCCCTTCCTTTTACTCTATTGCCTTCTAACAGGTCTAAATCCCAACTTGGAGAAAGCATGTATGCAGGAGGGGGATCAGGTCAAATCAACAAAGATTAATTTTTTCTAAGATTTTCTTAAAGAAAGATAAGGTAATTTTACAAGGTCAAAATGAAATAGAATTGTTCCCAGAATCACTTCCAGTGGCGCAGACACCAGTGAGTCGGGGACAGGAGAGAGTGAAAACTATCAGAGGGAATGTAGCCCCATTTTTTGCATAGCAGTTTAAATTATGCCAGCAGAATAATTAATAGAAGGACTTAATATGGGGGGGGCAGGAAAGAGGGAAGGCTATGTTAAACAAAGTTCATTACTGCATGATGTAAATGAGTTTCTCACCAGTGATGTCCCTGATTGGCTGAGCTGCAGAGCTGACTTCCAGCATGGCCGGATTGGCTGCTAGCTCTTCTGGTGCCTGCCTGCTTGGGCAGCGGTTGAACCACATACTTTCTGTCTCTCTTGTTGTCGTTTGAAGCAAATCTTGTTCAGCCCAGCTGTGTCTCCATAGTAGTGGCACCCTAAGAGAGAGTCTCCCTCCTGCTTCCCACAGCTTGTCCGTGAGGCGGTCGCCGCTGTGAAATACCAGCCCTTGGCACCAAGCCCAGACAGCGATCTCAGATCCATCTATAACACACACATACAAAAAGAAAAATAAAAAAGCAGTTCTTTCATCTGAATTGCATCCTAAGGAGGATTAAGAAGGCTTCTATTTCTACTGATTTGTGTTCTTTCAATTTGATGGTTAAAATAGTTTTTGAAATACAGTATCTTCTCATCTGCGGTAGAACACCATTGGTTAAAAAGATGGGGGGAAATCCCCCTTTCCCATGTTTACCTTGATTACAGAAAAATAATTCTTCATTTCTTCCTAAGCACCGTAACTGATGTTTTTGGTCCCTTACCAGAATTTTAAACTCTCACCAGATTTCTAATTACAGCCGAGTCATTATTTTCAGGTTAAGACATGGGATCTTAATTAGCATTCTTTTTTAGCTATGCAAAATGAGACAGGGCATGAAACAGAAACGATCTATGGAGAGGCAGAGAGAGAGAGAGAGAGAGAGAGAGAGAGAGAGAGAGAGAGAGAGAGAGAGAGAGAGGAGAGAGAGATCTGTGCAGCTTTTACAGTTGAGCTGATACCCCCTCCATCCCCCTCTCCCTCCAACCCCCTTGCAAAAAAAGAATGCAGTCATATGAACTTTACCAGACAATGGAGTACCTACAGGCTCTCCCCTAGACAAGTCCTTTATAACCAGCCAGTGCTATGTGCTGCAGACAGTGGCCAATCGGCAGGCTCCTTTCTGCAGCAGGGACACAATAGGTGCATTGGCCACACTGTCCTCCTGGACCCTGACAGCAGTTCAGGTTCATTTATTGTACACTGGAAGGCACATATGTCTTTAATATTCACTGTGAAATTATCAGTGCGGCTGCCTTTATTTCACTGTAATTACATCAACCTAATCACCGCGCACATGCTGCAGTAGCACTGTTCGCAGAGAGAGGCGCATAGGCATGCATGCCGTAAAAATATGCATGAACACGCTTGTTTATTTCAATAATAAAATCCACCAATTATTTCCCTCCCAGAGCTTAATGTTTCTTCCAGAAGACTTCAGTGAATCCAGCCATCATATTCCCATTAAAATGAATAGTGTGTCAGTGTGTGTGTGTGTGTGTGTGTGTGTGTGTGTGTGTGTAATTTAAATGATATCCTCGTCACTTATTGGGGTGAACTATGGGGGTGGAACTTAGTCAGCAAACACAAGGTTATTGAGGACCTAAGGCATTTTTCCCGTAACACTAGACATCAAAGTAATGAGTGACTGCACGCATCACTGTAGCCACGCATAGATGCCGATTTATTTGCAGTCCAGCTATCAAAGAGCATCTGCATATGCCTCATTTATGTATTTTCATATTACATAATTATGGCAGGCCTTGCAACACTAATTTAAGATGGTTGGAAATTAAAATTTTCCTTTTTTTGTATTAGATAAACAGAGTTGGGCACAGTCTGTGGTGTAAACTGCCTGCTAATTTTTATGCATGTTGCATTTACATATTCATGAACAGGATAGCTGTTATGATCACTGATTCTGCAGCAGAAGATGAAAATGCATGATCCGGCATACAGATGTATTAATTTCTGTGGGGAGAATGGCAGCATATGATGGCCAGGAAGAGATGTATGGGCGGGTTCGTTAGGGGGATCCTCATGGTATAATAAAGAATATGGGTAGACAGCCCTCCAAATTATATGTAAGTATAATGAACTTATAAAGTAAAGCCAATTTGCTCTTGGCCATTTTTCTGTGCTGCAAAAAAATAAGCATTTTAAGATGGAGATTTGGGGCTTGGACCTTTGAAGGTAAAATTGCATGGTTTCATGACTATTTTGAATATCATAAATAGGATATGCTCAGAAGCTCTATATTTCTCACTTTTTCATAATTTTCATATTTCTTATTTCAAACTGGAATGATAAACATAAAGCATTGGTTATTTCTTGAGGTGAAATTTTACCAATATTTACGTACACACACATACAAACATGTATACTTATTTGGTGTTCTAATTTTTAGCTCACAAGTCTCCAATCATGAATAAAATTCATCCTTACAGTAGGCATATTAGGAGAAAAATTAATTCATTTATATCCACATGGATATATGTATATAATACAAAATATACCCATAACAGAGAAAATACCAATAGATTTTGATCTATATAGTCTACTTTTTAATATTTGAAAGCTTTCTATCAAAAAATGTATTCAAGTTTTAATTTTATAAGCATTTTAAAAGAAAAAACATAGATCTTCTCTATATACTTTCAAAAAATTAAGTTCTGGTAGGAAGAATGAGTGAGATCAATTTTTAACTAGAATAAATTATCATAAAACTTCTTCATGAAAATCACAAATAATATAAGAAAATACTACATTTTTATTCCTGAACTGTTATATGCACTGAAATCACAACATATGAAATCAAGAGAAATTAGTTAATTGATCCATAATATAAACCTCTTATGTATGTGATCATAATAATTGTTCAGAAAAAAGCAAAACTTAACCAACTACATCCCTCACTCTGATGATTTTCCCATAAAAGCCTAGTTTTTCTAAATATTTGTAAACAGACATGAAAATTTACCAAAAATCAAATTAAGTTTTACACCCTCATCTCTCTTTCCTTCTGCTCTCAAACATGCATAAATATGCACATTTGTGTATATACACTGTGTGTAGGGTACACATACATAATTATACACATATACACATACATATAACATGGTTGCTTCCTCACCTTTTTTGAAAGAAGGTTCAACTTTTTTACCCAATCATCTCAATTATTTAACATTCCATAAAAATATCCAGGTGTGGTGGTGGTGCATACCTGTACTTGGGAGGCTGAGATGGAGGATCACAGTTCACAGCCAACCTGGGCAATTTAGCAAGGCCCTCAGTAATTTAGTGAGATTCTGTTTCAAAATTAAACATAAAATAGGGCTGGTGGTATAGTTCAGAGGTAAAATTTCCTAGGGTTCACTCCTCCATAAAACACACACACACACACACACACACACACACACACACACACCTTAAAAAAAAAATCAAAGACATTGTAATGAATTGTTAGTGTGGTTATTTATCTAAGTAAAAATAAAAACAGAGCTCACATTCTCATAATATTACATAGACTTATATTTTACTAATATATAGAATATATAGAATGTACTTAGAAACCTTACTAGAAGACAAAGTATTTTAATACATATGTTTTTATAAAGATTTGTGGGTGGGTTTTATCTGAACCTGCTTACGTGAATAGGTATTTATAAACAAGAGTATCATAAACAGGGCAGGCATTCTGTAAGTGCTACAATTAATTAAACCAGGCTTCCTGTCTAGGAACACTCTATCCTTGTTTGAGTTGTTAGATATTCTTGAAAACACCATTCCCCTTTTTATAGTATTCTCTTATAAGGCTTTACAATTTTTTCAAACCCTAAACACAAATTGTAATTTGGCAACTTTAATATACCACTCAAATCTGAAATAACTCTACAATAAAATCTTATTTTGTAATCATTTTAGTAGAGAAGTTAGGCCTAAACCGCAGACATTGAAAATGCTATTTTTAGATATGACATCTAAAGAAAATCAGTAACTAGTTTATGTATTTTTTTTAACCCATCATCCTGCCATCCTTCATTTTAAAATATAATTCTGACCTGCTGCGGTCAGGATATTCTTAATTGGTTGAGTTATACTATAAAGAAGAAATTGGTGACCTCCGCCCATAAGATCAAAGACATGCATTTATGAGATAACCGTACGGGGAATATGAGTGCCATCTGTGTTCCCAGGATGGAGGAAGCAAAGTTCTTTACCAAGATCAAAAGCACAGCCTTAGATTCATAATCATGGTGATCTCACCAGAAGAGTCAAGTCAGCACAAATAGGCTGTAAGAATGTAAAATAGCAGCCAATCATGCTAACTTTATAAATAATACAATGCATTCCATAAGAAGAGCCAACTTGGAAAGAGATGTAACACCAATAAATTAAAAAAGCAACTTGTCAGTCTCCTGAACTGACTCAGACTCATTCTTAAAAAAAAAAAAGTTGGACAGTTTTAATAAGTGTGGAAAATAGTCATAGCCTAATTAACATCAAGAAACCACTGTTTATGTCTCTGTCTACACAATAACAAGCATTCGGATGGCAAAACAAGATGTAGTTCATCATCAGAATGGCTCTAAAGATCTGGAAGCTTTTGTGCCCACAGACTCACATCTTAAAATCTTGGTGTCTGTGTTTTAGATTCCAAATATGCAATTCTTGAACTCATTAATAATGATCATCTTATTGGAATATGAGAAGCATAATATTTTAAAGGTTCCGGCCATTGGTGCCAGATATTCTGGTGCATTCAGGAGGCTGAGACCAGAGGATGGCGGATCGTGGACAGCCTCGGCTACTTAGCAAGGCCCTTTGCAACACGGTGAGCCCATTTCAAAAAATTTTTAAAAGACTAAAAAATAGGCCTGGGGGTGGAGCTCAGAGGTACAACGCCCCTGGGTTCCATTCCTGGTACCAGAAAAAAAAAAAGTGCCAGTGGTGGTTCACACAGTCCACATTCTCTCACCAAAGGATTCTTTTCAATACATAACTATGATTGGTTCTGCTTATACTTACCTCAAAAAGATTAATATCCTGTCCTCTGTGGGAAAAACATATTATACCTCACTCAATGTTTAAGACTACTGCTCTTTCAAAACTCCAAGTTATTTAATTAGGCTTGCTCATTAAAGGTGTACTTTATAAATATAACATAATAAATCATGTTATCTAACTATTCAGAAGAAAAAGAAAAACTGCCAAATAAACATCTAAAGAGAAATATTCTATTAGAAAAACACAGTCACAGGCTTCAGCAACTGTTAACATTATGATCTCTAATTATTATTTATTCTCCTATACACAAGAAATATAGAAAAGTTGTAAAGAAAAATAGAACTCTTTATCAGATAAATTGCCACCAAGCATCTAAAATTATCTCATGTTTGGGAATTTTTTTTTTTTTTTTGGTGGTACTGGGGTAGAACCCAGAAGCTTTCTACCTCTGGGATATACTCCCAAACCTATTTTTTATACTTTATTTGGAAACAGGGTCTCACTAAGTTGCTGAGAGCCTCACTAAGTAGCTGAGGCTGGCTTCGAACCTGTGTGATCCTCCTGTCTCAGCCTCCCAAGCATGGGGATTACAAGCATGAGCCACCACGCCCGGCATGTTTGGAAATTTTTTAACCTAAAAAGGCATTATTTTTAACATTCAGGATGAGTTGGAAAGAAATAGTCTCCATAAGCTATGGTCTAAATCCAGAATTATATTAAGCAGTAGTTACTAAATCAGTGATTAGAAAGAAAGTTGTCAGATTGTATCTCATAATCTGCATGCAGCAAAAGAAAAATTATTCACATAAACAGTACAGTTGTGCAAAGAAAATTTTATAAAAGTGATCTAATTTTCTTTGTATGTCCCATTTCATTGGTAGTTATCAGAAAGGGAAGTTAAGTCTACCAATTAATTTTTCTTATTATGTTTTGCTCCAACACTCTCTTCCAAGTTAGTCCCTCTGTCCTATATAGAATAATAGCCCTCCAAAGCTGCTCACATCCCAATCCCCAGAAACTGTGGACATGTAACCTTAAGGGCAAAGGGGGATGAAGGATTCTGAGAGAACTGAGGTTGCTAATCAGCTGATCTTAAAATAAGGGGATGATCCTAGATTATCTGAATGCGCTCAAAGCAAATGCATGGGGCCTTAAAAATGGCAGATGGAAACATGAGAGTTGCAGAGTAATATAATTACAGAAGAATGAACAAACACATATTGTTGGCTATTAAAGTAGAGAAAGGAGGCCTTGAGCAAGAAAGGTAGACAGTCCTTAGAGGCTGGAAAATGAAAGGAAATAACTTCCTTTCCAAGTTGTCTCCTGAAAGAAGCCCAGCTCCTCCAACACCAAACCTAAGCCTGATGCTGCGCATTTTGAACTTCCAGCCTTAAGAAATACCAAGTTTGTGTTACTTTAAGCTACCACATTTGTGGTAATTTGTTATAGTAGCAAGAGGAAACCAGTAAACATTATCCTTTGAGTAAATAAGTTTTGAATTGAATCCCTCCACTTTCCAAAATGATGGGGGGAGACACAGACTTAAAGATCTTGTAGTTTTGAGGGATGGAAAATATTTATCCTTAAGGTCTGTAATTTTAATGTTGCATTGTTTAGACCTCCCTGTAGGGTTTATTAAGGTGAGTAGCTTATTGTACTTGGTCTGTTGGAGAATTGTGTTGGTTCTCAAAGCTGTAGTCTATGCATCTGGCCACTTGTCCTCAGGTACGATATTCTCCTGTTAAGTAGCCTCTTAATTACAGCCTCAGGCTTCTGTTGAAAAAACAACCTTCTCAATGTCTCTTCTATGCCAATGCAGAATGGCTTGGGCTATCTGGATCTTTTGTTTTTTCATGCTTTTTTTGTATTGATTATTAAACCTAGGAGAATTCTGTCTACAAGTAACACTCCCAACCCCTTTTTATGTAGAAACATAGTCTTAATTAGATGTTAATAAGATGGCCTCAAACAACTAATCCTCCTGCTGTCTGGGTCTCCTGAGTACTGGGATTGTAGACATGCACCACTGCACCCAATTTTTCCAAATGAATTTTTGGGTTGTTTTTATAGGTCTGTGAATAACAGCATTGATTTATTTATGGGGATTGCATTGAATCTGTAAATTGCATATCATAGTATGTCCATTTGACAATGTTTATTCTGCCTATTCAATTACCAGGGAGATCTTTCCACCTTCTAAGATCTTCTTCAATTTCTTTCTTTAGTGTTCTACAAGTTTTCATTGTAGACACCTTCTACCCTCTTGGTTAGATTCATTCCTAAAATAACCTCTGTGTTGGTCAGTGGATTCATGGATAAAGAAAGTGTGGCATATATAAACACAAAGTTTTACTCAGCCATAAAGAAGAAGAAAATTATGTCATTTTTCAGGAAAATGAGTGGAATTAGATAATATTATTTTAAGAGAGATCAGCTGGTCTCATAACATCAAAGATGTATGTTTGAAATCTCATATGTAGAAGCAAGAGAGAGAAACAAATAAGACTTCAGATAAATGAGCAGAGAGATGACTAGAATAGTTGAAGGGGTTGGGGAATGGAGTAGAAAGGAAACGAAGGTTTGATGAAGAAAAACAGTTCAAATATAATGCTATGTCCATATGTGAAGGTATTACTATCAATCTCCCTAACATGTATGGGAGGAAGATCCAGAGAGAATCACACCAAGTGCTATGTGCATGGATATTTGTATCATGTTAAACTTCAATGTGTTGTATAATTACAATGTACCAATAAAAGTATATTTTTAAAGAAAAGATTCCTTTAGAAATCATACAGTAAAGATTTTCTTTTGTGTCATATCTTCTTCCTTCATGAGATGGTAGCCTCCAATCATTTTTTCACTGAAGCCAAATGGCATAATGGCTATAGGAAAACATGGCAAACATAATATACAGGAAATAAAATGAATTAATTTTTTATTTTCAAAATATTATGCCCATGGATTTCTGGTTAAAATGGTAATTTTTATCCCAAAAATCATATTAATACTGATGCTTTTCTCCTTCATAAGAGTGTGGGGGGGTAGGTAACTGAGAAAATAAAAGAAAAAAAATTACAACTTTGAGGGTGGAAAGAAATCAGTTGATTAGTGACTATCCTATCAGACTCAAGAAACTGAGGAACTAAGCCAGCAATAGATAAACCCAAAACTACCTCAAAACAGGTCCAAGAATTAAAAGCCACAAATATTTTGAGGAATGGGTATGGAGTGTAGTAGATTTAGGAATATAGTTAGATTATGTGTACAAAAATATTATTCTAAGTTTGTGCACAAATTCTTCTTTATTACAGCAAAATATTGAAGGCTTATTATCTTAAAAAACTAAAACATAATTGACACAGTTGAGGACAGAATTCCCATACTCTAGAGAGGAACTTTAAGTAAAGGTATACATGTCACACAATGAGGCTTTCCTGCCCCATCTTCTTTCCTAAATTACCACTCAAAATGCTTGCTTTCTTATTCTTATTCTCCAGAAAGAGTATTTAAACAGTTTATGGAAAAATGACTCAATCAAACATATTAACTTGTCATGTCAAAATGATGACGAGCTATACAATAAAAATGTATTATCTTTTCCCATAGTATAGATTTGTTGTTAGGAGGTGGCCACTCAACAATGGAATGCATTTCTTCCTATAACTATCTAAGTGTATATACAAAGACTATAACACCTCTCTCAAAAAAGACTTCCATCATGTCCCTTTCCCTTTAAACTTATCTGAGATGCAGATGACCTCCAGGATAATCTCAACCCTCAGATATTGAAGCTGGCTAAGTTTTTGTTTGGGCCATAAAATAATTTCATATACGAGGATGATTGTTCAATATAATTATGTGTCCATAGTATTATATGAACAAAACCAACAAAAATTAATATTTGAGACATTAAATCTCCAGAAAGGTTCCCTGCATGTCTAGCAAACCAAAAAAAAAAAAAAAAAAAAAAATGGAATCATACCACATTATTATAGAATTTGCAAACAATTGGCAGAAATTTCTACTTCTGGCTCCAGGTGGAGTAGTTAGCATTAATAAATGCAGGTACTGAAAACAATTATAAAGTTGAAAAAGTATAAATGGTAATTATTTGGTAGCTTTGGAATGAAATTAACACCAGTCAGCAAAGAAAGTCCATGATCCTTGAGAAAAAGACAAGTATCCATCAGTGGGGTTCCTATTTACTCCTGTTTTTCCTTGAAACATAATTCTGAGTTTGAAAGCAGGAGCTTAGAGCTAAAAGAGAAAAGAATCACTAAAGAGTTACAAATTAAAGTTGTAGCCGATAGAGCAGCGCTAACTCAAGGAGTAACAAAAGGAGAGAGAGCAACAGATACAAGCTTCAATATCCATGGGTAACTTCCCTTCAAGCCACCGACAGACATCTGTGCTATACTTGTGCATATACAAGGTAAGAATTCAAAAAATCCGATGAAAACACCCTAGAAAACTAAAAATCTAAGATTTCAGCCAACAGATGGTGTTAATAAGACAGAGTCACATCCCCCTAAGACACAGTTCTCTGCGTTTTCTATTTAGTTCTATAAAGGTTCACTCCCTAGAAGTTAGGACTTTGTTCAAGAGATGTGGTACAAGAACTAGAATTAAGGGTTTTTTTGTTTTGTTTTTGTTTTTCTCAGTAGGATTAAAGGTAAAAAATAACCATAATAAATACAGTAGACTGAGATAAGATCTTGGTAGTATTTTTGGCATCCAATTAATGAGTTATATGGCCTGTTTTTAAATATAGGAAAAGCGGCTGAGAAATAAATGACAAAAGAAGAAAATAGAAGCATACCTAATTCAAAGGTAGTCTTGATAGTTACTCTAAAAATTGCAATTGATATTTTTATAAAATTAGAGAAAAATACGCAGAATTTCACCAGTCACAAGATATTAGATTCAAATGAAAATTCTAGAACTAAAAAAATAACAAGAACTGAACTTGATAGTAAGTTCATTATATTTAATAAAATATTAGAGACAGTGGTCAATGAACCGAAAGCCAGATCACAGAAACAGAAAGGATAGAAAGAATAAGAGACATATGGGTATTGTAGAAACACAAACATAATAGTAACAGGAGTTTCAAAAAATGAAACAAATAAAAATGGAGATAAGTATTATTTGAAGACACTCTGGCCAAGAATTTTCTGAAATGAGAAAAAAAATCAACTGATAAATTCAAGAAACTGGGCAAAATTTAAGCAGGAGAAATGCATATGCTTATACTATATTATTACCATTAGAAAAACAAAAATAAAGGAAAATCTTAAAAGAAGAGAGAAATAAATCATTTAGAATGTAGAACCAATAAGAATTACAGCTGACTTTTCAACTAAAATAATGAAAATCAGAAAATTATGAAATGAACATCAAAGGTATTGAAAGGTAAAATATTGCCAAATTAAATTCCATGATAAAAATATTTTCTTACTTTTCAAGCAATTGAAGTCAAATTAAATGTTATTTAAGTCATACAAAGGATTTTAACACTACCACATATAATCCAATAGAAATACTAAAGAGTTCTTCAGGATGAAGGAAAACAGTCACCAATAATAGCATTAGGAAGAGTAATAGAGTAATTATGAAAGTGCCAAAAATAGGAAGAGATTATGTGATTTAAAACATTTCTAAAGTAAAATAACACAATAATCTGGATGTGGTGACTTGAAATCCTAATACTTTGAAGGCTAAGAGAAGAGGATCACAGGTTTGAGAATGGCCTCAGCAATTTAGCAAGATCCTCATCAACTAAGTGAGACCCTATCTCAAAAAATAAAATAAAAAATAAAATAAAATAAAATAAAATAGGAATGGGAGTCTACTCAGAGGTAGAATGCTCTGGGCTTCAATTTCCAGTACTCCCCCCAAGAAAAATCTGGCAAAAAAAGAAAAATATATAAAAAAAGAAGGCATAAAATATATTCAAACTTTGATAAGATCCTTGCTTCAGTAGCGAAATAAAAAATGTACTAAATTCAGATAGACTGTAGAAATGAGAGATGCTCTGTAGGATAATATCTAAATTAATTTTATAAGAGCATGTGACTAAATAAATAATAAAATAAATTAAATAAAAAGCTTTATTAGATAGAAGAATTGGAAAATTGTTGATTTATAATAAAATGTTTTATTAAATTTAAATGCATTGCCAGGCATGGTGGTGCACGCTTGTAATCCCCATGCTTGGGAGGCAGAGGCAGGAGGATCATGCAGGTTCAAAGCCAGCTTCAGATACTTAGTGAGGCTTTCAGTAACTTAGCGCGACCCTGTTTCCAAATAAAATATAAAATAGGCCTGGGAGTGTAGCCCAGAGATAGAAGGACACAGTAAAATATAGTTGAATTACATGCTGTTTCTAAGACTAAATAAAAGGATAGAGATAAATTAAAAAGAAGTAGAAAAATCTCTCCTCATGTTTGGCTTACTGATTGACATTGCTATGTTTGTAAATATACAAAATGAAATTTTTTAAATATGTTTGTAACTGTTTTTTCTCAACTTTTTAAAACAATTGTTCCTGTTGGGCGTGATGGCACACGCTTGTAATCCCCGCGCTTGGGAGGCGGAGACAGGAGGATCGCGCAGGTTTGAAGCCAGCCACCCTGGCTTAAGAGACCCTGTTTCAAAAAAAAAAAAAAATATATATATATATATATATATGGTCTGGGAGTGTAGCCTGGAGGTAGAAGGGCTTCCCCAGTTCCACTAAAAAAAAAAAAAATTGTTCCTGGTGTTATTTGCAGCAGTTCCCTTATTCTTATTTTTATAGACTTTATAGTATTACATGAGTGAGTGTGGTATACGCATGTATATACATGCTACAGCTTATTTATTGATAGTCTTTTTATTTTTTGATACGTAGTAGATATTGAATCCAAGGGCAATCTACCTTTTCATTATACCCCCAAAACTTTTTTGAAAAGTTGGATTTATGACAAGGAATATTATGGATGACAAAAGGAACATTTCATAATAATAAGCAGGCCAACTCAAAAAGAAGACATAACATAAATTTAATATCATATATTAATCTAAAATAACAGTTTTATAATATTTAAAATATGGACTATTATCTCAGAAAAAGGATTTCCAAACCAGACTTAACCAATATGATTTTATCACGATAAAGAGAACATATGAGTAGAACATGTAACATATAATTTGATTGCTTTTTCAATTACATATGGAATATAATTTCCTTGAATATGTGCTGTACCATAATTCTACTATAGGCATATTTCAAAAATTGTAACGATACAACACATCTCATTTGATAAGGGTAAAATTAAAATTAAAAATTAGTAACATAAATAATTATAAAATAAGATGCAAATAAAAACTACCCTGAGATTTCACCTAACTTCAACTAGAATGGCAATCATTCAAAACACAAACAACAACAAATGCTGGTGAGGATGTGGAGAAGTGGGACATACATTGTTGGTGGGATTACAAATTAGTGCAACCGCTTTGGAAAACAGTTTGGAGGATACTCACAAGTATGGGAAGAAACCTACCATATGATTCAGCAATACCACTTCTGGGTATCTATCCAAAACAATGGAAACCAAACTACCAATCTAATGCATACATATCTATGTTCATAGCTGCACAATTCACAATTGCCAAACTATGGAACCAACCAAGACATCCATCAACAACAGAAGAATGGATTACAAAACTATAGGATATGTACATAATAGAATTTTACTTAGCCATAAAGAAGAACAAAATTATGTCATTTACAGAAAAATGGATCGAACTGGAGAACATTACGCTAAGTGAGATTAGAAGTCACAAAAAGTAAGAAATCAGATGCTCTTCCTAATATGAGGAAGCTAGGGAGAAAATGGTTCATAGGATAAACTCTAGACAAAGGAGAAACTATAGATGAGCAAATAAGGCAACCTACTGAGGGGATGGGAAGAGGAGAAGAGGGAAATTCCCTAATGTACATGACGTACATTCACAAACATAGCAAAGTCAGTCACTACACCAAAAACGAGAAGGAGGGAGGCGGAGAGATTGGGGTGGGAATTGGGGAAGGGCTAAATGAGTGATGTGTGCATGTAGGCCTCTACCATATTGTATTTCATTAAGATGTATGAATACAATGTAACAATATAAAAGATATTTTTAAAATAATTTAAAATGTACAAATAACTAAAAGCAACATATTTTAAAATCTATAAATATAAGAAAAATCAAAATTAAAAATTAAAAAATATTTTAAATGCATAGAAATACATATGACCTATCAAAATTTGTGAGAAGCATGTTTTGTTTTTGTTTTTGTTCTTGTTTTTTGTTTTGTGGTACTGGGAATATAAGCCAGGGGAACTCTACCTCCAAGCTTCACTCCTATCTCTATTTTTTATTCTTTATTTTGAAACAGGATTTCACTAAGTTGTGAAGAACCTCACTAAGTAGCTGAGGCTGGGCTTGAACCTGAGATCCTTTTGTCTCTGCTTCCCAAGTACTGAGGTTACAAGCATTATTTTGCCACATCTGCTTGAGAAGTATGTTAAGTGTAAGCAGTGATTAGAGAACATAATAGATTTAAATATATCATGAAGAATAAAACAGTAAAGTTTGAGAGAATCAAAAAAAAAAGGTTGGTTCTTTGAAATGAATTGAAAATTAATAAATCCCTATCAACACTGAGCATGAAAAAGTAGTAACAAGATACCACCAATATTAACAATGACAAAAGATACACAAGGAATTAAAAAGATATACAAAAATAATAAAAATAATAAAAAATAAAATAAAAATAAATAATAATATAAAATAATATATATAATATAAAATAAAAATATAAAATATAAAATAAAATAAAATAATTAAAAATATAAATAATTAAAACAAATAACTGGAAAGCTTACATGATATAGATGGCTTTTAAAATACAACTTACTAAAATACACACACACACAAAATGAAAAATATGAGTGGTCACATCTGTTCAACAAATTGAACCTAAACCAATCCTCTACTTAAAAAAAATTACAAAACCAAATGTCTCCATTAATCTTTTTTCCTAAAAATTTAAGACAGTTATAATACCAATTTTATACTAAGTCATTTAGAAACTAAAGAATAATCTCAAATATCAGACACTGATGGGATTTTAATTTTTAAAAATTCCAAACTGATTTTGTCAGTCTGGTACAATTCTGATACCAAACCCTGACAAATATTTTATACACACACACACACACACACACACACACACACAGCGCTAAAGAACAATTTTTATTTTTTTATTGTTTTGGTGGTACTGGGTATGGAATCCAGGGGCTTTCTACCTCTGGGCTATACTCCCAGAGCTATTTCATATTTTATTTGGAAACAGGGTCTCACTAAGTTGTTGAGAGCCTCACTAAGTAGCTGAGGCTGGCTTCAAACCTGTGCAATCCTCCTGTGTCAGCCTCCCAAGTGCTGGGATTACAAGCATGAGCCACCATGCCTGGCTAAAAAACAATTTTTATAAATATAGAAACGGAATGTCTAAGCAAATACTCACATTGAAGTCACATACATATAAAGGGATAAAAGAGCATGACCAAGTAAACTTAATTCCAGAATTAAAATGTTGGTTTCTTATTTTAAAGCAATAAATATAAAATACCACATTAAATGATAAAGAAGAAAAATGGTGACCTTTCTACTATTCTGCAGAAAACCCATTTCAGCAAAATTCAAGATAAAATTTGTATCAAAATTTTAAAGAGAAGGAAAATTCTTAGCTAATAAGAGATATAGCAGAAAAATGAATTGATACTTAATCGTAAAATAGTGAGTATTTCCCTCCCTAAGTTAGGAACAGTGACAAGGATTTCTACTATTAGCGATTTTGTTCAAACTTGTATTAAGAGTTCAAATATATAAGGCAATAGAAAAATAAAAGATAAATTTTTCAAATGTTTTTCTTTAATGAAAATGTTAAAACAATTAGATGTCCTTTTTATGCTTTTTAACAGTCTACCTAAAATTATTTGTAGAACTAAAACTGAAAGATAAAACAAGAAAGTTTCCATTAAAAAATACATATCCATGTTCAAGCAACACAATTTACAATAGCCAAATTTTGGAACCAACCTGGGTGTCCATCAATAGATGAATGGGTTACAAAATTATGACATGTATACACAATGGAATTCAACTCAGCAATAAAGAAGAACAAAATTATAATATTTCCACGAAAAATGAAAGAACCCAGAGAACATTATGCTAAATGAGATTAGCTAGTCACAGAAAGTAAAGGGTCATATGTTTTCTCTAATATGCACAAGCTCGGGAGTAGTTGGGATACTAGAGGAACTCCAGATAATGGAGGAGAAACCTCAGCAGAACCAGGACAGTGGTCTAAAAGTGAGGTTCAATAAGAGAATTACTACTGCTGATTATGTGTATATATGTGAGAATACCAATGTCAATCTCCATACTCTATTTTGGGAAGGAGAGAGATGGGGAGGCAGCAATTTCTGTGTGCATGTATATCACTGTCAACATGATTTACATTATGATATGAGGCTAAAATGCACCAATAAAACATATGAAAAAGATAGTTTTTTCATGAACTTTGGGTTAATATGAATATAAACATATATATGTACACACACACACACACACACACATATATATGACGCGTATATTTTAGGGGTTGAACACAGGGGCATTATACCTCTGAGGTACACCCCCCGCCCTTTTTATTCTTTATTTTGAAGCAGAATCTCTCTAAGTTACCATACATTGGCCTTGAACCCGCGATCCTCCTGTCTCATCCTCCAAGTACTGGGATCACAGGTATGCCATCCCTGGCACATAGTTATCTATTTCTTAAATAGCAAAAAGTGATTAGCCAAAAGGAAAGGACTAACCAATTAGAATCCATAAAATTAGAAAGGTATATTCATCAAAAGGCACCATTTAGTAAAAAGGCACGAGATTGATTGCATGAATTCTGCTGATTCTTTCTATGTCTATGAGACTTTTTTGTTCCTCTCACCAAGGTAGCCTTTGTTCCAGTTCTTGATTTTTATATCTGGCTTTCTGATTTGCTTAATGATGAATGAGATGTTAACAGATACGACCGGTACTAGAAAGATCTTAACACCTTTGCTTCAGATCTTAGTAATCTGTCATGATCATGAGAAGATGGCTTTCTGGCTACCCACTGGTAGATGAGGCATGTGAGGGAGAACTAAGATGCTGCAGTTCAAGCAGATACAGCCATGTTGGATTAGTCACTGAGCAGCTTCTCAGACTTATGAATGAAGGGATAATACAACCCAATTAAAAGTTGGAAGTAGAATAGAATAAACTACTCAGAGAAGATTTATTAAAGCACCCAATGAGAATATGAAAATAGGCCAACATCATTTCCCACCATGGATATAAAAATTAAAATGACAATAAAATACTACTACATATCTACTGGAATTACAACAATCATTACCAATGCTGAGTGATTTTTAAGAATCTAGACCAATCAGGACTCTTGTAGTTGGCGGTTTGGGTTGTAAATTGTTATGCCCACTTCAAAAATCTCTTTGCCAAGATATACTAAATCTAAACATAGATTTACCCAATGATCCAGAAATTCTACTTCAAGGTATATACTCAGATGAGTACACAAATATTTAAAAAATAGCCCCCAATTTTAATTAATGGTAGACTTGACAAAATAATCACATTATACAACAATAAAAGTCAACTACTGCTATGTTAATAAATGAAGATAAAATGTTGAGCTGAAAGAGCCAATCACAAAAAAATATGTGCACACTGCATGCTTTCATATGCAGTACATTTTATATAAAGTTTAAGAACAAGTACAACTCATCTATAGTGATAGAGATCAGAAGAGTATTTGCCTTTGAGGAGAGAAGAATATTAACTAACAAGTGGCCCAACAGTACCTTCTGGATGCAAAAAAGGTTTGTATCTGAATCTGAATATGCACATTATATGCATGTATATGTGTGAAAATTTATCAAAATGTCTCTTTAAAATGTAAGCAGTGCACTGTATGTATGGTAAAACCAAATATACTTTTTTCTAAAGCAGTAGAATATAAGCTTTATAAAAAAGAAAATTATATATAAATGAATATGGTGTAAAGAGTAAGGTAACCCATATAGAAGATAGGATAAGGAAATCTCTAAGACTGTGACATGACAGTTGCACCCTAAAGAAGGAGATATAACAAGTCCAGACAGGAGCCCTGTGACTCAACATGTAAAAGTATTGCCAATTAGCCAAGCATGGGAGCAGATAATCTCTGTAGCTGGGAGGCTGAGACAGGAGAATAGCAAGTTAAAGGCCAGCACATGGTAACTTAGCAAGACCCTGTTTCAAAATAATACATAGAGTAAGGCTGGAGTATAGCTCAGAGGTAGAGCCCTGTGTTTAATCCCTAATACCACAAAAAAGATATTGCGAACCATCTTTCTGTCCTGTTGTCTGGTCAGTAGAACCTTCCCATTTCAAAAATGCCCTGCTCTGACCTTCTCCTGCGCACTGAAGTAGCCCTTTATGACCTTAGAAAAAAATTAATTCATTGTACCCATTCTCCTAGTTTATATTCCAGATAGCTGTACTCATCTAAGTGTTTCCTGTAAAAGAAAATAAAAATTTGAACATATACATATATTTTTCAGTGTTTGCAGTAATGTATCTTCTAAGTTTCCTCTAAATGACACAACGCAATCAAACAATACCATTCAAACATTGAAAGGAAATGAGAGTTATCTATATTTAAAAATACTGACAAAAGACCTTTAAGTTGAAATTAAAAACAATAAGCAGGTTTCATGTATGTGCATGTATGCTATGTTTATAAGTATAATTTTTTAAATATCTGAAAGGATACCCACCAATGTGCTCAGAGTGGCTACTTCTTATTGAGTTAGGAAGGAGAATGGGGATTTTTTTTCTCAGCTGTGTTTTTAATAGCAATCTTGACTATGTAAAATGTTAAAAAAAATGAATGACACCAAGCATATGATTATTTAGCTACATGATGCATCTTATTTAGAAACCTTTGGCTTACCTACTTGATTTCTCTACATTTTTCCAGAAAGTTATTACAACCATGTCATTAGTTTCTCAATTAATATTTAGTGAGAGTTAAAATTTATAGCATCTCCTTTCAATGTGGGTTATGGAGAGTCAAGTACTTCCTCACATCTTCATTTATCCCTGAAATGATTGTGTATTTTTCAGGTGAGAATTCAGTAAAAGAAATATCAAAGTAATAGGGTAGGAAAATCTTAAGCTTGGAAATGTCTTATTTTGGATTATTGTGATGACAAAATTAAGTAACATGTTAACCTATCTTCCTGTATCAAACTAATATGTACTTAAGTCAATTGATTTTTGATAATCAATTACCCTAATCTAAATAGCATCTGGGACAAAACATCTATTTGTCTCTTTATTTGATTCTGAATTTTGGTGAGTATGGAGAGGTATAACTAAAAGCTGAGGAAATTTAAGTGTCCTTTTTGAATTAAAAGAAGATGACCATTGGTTTTTGTCATGAATTCTTCTAAGGCAGATATAGGTTCTGAAAAAGATACAAATCTGGGCCTTATATCAAGAGTCTCTTCACAGTCTTGTGGCACATGTATTATTCTCACCTGAATCAAGGTAGAATTTAGCCCAAGGTTATTTTCTAACATCTAAAGTTTGAGAATGATGTTAAGTAGGACGTTTTAGCTGTTTTTCTGGGTAAGAAGTTGTCAATACAATACCCGTTCAAATGCCGGACTCAAAAGACACTGCTATACAGTTAAATTACCTTTTTCATACCATCAGACTACTCTGCAAAGTAGATAAACCTGCAGCATTATATAGTAAGCAGTTATCTGTAACAATTATACAGCTATAGTTCTGTTTCACCTTTTGAGTCTTTTATTTTGCCTTGTACAGGTTTCATGGGTGTTTTACAAAATAGTAAATATATTATATTTTTAAATTTTCATAAAATTTTGTAACTTTTGCTATCACATTGAATAAGTAATAAATAAGGATCTTTGTAACATATTAAATTAATGTTCCAAAATTTACTTAACTATTATTTGACCATTCAGTTATTATGTAACATTTAGGGAATTTTTTATTTCTTATTAAAAAATGCAGTTGGGCATGGTGGCACACGTTGTTAATCCCAGTACTTGGGGGACTGAGACAGGAGGATCACAGGTTTGTGGCCAGTTTCAGCAACTTAGTGAGGACCTGCTTCAAAATAAAAAAAAAAAATAGGGCTGGGGCTAGGTCAGAGGTAGAATGTCTCTAAAGTTCAATCCCCAGCATCACAAAATAATTAATAATGATAATAAGAACAATAATAAATAAAATGCTATGTTATTACTTTGGGCTTCATCTATTCTCCTTTATCTCCTTAGATCCTCAGAAGTGGAATTACTGTGCCACTGAAAAGAAAATTATTTTTATTTATGTAATTGTTATATAGCAATCAATGTTACTACTTTATCTATACTAAACATTTACTTTGAAAACTTAAGGATGGGAAAAGAACAATGACATCTCCCTTTCTGTGTAAGAACTGGCCCTTTCTCATTTCAACAAATATATTCTATCTGATGCTCTTTTTTTTTTTTTTACAGTGGGAGGATTAATAATCCAACAACATGGCATAGTATTTGAGAAACACAATGGGGAAAATCATGGAGGGGGTATCTGTTGCTGTAGATAAATTAAAAGTTAGGAGTAGAATCATTATCTGCACTAGAAACCTATTCATATATTACAAAAGACAATAAGCTGACTTGTATTGAAATCCCAGGCTCTAAGTTTCCATCTCCTATCCATATGCTATTGATATTATGAAAAAATATAAAAAAGAAGAACATAATTTAGGATAACTTTTAAGAGCATGCTGCAGTGTAAGAGTTGCATGGAGTGAAAGAAAAAAATAAATCAAAGTGAATATGAAATAAATTACTAGTAGAGAAATTTTTTTAAATTATGTGGCAAGACTCAATGCTAGAGAAAGCAGTAGAGTAACAAAGACAGAGAAACATGGAAGCCTGTTTGAAGCTCCATGTGCTCGGAATCTGTCATCATTATCATCTTTGCCTTTGATTCTGTAACACTCTGTACCTGTGACTAAAATCTATGGTGCTTGCACAATAGAACATTTCTCCAAACTCATATTATTAAGGAGCATTCTGGGTCAGGGATACCTTTCTTTAGTTACAAGCTTAAAAGCAACTTTTGAAATTGCTTTAAGTGACTAGCGACAGAGAAATGGAAAACGTATTTCATACCCAGCTCACTGAAAAGATCTCCTCTCACCCAAGTACCATGAATGCAGACTCGATAGAAATATGACATCATGAAATATGACATTATTGTCTGTATGCTGCCTATAGACATCCATCCTTAACCCCACGACACAACGTTAGAATTCAACCATCACTGCCTCAAATTTAATTTTTTTTAATTTTTATGACTATATCACACTGAAAGGCTGTTAGTTCTCCTCTCCATTTGCTATGTTTCCCTCTTCTTAATGGAAAGTTTCATCGATTACTTAATCTGGTTATGCTTTTGCTAAGTGTATTAGTATGCTTCAGATGTTAAATTGAAGGGGCCCTGTTCATCCACTCAAACATTATATTTTTCACCAGGTTGACAGATTAATTTCCAAGAAAAAAAAAACATTAGCATTGCTTTCCTCCCTGGTATTAATGTGACATAGGAAATGAAAATAATTTGAAACAGCTGGTGCAAAATTTTCCAGTGTGATACTTATGGATTCTGCCTGCTGAAACAAGAAGCCATATGATTCTGTTGGAGTAAGGTTTGCTGTGCAGTTTGGAGTAAGCCTTGGAGAAATATCACAAATTACTAAATCACTAGAATGGAATGTATAGCAATGGGAGGTACTTGCAGCTGTCCACTGGTCTTAGCCACACACTGAAAATGGGGGGGGGGCAGACTAGAAACAAGGAGAAACAAGAGAAATTACTAAACAGATAAGAAGATGTTTGTTACGTTCTATTTATATTCTCTTTTTGTTTGGGGTGTGGTGGTACACACTTGTAATCCCAGTACTTGGGAGGCTGAGACAGGAGGATCCAGATTCATGGCCAGCCTCAGCTACTTAGTGAGGCCCTCTACAACTTAGTGAGACCCTGTTTCAAAATAAAGAATAAAAAACTGGGCTGGGAGTCTAGCTTGGAGATAGAATGCCCCTGGGTTCAATCCCTTGCACCACAAAAAAAGCAAAAAAAAAAAAAAATAGTCTCTTTCTACAAATTCTGGCTATTTTACTAAATAAAATCAAAGTTTATATTTTATATTTGGAAATCACTATGCATAATAGCTTACATCAAAGTTATATTGGAAATTAATTTTCAAGCACTTAAATTATTATAAACTATATGACCCTTTGAAAAGTCTGGTTAGCCAAGTGGTTGCAGAAGCAACTAGAGAACACTTATCTAAACTAGGTCCTACAGCTGGAATGTATCCCCCTTAAATTCACATGTTAAAACATAATTCCCAATGTAATGGTAATTAAAAATGAAGCTTTTGGAAGATGATTAAAGTTGAGAGGGTGGAACCCCATGAGTGGGATTAGTATCCCTCATATTAAAAAAAAACATCCAAAAATGTTTTTAAAGAAAGGTTTGGTATTTAAAGAATTTTTTACTTTTTTTTAAAGTACCAAGGGTCTATCCCAGGGTCTCATATGTAGTAAGTAAGTGCTCTACCACTGAGCCACACCCCAGTCCTCAAAAATTTTTCATGGTTTATCTACAAACCAGGAAATGTACCTTCACCAGACACTGCTTCTGTTGGTGCCTTGATTTTATATTTCCCAGTCTTTGGAATCTTGAGAAATAATTTTTGTTGTTTATATGTCACCTACTATATGGTATTGTTATCTCAAGCAAATTAGTATACCACCTCTAATGACAACATATGCAAATATATGCAGAGAGATAAAACCAAAGAAATAAAATGTGTCATTTCTTATTATGACAAAAAATCATTTGGTAAATAAAATAATACCCAAGATAAAAAAGGAAAACTAAATAGACATTCAAGTTTTAAAAAATGAATCTAAAGAGCAATGGTAAAGTTTTAGAAGTAGTTGGGACTGTTGGAACCAGTTCTCTAGGTAAGCCACACACGGTGGCACATGCCTGTATCCCCAGTACTTGGAAGGCTGATACAGGAGGATCTGCAATTTAGTGAGTCCCTCTGCAACTTAGTGAGACTCTGTTTCAAAATAATAAAATAAAATAGGATTGGCAGAATGTCCCTGAGTTCAATCCTCAGTAACACACACACACATACACACAAAAACAAAACAAAATAAAACAAAACAAAACAAAACCTCACCAGGTACCAAAAGTCACCTTTGTTTCCTAGCCATTACAGAAAAATGTATAGACCCTCCTTAAGTAATACACTGTTCCTTTTTTTTTTTTTTTTTTTGTGGTACTGGAGGTGGAATCCAGAAGTTTTTCTACCTCCGGGCTACATTCCCAGACCTATTTTATAATTTATTTGAAAACAGGGTCTCACTAAGTTGCTGAGAGCCTCACTAAGTAGCTGAGGCTGGCTTTGAACCTGTGCGATCCTCCTGTCTCAACCTCCTTAGTGTTGGGATTACAAGCGTGCACAACCACGCCCAGCCAGTGTTCCCTTTTCCTATTTTCCTATCACTTATCCTTAAGGATTCTAACATATACAGCATGGGAGATATTATTTTATATATGACAACAGCCAATTATAAAACAGGATGTATTTCATGTTTCTATGTTAAGTTCAAAACCAGGTGAAAATGATCTACATTGATGAAGATTAAATTAATGTCTGTCTTTTGGTGGTGGTTCTACATGATTGCACATGTATGAAAACTCATCAAGTTCTACAAGAAAGACTTGTAAACCTTACTGTAAATTATGCCAAACTTAATTAGAAAATTAAGAATATTTTTATGCAAGTAAAAAGTCCTCTCAGAACAAAATGCAGCCATCAAGCAGAAAATCTTATACCAATATTGTAGAAAATTAAATTCATAGAATAAAATTTTCAACAATAGAGAAGGGAACAAAAATTAATAAAATGATCTATGAGAAGATAAGCAATATGGAAGTCATCTAATGGTGATCCAACCTACAACATAATTGCTTATGAAAATAACATGACAAATGGAATTGCAAAAAACCAAATAAATAACAGATGGGATATTTGCCGAAGTGGAAATTTGATATGAAATCAAAAGCATTTATTTTGTGGTAGGCAAAACTGGCAAAGACAAAGAACCTAGAAAGTCTGGTAAACTAGTAAATTTTAAGGACAAATTAAGGAGTCTACAAGCTTCTGCTCATTACCATGTCTCACAGAGGTCCATATTCACTCATTTTATTTCCTGGAAACACTTTAGAACAACAACAATAAAACACCTCAAATGACAGAAACCAAGCAAATTCCAGACTTGCCCCTTGCTCCACAAAAACTGAAGAATAGCTAGAAATAACGGATGGGACCATGTAACTCCAGTATTCTATCCTCACTCCTGTTAACATTTCCTTATTAACGCAACAGAAAGCCTCAATATACAGGATATTAAAAACTATATATTTTCATCTTTACCTTTCCATGGAATGGTAGATGAAGAGCTGAAGAAATCTAAGAATGGGTCCAAACACAGAACTAGTGATGTTAACTTGACATAAAAACTGGATATAATCACTTGATACATGGAATTATTAGTTTGTGTTATAATAGAAGAGTTTGAATAAATTATGTCATATCTTTAATTTATATTATATTTTTATGTGAATTAAGGAAAGCAATTCAGTACTATGGATTGGGGACAGTGAGGTCGGTGGAGAGGAATAAATGAGTATGTCCCAGCTGTGTTTATGAGATGTGGCTCAGCCTTACTTCCAAGGAATATGATTTTAAAATGTAAAGACAGTGACATTTTATGAGGCCTTTTCAGTAGGTGATACTATTTGGGGATGACTATAGATTTGTAACTTGAAAGTAACCTCAATTTCATAAAAGGGATTGTATGATTCTTCAGGTCCAAGGACTGATAAAATGTCATAATCAGGAAAATCTGTCTTTTGTAGAAAAGTAGAAGTGATCATCTTTCCACCTGCTCTGTGTGATTATTAACTTGAGGTCCAAAACTAAGAGCATATCAACAAAATTCATTATGTTTAAGGAGGGAGAGGAAGAAATAAAATATGGGTGTTCTAATTATATAAAAATTAAAGGGTAAATCCATACTGTTCATTTCTAACATTAATAAGTTGCAAAATATAAGTTTAAGCCCTTTTGAAAGTTATTTTAAAAGTCATGTATAGAATAGCAGCAACAACAGCCACCGAAGTGTGTTTTTATTAATAGACAACACAAATAACAATAGATCTACAGCAAAAGTCTGTTTCAGTAGCGTCTGGATTCATTAAACAGTAAGAATAAGTTTTGTCTAATCTTCCAACCATTACGGTCAGAGACCTGTTAGGACACAGAGAGAACAATAACTAAATATCAGAAATATTTATCAATTTGCTATAACTGGTGAGAAAAGAGAGTCACTTTAACCATAACAGGGACTAACACTGCTCACAAGTCAAGAATGACATGGGAAATATTTACTTGTGGCAAACACTCAAAACAGGAAATTATAAAGACTGTTTTCCTTCTCTTTGTTACCACCTTCCCCCAACAAAATATTTTGTTCCCTTTACCAAAAAAAAAAAAAACCCAAATCTCTGAATTTAAGAAAATTAATTTCAAAAAAATTTAAGAAGAGCTGTTCCCAAACCCTAACTACATCAATACCAACTTTCAGAAAAGCACTTCTTTCCACAGTCAGCTAAAAGAAAACATGCAGCAGCAAAGGAGATTGGAGTCCTCCAGAAAAATGGCCACGAAGGAAGTTTTCTTTCTCCCAGGAAGGAGACTGACATGGCATCCCAGTCCTGCTCAGTTATTGCTAAGAGCAGCACATCCTAACTGTGGCCTCTTGGCAAATGTGGCAATGAATTATGGCAGAGATTGGGTCCTTAGTCGACTATGCTTACTGTAATTGAAAACCTGGGAATCTGTGAATCTATGACCAGTATAAAATACTTCTGTTAGGAAATTGTTTTAAAATAAGAATTTAACTCATTTGCACTCGTGCTCGTGCGCTCTCTCTCTCTCTCGCTCTCTCACTCTCACACACACACACATGCGCGCGCACACACATGCACACACACACTGTTCTACTGTTCTAATATTATAACAATCACTGAAAAATTGCCCCCAGAGGAAGAGTGGAATGAAGAGCAAAACTCTTTCTATAACTTTACCATACCTAAAAGGATTATACTAATACAAATATGTAAATTTCTTGCCCTTATCCAAAGGCTATTAGAATCTAAAGAGGAAATGAACCTAATAGTTTTCTAGACTTATTACATATTTTATCTCCATATACATTCTGCAATATGTATAATTAAGTTTACTTTAAATATTAGGAAATCAAAGCCCCCAAAGATGGGTAAATTGGCTTAGAATAGTCATCAGGTTTTTTAATACATTTTATTGTGTATAGTTAAAATATATAATATGATATTATAGAACACAAACAGAAAAATGTTACTGGAGTGAGGCAAATTGATAGACCCCTTAACTCATATAGGTGTGTGTGTGTGTGTGTGTGTGTGTGTGTGTGTGTGTGTGTATGTGTCTCAGAGGTTCTAAAAACTACTTGCTTCTTTAGCAGACTCAATAAAAATGCACTGCATTGCTGAGCTTGTTTGAGTACTCAAGAATAGTGGCCAGCCATGGACATCTGAGCAGGAGGTCCTGGATGTCTGACTATCTGTTTGTATATCTATCTATCCATTGATCTAGATCTTACAAGTTATGAACACTGAAAGGAGCGCAGAGCATGTGGCTTCTCTGAATTGAGGTGGCTAACACATATCTTGGAACTATATATCTCCAATAAACACACCCTATGAAACATAGCTTGGGAACTCACTTATAACTGAAAATGTGAAAATTCTACATCTATCCTAGGGAAACAAACCCAGAAATCTTCAACATAAGTGAGCATTAAACTTAACAAGAGATTTATTAATCTATATCAATTAAGTCTAGAAGCAGTGTGGACTTCAGGTCGAATTCAACTTGGGTTCTGTCTTGGTTTTCTGATTTGAGTTCCTCTTTCATGTGCTAGCTGACATTGTCATGGACACAAAATTGCCACAGTTTTTCCTAGTGTGATGTCTTTTCATAAAATCACTCAAAGGAAGGGTCATTATCTCTTGATTAAAAATTGAATCAAGTGAAAGTCATGATCTTTCCTCTGCAGATGTGGCTTTAAATCTTTAGATCCCACACAGCTTTGAAGCAGGCACCGCAGCTAGAGGTTTAGGCCTAGACACTAAGTCAAACATTGTTGCCTGGAAAATGGGGTTATGTTTCTTGATCTGGGTGGTGCTTGTTTATTACAAGTGTGGGTGTTCAAACAGATAATAACAAGCAGCTATTTCTCAAATTCAAAACTAAACAAAATAAAAAACATAGGAGATATCTACATAGAAAGAAAAATATGAGCCCTATTATTGATTGGCTGAATAGGGACCATGGCTTAGATTACATCCAAAAGAGTTAGCTTACATTTCAATCAGAGTTCTCTGGAGACTCTCACCAACATCAATCTTGTACCACTAAGTTTGTCTTGTTCTGCCTTGCTGAGGGGGAGAAAAATCTAATAAGAAGGAAAACAGTTGAGTTGAGAGGACTTTACTTTTTCCTCTACCTCATAATTGGATGTCACTCTGTTTCTTTTTTGGGGTTAGGGTTTTTTTTATTATTTTTATGTGGATCATATTGAAAATGGCATACATTCAGATGGTGCTTGGTGTCCTCTCCCACCCTCCACTTTTCCTCCCCCCCTCCCAACTATGAGTGTGAAGGTTAACCATGCTGCATTCATTTGTCCATATAAAAAAATGAAGCCAAGAACTGGAAGATTCTTCAACTTCCTCCCCATCAAAAAGGAAGATTAGTTTGGGTAAGGGTCTACTCCTCCAAAGCAAAGCTCCTATTGTAATTGTTCCCATACTTACCTAGCTGGAAAATGTGAAGTCTTGTTAATAATGTCTGGGAACAAAACTGATGCCAAGGAGTCAACTGGCTCTGCCTACCATGGACAATATAAGTATGTCATGACTTCCTGAAAAATAAGGCAGACATCTGCCTCTCACTCTACCTCCCCACAACCATCGGCAACAACCTAACTAAAATGGCTATCATAATTTAAAACAATAAAAGCATTAACCCACAAGGACAAAGAAAATTATAAAGTAACTAAAAGCACTCTAATAAGGGCAATAAACTCTTGGAGGCTCACATGTGAATAGAATAATAATAGCAGAAATATAAGTGACTACTTGGAGAGAACCCAGGATAAATAAACCAACTCATGCCATAAGCCTTTGGAAGGACTTGAAAATTGAAGATACCACATCTCTGGAGGACAAGGAATACACATGTATGGGTCAAAATAAAACTGGAAGATTGGGAGCAAGTCAGAAGCAAGCACTGGGAGTGTGAATGCCCTTTGGAGACTGCAACAATACTGTATTCATCTTTAAGATTTCTGGAAAAGCTGAGTCATAAAGAGAAACATTGGATAACAAATATGAGAGGTGAATGGTAATCAAAGAAATGAATCAGGAGAACACCCCTGTAAACTCCATCAGGACCCTGGCAACTCTTTCAGCTAGGAGAATACTGGGAAAACTGACCAACTAATAAGAAATGATGAGCATCTCTTTCTAACTGCCCTTCAGTAATTAGCATTTCCAAAGCAAATAGAGTTCCCACAGCCACTCCAGCAGACTCTAAAATATGAAGAGTCTGCTTACGACCATTAAATATTTGAGATAACATCTAATTTTATTGTAACAAGTTTCCCTTCTGTTTTTTAAACTTAAAAATGATATATGAAATTGCATACAATGACAAGAATACATCTATCATGATCTAGAAAATTGGTTTCAAAAATTTCACAGTTGTACAAAACAAGCCATCTCATAGTATACAAAATAGTATACAATTTAAGAAGTAAGACAATTCTAATAATACCTTAAAATACATTTACTCAAGTTCAATACTTATTTATAAGTAAAATTGGAAATAAAATTGTAATCATATGTCCTGAAAAAAAAACTGTCTACTCTGTGGCAATTACTAACATAGATAAATACAATATCAGATATACCTACAGGAAAAGAAGGTGCACATCATTTTCATGAAATCAAATCATTACATTTAATTAAGTCCACGAAAGAGACAAAAAAGTATGATATTCAACAGTATTCTTAAATTAGCAAAACAGCTTTCTAAAAGCTTAAGTCTAAAATCTTAATTTGAAAACCTGAATAAGAACTATATAGAACATACATAGCAAAAACTATGAAGTATTATTGAAAAATTATACTTGAATAAGTAGAAACACATAAGGCAGATAGTGATGTAATCAAAATAATATGTTTATCACAACCCCAATTAAAGTCATAAGCTCATTTTCATACTATAACAATCAGATAAAATATTATTATTATTATTTTATTTTTTTGTGGTACTGGGGTTCCTGGAAGCTCTTCTACTTCAGGGATACACTCCCACGGGCTACACTCCCAGACCTATTTTTTAACATTTTTATGTGGAAACAGAGTCTCTTAAGCCAGCAAGGCTGGCTCTCCGCCTCCCAAGCATGGGGATTACAAGCATGTGCCACCACGCCCGGCCAGATAAAATATTATTTAGGCTATTAATTAAAATATTTCAGAATAGCACTGAAAGAAAAATGATCAGACGAGATTCAGCAGATATTAAAAACATAATAAATGAGATGGCGACCGACAAAAGCGGGGCTTAAGAGCCCCGCTAACAACCAATCTCCATTACCACAAAATCAGCATCTTTCATAGCCAGAAAACACCATCACCAGAGAAACAAAAAAATCACCAGGCTCCAGAGAGAAAGCGGACTGAGAACAGAGCTCAGAGCCACAAAGGAGATACACCGGCCTCACACCTGAGGACGCGGCAGCAGCACTTTACTGCCGGCGGCATCGGCGAGTTCACTGGACGGCTACAGCAAGCCGAGGTGAGCCGCTGTGGAACAGCCAGGCGGGATTTTTCAGCGCAGTGAGCATCTAAAGCTCCCAGTGGCTGAGCTCAGCACATGCTGCAGGGACTCAGAGTGGAAATCAAAACCAAGAAGAAATAAGCCAGCCTCACGACCAAGGGCGTAACAGCGGCACCATATTGCCACCAGCGACAGCAGCAGAGAATTCACCGAGACCAGTACAGCTACATCTGCGAACTCAAGAACAGTGAGTCAAATTGCGGGCCACAGAGGAGAAATCCCAGTACTGTACTCCCTGGAACTTGACCCAGTGGGGGAGTGGCGGTGGCAGAGATATCACACCATAGGAGAACGTGCAACCTGGCACCCCCCATAGTTTAAAGCAGCCTATATCGACTCTCTGGGTCGGAGACTCTGTGATACAACCCAGTAAAGGAGTAGTGGGGTCTGAGATACTACTGACTCGAGATCCAGAGCACCTTAAGTGAAGTCATAGTGACCCAAGGGAAGAACCCAGAGAAGGCACAAGCTTCTGAAATCATGGGAAAGAGGAATAACAATGGAGCAATGAATGCGCACAACCCCACAATATCAGAACCCGATAAAACAGAAAATCAGAGATTTCTAGAAGATCAAATCAGGAAAATAACTGTAGAAATAATAGAGGTGCTTCGAAAAGAACTCAGAGAGAGCCAAAAAGAGATAAGGGATGCAATTAATGAAGTAAAGGCCTCAATTCAAAGCACAAACAACCAATTAGACCACATGGAGAACAGAATCTCGCTCTTAGAAGATGATCATTCCAAAAATGAACGCATAGTTTCTAATCTAGAAAAAAATATCCGACAGCAGGAATCTGACATTGAAGAAATATGGGCCCATTTTAAGAGAGCTAACCTAAGAATAATTGGAATAGAGGAGGGAAAAGAAAGTGAAACCAAAGGGATCAACAATCTCTTCAAAGAAGTAATAGCAGAAAATTTTCCAAACATAGAGCAAGAGGTTGATACACAGGTCCAGGAAACTTATAGAACTCCCTTTAGACAGGATCGGAGAAGAGGATCCCCACGCCACATAATTGTCAAAATGACCAATGTGGAAGCCAAGCAGAGAATCTTAAAGGCAACAAAAACAAAGGGCCAAGTGACATTCAGAGGCAAACCAATTAGAATCACTCCAGACTTCCCAAACCAAGTCATGAGAGCCAGAAGGGCTTGGAGTAACATATTCCAAACTCTGAAAGAAAACAACTTCCAGCCAAAAATTTTCTACCCAGCAAAACTTTCTATCAAATTAGATGGAAAAATAAGAAGCTTCCATGACAAACAGAAACTGAAGGAATTTATGTCTTCAAAATCAGCGCTAGAGAAAATACTCAAAGAGATTAACTACAAAGAAGAAATAGGTAACACACACCAGAACCAGAGAAACAAGATTTTCCATCCAACAGACAACTAAGATTGGTTATCTGTGGAGATTCATTATTTATGTTAGGCTTTTACCTATCTCTAAATTGTATTGTTTGCCTTTATTGTTAATTTTTTAGGATATCTAGTTGGAATATTAATATACCTTCAGATATAGCATTTGGAAATATTTTATCCAATTCTATTAGTAACTTTTAACTCTGTTTACATTGTCTTTGGTTATACAATTTTTTTATTTTTTAGGGAGTTTGTATACTCTTCTGTTGCCTGTGCCATTGAAATCATATCCAAGAAATCACTGCCAATTTCAATGTTGTGAGGTTTTATGACCCAGATTTTCTTCTAAAAGTTTATAGTCTTAAGATTTATATTTAGGTCTTTTATCTATTTTGAGTTAATACTTGTATATGGGATTAGGTAAGGGTCCAATTTTATTCTTTTCCATGTAATTATTATTTTTCAACAATATTTAGTTAAAAGATTATTATTTCCACCACCAAATGTTCGTGGAAACCTTGTCAAAAATAACTTGACAATACAGGGAAGAATTTAGCTCTAGGCTTGTATTTAACTCCAATGGTTTATATATCTGCCTTTAGAACAGTACTACACTGTTTCAATTATTGTAGCTTTATATGGTTTGAAATCAGAAAATATATATCTTCTAGCTTTGTTCTTTTTCAAGATCGTTTTGGGTATCTAGAATCCATATTCCATATTAGGATAGATTTTTTTTCTGAAAAATAAATATATAAATATATGATAGTTTCACCTAAAAAAAATAGAAAAAAAATATTCTCTGGTAAGAAAGAAAGTAAAAAGAAATATTCAAATGTTATCTTTAAGTCATCAAAAGCTTGGTATCAGAACTTCCGGGAAGATGGCGACCGAGAAAAACGGGGCTTAAGAGTCCCGCTAACAACCAATCTCCATTACCACAAAAAGAGCGCCTTTCATAGCCAGAAAACACCATCACCAGAAAAACAAAAAAACCACCAGGCTCCAGAGAGAAAGCGGACTGAGAACAGAGCTCAGGGCCACAGAGGAGACACACGCGCCCGAGGACGCGGCAGCAGCGCCATACTGCCGGCGGCAGTGGCGAACTCAGCGGACGGCTACAGCAAGCCGAGGTGAGCCGCTGTGGAACAGCCAGGCGGGATCTTTCGGCGCAGACAGCATTTAAAGCTCCCAGTGGCTGAGCTCAGCACACGCTGCAGGGATTCAGAGTGGAAACCAAAACCAGAGAAGAAAAAATACGCCAGCCTCATGGCCGAGGGCGTGGCAGAGGCGCCATATTGCCATCGGCGGCGGCAGCAGCAGTGAATTCACCGAGTCCAGTACAGCTACATCTACGTACTCAAGAACAGTGAGTCAAATTGCGGGCCACAGAGGAGAAATCCCAGTATTGTGCCTCCTGGGACTTGACCCAGTGAGGGAGTGGTGGTGGCAGAGATATCACACCATAGGAGAACGTGCAACCTGGCACCCCCCATAGTTTAAAGCAGCCTCTATCGACTCCCTGGGTCGGAGACTCTGTGATACAACCCAGTAAAGGAGTAGTAGGGTCTGAGATAATACAGACTCGAGATCCAGAGCACCTTAAGTGAAGCCATAGTGACCCAAGGGAAGAACCCAGAGAAGGCACAAACCTCCGAAATCATGGGAAAGAGGAATAACACTGAAGTAATGAATGTGCACAACCCCACAACATCAGAACCTGATAAAACAGAAAATCAGAGATTTCTAGAAGATCAAATCAGGAAAATAACTGTAGAAATAATAGAGGTGCTTCGAAAAGAACTCAGAGAGAGCCAAAAAGAGATAAAGGATGCAATTAATGAAGTAAAGGCCTCAATTCAAAGCACAAACAACCGATTAGACCACATGGAGAACAGAATCTCGCTCTTAGAAGATGAGCAATCCAAAAATGAATGCATAGTTTCTAATCTAGAAAAAGATATCCAACAGCAGGAATCTGACATTGAAGAAATATGGGCCCATCTTAAGAGAGCTAACCTAAGAATAATTGGAATAGAGGAGGGAAAAGAAAGTGATACCAAAGGGATCAACAATCTCTTCAAAGAAGTAATAGCAGAAAATTTTCCAAATATAGAGCAAGAGGTTGATACACAGATCCAGGAAACTTATAGGACTCCCTTTAGACAGGATCCAAGAAGAGGATCCCCACGCCATATAATTGTCAAAATGACCAATGTGGAAGCCAAGCAGAGAATCTTAAAGGCAACAAAAACAAAGGGCCAAGTGACATTCAGAGGCAAACCAATTAGAATCACTCCAGACTTCCCAAACCAAGTCATGAGAGCCAGAAGGGCTTGGAGTAACATATTCCAAACTCTGAAAGAAAACAACTTCCAGCCAAAAATTTTCTACCCAGCAAAACTTTCTATCAAATTAGATGGAAAAATAAGAAGCTTCCATGACAAACAGAAACTGAAGGAATTTATGTCTTCAAAACCAGCGCTAGAGAAAATACTCAAAGAGATTAACTACAAAGAAGAAATAGGTAACACTCACCAGAACCAGAGAAACAAGAGTTTCCATCCAACAGACAACTAAGATTGGTTATCTGTGGAGATTCATTATTTATGTTAGTCTTTTACCTATCTCTAAATTGTATTTTTTGCCTTTATTGTTAATTTTTAGGATATCTAGTTGGAATATTAATATACCTTCAGATATAGCATTTGGAAATATTTTATCCAATTCTATTAGTAACTTTTACCTCTGTTTACATTGTCTTTGGATATACAATATTTTCTTTTATTTTTTAGGGAGTTTGTATATTCTTCTGTTGCCTGTGCCATTGAAATCATATCCAAGAAATCACTGCCAATTTCAATGTTGTGAGGTTTTATGACCTAGATTTTCTCCTAAAAGTTTATAGTCTTAAGATTTATATTTAGGTCTTTTATCTAGTTTGAATTAATACTTGTATGTGGGATTAGGTAAGGGTCCAATTTTATTCTTTTCCATGTAATTATTATTTTTCAACAATATTTAGTTAAAAGATTATTATTTCCACCACCAAATCTTCGTGGAAACCTTGTCAAAAATAACTTGACAATATAGGGAAAAAGTTTGCTCTAGGCTTATATTTAACTCCAATGGTCTATATATCTGCCTTTAGAACAGTACTACACTGTTTCAATTATTGTAGCTTTATATGGTCTGAAATCAGAAAATATACATCTTCTAGCTTTGTTTTTGCTTCGAGATTGTTTTGGGTATCTAGAGTCCATATTCCATATCAGGATAGATTTTTTTCTGAAAAATAAATATATGATAGTTTCACCTAAAAAAAAGAAAAAAATATTCTCTGGTAAGAAAGAAAGCAAAAAGAAATATTGAAATGTTATCTTTAAGTCATCAAAAGCTTGGTATCAGACAAATGAAACTGTTATGTGAGATTATCATTTTTAATTTTGGATAAATTGCTATAATACTAGATGTCAACCACTAAGCCAAGCATGGGAGGGAGGGATGGGGAGAGAACGGGGTGGGGATCGGGTGGGGGCTGACTGGGCGATGTGTGCATGTATGTCTACAAAAGTTTGTATCCCACTATGATGTATGAATACAGTGCACCAATAAAATAAAAAAAGACTAAAAAAAAATAAATAAATAAATAAATAAATAAAAGCTTGGTATCAGACAAATGAAACTGTTATGTGAGATTATCATTTTTAATTTTGGATAAATTGCTATAATACTAGATGTCAACCACTAAGCCAAGCATGGGAAGGAGGGATAGGGAGAGAATGGGGTGGGGATCGGGTGGGGGCTGACTGGGTGATGTGTGCATGTATGTCTACAAAAGTTTGTATCCCACTATTATGTATGAATACAGTGCACCAATAAAAAATTATAAAAAAAATAAATTGACACAAAATTTTTGGCATTTTTAGTGCAAAAAGCAATAAATTTGTCAAAGTAATTAGTTATTTTCATTCAAGAATTACAAATTATTTGTTCTATTGTACATCAATTTTTCCACATGACCAAAATACATTCCAGGCTTTTCTGCATTTTGCCCATCATCAGAAGATTGTGGAGAACTGAATAGGGTGGCACATACCTTTAATCTCAGTACTTGGGAGGCTGAGACACTAGAATCACAGGATCCAGATCAGTAAGTTACAGAGGCCCTCCACAACTTAGTGAGATCCTGTTTCAAAATAAAAAAATAAAATATAGCCGGGCGTGGTGGCGCACGCTTGTAATCCCCGCGCTTGGGAGGCAGAGACAGGAGGATCGCGCAGGTTCGAAGCTAGCTGCGCGTGCTGGCTTAGGAGACCCTGTTTCCAAATAAAAATGTAAAAATAGGTCTGGGAGTGTAGCCCGGAGATAGAAGGGCTTCCAGGAACCCCAGTACCACCAAAAAAAAAAAAAAATTTTATATATATATATATATATATATATATATATATATATATATATATATATATAAAAGGGCTGTGGATGTAGCTTAAAGTTAGAATGACCCTGGGTCCAATTCCTGGTGTCTCACACACACACACACACACACACACACACACACACACATACACACACACACACACACATTAAGAGGCAGTGTATTCTCTTATTTCATAAATTCTTTGCTGTGCTCACACAAATTCTAACAAACTACCTATCATTATCCAAACTCTCACTATCCTAATAAATTAGTCAAATAAGAGATATCTGTGTTTCTAAGCAAATTCAAATGATAAATAATAAACATGGAAGACTTTTTAGGAAACATACATGCCACCTACCATGACACAGTTCTATCCAGTAGGAAGAACTATACATATTTCAGATCTCATTACAAAAAGAGGACTATTTACCAATAGATACTATCATATCCCATGATGTAATCTGAATCAATGTGTTCACTAAAGCTTGACTTTATTACCAGCTCACTACTTCACCACTCCCTGTATCCACATGTTTTGGTTGGCCATGTACCTCCGTAGTGCCATTCCACTGGCCTAAGAGACCCAGAAAATGACCTGCTTGGACAAATTGTAAACTAGTAATCATAATGCCAGCAAGGACTTGGAAAGCATGGGTATGACTGGGCTTGCTCATCTGCCTCCATTGTGAGAACATACTAGAACTGGCCATATACAAAATGAGATACATGAAGCAGAGCCAAGTTGCTCCTGTACCACATTTCCGATTTTAAAAAGCTTAGTATCATTTTCCTAGTATGAATCATCTCTATACATGATCCCAACAAATAGTACTCATAACTTAGCACCTGTTCTGGTGGGTTTTCTGTTACCTACAATCAAAGACAGTATAAATGATGGGATCCTTCCTCCCCTTCTGTGTATGATACAAAAGGGACAAGTGATGGCAGTGCTTCTAAATCTCACAAGCATGGTGGCTAATGCTGTGTTTGTATTTTCTGCACATCTGCTTGACCCAGAAGCATGTTTTCCAATTTGAATAGAATTAACTCATCTTCTTGCTTTCTGTTCTGAGCCAAGAATGATCACATGGCTTTTAACAACTTAGAATAGTCACAATCATTAAGATCAGTATCCACAGTAGTCATATGAGGTCATGTTAATTAAAAGTATTGAAGGAAAAGGATTTAACTTAAGAGTATCGAAAAAGCATTATCTATAAAATTAAAACTAAAAATCTGTTACAGTTTTAAATGTATTTTATGAAAAAATAAACCTGATAACTATTCCAAATCTAAAAAAATAGCTTAGGGAAATAATTACCATTAAATGTGACTTGTTTCAAAGAAATGACATCAAATTGGTGAGTACTTCATCAAAATGAGGAAAAAATGGCTTTGAACAATCATACTTAAAATGGATACAAAACAACAATTATTTTTTTTATCAGACTGCCAAAGGTTTACAAATATAATAACCTTGGCTGACGAAGGTAACAAACCACTGGCAAGGCATACTTTTATGATAGTTTGAAAAACAACCTATCAAAGTGAATTAAAAGCCTTAGAAGTCTTATTCTTTTTGACCAGATAGGCTGTATCAGTTAGTCTTACTGTGGAATAACACTCTCCAACTTAAATATAATAACAAGAATCTTTTTTTCCCTTTTATCTGGTCCTTCTGGCCCTGCTGGGTTCACTTGTGTATTGGGAGCAATGGCTGTTCAGGGAGGTAGCTCTGCTTTTGTGGTTGGCTGTCAGTCTGCTGGAGGCACAGGGACAGATGGGTTATGTTCCTCTCATCAGTCAGCAACTGGACGCCTGCTATTAATGGCAGCTAGAAGGATTCTGAAAAGTGGACCTAAAGCTACAAGGCCTCTCCAAATGCAGATTTGGAACTGGCACAATTGTCATTCCTCCTGCATGCATTTTAGCATGTAATCAAGTCATGTGCTCTCATTCAAATAGTGGAGAAACAGATTTCACATTTTGGTGGGAGAAGTTGCAAAATGACAGGTCAAAGGAACGTGGGTATGAGGGTATAGAGAATTTTAGCCAATTTTGCAAGCTATTCATATTTTAAATAATTTTCCTAAATGTGGGGATAGGGAGAAATAATGCTCACATGTGTTTATGGCAGTAAAATTGGAGTGAACAGCTTTCCCAACTTGTACCAATAAAAATATGTACCAATAAAAATATACTAAGTATAAATATAAAAATAAGACTAAAATAACCAGAAAACTACATAGCGAGAATAATGCTAAAATGCACGCTTAGTATCATGTTGAATATAAATAGTGCAATCAACACATTAGGAAGATGTAAGGTGGCCAAGGGTGAGTGGAAGTACTGTGGACTTGCTATTGTGTGCCTAAACCAACACATAATTAGATGCTTAGCAAGCATTTTTTCCTCCCTTAGTCTAAGTGCTCTGCCATATCCAGAATAGCAGATAAATTGTTCGTACTGGGGTTCCTGGAAGCCTTTCAACCTCTGGGTTACACTCCAAGACCTATTTTATACTTTTTATTTTTGGAAACAGGGTCTCTTAAGCCAGCGCGGCTGGCTTCGAACCTGTGCGATCCTCCTGTCTCCGCCTCCCAAACGCGGGGATTACAAGCGTGAGCCACCACGCCCAGCTAAATTGTTCTTTCTAGAGTCTTTCTAGCATCAAGATTTTACAATATGATGATTCAGTGTTGATCAGTGGGCTCACTAAATACTAGATTCAATATGGTCATCTCATTCCTACCTTGGGTTATTTAAATTAAGATATAGTATATAAAGAGGCAATAATATTTCCCTAGAAATTCTATCTTATTCTGAGAAGGGTTTTCAAGTGTTTGTATACAGGTCTAGAAAGAGTCAACCACAAGCATTAGGCTCTAGGCTAGGATAAAATTAATAATTACATATGTTATCTCTGAAGTCAATCCTCCCTCATTAGCAACCCCCTCAGTCCCCAGACTGGAAAGTGACAGCTCCTACTTCTCAAATTTATAGTTTTTACATTTAGCATTGATCTTTATGTTCTGAAATTCCAGACAACTGTAGTAATTATGACAAACTAATCTATGCTAATTCATGGTTTGTCAACAGCATGACGAAAGTAGTTAAGAAATTATAATCATAAGGGTGTTTGGAGTAATTTGCTAGACAACAATAGAAAACTAATTCACTTTCTCAGAAACACATTATAGTTGTGAGTTAGTAAAATGTATATATATCATCTACATATCTACTTATATTTTCTAGTTAGGTCTTTGGAGTGGACTGAGCCAAAATTTGAAATCAGAATAATATTTCTACCTAAGGCATAGTACTAGAAAGAATGGTTTGCATTTAATTTCCATGAATAAATTTTATTTTGAGGAAAAACTACTTAAGTAATAGTGACATAAAAGTAATAAACTTCATAATTCAGATATTCTCAAAACAATCTTTCTAGAAAACAAAAAGAGCTAGGAAAAACTAGTCTTCAAATATACATCACGATGGACAAAGAAGATACATAAAATGAAAACAAATGACAAAAATCAAGAGAAAGAAGAAAATTGTTTTTATTTCTTATATTCTGAATATATCCATTCTTAAAATAATATGCTTTTATTTATAAAAGGAATTTTTTATAATGGAAGAGAAACTCTAGTGGAATAAGTGAGGTGATTTTATAAAGAAAGAAGGAAAAATGATTAAGGAAATACTTCCACTGAGATCACATACTTGCAATAGAATACCAATGTCAATTTCAGTGTCATCTGTGGAAAAGAGGGAGTAGGAAGGGAGCCAGAGAAAAGCCCACCAAGTGCTGTACACACCTATTTTTACTATCTATGAGCTTCATTATGACTTGAGACTATAATGCATCAATAAAAGTACAAAATATTATTAAAATAATTTAATTTTCATTAGATACTTATGAATATCATCAGATAAACAGAATATCTACAGTTGTTTAACTCTTGAAGTTTTTACATGGTTAGCTTAATAAAGGATACTATTTCTTTAAAAAAAAAGTCCATACCCAATTCATCTTATGCCTTAGAAACAAGATTGAAATATTGACCATTTCTCACTACTTAAATGTTATATGTTCTTAATAAATTCTTCCAAGAAGAAATTTTCTTTTTTGTGTGTTTGTTTGTTTGTTTGTTTGTTGGTACTGGGCTTCTTGGAAACCCTTCTACCTCCGGGCTACACTCCCAGTCCTATTTCTATACTTTTTTATTTTGGAAACAGGATCTCTTAAGCCAGTGTGGCTGGCTTGGAACCTGCGCAGTCCTCCTGTCTTTGCCTCCCAAGCACGAAGATTACAAGTGTGTGCCACCACGCCTGGCTGAAATTTTTGTTTCTTAAATTTTTTTTTTTTTACTTTAGAAGATGTCGTTGATCTAAAGATTGTCAACTATATAAAAGAGAAGATATTATATAGAACAAAACCTCTTAGAATATATTTTGTTAAATTTTATCAGTCTCTCTGTTCAGGAGGGTACACAGAAATTCTGATTTATATCAACTCCTGCAGAGAGTTCTCTTACTTTTGTGTTTATGTCAGGTACAGATACAGGAAGGAACACGTGGGAGAGAAGGGTAAGGACAAAAGTGAGAGAATGAATTTGAATTGATCACTGAAAATCTTTGAAATGAGTTTGACTCTGTAAGTACTGAAAGCCATTAGAGGATTCTAAAGAGAGGAATCATGTGATATCTGTATTTCCTATTACAAGCTCCACAAACACTAAGGACAGAATGGAGAAGGATGATCTCAAATAAGGAACAGAGTCATGTGAGACATGAGGAAGTTTCAAACTAGTAGCATAAGGAATGACGACTGAAGATAAACATTGGGCAAGTTAAAATAGTAGACATAACATGATGTTTACTGACTCACCCTAGGAATCAAGACAGAGCAGTAGAAAGTTGTTTATGCTTTTTGACTTGGGTAGCTAGTTGGTAATGCTCACTGACATAGAAAAGTAAGGAAAAGTGTCAGGAATGAAGGGTAGAGACCAAGAGTTCAGTTAAGCAAGGCAGGATTGCTAATGCCTGAAAGAAGCTAGCTGAAAATGCCCAGTATGCCAACTAGAAATGTCTTGTACATTGGGAATTGAAGAAAAGTTGAAGATGGAACTCAGATTTCACAATTATGGTCGATTGATAATCCTATGGGAAATGATGGATTAGTGATTATGATAGTTTTAATGGCATAAATACAAGGGCAGCAGGTTTAAAAATGAGAGAAAAGAAAGGAAGCCAATCGAGAAGTCTAAGGAGAAATATTCAGAGGAGTATAAAAAAAGGGGGAAGCAGAGCAATATTCTATGAGCCAAGAAAGAAGAGAGGGTCAAAAAGAGAATACTCCATGCTATCAAATACAGAGATGCTAGATATGATGAGGAGTTACATAAAATTAACTGAACCAATTTTTCATATTTTTATAACAAAGGTTTCTGAATATATTAAGTATTTTACTACTTAAGCAAATTTTTTATTTGTGTTTCCAAGAATGTTAGACAGCATTTTGCCTCAATGCTACATCTCTTTTCGTTAGTCATTAGGTACTTTTCTCCAGTTCTTTGACAACCTATAAAAAGAGATCATCAACACTTTCGTTTACTATCTATATTTAAAAATAAGCACTTTCCACATACTAGTCATTTAAAGAATATCCAGATATTTCTTATGATCTAGCTTTTCTTATTAGATATCTGCTTAAGAAAATTCCAGTGATATTTGAAAACCACAGGACAAACAGTATGAAGCATTCTCTGGGTTTGCACCACCCAGGAGAGGAACTGACATGGAAAGCATGGTGATCAGTCTCATATTGGAGATTAGAATCAAGAAACCCAGCCGTGGGCAGCAGGAAAACATGTTAAGAAGTTGAGTTACAGGGTCACCAAGGGCCATGCTAGCCATGGAGGAATAGAAATAGCGAGTAGATAGACCACCCAGCCATAGAGAAAGTCACAGAAGGCAGAAGAACATTCGCTCTGTTCCTGTGGAAATTCCATTTCCAGGCCCTAAACTGGCTTATAAGAACCTTCCTTTAGCTTTGAGGTAACGTGAATTAATCTGTTCCTTGAAACCAGACCTTAGAGATAAAAACCTGCACAGAGGTTGACAGGCAGGGAAGATAACTTCCAGGAAAGAACCAACAAAATGAAAAATCAAACTAATTGAATACAGAAAAGCTGTCCAGAGAAGGTTGGATCTGAGCAAAGCCTTAGATGCAATATACTGATCTATCTAACCATTTCATTGTACCAGCGTTTAGGAGTTTGACAGCCTTGAAATCAGGCGTTTTCGGGACTAGACTTGAGTTTATTGTATTTACAAACTTAATAAATATTTTCACATCAAATAAAAGATACAAAAGTCATAGAAAATGTCACACACACACGACTCACCTTAATTCAATACAACATAGTTTAGTAATAAAGACAATTGAAAAACCTTTTATGTAACAGTTAATATATAAGTTTAAGTAAAAATCAAAACTCACTAATAAAGATGACTCCCCATGTTTCAGTAATGTAGTTAATAAGCCATTTTCACATAAGAAGTCATATCTATTTGAATGTTGTAACCAACATTTTATCCTACTGAAGGCAAAAAGAGTAAAAAGTTCCCCCAACTATTTTTTAAACATGTTTGTTATTAGTGTTTTATCTTCTGTTCCAGATTTTTAAACCAACCAAACAAGCAAATGCCCTTAGTCTCACTAAGCTCCAATTTAACGTTTTAAAATTTTCATGTTGCTTGTAAGATCATATGCTACTCCTAAAAGGATTTAAAAAGCTAAGGAATATAACCACATAAACAAGAGACCTTATAATGGAAATACTTAGAGTTCTGGTCCAGCCATCTTTTAATGAGGAAGGACAATGAGGATATCCCACAAAGGATTCTAAAGATAATGTATCACATTCAATAAGCAAAAGTATTTTATTCTTCCTTTCAATTCCTTAGTCAAGAATGTTGTACCCAAATACCACGGCACAGGGGAGAAGTGGTATTGGTTTAATTTTGATTTGATTTATGTGCTGCATCATCAGGAACAGATAAACCTGCATAATAAACAGCATATGTTGGCCTTCACCAAGCATGTGGAATCTGTTATATGAAAAGCAAATGTTCAAGTAACAAAATTAATATTAATGTGGTCTGCAGAATCAAAGTGAGGAACTACTTTTGCTGGAGCTGAGTAATCACAGACCCTTCTGTAGGCTAAATCCCATTTATTTCATATAATGAAAGGGACCTGGTGGTCTCCAGTATTTAATCTCACGAGTCTAATACTCAAGTCCAAGTTTTGTATTCTTTATGCAAAAGTCTCCTCTACAAGAAAAATAAGATTTATAAAAATTATGATCACAGTCTTTGACAAGAACACTGGAATTATGTGAAAGATAACCACCATTGTTGCAAAACTCTTCCAAGCCATATCCATCGTCACTCTGCACTATAGTTGTTTTGTTTCATTTTAGAATGCTCAACCGCCAAGACTATAATAAACAACAATAAGTCAGGAAAGAAATATCCTTTATGGATAATGGGCAGGGCAAGAGTGTCCAATTTTTCCCAGGCTTTTACAACTACAGACACATTTGTGATCATTTAAAACTCCTTCAAATTAAAAATGGATGCTTAAAAATATTCCATGGCTATCTCGAGAGGCTAGTTTTTCTGAAATTCCATATTCTCATCTCAGTTTTGATCTCTGGAATCACATTTATTCATATACTTATATATCATATGCATATCTTTTCCATATTTCCAACTCCCCTCCTGCGATTTGCCATTCTGCGCCTTCTTCTGTCAAGAAGATGAACCACAGTTGTCAAGACACCACACTCCCCTCAGACAGAAAGCTCCCTCTTTACTTTTTATGATGTTACTCCTTGAAACGGGCTTACAGAAAACCTGCTCAGAATAAAGTGTTCCCTTATTGATATTTCTCTGAAAAAAATCAGAAATAGACTTGTTCATTTAATATTAATGCGTAGTCATGTTTTAAAAAATAGAATGAACCAAATATATTGCTATGATCAATCTCACCCCAAAATTATGTTCAAACCTAATCATAGATGTGATGCTACTAGATAGTGTGACTTTTGGAAGATTATTGGGGTAAAAAAAAAGAGTTAACTGAGAAACTATTTAAAGACTCCTATGCCCAGGCATGGTGGTACGCATGCCTGTAACCTCAGTAATTGGGAGGCTGAGACAAGGAAGATCAAAAGTTGGAGGATAGCCTCAGAAACATAGTGAGGCCATGTTTCAAAATATAAATAAATAAAAAAAATAAGATAGGGCTGGAGGTATAGCTCAGAGATAGATACCCCAGTACAAAAAGGGGCTTCTATGTTTACTTATCAACAAGGAGAAAAAACATCACTAGCCTAAAAAGCATTGTTTTAAATAGTTACAGTATACCAAATAATCTTCTTACTGTATGGTGTGCTCAAGATATTAAAAACCTAAAATACTGTCCACTCCCAAAGTCCTATGTCTATAGCTCTGTTATTGATAATGACGCCATCCAGTTCTTTAATGACTTTGACCATTCCATTGCTGACCTACTGCACAATTTAATTGGCAAAATATGATATTTCCAGTTTGAAACAATATCATAATGACAGCGTGTGTGTGACTCTGTGCACAACCATCTCAGTGCATAAGCCCAGTTAATTCATTTTTAGAAGTGAAATTACTGAGTCAAGGAACAAACACATTTTAAAATATGAACTGTTTGGTCCAATAGCCTTCCCACCACCAGTGGTGGGGTACATCCTCTGGCCCTGTTTATGGTAAATAAACATTGAATATATGCTTCTAATGCCTGTATATATATTCTGGGTGGTAGATAAGAACATATAGGAGAAAAAAGAAAAAATAACAAACAAAACAATTCATGGTTCCAGCCAGCTCTTCCTAGAATTCAGTTTAGTAACAGGCTATACATTTAATTTATATGTGATATAGCTTATGACAGTTTTAACTACATGTGCATTATAATATACGGGTCTTATTATATATATTTATATTATAGATAAATCTAAGACTCAGAGAACTTTACTTTTTAAAGTCTGGCTGCTTAAGTCTCGGTTCAGTGACCTTGGACTAGTTAACTTCTCAAAAACTCAGTTTCCTCATCAGTATAATGAGAATAAAATGAACTTCAGAACTGCAGTATGAAAGGATCGAGTTAAATAAGAATTCTTGCAAAGCACTTCATAATCGAAGATAGTTTCTTCAGTATTCTACTTAAAATTCCTCACTGCCTTTCAGGGACACCTGAAATGTAAAATATATCTATATTAAATGCAAGAATTTAGATGTCTCTGATGTTTTCTTCCTGTTCACTATGTACTGATTCTTTAGTTATTTTTATGAAAAATCTATTGTCTCTTAAAGATGGAACAGAGTCCTACACTTGAGTTGAGCATCAAAATTTGTTATTACAAATGGAGATCCTAAAACAACTTAAAATACATTTTTAGAAAATGTTCCAGAAAAATTAGCAATCAGCATACATCATTACTTAAAGCCAGAAAGAACAGACTAGGTTCAGTACTGTCAAGGACGTTATTAGTTCATGTTTTAAGGTAAATAATCATCTTTTAATGACTTTGATTTTAGCACTTCTCACTTATGAAAATATATGAAGTGCCATAAGTGATGCATCCTGAGCCTCTCAAGTAATTTATTAGGTGAAATCATTTTTCCATTAGTTGTTCCAGAGATTGCTTATAGTCCATGGGACAGCTGGTATCTGATGCTCTCATTTAACTTTGATAGTGTTTCTAAATAAAAATAAGTATGCCACAAGGGCTTATTTTTGTTAGCCAAACAGAAAGATTTGGTAGAGAAAAAGAGATGTTTTAATTTGTATTTATGCTTTCAATATTCAGATTAATCAGTTAAGAGGCTCTATTTGAGTTTTGGGGCACAGATAAGATACCTCTCAAAGTGAAACTATCTCAATCACTTTAGAAGTATTAAGATACTTCACATTAAACACATAAAGATGCTGAGAAATTATCTGCCCCCAAATGCTCAAGCAGTAGTGATGAATCAAAAACAGAACAACATAATATCCTAAAATGTTACACTCTAGTTGTCTGCCTGCCTTCCCTCCTAGCCCAGTGTACCCTTAGCAAAAGTGAAGTCTACAGTGGTTCCTTTAAGAACTTCACTAACTGTCTTTATCAGTGGTTTTAAGTTCAAGTTTTAGGGTAAAAATTATTGATGGAACATTTGTCCTAAATTCCAATATAAATATGCTTTTATATTTGATGGTTTAAAGACTTTGTGCATTACTAAACCTTAATTATTACTATAGTATAGAAATACATTTACATCATCTCAACACAGGGTTATTCTCAATGCAACATTAGTAATATTGAGAATTTTTAGGATGCCATGAAAAGAAAAAAGGAACACATTCTACCTCACTAGGAAATACATACAAATTACTTCCAATTCATGTAGGTTAAAAATTTTTTTAAATAGTTTTAATGTGTTGCAATAATCACTATTGACATTTATATTGGTTTTTTAAAGCTATTTACAAATCCAGATTGCAAAGTAGCAAAATAAGCCTACTCCTAAAAAAATTGAATGATACTGCTTTCCCTCCATATGAAGTATACTTTAGAAAGCTTCTTTGACCAGAAGAAAACCAGATAATCCAATTGTAGTAAACATTCTTTTTTTCTAGAAATGAAATATCAACCTTGTTAATGCAGTATCAGTGAATTTACTATTGCATGGGGTTCAAAGGCCAGAGAGCACTAGCTCAATAGCTAAAGGGAGGAAAACAGTCAGTGATTCATTTTCTCTTAAGTGTCATATAGTCTTACATTGACTTCAAAATCATATCCATTTCCAGTCCTGGAAGATATAAAATGCAGTACTCACATGAAGTGGATTTTTGAGTGGGTTATTTATTTCCATCTCTGTTATGTTTATGGCCAGGTCAAGCATAAGGTCTAAGTCAGCTTGGGAGAGAGATTAAAAAAAAAAACTGCAACTGCATGCTAAAGAAAAGCACTAGACTTAACTAAAAAATTGAGACAGCATTATCAAAGCTTGGGGAAACACCGAGCTTGGGGAATCACTATGGTTCTTCCCAGACAATTTTGTGTGAAAATCTTTAATTTGCAAATGTAAAAATTTAACAATTTCTACATGGTTCCTAAGAAACATATCACAGTTGAATTTGATGTATCCAATTTTGTTTCCTATAAAACAAAGTTTAATTTTCCAAATTCTCCTTCAGTGAACACTATTTTTAAAACTTTCATTTACCTTTCCTATAAAATTTCATCCTTCATCAGTATGTGTACCAATAATTAAACAAAAAATATTCTAGTATTTTGGATAAAGTTCCTTGACTCATCATTGTGCATTAAAACTGCATATGATTTTTGTAAATTGCATATTTATGTCCTGAGAACCTTTTTAAAAAGTGAATGTTTTATTCCCTTAATGTAAATACTGTTGCTTGTTCAGTGTCTTATTAAATATTTAATAAGTTATTCTTATGTCCTTAGGTAAAAATAAATTAATTTGGAAAATAAGAGGTGTTAATTAAATCAAGTGCCGTGTAGATTCCTGCCTATCCATAACTATAAAAAACAGTATCTTATACTAAAATGACATATGATATTAATCTTTGGAGGTGGCTAATGTTAAAAATGGGCTGTATTTAGATTCAAATAATTTACCTCATATGGTTTAGGTTATTGAAGGCTGATGTGCAATTTTAGAGAGTCACAATTTGCTGAACAGAAGGTTTGGCTTTTACTTGGCTTGAACCTATATTAAACCGTCTATATTCTGAACAGATTTTCCTTTTCATTCAAGGGATCTACACCAGTGTTTACCTGGAACCAATTCCAGGTGCACTTTACAAAACAGAAAACCTGTTGTAAAACCAACTTAAAAATATTAACTCCAAATCACAATGGCTCAGTAAAAGAAGATTTCTTCTTGCACACAGTATATGTCTGATTCAGGTGAACAAAGGTTTTTCTTTTTTCCTGGTATTTTGGGATCCTCAGACATCTTATGATGTCACCCCTTACACAGATCTTTAGCATTTGCCAAAAGAGAGGAGGAGGGAACCTAGAAAACTCATAGTTGCTCTTAAAATAACTTGATTTATGTTCACATAGCAGGGGAAATTTTCAACCAAAAGGAGATGAGTTAATTATAGTGATGACTAGTCAACCAACTCTCTTGCCTTTTATTCACTGCATATTTAATCCACTCTTCACACACATAACACACACTCAATACCTGCCATCTGGTTGGTTAATTAATCTCAAAATTCAGCCTATCTAAAGGAAATGAAATAATCCAAACCAAGCCCAGTGGCTTTTGTTGCTCTGCAGACTCATACGTTTAAGAACCAAATTTCTTGCCCCTACACACACACACACACACACACACACACACACACACACACACACACTCCATAATCAAAAACAAGAAGGCTCAGAATCATTACAAGGATACACTCACATTTTGAAACCAGAAGAATGGCATGTGCACCCCAGCCCACTTGAATACTCCAGTTCTGCTCAGCACATGAAGGGGAGGCTCCCTACCTGCATGGCTTCTGTCTCCACCCAGTGACAAGTCCTTTGTTTTCCCATTCGCTTCTGTGATTGCATCTGGAAATTTATGTCCTCAGGACTACTCACTCACATAGACTATGTGCACAAAGGCCACGTTCAGTCAGAGTCAAAGACCTCTTCAGTCTAGGTTTGCGGTTTCCTTGGCAGGACATTTCTTTCAAATACTTAAGAGGCTTCTTCTCGGTTTGCTTCCAGTCCTTTCCAAGAGCCAGTGACCACACCCACATGTACCTAGTTCTCAAATCTCCTGGAGCTCTTTGTGTTCTCAATCCCAAGCAGCTGTCTCTTAGTTTGTTGCTGATTATTCTAATTTATAGCAGGTGGGAAGGCCTCACTTTTGAAACTTTCTTTACCTTAAGAACTCCAATTCACTTAAGGAATTGAATCACCTAAAAGGCTTTACTGAATATTTGTTACCCTAAGTCTGTGTAAAATTCCTCTCAGGGTCTAGAAGCAGCTGGTTTTCTCCATACTGTAGGAATCCACAGTTCTGGGTCATCATTTCTTCCTTTGCTACTTGTGAACCAGCTGACTCTATTCTGAGTTCATCCTTGTGTTATAATGCTTTGCCAAACATAGCCAATAGCAGCTAACATTCACTTTCATAAATCATGCTTCTATTTTCTCCCTGCTACCCAGGAGCTAAAAGTTACCAAGGTTTATGGTCTGTATTCCAAGTCTGTACTATAGAAGTTTCACCAAATGTTTCACTACATAATGTGATTTTCTACTCTACTTCAATATCAATTTTCTCATTGTCTCTCCACTGCCTTCCAATATATATATAAATAGTAGAACCCTATTTCTTTTTTTATTTTTATTTTTTGTGGTACTAAGGATGGAACCAGGGGCTTTCTACTACTGGGATACACTCCCAGACCTATTTTATGTTTTATTTGGAAACAGGGTCTAGCTAAGTTGCTGAGGGCCTCACTAAATAGCTGAGGATGGCTTCAAACCTTGACAATCTTCTTGTCTCAGCCTCCCAAGTACTGGAATTACAAACTTGCATCACCATGCCCAGCTAGTAGAACCTTATTTCTAAAACTCATTTCTGTGTGAGAATAGACAAAGTTATATTTGGTAAAAAGTTAAACACAGAATCTTAGTAGCTTCCATACCACAAGTCAATCTTGTTCATGTGGAATTTACAATTTACCAGGAAATTCTCCTCCATATAGTCATTGAAAAAATCAAGCTATTGGTCATCTTACTGTCTTTAATAGTGCCATCTAGGGTGGCTAGAGCAAGAGGAACTTACAATCACACTTAAGTATCCTAGACAGGAAGTGACACATGGTATTTGCTCTTCAGCTTAGGCCACAATTAGGTGCAAGGTCTTGTCCTGATGGTAGAAGAAGCTGAAAAACCTTTATGTGTTTCTTAATAAAGAGAAAAAATTTGATTATTGTGGGAACTATTGATTTGTATTTTGCTGTATTCATAATGTATATATTAACATAGAAGCATAAATAAGCCACAGTAACTTTATTTATCACCACTGTGGTGGAGAAACATTTATCAGAGTAATGGGTTACATAATAATCATGAATGGAGAGAGGGAGAGAGGGAGTTTGATCCATTTATTTAATTATAAAAATATATAGTAAATAATAATGTACAAAATGAAAGTATATAATAATATAATTGTCTCTTTTTTATAAAAAGTGAATGTTCTTAGAACCAATGATATACACAGAAAACAAATTATTAAACAAAAATCAATATCCTTAAGCAGGAAATAATAGAAGTGGGGACAAAATAAAACAGAGGAAAATAAGTGAGTAAAAGAGGAACAGGAAAGAATAGAACCATATAAAAACATTCAGGAATGATTCAAAATGGTAATGATATATAATGTATCATGTCTTTTAAAGATAGGTTGTAAGCCCATGTAAGTCACTGAAATATGATTTCAAAGTTGCATCATTGTTAGGATAATGCAGTTCAATACAACTACAAAGGTGCTAAAATATTCTCAGAAATAGATATTCCTTAATACCTAAGTGAAGAATCAGGGTTATAAATGTCTTGTTGAGAAAGAGATCACCTAGGTATTAAGATGGCCCATCCTCCAGCCATAGCAATAAGAGAGAAGAATCCTTTTATGATAATGGACGCTAGCCATCTTTCCAGAGCTCCAGGTTCTAGGAGCTCAAGAGGGGAGGGAATGGTAATCTCTTTGAAGTAAAACTCTTTCAGGGGCTGATAAAGCAGGCAAAATACTTGAAATAAAATATTTGCAAGAAATGTTAAATGGATTTAAATCCTTACCATATAAATAGATATTAAAATTGATTTAAAAAAAAACTTATTTTAAAAACCAGCCCTCAAGTACAGGGGTAGGAGCCCACACACTTTTTCTTTAAAGAGCCATAGAGTAAATATTTTCAGCTTTGTGGGCCATACAAGATCTGTAACAACTATCCTATCCTGATGTTGTAACAAAAATTTATACATGATATAATATGTAAATAATTGGTCATAGTTGTTTCTCAATAAAATATTACTTATAAAAATAGGTGGGAGGCTAAGTGTTTGATCCATGCTCTAATTTTCAAATCACTACTCCAATAAACAAAAGGGCAAAGTACTGAAATATAATTTTTTTTTGGTGGTACTGGGGTTCCTGGAAGCCCTTCTACCTCCGGGCTACACTTCCAGACCTATTTTTACATTTTTATTTGGAAACAGGGTCTCTTAAACCAGCACATGCGGCTGGCTTCGAACCTGCGCGATCCTCCTGTCTCTGCCTCCCAAGTGCGGGGATTACAAGCGTGCACCACTACGCCCGGCGAAATAGAATTTTTTTTAAAACAGGCATTGGAGGTGTATCTCAGTAGTGCAGCATGTGCTTAGCATGTCTGATACCCAGGTTCACTAGCCAGCACTAAACAAACAAAGCGGAAAATCCACTGGTCTATAAAATAAGGAAACACTCTTCAACCACATTAGCAATCAACGAAATGTAAAGAATAACAATGAAATTTTATTTTTCTTAAAATATTAAGAGCTTCTGTGCAGCAAAGGAAACTATCAAGAACCTCTACAGAGAGTCAACAAAATGGAAGAATAGTTTTGCCAGCTACTCTTCTAATAGAAAACCGATATCTAGAATACACAAAGAACTCAAGAAATTCACTGCTTAAAAAAAATAACTCAATCAAACATGGGCAAGTGAACTAAATAGACACTTCATGGAAGAAGAAATACAAATGGCCAATGAATGTATGAAAAAAATCCTCAACATCATTAGCAATCAGAGAGGTGCAAATCAAAACTACCCTGAGATTTCATCTAACACCAATTAGAATGGCAACCATTAAAAATACAGACAACAACAAATGCTGGTGAGGATATAGAGAAGAAAGAACTCTAGTACATTACTGGTAGGAATGAAAATTAATGCAACCACTTTGTAAAATAGTATAAAGAATCCTCAGAAGAATGGAAACATGGGAATGAACCTAAAATATGACCCCCAAATACCTTTGGGTATCTACCCAAAAGAATAGAAACCAAACTACCAGAATAATGCATGGTATCTATGTTTATAGCTGCACAATTCACAATTGCCAAACTATGGAATCCACCAAGATGTCCATCAAAAGATGAATGGATTAAGACGAGATTGGTGGTGCATGCTTGTAATCCCCACACTTGGGAGGCTGAGACAGGAGGATCGCACAGGTTTGAAGCCAGCCTCAGCTACTTAGTGAGGCTCTCAGTAACTTAGTGAGACCCTGTTTCCAAAAAATATGTCTGGGAGTATAGCCCGGAGGTAGAAAGCCTCTGGGTTCCACCCCCAGTACCAAAAAAAAAAAAAAAAAGATGAATGGATTACAAAACTATGGGATATGTACACAATGGAATTTTACACAGCCATAAAGAAGAACAAAATTATGTCATTAGCTGAAAACTGGATGGAACTGGAGTAAAGCATTATGCTAAGTGAGATTAGTCAGTTACAAAAAGTGAAATGTCAAATATTCTCCTTAATATATGGAAGCTAGGGAGAAAATGGGACATGGGAGGGACTCTAGACAAAGGAGGAGAAATCTTAGATGAGTAAAGAAGGCAATCTAACTGAAAGAGATGGGAGGATGGAAGAGAGAAGCACTCTAATGTACATGACATACATTCAAAAACAACAAAACCAGTCACTAAGCTAAACAGGAAAAGGAGAGATGGGGAAGGAATAGGGAGGAATTAGGGAAGGGCTGAAAGTGCTAAAAGTGTGATGTGTGTATGCATGCCTACCATCCTGTAACTCATAATGATGTATGATTATAATGCTCCAATAATTTTTATGGTGCTAGAGATGGTACCAAAGGGAATTCTACATTTGAGCTACACCTTAACCCCATTTTTTTTTGGTATTCTTTATTTTGAAACAGGGTCTCAATGAGTTGTAGAAAACCTCACTAATTAGCTTAAGCTGGCCTTAAACCCAGATCCTCCTGTCTCAGCTTCCCAAGTTCTGGTATTACAAGAGTGTGCCACCATGCCTGGCACCAATAATATTTTAAAAAGAAAAAAAATATTATGAATTAAATACCATGACATGTGGCTAGAAGAAGGGAAAACATATTGACATAAGGATTTCTGAAGGTCAAATAATAAATTTAGAATCAGAAATTCTCACAAGAATGGGCACTATATTTTAAAATTCTAATAGTCCAAAAGCTATTTATTGATGAATCAGGAACAAGACAAGAATTTTGGTTGACCATAACATTCATGATACATGTGTACTCTCTTCACCACACTACTTACCTAGAAAACAGAAAAAGTAAGAAGTGGGGAAAGTCCTATAGCCAGTTTCTCTATTGGTTCTAGGATTCCTTGAGGTGAGCAACATGTTGTTCCCCATTTATCTCTTTTTTATCAATTCTTGACAAATATATATCCATTGCATCATTGTGTTGTAAGTAGAGTCATTATAAAGTTTTGTGGAAACTAAAAAAGGGGGTAGGGACCCCACCAAGAATTGAAGAATCCTTTTTATTATCTTCTTAACTATTATAAGCTGAGACATAGATGAATGAAGAATATCATACCTCATATGTCCTTCTTTTCCTGTTTTAAGTTATTTATTCTTGTCTGACCACAAAAGTAATACCATGTTCAAAAAAATGAAAAAGAAGCAATAACCCATAATGCCGGTATTTAGAGATTACTATAGTTGACATTATGGTGAGTATTCTTCCTACAGACAATGATTTTTATATATGTTTATCTGTAAGTATGTTTGTCAAACTAGGTTCTATTAGAAAACTAATTTGTAGTTTTCTCTATTTCATTGAAAATAACATAACCAAGTTCAATGAGCTCCTTCAATTTTAATCCCTCTGGAAGCATGCACCACAAAGTTTTTATACAATCTTCTACTGATGGACAGTTAGGCTGAAATTTGTTTTAATTATTATATGCTTTCACATAAGCATTTTGAAACATGTATTTAAGTTTACCCTTTCTTAAAATAAGTTCCTACAAATGTAATTTTCTAACTTAAAAAATCTCTACATGTGATATTTTGCATTATGTTAACAAATTACCCTGTAAAAAAGTCATAACAGTTTACTTTCTTTCGAAGCGTCCACTATAAACATATTTAAATAAATGATGGTACTCTCACAGATTAAAATGCTATGCTGAAAAATTAAGGATATGGAAAACTGTGCATAGGACTAAATCAAAACAAGATACAAAACACAATGAATTATACCAGTGATATATGTTACTAAGTATTTTATATTTACAACATATTATATATTTCCTAATTTATTTATAATATATGTGACAATGATACATGGATACATGAGGAAAAGGTTTAGAGCCGATCTTACAAATTTATCTTATCCTCTGATTAGAATTTTTCAAGTTTGTACATACCATACTTATAATCTAAAAAACTAATGCTAAGAAAATATCAGAAGTCATGAAACAGAAGAAATTTCATATATATGATAGCTTACCTCATGTTAGACATCTCATTATAAAACAGCCCCTAAATTTGCTCTGATCTGAGATGTTTAAACATGCTGGACTGAAATATATTTGCCCCACAAAGAACTCATTTTTAACTCATGAAAACTCTTCATGTCTAATAGCCAGCAGAATAAAACCTCTCTTCTTCACTGAGAAAGCAAATAAAAGGCAAAGCTGTGAGGTTTCTGAAAACAGATTAGAAAACCTTCCCCTAGCTGTAAGTCCCTGGCTGCAGGCATTTTGGAGAGCATTTTGGAGATGAACAAACCATGAATAAGGACTCAATACTTACAGTGACCTTTGAGCAATTCCAGATGTAGACATGGAGATTTTTCCACAAATAATCAGAAAGAGGCTGCCGCAAAAGTGACAGTTCAAACCAGGCTTGCAGGAGGCTAGGATTTTGAGGGACACAGAAGAGACATAGTAGAAACTAAACAACATAGGAAAAATCCAAATTCTTGATCAAACATAACCAAAGATTTATTCTCTACCATAATTTTTTACCAGTTCCTTAAGGAAGGAGGAAACGTATCCCAGTTTTTTATTTTCTGAATATGTTTATGGATTTATTAGTAGCTAGTTTTTATCATGTACTTATTCCCATATATCATGATGTTAATTTTTATACAGAGTAATTTAATCCTCACACAAAGCCAACTTGATAGAGACATTCACAGTTTATGGTTATAAAAGTGAGATAAAGACAGGTGGGTAGTTTGTCCAAGCTTTCCTATTTGAAATAGGAGTCAGCAAACTTCTTCTTAAAGGGTCAGTGAGTAAATATTTTGGATTTGTTGACTATCATGTCTTGGTCACAGATACTTAATTCTGCTTCCGCTTAGGGTAAAATCATATATAGAAACAATGCTTAAACACAGAAACATGGCTCTGTTACAAAAACATGTGGTGGGCCAACAAGCATGGTTTCTGAGCCTTTGATCTGGAAAGTAACAAAGCAAGATTCACTAAGTCTAGGCCTTTAATAACTAATCTGCCATACCAGAAGAGAAAATAAACACAAATATTGTTTTCTCCTTTTTTGTGTGTGGTGCTGGGGAATGAACCCAGAGATGTCCTACCTGAGATATACCTGTAGCCCTTTTTATTTGGAAACAGGGTCTCACTAAGTTACTGTATACTGGCTTCCAACCTGTGATCCTCTTCTCTTGACCTCCCAGGTACTGAGATTACAGGCATGTGCCACAATGCCCAGCTATATGGTTCTCTTCCTATTGTGGGCTCACTTATTCTAAAATATTCCTTTGGCTCGTTCTGTGGTTCTGTTCAAAGAACAGAAGCTGACGAGTTAATGTGAATTGTCACTTACTATGATTTGGTGCGCAGAAAGATCTGGATGCCCGGAGGGCATAAAGTAAGTAGATGGCACCCCTAACAGAATGTGTATTTGACATTATTTTATGACAGATATACAGGCCTGAAATATTGGCAGTTCTCAGCTTACTAAAATGGAATAAGTAAGAAGGGGGTAACATTGGGCTCTTTCTAAAATAAATACAGAAATGTTTAACAAATCTTACATCTACATTTTTTTTTTTCGATTTGGGGGTAAGTACTGGATATTGAATCTAGGAGTATTTCACCTCCAAGCTATATTCTTATAATTTTAAATATTTAAAATAAATAAATTTTATTGATTGATTGATTTAATTTTTAGAACATCATCTTGCTGGGTCTCTCTCTAAGTTGCTGAGACTGGTCTTAAACCTGTGATCTTTCTGACTCAGCCTCCCAAGTACTGGGAGCTGTGTGTCACCATGCCTGGCTCAATCTATATTTTTCTTAATTTTAAAATTATCATCACTTAGTTTGTTTCATAAGTATGATAATATTGGACAATATATCTGTACTCATTCTAAATTGTTTAAAACGCAAAGTACTATAGAAAAATATTTTAACCATGTTTATTTTTTCTTGTATTATGGTTGAAAATAGAGTGAGTCAGTAATTTCATTTTTAATAGTAAATCTTCACCAGAATATGAGTATCACAAACATGAATACAGAATGAATTAAGGTTATATACAAGCTCTAAAATTACTAAGAAGTTATGTGATCTATGGACAAGAGAGAGAAGAGTCATAAAATTTAAACTCTCAGTTTTAACATTATTAACTGCCTTGAGCCAATTCTTACTACATCTGAATCCTCCTTAGGAAACTGGTAATCATGTCATCCATTAGCTTACTTGGTTTACTGTGAAAGCTATACATAAAAGAAACATAAATTATCTTGTAAATGAAAAATACTATATCCATTAAGGTAATCTTCTAAGACTTACAGTCTATTTTCACAAAGAAAATTATCTTTCCTTAGTTTTGTCTTTCTCTTTATATTACAGATCTATAATCCCTTTTACCAGAATCAGAAAAGAAGTCAGGAATTTAGAATTTTTGCTATCTCATACTTTTTTGGGGAAAAATAAGCTCATATTTCTCTTACCACTTCATTTTTTTCACTCCCTTTTAAATTTTTTATTACCACTAGCAATCACTAACATAAGGTACAGTCATTTCTAAACATTCAATCTACTATATTCCTCAATTTCTTCCAAATTCTCAAGGACTAAAAAGTAAATGAAAATAATGTTTGGAATACCAGTTATCTGTAATGAAAAGTTTGTACAAACCAATTGACTACAAATCTGGCCAGATTTCTGAAAAGTGTTGTAGGGATACAGTAGTGGACAGTTACTTCTCTCAAGTGTTTGCAGCCAGTCTGTCTGTCTCTCAGGAAGAATTAGACTCCTCCACTCGTTGATGTCAGCCCCAGTCATATAATGTGTGAAAAGTGAGACATGACACATGTCGCTGACAAGCAGAAAGTGTATAAGCCATGATGTAGTTTGCCAGGTTCCTTTTTCTCCTGTGTCATGAGACCAGAATATTCCAGATAAGCCCTGCTCTGTAAAGCTGGGGTCCAGAGTGAGGACAGCTTAGAACAGTTCTGAGACCAACCCATGACACTGTACCATGAGTAAGAAATAGAACTAGGCTACTGGTCACTGATATTTCAGGTCACTTTTTATCACATATTAGCCCAGGCTGTCTTAATTGCCCAACAAATTGCTTAAGTCCAGTTGTACTTTTCACATTGAAACTCTAATGAGAACAGTTAATATAAAAGGGAAACATTAGCCGTTTCATTTACTCAGAAAGAAAATAACATCCTATATATTCCTATATGTCCTTTAGTCTCCTATATTTTCTATATGTTAATATAGTCCCTTAAAACAGAATATAGGATCAGGTTTTGCCTAAATAATCCCAAAAATGTTGTATGAGATTTAGAATCTAAGAAGGATTTTTAAAGTTATTGTTAAGGGAAAGGAGCATAGAGGGGGAAAAAAATCACATCCAGAGACAATATTGGTCATTACTTAAAATTTTCCTACAGATTTACACTATGGAATGCTGACCATCTTACTTTATTATAACTTTCTTTTTTCAACCCAAAAACTTTGAAATTATTTTTAATTCAAAGAGAAATGACTCTCAAAGAGCATTAGCAGAATTCAACAGATTTCCCAAATCCAAATAGTGTATACGTTTCATTGTCTAGAGGCTAGGTCTTTGTAGCACACAGATCCTAACAGGATTTTTATTTTTTTAGTAAGATGTAAATTGTGTCAGCAGTATTTTTAAACACAAAAATATTTAATATCTGGCTCAACACATAGATTGTACAATTTTATCAATAACATGAGATTCTCCGTAATTTCAAGAAATTATCAACACAATACCAAGGATACCCTGCCCTCTACTGTCAGTATTATAATTTTACATGCTTAACACAATAGTTATTAAATAATTCCATTTAATAACTAAGTTTCCACCCTACATAAATTAGTATTCAAAATTCTGTTTCTGAGCCGGGTGTGGTGGCTGATGCTTGTAATCCCAGAGTTTAGGAGGCTGAGTCAGGAGGGTCACACAGGTTCGAAGCCAGCCTCAGCTACTTAGTGAGGCTCTCAGCAACTTAGTGAAACCCTGTTTCTAAATAAAGTATAAAATATATCTGGGAGTATAGCATGGATGTAGAAAAACCCCTGGGTTCTACCCCTGGTGCCCCAAAAAATTAAAATTAAAATTTAAAAAATAAATGATAACAGAATTCAAAATTCTATTTTTATTATAGTAAATGTTTTCTTAGAAAATTTGATATTATGTTTCACCTAAACTCTACAATTATCAATCTCTTTACACTGCCCCTGAAAAATTAAAACAACTTAAAAGGCTTTCATCAATTTGTTTCTCAATTTATATTCTCTTACTGTTCTAATTTATTTCATATGTAACATGTTTTTACATGGTGTTTACATGTTACACAGATTTTTCTATGTTATTTGTTCATCTTTTTTATTGCATTTTGGACTTAATTGCGATATCAGTTCACTTTTAATGCAAGCCTCCTGGTGATAAAGGTGCTATAGTTTTATTTGCTCACCATATTCTTTGGTTTATCCCTCTTCTTTAAAGGTTTAGTAATGTGAAATTCTATACTACCAACTGCTTCCCTTTACTACTTGAAGACATCGGCTTATCTCTAGCATCCATGTTATGTTGATATCACTCCCCTACCCGCACTCCAACTGGCCTTTTCTGATTGGCCAGCTTAATGGTTTTTCAATGATTTATTCTGTTAACAAGCCCAAAGTCTATTCTAGACAATCCTTTAATAATGTTAAATTGGGAAGCCTTCCATTATTTTTTTACATTTTTTAAAAATTTAGACGTGATTTTCCTCTTTGTATAACTTATCTCATCTTGGTGGTTACAACAAAAAGTTACATAGAAAAATTTTATTCGCATTATGGTATCAAACTACAAATGAAAAACAGAACGGATTTGCTCCTTCCCCTCCCACCTCAGATTTCCAAATGCTAGGATTACAAGCATGTGCCACTACGCCCGGCTACAACATACATTTAAAGAGCATCATGTCGCAAGGTTAGCACTGGAGACTCATTAGAATACATACTCTATTTTAAGCACAATAGCCTGATAAGTATCTTCCTAAAATAATAAAAGGGAAAAAAAACCCGAGACCCTTCTAATCATGCCGAGGATCACACATGTAATTTGGTAATTCCTGTGTAGTATAGCACAGAAAAAAAATTGCACAAGTTTTTACAAATGAGTCCAATGCTTCAACATCATTCTGTGTGCACTCTGCAGCATTTCACTAAGCTGGTTGAGGATGCTGTTGAGAAACTCAGTGTCTCCTCCTACCCCTTCCTCTTCTTACCATGTCACAAGCCTGATGCAGACACTCTTGGGAGATGGAGGGAGATGTGGTTCTATGCAAACAGGGCTCATCAGAAATCTCTGTGTGCCAGTTGTAGATATTGACGTTGGGGTGAATATGTATCCTTGCTTCCCTTCCTGCCTAAAGATTTGTAATGAGGGGAATTACACCTTACAACTGAATTGGAAATATAAAGAACTGCTTTCCATCACTTTTGCCAGAAAAAAAAAAATTTAATGCCCTTTCTACTTCACCTGTCTTATAAGTTATACAGCTTTGCTTGGTTTTTCTGCATCTATCATTTGCTTATAACCTCTGAAATTTTGCTACAATGTGGTCTCTAAAAAGTAGTTTAAAATATATGCAGATTTTGAGTAGTATATTTATAGCATCTGCACTTATAACAATGAAGAGGAAATAAGTTTATGCACCAACATGTGATCTTTTATGCCATGTTGGTATTCTGGATATGTACCAGCAGAGGTCTAAGCTTTCAAAATCACATTTTTGTGATAAAAGTAATAAAGAATTTTCTATTTTATTATGCTTATTGATAAGGTAAATGCATGTACTACCATCGATTTTTAACATTGTATAGCAATGAAGTATATTTACATTTTTAGACAAATAAATTTGAATAAAATATATGGAACCATTTTGGCATGTATTATAATACGCATGTCCCACTAGTATCATTAAGGATCTTAGAAGCACTTACATATTTAGGGCTTCTGTTGAGAAGCCATTCACTTTACAATAGAGCGAGCTTTGTCCTATTGATACTCGAGATAAGTTTTAGAGTCTTTTAGGTAATTCAAAAAATAAATCTGCCGAGGCAAGCATAAAGAAATCAAACAACAATAAATGCTGGCGAGGATGTGGGGAATGAGGAACTCTTTTACACTGTTGGTGGGAATACAAACTAGTTCAACCACTATGGAGATCTGTGTGGAGATTCCTAAGAAAGGTGGGAATAGATCCACCATATGATCCAGCCATACCACTCCTGGGCATCTTTCCAAAGGGGTTGAATTCAGAGAACTACAGCAACATATGCATACCTATGTTCATAGCAGCACAATTTGTAATAGCCAAAATATGGAACCAACCCAGACCACCATCAACAGATGAATGAATTGCAAAACTGTGGGAAATACACACAATGGAATTCTATTTAGCCATAAAGAAGAACAAAATTATATCATTTGCAAGAAGATGGAAAGCCCTGGAGAGCATCATGTTAAGTGAGATCAGCCAAGCACAGAAGGAGAAGGTACATATGTTTCCTCATATTAATATGCCCAAACTAGGAAACACAGAGGATACCAGTGGGACTCCAGATAATGAAGGGGAAATACCAGCAAAGTTTGAATGGAAAGATAGGAGAGGAGGAAGGCTGATCTTGATTAATGAGGGTCTACATCTGAACATGTGTAAAATTATGAATAAGACATGGTTAACCTAGACAACCATTGGTGGGAGGGGGGAAGGGAAAACGGGGGCGGGGAGAGAGGGCACCAAATATAGTTTAAATGTATAGTATTTATGTTAAATAAAAAATTGTTAAAAAATAAATAAATAAATAAATATGGCTGGGTGTGGTGGCGCACACTTATAATTCCTGCGCTTGAGAGGCAGAGACAGGAGGATCGCGCAGGTTCGAAGCCAGCTGCGCTGGCTTAAGAGACCCTGTTTCCAAATTAAAAAGTATAAAAATAGGTCTGGGAGTGTAGCCCGGGGGTAGGAGGGTTTCCAGGAACTCCAGTACCACAAAAAATAAATAAATAAATAAATAAATCTGAAAAAGAATGCACACGTATTATTTTCAATTATTAAATGTGGTACTAGTCTTTTATCGTTATATAGCAATCAAAATATAAGTATAATATCAGATGGAATATTACTACTAATCAAAATACCTCTCATGAATTTAACAAATTTTGTTTTATATTTGTAGCATGCTTGGTACTCTAATAGGTGCAAATAATAGAACAAGGAAAAGTCAGACCTGGTCTGAGGTCATACACTAAAGTCTCTTCTGAGAGACTGCCAAATATCAAGCCAGAACAGAAAAGCTTGATGATTGCTAAGATAGGAAAAGTACAGCACACGATGTGACTATTTAATTTCAGAAACGTCTTGAAAAGATTCAGGCTTTTATGACTTGGCTTCAGATTACGCCTCAGAAAGAACCTTGAGAAGCATCTGTTTTGTTTCTGAGCCCTGAGAGTCACATCGTAACTCATTTGTTCTCCCTGTGTTATTTGAAATCCTAGATGGGCACTAAAAATAGTTCATAAAAAATTAAAACTTATTAAAAACGTAAGTGATGATTTACAAACAAAGCTTAGTGTAGAGAGTTGCAAGTCAATACAATCTTGAAAGGGCATCTCCTGTGATGGATGTGTTCACTCAAAGAACAGATTACTGGAGGATTGTTGAATCATACAAATATGTCTTGGATATATCTGAGAGAAAAAAGCAACTAACTAAAGATAGGAGATTAGACATGATCCAAAGATATTTTAAAAAGTATACCAGTATAGTTTAAAATTTACTTTGGTGTAACATGATACAACATACATTTATTTTATTTATTTATTTATTTTCTTTATTTTCTTTATTTTCTTTATTTTTGCAGGTCTGAGGATGGAACCCAGGGGTATTTGACCTCCAAACTACACCTCCTGCCCTATTTTTTATTCTTTATTTTGAAACCAGGTCTCACTGAGTTGCAGAGGGCCTAAGTAGCTGAGGCTGTCCATAAACCTCGATCCTCTGGTCTCAGCCTCCCAAATGCTAGGATTATAAGCGTGTGCCACCACGCCCGGCTACAACATACATTTAAAGAGCATCATGTCTCAAGGTTAGCACTGGAGACTCATTAGAATACATACTCTATTTTAAGCACAATAGCCTGATAAGTATCTTCCTAAAATGAACTACTTCTTTTCTATGCCTTTCTTTCTTGACACAGAGAAGTTAACATAAAAATATATGGTGTCTATATATCCCTTAGAGATATGTGGTAATATATGTGAGAGTTCACCAAGCTGGAGCAAAAATACAGTTCACTTTCAGAGCACACAAGATTTACTTAATTGTATATAATAGAAACCATTTAAGTTGAATATGTAAAATGTATACACTTGTATGAAGTCATTTGGCAGGATACAAGACTGTGTAGTTGGCTTGTGTTTGTAGCAGGCCACTCTAGCTGTGGCCTTATGTTGGGGTTACGTGACCACAGCCTATTTGAGAGTAGAGATCTGAAACAGGAGTTAGTAGAACTGCACTCACCCAGATTCAGAAGCCCTGGGTGTGATGATCACTCTTTCTCTGTGTTGATGCTGTGACCATGGCCTTAAATCTCTGACCTCTTGGCCAAATAATCTACAGGGATTTTGAGGCCCTTCAAACACTAACATTTGTTTCTGTGTGATTTCTACTGATACCAATTGAGTCTCAAGGGTAAAGTTTCTTTGCAACAAAAAAATTTTAGTCACCCCAACGTATAATGGACTAAGTGTACTATATTTACTCACTGGTTGTTTTATATTAAAGAAATTTGTAACTGGTGGCAATGGGAATGGCAGACCAGGGGAAATGTGATATACATATTTGTATACCAAATATTGTTTGATATTAACTAGTCCTTTAACATGTATTTTGCAGAGATAGTAGGATTATCTCATACTCTTATTCTGCTATTCAGATAGTAAATTCTCAGTTATTTCTTGATTAATTTGCAAACTGGCTTTGAAAGCAACCAACTAATTCTTTGGCACATAGAGTTTTTATCTCCTTCCTTCAGACAGAATCTTGAATTAAATATGTTAAATATAAAATAAGAATTTAAAGAATCTTTCTCATTTTTACCTCCATAGAAATTAATGGAACAGATTAGTAAAATAAAGATGAAAACATTAAATCTCAAAACAAGAGCAGGCAATATGTTCATTTTATTAATACAAAACCACATCTGTCATTTTTCATGTTAAGTTTTTATTAGTAGTAAGTTGGTACATGAATTATTGGTAAGAAAAAATTTTATGAGTAAAATAGCCTTTAAAATAAATCTTATGTGTAAGAGTATATGAAGAGGAAGGTAGAAGACAGCTCCCTGAGGGGAAGCAGTCTGGCCTCTTAGGTATGAATATTAAAAAAAAATGTCTTCCCTCATTTCACCTCTTTACTGAGGGCCAGATTGTTCTGTGAACTGTATTTATTCCAGGTTGAATATACTTAATAGAAATAAACATGATGGCAAATTTCAGCAGGGCCAAACTCTACTACCACAAAAATTTTAAAACAAATAATACCATAAGGCAAATATTCATAAAACTTGGCTTACAATGCATGTCTGGTTGAGTTTTTTTTTTAAACAGGCTACTTGAAATAATTCTGTAGTTTTATTTAGTCCTTAACACTCATTATTTCAATGACTTTTAATTTTTTATTGTGATTTCCAATAAAAATATATTATATACCATAGTGATAAATAGGTAAATAGAAGATAGATAGGGATAGATGATAGATGATAGATAGATAGATAGATAGATAGATAGATATAGGCAGACATGAACATAAATAGAAAAACCTCTCACAAAATAATACCTAGCCTTACTACATGCTGTGTGTTCTGGTATTTATATTCTCTTATATTTAAAAAAAATACTGTTTGAGTACTAATTGATTTTTTCAACATATTTCTGTATCATGCACCTTAATACAAAGTGGAAAACAGAGACAAAAGATTCTACCCAAAATGGAGAAAGAGAATGAAAGGAGAAAAAGTAATGCCCCCGGGATCCAAACCCCCAGTATGTATGTATGTATAATAGATAAATAAATAGAATAAGAAAAAACAGGAAAAAAAGGCAACAAAATGCTAACAGTTATATCTGAGAAATGTGATTAGACAGGGGCCAATGGAAAAAACATTGGGGAATTCTTTTCTATGTATTATACTTAGGTATTATTTTAATGTTTTTTTGGTTTTTTTGTTTTTTTTTTTTTTTTTTTTTTTGGTGGCACTGGGGTTCCTGGAAGCCCTTCTACCTCCGGGCTACACTCCCAGACCAATTTTATATTTTTGAAACAGGGTCTCTTACGCCAGCGCGGCTGCGCGACTGGCTTCGAACCTGCGCGATCCTCCTGTCTCCGCCTCCCAAGCGCGGATTACAAGCGTGCGCCACCACGCCCGGCCCTTAATGTTTTTTAAAAAGCGAATATTAGCATTGTGATCAACCAAGTAAAAAAGAGAAGAAATAAAAACAAAAAAGAAAAAGAGAGAAGAAAAGAATGGCTGAACTTTATAGAGAAAAGAGATCATAGCATTTTTAAATAGATATTGTAAAAGAGAAAAATGACCATTAAATAAAATAAAAATTGTAGAAAATTTACAGGGTTGATCTTTAAAATTTGAAAGATTCAAATAATCTTAAACACTTTCTTCCCAGATGTATAAAAACTAACTAGCATCCTCACAGGTTAACCATGGCATCCATTAGATGCATAAACTAACTCTAAACTACAGGCCAGATGAAAGCCATAAAGTTATGCTGGTAATTTTTTAAATTATTGTGCAATTAATTTTTGCATCATATTAACAATTTTTATTATTCAGAAATATTGAGGAATCAAGAGTAACCATCCATTTAATTTAATAGCTCTGAGAAGTCAAAAGCTTTCATTATAATTCATAGATTTCTATGTGCTCAGCTCACAGTTTATAAGATTAGCCAACAACCGTTCAAAGACCAAAGACTTCAGAGTTGGAGGACCATGTTTTGTGCTTGAGTTCAGGTCTTATCATTTCTGTAAAAAGGATAAATGACAAAATATGGTAGATGTACTTTATAAATTAGAGTCTCTGAAAGCACTACAACTAATCCTCAACTAATTATAGCACCGATATATTTTCATAACGGTATAGAGTTACAAAACTTTTCTATTGAAGAATTTATAACAAATCAATTTCTCCCTTTTCCCAAACCAGTATTCTAAATGGAGAGAGAGCTTCCCACTTGCCTTTCCGAATGCAATAATCCATATATATTCAACCACTTACTTTCCTGTTACAGCTACAGAAATCCCCACTTCTGATATAAAAAGATTCAGTCAACATCATCTTGAAATGTACCATAAGGAAAACAAGTGTTTATTAGATAATCTTTCAGAAGTAAACAAGTCAGTCCTTGCTATGCTGCAGATATGACAGTGAAGCTACTTTTCTATTAGGCTGAGACTTGGTATAAATGCCTGCATGTTTTATAAACTTTATTATTAGTTATTTTCTAGTTACTCCACTCCTATAATTTTCAATGTTAGTTTTAGATTCATTTTATTTATGTGACCCTCGCTGCAATAGAATGTTACCTCCATGATGGCAAAGACTTTTGTTTCTGTTTTTAAGTTTTAACCTCTGGGCCTACAATAGGGCTGAATAGATAGTTGATATTTAATAATTTTTGGTAAGTCAAAGAAAAATTTGTCTTTGACTGTACTGATCCGTTCATCTTTTATTCTAAATTTCTACCTAAACTATGGGTTACTAATTTCTAGCTCCCCTTCCTGTTCTAAAGTGCTATGCTTCTGATATAAACAAAAACACATTTTGTCTGCTTGATGAATCCTTTTCCATCACCCATGCAAAGTTAATTCATTAAATCCCCTCAATTCCACAGCATTCCACTCTTGCTTACAATATTAGCATATTATCATAAAAACTTTCTTAAAATTAGAGCAAGGTGCATTTTTGTCTATTTCTTCATATGCTCAGTGTTCAGTCAGCATTCTTACTGCTATGACTCAAAACACCGGATGGCCGAACTTAGAGAACAGAAGATCTATTTGCAGTTCTGGAGATTTCAGAAAGTTCAATCCACATGAGGCTGGGTGAAGTCTGCGGAGCTTGGAGCGTGGCATAGGAAACAGAGAGAAAAGAGTTCAAGGGCTTTCTGCTTTCATATCATAGAGGCCAAAAGCAAAGAGTGAGTGAGAATGGGGGTTTATGGATAGATATATAGTCTCCAAGTTCACAACCCCAATGACTGCTTCCTCCAATCACACCATATAGACCTACTTTATCGAATAAATCCATGAATGCATTCATAATTCAATTATATCACTTTTGAACATCAATATATGAGCTCTTTGTGGGATATTTTATATTCAAACCATAACACTCATTATAATATACCATCATGCTTGGTGTACTATATAATGGCATATTGTTAATCCTTAAATAAATATTTATTGATTTGAATGATTGGCAGTTATAAAATAATGCTTTCAAGGGTGGGGAAAAATGGGTTATTTTGTGATTTTTTCCTAATCTGGCTGAAATGCACAAGCAACAGGGGATCATCTTCACAGTGGATTACAAAGGAGCCTTTTTAGTTTTTGCACTATTCACCAATCTTAAAACCCTATAACAGATGTTTGTTTGTTTATATTTTCTCTATACTTCTTTCCTTTGGAGGAACTAAAGTCATCATGTCCTGTAATTAACTACTAGAAATATTAGAAATTTCATTTCAAAGGACAAAAGTATATCTAAGTCTGCCCAGATCTGTCAGAACACATTCTTAAACCTTCCAGAAGTAGATATCATTTGAATTACTCGTTTTAATACTTTATTATTTTTATACTTATTGGTTCATATAGTTTACATTATAATGAGTTTCAAAACAAGACAAATATACATGCATACAGCACTTTGTGAATTTCTCTCCAGATTCCACCCCGCTTTCCCTTCTACCCCTCCCATCCATGTGAGTGAGGTTGGTAGTGATACCATCACATATGAGCATAACATTATTTGAACTGTTTGCTTCCTCAATCTTTCTTTATTCCCTCCCCACCATCCTCCCTCAACCCTCTTTCACTATTCTACTGGTTTATCTCATTATTTTGAAATCTTTTTTACTTTCTATTTTCTCTCTAGCTTCTACACATTAGAGAAAACATATGATTCTTCTCAAAAGAAGAAATACAAATGTCTAACAAGTATATCAAAACTTGTTCAACATTCTCAGCAATTAGGGAAATACAAATCAAAACTATACTAAGATTCAATCTAATTCTAATTAGAATTATAATAATCAAAAAGATAATATTTTATTTTAATACCTGTTAGAAAAGAAACAAGGAAATATCTACTCTAAGCATTTTGACTATATACTCTAAATCACAGTGTTTAAAGAAAATTAAGAAAAAACAAAACTTTGCATACAAAAATTTTAAAACAATCATTTGATTAATTAAGATTAGACATGTAATGGGAAACAGGAAGAAAATGTATATACTTAAACTATACATCTATAATATAAATTTATAATTTACTACTCATTTTAGTACAAAGTATTTTTTGGGGGGGCAGGTCTGGGGAATAGAACCCAGGGGTATTTGACCTCTGAGCTACAGCCCCTGCCCAATTTTTTATGCTTTATTTTGAAACAGGGTCTCACTGAATTGCAGAGGGCCTAAGTAGCTGAAGCTGTCCATGAACTGTGATCCTCCAGTCTCAGCCTCCCAAATGCTGGGATTACATGCGTGTGCCACCACACCCAGCTTAAAGTATTCTTATATATAAAAGAATAAAGTTAAAAATATATTAAATTGGAGTTTAGTCACTACTTCTTCCCTAAAAGTTATTTGCTACCAATAAAAAATAAATTTTTTCATTGTATGAAATTTCTCCTCTTTAAATGAAAATATCCCACTTTGTTTGAAGCAAATATCAGATTTCTCTGTAGAAATCTACAGTTGTCTTCCAACTGAAATTATAGATTTGCTCTAATTGTATGCTTCATATATAATCAAAACTTAGAAAAATAAATAATAAGAGTAATAGTAGTCACATATACACATAGTCTTAAGTTAAATGAAGTGTGTGTGTGTGTGTGTGTGTGTGTTTCTAAAGATTGAACACAATACCTTGTACTTGCGAAGTAAGCATTCTACCTCTAACCTACTTCCCAGCCCAAATGAAGACCTTATCAGAGTTTACTTTATCTGTAGTTTTCAAAAGCAAAGTTTAGTCATAAGGCTTTTTTCTGATAGAAATTTTTCTTCACATTCAAAATGATGATCATTACTTTGAGAGAGAGTTTGATGTTTTTAGTAACAACTGGGAAGGATGAAATCAAACACCTATAAAAATGGATTATCTGAGACAAGCAAAGCTCTCCTTTCACTGAAGGATTAATTATCTCTATTGCTCAAAGCACTATTTTCCCAATTTCCCAGAATAATTAATTTCTGTCTTAGTATGTTTCTGTTACCATAACAAAATAACAAAAACTAGAAAATTTATAAAGAAAATAAGTTTATTTGGATCACACTTCTGAAAATTAAGAAGTCCAAGAGCATGGTAGTAACTTTTATCAACGGTTTTCATATTGCATCATTACATTGTGGAAAATTGGAAGGTCAAGTACGTGAAAGAGTCAAAACATAGGAGTGAGCTCATCTCATGTTAATCCACCTGGGAGTAACTAATCAAATCTTGGGAGTAAGACTCCACTCACTCTTAAGAAAAAGACAAATCATTCTTAATGACCTAGAATCTCTTAAAAGCCAGCTTTCCAAAATCTGCTGCAGGGGAAAAATAGATTTTAACATGAGTTTTGGAGAGAACAGCCATACTTTAATCAAAACACTATGAGCATCATAGTTTTCAGCCACCATAGGTTTTCCTTCTGAAAGCAAAGGACGTTGAATCTGCTTGAGAGGGTTTTCTCAGACTGACAAATTGTGTCATAATCAATTTCTAAAACCATATTATCAAGTAGCATATGGAGAATAGAAGTTTTTAAGATGAAAATTTTGGTTTCCTTCCATAAGTATTTAACAGATAAGCAATGAAATAAGTACTTACCAGAGTTTGTAAGGTCTTCCTGGATCTTGTAAGGCCTGAAATATTTAATTTGTGGGACCATCTTTACAAAGCAGAATATAGGCTTACAAATAGATAATTAGAAATATATTTGAATACTTAGATTGAGTAAACAAATCTTGAAAAATTATAACATCTAAAAAACTAAAAATGCCACGTATAAATTCCACTGTCATCTTTTCACTGCATCATTTATTAAATTTTTCAGCTGTGCATGGTGGCCCATGTTTATCATCTCCATACATGGGGGGCTGAGAAAGGAGGACGGCAAGTTCAAAGCTAGCCTTAGCTAGTCAGGCCTTCCACAACTTAGTACAACCTTGTTTCAAAATAAATAATAAAAAACAGAGAGATAATTTGGGCATGATGGCACACACTTGTAATCCCAGCATTTGGGAGGCTGAGAAAGGAGGATTGCAGTTCAAAGATAGCCTCAGCTCCTACTTAGTGAGCTAAGTTCAAAAAATAAAGAATAAAAAAATAGGGCTGGGTGTAGTTCAGAGGTACAATGACCCTGGGTTCTGAGTTGGGAAGGGCATTCCCCAGTACCACAAAAAAAAAAAAAATAGGCCTGAAGTGTAGATCAGAGGCAGAATGCCCCTGGGTTTAGTCCACAGTACCACAAAAAAATTTTAAATTACTAATAATTTTAAAAAACCTTTCATTATCACAACATGTTACTGGAAATGATGAATTATGTGTAATTGTTATCCAGGTTGTTATCTTTATTAAAGTTTCTTTCATACACTTAAGTCTTCAGGTATTACAAATGTTTCTATAAGTTAACTGTCTTACTTTGAGTTGACATTCATTAAAGAGTGTGTCTTAGATATTGTCATTGCTTTGGTGTCATTAAGAGTTTCATGTTTTCTTCATCAAGGTCAATAATCATGTCTAATCAGAAATAATGTCTTTTTTAATGGTTTCAGATAGTTTGTTATTTTTATTAATTAAATTACTTAACAATTTTAAAGCTATTCACTCACTCTCTCTTGGGTAATAAGTCTTTCACTTTCTTTCCCTTTCTTCTTCTTTCTCTTACCATTTTTATCTAAACTAAATTTTGTGTCAAAATTATTTAATTTTATCCCTCATCTATTTGCTTTTTTATTCCAGTAATTTTATGTGGATTTTCCAGTTGAAAAATCAAGAATCTAAGCCAGGCGTGGAGGCGCACACTTGTAATCCCAGCATTTTGGAGGCTGAGACCAGAGGATCACAGTTCACAGACAGCCTCAGCTACTTAGTGAGGACCTTCACAACTCAGTGAGACCCTATTTCAAAATAAAGAATAAAAAATTGGGCAGGGGGTGCAGCTCGGAGGTCAAATGCCTCTGGGTTCCATCCCCAGACCCGCAAAAAAAAAAAAAAAAAAACAAGCATCTATAAAAGTCTGTGATCTTATTCACACAATTAAGACTCTAATTGTAACGCTGAGTACATCTCCAATCAAGAGTCTGTCTATATTTTCTCACTTGTATTGAAACATTTCAGAAAGTATTTCCATAATGCAGCTAAAGTGACTTGTCTCTATTCTTTAGAATAAATATGATGGGTCTCGGCTTGGACTAGGAGTAGGCCTTACAGGGAAGTATGGAAGTAAAAGGCTATGAGGGATAAGCAGAATGTCTCTAGGTCACCCTGTGGTCTACCTCAAGATGGAAAGGGAGTCAATGCTGAGTTTCAAGGAGGGCATGGGGGAGGGGTTGAAATGTCAAGGCTCTTTGGGAGGCCTTATCCTAGAAAGCCTCTTCAAATTTTCCCACTTCCAGAGAAGGCTCTTGTGACCTGAACATGCCCATTCTCCAAGCTAAAACTGTCATTTCTACAAAGCACACATGGCGCTTCCAAGTATTTTCCCTTAATATTTTTGCTTGAGGGCCCCACAGTCCATCAACTAACTACCTCTGACAAATTTTACCATTGCCTCGATTCAGTTACAACTCTCACTTCATACTTACTGACACACACTAGCTTGGGGAACAAAGAAAAAAAAATTGTAGATTATTTTCTTGCAAAACACATCTGCCTGCTACAGAAAATGTATAGAAAGAAAAAATAAAACAGAGATTCAATTTTTTTCTGGACAATATTTTAAGATTTCACTATCAACCTCACTAATATGCATAAGGAGGGTGGGCAGTGGGTTGGGAGCCAGATAAAAACACACCAAGTGTTGTGTGCATGTATGTTTGTGTCACTTTGAAACACCCAATGATGTATAATTACATCGAACCAATGAAGTATAAAAAATTTCCCTGGACAGCATTTAAAGTTAGCTGGAAAAAAAATCATATCAAATAACACATTTTAATTTCTTAGAAGGCAAATAAAACTGTCATTTGGTGTTTATCAAAACTAGTTATACTTTTTTAGACAAATGTATAACAAGTCTTATTTATATAAATAATATGTGTAACATTTTTCTCTATCCTATGGCTTTGAGCAAAATTTTTCCATTTTAAATTATTGTAAATGTTTATAACTTCTCTATGTTTTACTTTATGGTTAGAAATATACCTACTATCCATTACTATTATTCCTATGAGGGGAAAAAATCAATCTTCTTGACAAATGAAATAAGTCATGATAATTTCCATGAATGTCCTCTAATGAAAAGCAAAGATAGCATGTTATGTGCCCCTACCACATAAAAAGGACCAGAGGGGACAATATCCTAGTGTTTGCCTAGGATAAATCAGTCAAATTTTATGAGTCCTCACATAGACCCATTCACTGTCCCAGCACAAGCCACATGTCCCTAAGGAGATTTCATAGACCTCCAGGTGCTGCTGAGTGGCAGAGCTGCTTATACACAGACAAGTTAATATCTCCATTACCTACATGAAGTGTTTGACATAGTCTATGGTCAGTAAGCTGTGAGCTCCAGCACACATTAGGAGATCTAGTTATTGGTGACCCTAACTATGTTGACTTCTGAGGCCTCTCTCTCTGGGTGGATGAGGGATAAATGGGGATAGGACCCCAAGGAGAATCAAATGCTTACTTTGCTGGTGAAATATCCAACTACAGAATCAATTTTGTTAGGAATAAAATATTTGAACAAAAAATAACAAATTAGACTACATATACTTGATATTATTCCAGAAGGCTGGATGGCATAAAGGGGGCTAGCATCACCTGGTTGTCTATTTTTTGACCTACCATGAAGCTAGCTGAATTGACATGAATCAATTCATTAGAGAATAATGACTTAAAAAATTAGACTCCACTCAATCTTTCCTTTCTAACTGATGCTAACTTCGATTTCTGTTCATTGCATCCACTACTTAATGGAACCAGTCTATCAAGTTCTTCACAAGAGCTATAAGTATCTGAAAGTGGAAACTTCTTGCTACATGAAGTTAAAAAAATTAAAGATATGATATTTCATGATTTTGTGAAAGTTATTTTGGAGAACTGCTTATCTAATATGCATAGAAACTAAATGACAATTTAACTGGCTTACTATAGTTAACAGTTGAGCAAAACATAATTGATTCAAAAGTAACTCAAGATCAAAAGACACAGACTTTGAGGGAAAGTTATGAAAATTTCAGTTTTTTAAAGTTGACTCTCCTAATAATTCTCAAAGTTAAATGTGAAATTAAGTACCACTCATGTCTTCAAAAGCAAATCTTTCTCCATCTTCTCTCTCTCTCTCTCTCTCGCTCGCTCTCGCTCGCTCTCGCTCGCTCTCGCTCGCTCTCTCTCACTCTCTCTCTCTTTCTCCCCCCACCCTGCCCCACATGCTACTGAGGATTGAACCCAGAGGCATTCTACCTCTGAGCTACACCCTTAGCTTTATTTAGGTTATTTTACTTTATTTATATATTTATTTACTTATTCATTTTTGCTGAGAGATTCAGCAATATTGTGAGACCTGTGGTCCTCCTATCTCAGCCTCCCAAGTACTGGGATTGCAGGAATTTGTCACCATGCCCAGCTTTCTTATATTTAAAATAGAATTAAATCTTCTAGAAGTTTATTTTCATTTTTATTATAATCCAGTTATCCTACAGCAATCTGACATATAAAATAGCTACTCTACCCTGTGCAGAATTTGTGTTTTCAGTTTACCATTAAAAATGGAGAGCAATTTCTCTTATGAAAATGAGTAGAATCAGTAATTGATTCTGTAGCCTCAACAGGGGTTCATCCAACCAGTTATTTGCAACATGGTAGTACAAGATTGAAAGATGATACTAGAATATTAAGGTAGGAAAAGGTGAAAGACACTTAACTTGAAAAAATATATATATATAGAGAGAGAGAGAAAGAGAGAGAGAGAGAGAGAGAGAGAGACAGAGACAGAGACAGAGACAGAGACAGAGACAGGAGAAAGAGAAAGAGATTGGGGATTCAACTCAGGAGAATTCTACCTCAAAGCTATACCTACAAATCTATATTTTTATTTTGAAACAAGGTCTCAATTGTTGAGGCTGGCTTCGAACCTGCCATCTTCCTGACTCAGCCTCCCAACCACTGAGATTACAGGCATGAGCCACAACACCCAGCTAAAAGCTACATTATTTTGATGTTTATTCTAAACTTTGCAAAGCAAATAAAAATTGTTTTGCAATGCCAAGTCGTAAATAATGAAAAGCATAGAAAATTAAGCAATGAAATCTTTTTTGTAGGTGATGACATAATACAATTTTAAGAGTTTATCATAACCAGAGGGAAGGGAAATTTAGAAATGTCTTCAAGGTGTATATGTTTAGAAATAGTGAGGGAAATTCTGACTTTTATATGCAGGCAGAAAACATTTTAATGGTAAGAGGGAAAAATAATAAAATCCATTTGGTTATTTGACATTTGACCAAATCTTTTCACTCTCATCTTTTCCCCTAATAAAATAACAACTCAGCTATTTCAAGGCAATGGACTCATTTGGACATACCCCGCTCTCCCTCCTGTGATCTGGCCAAGGCTCCAGAATTGACTCCTTTATCTGAAGAACAGGGATGACCAGGAAAAGGCAAACACATACATGCCGTCTTCACAAATTCAATCTTTGACTAAGAAACCTTAGTGTTAAAGGGAAGTTATGTATTTGCATTGGTCTTAACTGTATTTATAAAAGCAGAGCAGAGTTTCTCCTTTGAGTCTATAACTCACTCTGAGTTCTAGCAAGCTTATAGAAAGGTCAGCTGTCGTAACTTTTCACTTATTTGGGAATGTAGTTTAACATTTTTATTGAGATCTTGAGAGTTCTGATATATAGATATGTATTTTTCTCTACTAAAACTTTTAAGCCAGCTAGGAAATATTCCAGCATCTTAGCAAAAGAATTTTAAAGCTGGAAGAGACCTTAGAGATTATCCAGTATCTTCATTTTTATAAAAATGAAAACCAAGGTCCAGAAAAAGAGTCAAACTAATGCTTACACAGCAACACAGCAGAATAAAAAAGACTGAAAATTTGAAAGTCCAGACACCTGTATTCACATCATTAATTTACAACTTACAATCGTGAAATATTGGACAAAATTACTAAATCCCAAAGGAAGATATTTTTACTTAACTAAAGGCAACTAATTTATTCTTCAACTTCAGTTTATCCATCTGCAAAACTCGGACAATACCAAGCTTTCAATGTGATATAAACACAGATGATGTATAAAAGTGCTTTTAAAATGTTAGCCACAATTTAAACTTACTAGCAGGGATTTCAGAAATCATGAATCTCAGCCCTTTTGCTTTTTCTAAAAGAATATGGTAAAAAATGTGTGCTTTGGATCTGGTTTATATTTTTTAATTTCTTACTAAAAATCTCCTGTTTCTCCTGTCCTTCAAGAGTGACCTAATTAGGCTAGAATTATTGTTTGACATAGAGTGGACCTCCACATCGGAGCCAGGATGCCACAGGAAAAGTAAAACAAAGAATTCAGGAAATGCCAGATCCTATGACTCTAGACTTAAGAGAAGCAGAGTCTATTAATATACAAAAGTTTTCTGAAAAACGCTACAGTAAGGAAGTTTGTTCATAGTAATGTATCTAGACTTTTTTGCACATTAACAAATAATATCTGTTAATACCTTCAAATACTTGTGTTACCTAAACAACTCCAAAAAAAAATTGCATATAGAACATGCTGCTAAAGGCACAAGTTTACAGACATTACTCAGTCAACTCAAATATTCTCCTAAGCATTAAGTATATAAATAACGAAGTCAATTTATTTTTACTTTGAGAAATTCACATATGTGATGAGGAGTATAAAAGTAGAAAGAACCTGCTGCTTTGGAACTAAATAGCCATATTGGTTGTACAACTTCACGATTGTACCAAATGCCACTGAATTTTTACTTTTAAATAGCTTATTGTATATGAATTTATTCTCAAAAATATTATGTTTAATTTCAGTATGCAGAAAAAATCAGCCAAAGATATTAAAATTTAAATATTTCAAATTATAAATGAGAAAAACAACACAAAGTATGATAGAATTAATACATTAGTTACCAAATCAAAGAGTGAATTTTCTTAATGGTCGCACGAATGCCCGCATGTATTTTATCGGTGAAAATCAATGCTTTGTTTAAACAAGCTGCTAAATTGCAGACTGCTATGTTAAAGTCAATACTGCAAAAAGAGGCATTTTCTACAGGTAGCTAATATTTTACAGGCAGATTACAAGCCATCACAAAACACACACTGACAGAGATTGACTGTAGCAGCTGTAACTTAATCTCAGCATTCTGGTGATCTCAAATCTCTTGAGTCTCACTTCATGGTTTATGATACAGTTACATCACAATCCCTCAATAGAATTACAGCTTTGTCACTAATCTCTCCCTATCAGTTATCCTGTGAGGAAGGAAGCTGGAAGGCCCCACTAGAAAGAAGCAATGGCATGAATGATTGCGTTCAGTCCCTTTCCACAACAATATCTGTAAGTCTGGAAGTGATAAATGGCACCCAAGTTATAAATGAGCAACAAGGTCAGTAGCGCCAAGCAGCCAAGAGTTCAAAGAAAAGTCACAATTCTGACGGGTTCAAGAAAAGGCCACATACTGCTGGCGTGCATTGCCAGAGATAAATCCTCAGAGATGCCTTGCTGCAATTACAAAACAGAATTAGAAAAGCCTGTTATTGAAGAGCCAAGATTTTGGTTCAGCAATTGAACAAAGAACATTGATTAGCACAAGAAAAAGTCCTTTTCCCCCATAAAAATTTTAAATTTAATAATGTTTGGACAAGAATTCAAGTAGAAAATATCTTCATAATCTCTTCAAAATTTAAATAGTTCTTTGACACTGAAAGATATATAAGTGAAAACACTCTTTTCTTCTTGGTCTTGTCTTTTTAATCTTATGCATACCATCTATAAAGAATACATAAGACACATGAAGAGAAATGACCTTTGTAGAACTGCTTAGGCTGTATCTTTATCCTTTAAAAAACTTCATTAAGCAAATGGCATAAAATAAGAATGTGGTCTCTTATAAACTAAAATATACAACTCTTCTACCAGTATAACAAATAAAAGCCACTTACAAAATGTTATAATGGGAACATCACCTGGGAACTCACTGTGCCTTCCCTTTACAGAATGGAGATCCTGAAATGCTTAAATTCCTTCCCAAGTTTATTTAACTGGGAAATGGCAGGTTGGTATTTAAACAATTGAGACTGAGACCTACTCCTATATTCTTTTCACTGAATCAAAGTTTCCCCTCACACAGACAGCTGCAACCAATCTTAAAATATCCAGTTCTGTTGTTCGATGGGCCCTATTCCTCAGAATTGCAGTAGAATTCAGAATCTCTCGTTACTGGTTATTTATTTGTTCATGAGGATCAAGTTGAATCGCACCAAATTGAAAAATTTACTAGTCAGTAATAATGCAAACTTGGGGAAGAATAGAAAAAAGACAGTCCTTGTAACTTCTACTACTCCTCAGAGACAGAGGCTTTAAACCAAGGAACTCTTTAAGACATTGAATGAGTTTCTTACTTTCATTGTACTATTTCACAAGGGGAGTCACTATCCTTCTGTTATACAGTTTCCTCCTTACCTTTGAGCAGCCCTGGGGAAGGATAAAAACATAGGGCACCATGTCTCTATGAGTGATTAAAATTAAAGTAATAATTTTTCTCAAATAATATGTAATCTTTTTTCACAAAGACTGCTCTTAGCGCATGGTGATACAATTTTAAAGGACATTTTATATACATTATGTGTATAAGTGTAAATGTAGAATGCTTAACCATTCTACATTTGACATTGACTCGATGTCATTCTACATTGACTCGATGTCAGAAGAGGGGGAAGGGCCCAAGTACTGTGTGGATGTACGCCATTGTCAGTATCATCCACATTATGACGTGAAACTATAGCGTACCGATAAAAAAAAAAAGATTCAAGTGATGCTTTTAAGATTCAAGTGATGTAAAATTTTAAGGATGATATATTGATATATTAACCATGGTAAAAACACATTAAAAAGTAGAATAAAATTATAAACAGTAATAATGGAGGAAACACAAGTTCTTGGTGTACAAATTGAAGGAAAATCTAAAAATTCTTGTGTTTGTTTGATTTAGGTACTAGGGATTGAACCCAGGGACATTCTACCTCTGAGGTACACCCCAACCCTATTATATTGTTAGTTTTTTTTTTTTTTTAATAGGATCTTGCTAAGTTTCTGAGGGCCTTGCTAAGTTGCTAGGCTGGCTTTGAAACTTCAATTCTCCTGTCTTGCCCTCCTAAGTACTGGGATTAAAGTGTGTGCTACCTTGCCCAGCTTCTTACTCAATTTCAAAGACTATTTCTATGTAAAATTATTTTGAGCATGTCTACTATTCTGGAAATAAATTAATTATTGAGATTTTACCACAAAGCTTGGAAGATGGATTTTCTTCTCTGTGTCCTATTTCTGCCTCTATATTACTTTCCAACTCACCAACAGAGCACCTCTTAGACTGCTATTGTGATCATTCTCAATGAGTTTCTGCAAACTGGCTGACTCACTCACACTTCCTCTGAACATGACAATAATGGTTTTGTTTCAAAAGTGTCTCTCTTCTCACTGTGATAAAATGAAAAACATAACATGATAATTTCAGACAAGCTCATAATTAAAAAATCTAAAAGATGAAAGTGAGATTTTTAATGGAAAATGAAAAATGTGGGTGACCAATAGAAAGCCACACACATTCAAATGCATGTGAGAATCATGAAAAGTTCTGTTCAGATGGGAAAGCAAGACCAACGGAAAACACAGTCAATGAAGTGTTTGTGGACTCTAGATTCTAGAAAAAATTATAATTCAAGGGAAATCCTTCTTCAACCACTTCAAAGAGTGTCTAAACTCTTTCCTTATGCTGAAATGTTCTAATTAAGAGGGCTAGAAAATCTAAGTTGCAGGATAATTAATCAAGTCGTTGGCTAGAATGGGAATAAAATAAAACAGACCTCAAATGCCCCAGCACTTTTTTTGGAATATTTTCTTCTATTTGGACAGGTTCCTTCAAGAATATGCCAAATGTAGAATTAATCATCACTTCTTTGCTCTATGAAATAAATTGTTCATGTTAATCTAACTTGTAAGCAATGTTGTGTGCACTGCTTTGCTTTTGCTCTGACCTCTCAAATGGTTGTTCGGCACTTTTCCCTCAAGTGTCACAGTAAAATGCATCCTTTAGTCCCTGCTAAACTGGAACCCTGGGTTCTGTTGATGTGGGGAGAGATCACTAGCAGAGATATAACTTGGACAAAAGCATTTAACTTAATTAAGACCGATTATTGCAAAGAGAACATTAAAGCACAAACATTGCTTGCAAAATTGGCTAGAGCTGAGAGACTTTTTAAAATCTGTGGTGGATTTTATGGCTATAATGGGTTTTACCATAATGAAATTTAATGCATTACCAGGAAAAAGCTATGCCCTCTGGTAGGGCACTGCTTATATTTCAAAACACGTTAGCATGAAGCTACAGCCAGATCTAATAATAGAAATGAACTTACCTAAAGATACATTGATTTTTATATTAGGTCATGTTGAGAATTTACAAAGAACATCTAAGCCATGAAACAAAAATTCTCTTGAGAATAGCATTGATTGTAAGAAGGGTAATATTAGAAAAATGGAAATCCTCTCCTCCCGGAATAGTGAACATTCATGTAATAGATTAAGTGCACCATGTAGCTTAGAAAAGGTCATCTTTCAGATAAATGATAAATTTGATGAATTTCAGCAGATTTAATCATCCCTTGGGATTTGTTCAAAACAATGAAGAAATAAATGTAAGAAAAATTCATCTCACCCATATAGTTTTCTTATTAAAAACAAGGTTAATTTGTTCTAGTTTATGAATTTATAAATATTAGTTATATTATTATATATCTGCTCAATAATATTCCTCATAAAATAAATTTCTATCATTTTAGTGTATACTCTAATAACTGGATGACTTCAAAGAATATCAGGAAACTCTGTCTTCTACAAAATAACAGTAACAGAAGGACGTTTTTGTTTACATTGTTTGCAAAACCCAGACCTCTGCTCTAAGATGTAAGAGAATAAAGAGGGTTAATTGCTTAATTGCTTATACTTATATTACTAGACAATTCAAATGAACACTCAGTTTAACAAGCTGTTATTTCATGTGAATGTATTAAAAATAATCATAGCTAAAACAGTTTTCTTCAGGCTAGTGTATTTTAGTACGTCTCTATATTTTATCATGCAAGTCATTGTTTTGAAATATTACGTTATAGTTGTCAATTTCTATGAATGTATATTTCTGTATTATTTCCTTATTAAATTGGAATCATGCATCTATAAAAAGTTATGTATTTTAAAATAACTAGAAAAGAAGTGTTTAAACTCTCATAGATAGAAATGATAAATGTCTAAGGAAAAGCAAAGGTTACTTATCCTGATTTGATCATTGTATGTTGTATGTTTCACACTGTACCCTATAAATATGTACAAATATTATGTCAATTAATTTTTCCAATTAGTATTAGGTTCAATTGTCCTTTTTTCTATTGCTCATTTTTTAAAGTAAACTGAGTACTCATGTCCTTTTAGGAAGAAGGGATGAGCTTTTCCTGTTTTGTGGCTCTAGAGCTCCCTCTGTTGTTTTCACAAAATCATTAAGAAAAATAAAAGATAAGTTCCTTCGCTTCCCTTTTTCACTTTTATCTAGATTAAGGAAAACTAGAGCCTATGAATCAATTATCTGCCTCAAACTACTTGTTTTCTAACTGCTCTCAAGCTGAGTATATGTTTTATGTAATAAAGTGTTTGGGGGTAAGAGGAAGGAAAGAAGGAAGTCAAGAGACCAACATAAGGAAGACCACATGTGGTCAAGAATCAAGCCTCCAAAGTTACTATAGGGCTCTTTTCAGAAAGCTTACTGTATCCTCAAGTCTAGATTAATATTTTTGGAGGGATTACCATCACTGTTCTGCTCAATCTAAATTTTTCTTCTAGACAATGTTCCTATCTCAACTTGAACCTGAAAAGGAACTTACATTCTTTAATACATGAGTTCTTAGATTGCAGTCATAGTCCCTATGCCTCATCCTGCTCATTAGATCTTGAGAAACCCTTCCAATTTTGACTGTTGTTTTAGTTTGCCATCATTTCCAGTTGGTTTCTTTCCTCTTCATTTGGTAAATATTCAGGAAGAATCAGAATGTAGGCCTACTTCTCAAAATCTCAGGTTGCTTTCCCTCTTTATAACCTAGTGATGAAGAGGACCTAGAAAGAATTGAAAACATTTCTGCATTCTTTTTATGAACTATAATATGAACAAGTATGTGTTTAGTAAATGCAATTTAACTTGATTTATCATTTCTTTCTAACTTGTCTTCAAATATTTAAGTATTTTTGCATACACTAATAAAGTGGATCAAACAAATATTTAAATTTGAGTTTATATACCAAGCTACACTAAAACTAAATCTCAGAGAAAGTACTGTACTTCTACTGGGGAAATTCTCTCTTTAATAATAAAGCCACTCTCAAGAGAGTTTAAATTCTTTTATTTTCATTTCAGAATTAGTTCTCAAAGATGGAACATAGTGAACCTTCACAACTAAGTTTATTCTATAACAATTACAGCGTGTTTTATGTTAGGCTAATCTACTCAACATTTCAGACAAAATGTGAAAAGCGACTCTGAGGAGAACCTGGAGAGCAATCAAGAACAGGAAGAAACTGGAAAGTGTTTGACTGTTTCTTGAAAGAAAGGAGCCACACGAGCAAAATCTGTGCTTATATAGCTTTTTCTCTGAGGGTGTTCATCAAGAATCACCATAGAAGGAGGATGAAGGGAGCCTTGGAAAGTCAACAAATGGAGTGTGGGAAGCCAAATGGCTGGAAATTGAGGGGAAATAAAACAAGGTAAATTCCTGAAGTGGGAATCCCCAAATTTGCATCTAAATGCTGCCAAATATTTTGGCTGATCCCTATGTATGCCCAGGTTGGGAAGTGAAGGCAATTTCAAGGTTTTGTGTCCAATTCAAAGACGAAAAATCCGAAAGAACTCAGCAGTTTTAGTACTACGAATTGCAGGACGAACAGTTTGGAGGTGAAATCCATTTAAGTTAACTATGTGCTAGGAAAAAAAATCAACAATCTTTAGAAGAACATTCTAGAACCCAAATTCTCTTGGTAGAAAAAGTAGACAATAGACCAATGTCTTACCTTATTAATAATTTAGATGAACTGATAAGAATTGTAAAATATCTATTATAAACTTGGGCAATGACTTAAGGGAAATAGGGATGTAATGAATAGAATGGGAATTTCAGCAGAGAAAGAGAAAATCCACAACAGAATCAAATGGAATAGCTAAGATTAGAGATTATCATACTTGAAATGAGAATGATATTAGACAAATTTAGCAAATTGAAAATGGTACAAAATGGCTGAAATAATACAAATAATTTTATATACTCCTGGTAAAATATAAATATTAATGATGAAATTGGCCAGTTACTGGAAAGATGTGTTTCTTTTTACATACCCTGTCCTAATATAATACCTGGAGCTCACTCTCCTTCACACCAGCTAAGCAGATCATCTTATAAATATCCCCACTCAGTCCGTGATTTATCTGTGACTCCAAAAGGGGAGAAAGATCTTTCATATATAAAGTCAGCTCAGACTGTGAACTTAAGTTTTCAATCTTAAGGCCTGAAAGTATAACAATAAAATGAATCTAGGTCAGAGAGGCATGGTTCTTCAAGCAAACACCTGAGAAAGATTTTAGCATTGCCAAATTTAAATTTTAGCTAATTTGAATATATGAAAATTTACTTAAAGAAATATCCTAATATCGTACCTCCTATTTATTCCATAACTTTGGTGAAGACCTATAACATATTAGGCCTTGAGATGAACCCTACTGGAGAAACAGAGTGAATAAAACCTATTCTTAGCCTTAAAAATAATTTGCAATTTAGGTAAGAAGCTTCAATGTGCACACAAAAAATAAAAGTTTTTATAATATAAGTAATGAAAGAACATAATAACCAGGGAATTGTGAAAGTTTAGAGAAGGGGTTGTTACTTCTATGATGATTGTCTAGAAAACATAATTTAGAGCTAGGTGTGTCACACTATCCATTTATTTATTTACTTATTTATTTTTGTGGTGCTGGGGATTGAAACCAGTAGCATTCTACCTCACAGCACATCCCCAACCCAAATTTTTATTCTTTATTTTTGAAACCGGGTCTCACTAAGTTTCAGAGGTCTCACTATGTATCTGAGGGTGGCTGTAAACCTGCAATACTCTTGTCTCAGCCTAGAAAAATATGTGCCTTATTTAATATTGCAGTTAGTGAAGGGCATAACTAGGTTTCTGAATTTAATCTGGTCGGTTGTCAAATATCTTACTGCTTCCCACATTGTACTACATGTGTATATTTGATATTCTTAAACATATGTTTGGGTATAGTTATATCAAAATAAAATGTGCACCTGGGAATGGTGGTGCACACTTGTAATCCCAGCATTTGGGAGGTTGAGACGGAAGGATCGCAGTTCGCTGACAGCCTCAGCTACGTAGTGAGTCCCTTCATAATTCAGTGAGACCCTCCCTGTTTTAAAATAAAGAATAAAAATTAGGGCTGGGGGTGGAGCTCGGAGGTAGAATGCCCCTGGGTTCCATCCCCAGTATCGCCAAAAAAAAACAAGAAAAAAGAAAACATATTTTAGAAAGCTTGTAAAATGAAAAGATTAGTCAATTAGAAAAAATGAAACTCTCTAAAGCACATGATGTACTTAAACATATCAAAGTCAATCACTAAGCCAAGCATGGGAAGGAGGGAGGGAGAGGGAATGGGGTAGGAATTGGGTAAGAGTTAATTGGGTGATGTGTGCATATATGTCACCACCATCTTTTATCCCATTAAGATGTACAAATACAATGTACCAATAAATTTTTTTTTAAATTGAGTTTTGACAGGTGGACATTGTATAGGGCATTCTAGTGGATAAGGCTATGCCAACCAATGTTTACAAAACATATAAAAGAACAGCTTGCAAGTTCAGGCACTCCCTGTGTTGTACAATTATTCTACACAGGCATATGCAATTTAAATTTTATGTAAGTTAAAACCAATCTGCAGCCGGGCATGGTGGCGCACGCTTGTAATCCCAGCATTCGGGAGGCTGAGACCTGGAGGATAGCGGTTCGCAGCCAGCCTCAGCTACTTAGTGAGGCCCTCTGCAGCTCAGTGAGACCCGGTTTCAAAATAAAGAATAAAAAATTAGGACAGGAGGTGTAGCTCGGAGGTAGAATGCCCCCGGGTTCCATCCCCAGACCCGCAAAAAGAAAAAAAAAAAAAGAACAATCTGCTTTCATATTCAGTCACAACTAAATCTTACTGCATTAGCAATATTATTAAAACCAAAGAACTAGGTCTTAATCACCAGCATATGCAAGAAATTCCCCAGGTTTAGAAATAAGAAATAAAATTATAATAAAAAACAGCCACGCATGGTAGTGCACACCTGAAATCCTAGTACTTGAGAGTCCAAGACAGGAGGATTGCAGGTTCAAGGAGAACCTCAAGAAGCAGTGAGACTCTCATCAGTCTAGTGAGACCCTGTGTAGAGCTTGGAGATACAATGACCCTGGACTCAATCCCCAGTACAAAAAAAAAAAAAAGAAAAAAACCCAGAAAGAAATAAAACTTATCCATTCACAAACATATCAAAAGTCAGTTCCTAAGCCAAACATGAGACAGACAGAGGGGGGGAAGGAATAGGGTGGGAACTGGGTGAGAGCTAATTGAGTGATGTGTGCATGCATGTATGCCTCTACTATCTTGTACTCCTTTAAGTTGTATGACTAAAACGCGACAGCAACAACAACAAAACTTACCTAAGGTATACTTCTCAAGTGAGAAGAAACTGAGTAGTTACTGAATATCTTCCAGGTATCAAACTTACTAGGAAAGTAATATATGTACATTATTGGTTCATGTATAAGTCTACTCTTTGCAAAGGACCGCTAGGTACTATAGAAAAAAGACACATTTCTATGTTTTTAAGGATTTTGCACATGCATAAAAAATATACAGAGCTTGAATATACATGAATAAAATAAGAACTACATATTTATCATTACTGTGTCATGAAAAATGCCTGCCTATTCAGAAAGAGAAAACATTTTTTTTCCTACCCTGCCTGGTCTATATCCCTTTTTTCAGAGTCTTGACGTATCCTCTTCTTCTATTACAGCTCTTCTTAGACTATATTATACTAGCATACTTGACTTGTTTTAATGACACAGTACTGTATATAAATCTCATGCTTTTCAACAATTTTGCAAAGAATATTTTATTGATCACATTACAGGTATTGAATATAATCCACAAGGACAGGCTATTATTGAGCGGGCCCATGGTACATTAAAGCTTCAAATTAAAAACTTAAAAAGGGGAAATAGGAGAGTATTTTACACAATTACAAAAGAAAAAATAAAAGCCCTAAATCTTGATTATTTTTCCTTGTTTGGGACCAAATACTCATTTTCCTCTAAATTTATTGACTTGTGGAACTTTTTATACAGTAAAATCTTTCAAGTGAAAGACGGGTTTGAAAAAAAAAAAGATGGCTACCTTAAAGGGTACAAAGAATGCTCAGAACAAAGGATGATGGGAAAATGGCTTCAGTCACTGATTATTTCATTATCCATGGACTCACTCGCCCTTCATACCTCCCCAGCCCCAATCTACACGATCTTTAAGATCAAGAAAAAGGTTTAAATACTTTAAAATAATTAAAAAGAAATTAAAATTCACATTTAAAAAGGAACACTCAAGTCAGGAAATATTTTCCCATCATGCTTTTCTGTGAACAGGTGTCTGAATCAAAACACTGCTGATGTTACAACTTCAAGTTTAATGAAAACTGATTCCCATGACAATAGAGTGACAACTCTAACAGGTGCGCTGGGTTTTTGTTCTACTTAATTTTAAATTCCTGAAATGGGGGAGGGAGTTTAGGAATTTGTTTCTATTAAAATATAGAAGTTACTGCAAAACCCTACCTGTAAAAGCACACCAATATAATCGGACTTTGCATACAGTAGTAGCTAAGAGAATCCAAACATCTAAGTGAAACAGTGAATTTGCGTGGCAGACGCCGACAAGTTCCCATCCACTTGCCCTCTTGAAAATAAAAACAAAATTCAAAACAAATCATACAGCTAGAATTTTGATATCTGAAATATTTTTAAATAAGTTGTCCATAGGACAACTGGCTTAGTTCTCCCTTATAATATCTCCAGGTTTATCTTTTTGCAAAGATGTTGGTTTGTTAAGACTTGCTGCCTCTCCCCCTCAGGCACGAGGGTAAGCGAGGCTCAGAGTTTATCCATCTTTCTCAAACCACACTGTTTCTTTTTCACAGAACCCTGCCCTTGAGACCGGTTAAAACTCATAGTCCTTATCAGCCATGTCTCTGGTCCAGGCAAACTTTTCCCGCTGGGTCTTCTTGTAAATTTTCTCAATTGGGACCCCCCACTTCTTGCACTAAGCCATTGTGATCCTAGGGTCGAGATAATTGAGTTTGGAGGTTTCCAAGGCAATTTGTTTATTCTCTTCTCGATCTGTAGCCTGAACTTCTAGCTTTATCAACTGTTCCTCCAGTCTTTGCACAGCCTTCTTTTTTGACTCTACTACCTTCTTGGTCTTTGTATCCTTCATGACTTTGGCATCAGCCTTAGCACTTTTCAGGTCCCTCAGGGCATCTGCTAGCTGATCTTTTTTGGCATCAATCTTAGACTGCAAGTTCATCATAGACTTCTCGAAAGTTTTTGGTGGTGCCCTCTGATGGTTACAAAGAATTGTAACAGCACGGTTGGCACAGTTGTAAGAAAGAATCTTTGCTGGGATGTTCTCATCCGGGGCTGTGAGTTTTTTTAGCTGCTGCTGTAGCGTGATGGAGGCATTGTATGTACGGAACACCTTGGCTGTCAAGCCCTTATGAGATCCTGAAGATGCATATGCTGGGAAGAACATTCAGAGAGAGAGGGCTGGAGCTGCTTCCGACCTTGAGGGCAACTCGGCAAGACTCAGCTCACTGATTAGAGGAAGTATGCTTGCCTCCCAGCCTGGCATTCTAAGCTGCTTCTCAGGAGCCAGAGTTGCTTTGTTAACCCATCAAGCAGGAGCCTGCATCTCAGTACTCTCACACAGTACTACATTAAAACTAAGAAAAAACCATCATTATTCTTTGTCTTGCAGAACCTAAAAGCACTTGAGAACGTCATTATTCAATAAATATTTGATCATAGAAGGAATAAAGACACAAATAGCTTTATTTTTAATGTGCTTTTATGGTGTATTATCATCTCACAGCATAATGTAAATCATGTTGACAGTGACATACATGCACACAGCACCCGGTGGGCCTCCTCAAACTCCTCATCTTTCCCCCTTCCCAATACGGAACTTTAAATTATTTTTATCATAAACGTTTATTAAACCACAGTGTCATCATAACCACAGAAATGACAAAGCTATAGAGTAAGCTATTCTCTAAAAGATTAGTCTTTTTCTCAACCTGGCTGTAACAGTCTTTTCCTAAACCATTTAAAATATCTAAATTGTTGTTAGAAATACTGCAAGGCTAATCTGTAATTTATTTTGGTAGCATATGCCAAAGTTCAATTAAATATTTGGGTGTTTTTATATTTAATCTAGATTCTATTATAGAATCTAATTTCTGTATAATTTATAATAAATCAATCTAATTTTTCTACAGAAAACTCTTTACCTTTTCTTTATAATAAAGTTTCAAAGTCTTCCCCATAATTTAAGATAATAATAGTGGCAAAGTCTCCCCAGAAGTTAAAATAATAATAATAATAATATAAAAAACTTATATTTTCCTACTTTTTCTCTTTGTTTCTATTGCACAAAGATACATGGGTACAGAATTAGATCTGCTAGTTCTAAATTATGTGTTCTCCCTTTCAATGTCCAACAAATATACTACTCTGAAAGCAGTTCCAACCCAAACAGGTAGTCTGTAGGCCCACTCTGTATGAAATATATTGAGGGAATTTTACAGCCCTAATTACGATATTTAAAGTTTCCTGGTGGGATTTAATCCTTTCAATCCTGGTCACATTTCAACAAAATAAATTAAAAAATAAAACCACTTTGCATTTAATCATTTGTAAAGACTCATCTCTTATAGTTTTGTAAATTCAGACTGTACATCCCTTCAACATTGCATTTCCTGCTAATAGTTTCCTGCTAATAGAAGGAGCTTTTGGACTTAATAATACATTTATAATATTGTTTTTCTGTATATAATCAGAATCTCTCAGAAAAAATTATAAATTAAATTTTTAAATAATATTTTAATAAAATATTACTCTATTCCAAAAGTAACATTTTGTGAGACAGCATAGTGGATAAAAGCACATGAAAACATTTTAGTAAGGTGTTGGATGACACTGAATTCTTAAGAAAGTTATTGTTTAGATAAAATTTATGGCAATGTTAGGTGATAATGATACTTTTTATAATGCTGATTATCAGTGATAGTTCTAGTCTTGTCGATGTTGAAACGAATTGATGCTACTACATTAATCAACAAATAAAAACATCAGGTAAATATACGTCAATCCATTGAAATCTGCTAATGGGTGGGATATCGGAAGGAGATATCTTAAGGAGTTCAGTATTTCTAATTAAATAACTGTCCTCCTAAAATGTAGTAACCTGCTCAAATAGCACCTCTGTAGAATTAGAAGTCATAGAAGGGACCTTACACGTGTTGGAGAATAATTTGTGTTCTTTGTTGTTACCAGCCTCCTAAAGTAGGCAATGCAGCTTCAAAAATAGTACATAAGGTATCAGACATAAAAGGAAGACTTTCAAAACTCCCCTAGATTAATTTTATTTTATTTTTGGGACTAGAGATTAAATCCAGGAGCATTCTATCTCCACACTACACCTCCAACTTTTTTTTTTTTTTTACTTTGAAACAGGGTCTCATTATGTTGTTGAGAGCCTCACTATGTTGCTAATGCTGTCCTTTAACCTGTGATCCTGCTGTCTCAGCCTCCAAGTACTGAGACCAGGCATGCACCACCTCACTGTCTCCCCCAGGTTTCAAGGGGAAGGCAATTAAAGGCCAGAAGGTCTAGGCACAATCAACAGGTACCATATTCCAAATTAACACTCATCCAATTATAGAATCTACTTTGTTGACCTAGCTTAAAACTAAATAAAAAAACCACATGGATATTGCTGTGCTACATGCTGGGGTTGGATAGGAGGAGTAAAATGTAATTCAGGGACAAATAATTCTCATCAAATTATAACTTTATGTCTTGAGGTGATTTTCTCAAAATTTTTCTGAGGTTGCACATTGCAAAAAACAAAAATGTAGATTATTTTTCTCTAGTAACACACATTTTTTTTATCATATCCCTTTATGCATCATGTTTTTCAAGATGCTATATTTAGCAAAAGTGAATTCTACCTTTAATTCAACTCTGTTTCCATCTAGTAGCAATAAAGAACTTTATAGGTTTAATATACAAGGGGAAATTGCATTTGAATGAACATTTCCAATGTGGAAATGAAGATGAAATCCCCTAAAATACTGACTTTCAAGGTGTTATCTTTATTTTTTATTTTTTTATTTTTTTGCAGTCCTGGTGATGGAACCCAGGGACATTCTACCTCCAACACCCTCAGCCCTCTTTTTTATTCTTTATTTGAAATAGGGTCTCACTGAGTTGCAAACAGCCTCACTAAGTAGCTGAAGCTGTCTCCAAACCGTGATCCTCCTGTCTCAGCCTCCCAAATGCTGGGGTTACAAGCCTGAGCCACCACGCCCAGCTCAAGGTATTATCTAATGAGCTGCATGAACTATCCAGTGAGAATATTCATTTCATACAAACTAAGATTTGGCTGTTTAAAAAGGTGATTCAGCAGTTCAGTTTTCTGCACAGTAGACTTCACAGGTCCATTACAGAACTCAGAAATCTGGCACTGTAAATACCAGAATCACAGTAACTCCAGAAGACAAAGAAAAGAGAAATCTACATACTACTTTTACTTCCAAAAAGAAACACAAGTCTTTATATTTCACAAAAAAAGACCCTAAAACATTACAGCATTATGATTCATACCTCCTTTAATTTGAAGCTTTTGAGGTTGATTAAGTTCAATTGAAGCAATTACTACTGCTAAAATAATAATATGCTTGAGTTCTGATAAAATGTCAGAGGACACTGACTACAAACATGAAAATCATAATTTTATGATTTTAAGAGAGCAATCCAAGTAAAGATTGTTTCAGCATTTGCTTCAGTTAGCCAGCTGTATTGCTCAGGGATCAAGAAGTCATGCATTCCGCTCTTTATTATTGAAAAGGAGGAAGTTTAACCAAGTTGAAATGAGGAATTTATTTAAGAAGGAAGTTTGGAGTGCACCTAGGTGATGGAGTAGATTCAGCTACATGTCTCATATTTCTATAGCTAAAACATTATACATTATTGATTACATATTATTAGCGAGAAAACAATAAAAATTACACACTTTTTATAAACATATACACACAGAGAAAGAGATTTAAAGTATTTGGGGGGGGTTACCCACTAAAAGAAATAAAAATTGTGCTATATTTACAAGATCAGCTGAAGCATGATAAAAATTTTATCTAATAAAACTATACTAATAAACCCTCAGTTGTAATTTTAATTAGTAATTACATTGCATGTCTCCAATAAATGACAGAAAGTTATCCTTAATAAATACAAACCTGAAAGTTAATAAAAGCACAAATTTCAAAGAAATCTCTCTATCACAGTGTTCTGCTCAGCTTTATTTTAAAAACACATCTGAGATCAACCAACTTACAAGCAGGCAATACTTTTTTGGGGCTCATGGTTCTACAGGTTCCAGCTCATGTCCAGTTGTCCTGACCCGCACTGGGGCCTGCGGTGAAAGCACATCACAGTAGGAGCAGGTGATAGAGGCATCTGCTCACCTGAGGGCAGCCAAGAAGCAAAATGAGAGAGAGAAGGGCACTGGAGTCCTAACATGTCCTTCAAGGGCATAATCATTGATCTAACTTTCTCCTAATAGGCTGCATCTCCCAGTAGAGTCATAGGCCAGGGGCAGCCAAGCCTTTAACACATGGACCTTTGGATAATATTCCATATACAAATTATAGCCCATGGTGACTTAATTGAAAAAAAAACAATGCTTATCAGTTCACTGTAATTCTACATGATAGTGAAATTCATATGCTACTTTTTTTGTTTGTTTGGTTTTTGGTTTTTGGTTTTTTTTTTTTTTGAAGATTTAAAGAAGTTTATTAGAAAGATAGAAATACAGAAAATAGAAATAGAGCTCCATACCAGACTGGCATGGAGGGGTGACTCGAAATGAATACACCCCATATGCTACTTTTAGATATGCACATAACATTATTTGATCTCTTCCTTTCCTGAACATTTACTTTTTCTCTGATTATCTTTCCCTATCATCCTCCACTACTCTACTAGTGGTCTCTCCTAACCCTAATAAGGTCTCTTTTCTTTCCTTTTTTGAATTTCATATATGAGATAAAATATGTGGCCCTTGATTTTCTGAGTCTGAGTGATCTCACTTAGTATGATATTCTCCAGTTTCATTTGGTTTCCTGCAAAGAATATCATTGTGTTCTTTTTTATGGCTGAGTCCAACTTCATTGTGTGATTATATCACATTTTCTTTACCCATTCATCTGCTGACAGAGACCTAGGTTGGTCTTATCACTTGGCTATTATGAACTGTGCTGCTATCAACGTAGGTATGCAAGTTTCTATTATATTCTGATTTTAATATTTTGGAAAGATACCAAGGAGTGATATAGCTAGGTCATATGGTGGTCCCATTCTAGTCTTTTGAGGAACCTCTATACTGATTTCCATAGAGTTTATACTAATTTACAATCCCATCAACACTGTATAAGTATTCCTTATTCCCTTTATTCTCACCAACATTTATTATTATTTGTATTCTTGGTGATTGCAATTCTCATTGGAGTGAGATAAAATCTCAGTGTAGTTTGATGTGTATTTCCTTGGTTGTTGACAGATCTACTCTTTTAAGAAATTAAGAACTTCCAAAAGCAGATTTTTAAATAATATGTCCAAATCTTCAAACCTATTTAAATATGTATCCTAACCATATCTCTTTATTTCCTTATCTATCAAATTATTGTACATGGCGTTTAATTGACAGTGTAAAATGACTGGACAAAATGTTACAAAATAACAATATAAAATTACAAAATAACAATAGAGTTATTTTGTAGCATACAAGGCCATCCCAAATACAATTGTATTCCTGAAGCTTGCATAATACAGTAGAAGACAACCATCTTCCACTATCTCTACTGTTTAATCTTGTGCCCCAAATTAATGCTATCCTATTTATGCCTTATCATATGCCCATTATCATAGAGACATTATCTTGCAATTATACTTCCTTACATTTATGTATTTGAAATAAAATGCTCCTGTAAGTTTAAATAGTTTGCACAAACTCTTTTTATCTCAGTTGAATCTTTGCTCCTCTCTGAACACACCATTTTCTCTACAAAACACATCTATAATTGTAAAAGTTACTGAAATCCAAGTAATCTAGGGCTCTATCCTTTCTTTATATATGAACTCTGGTTCCTTTTACTTTTTCTTCTTCTAGTACACAATCAACCCATAGACATACATTCCTTATCACTTGTAGTTCACAATGTAGTTAAATCCTGAAACAATAATTAAATCTCAGTTACTTCTATGTGTCTTATTTATTAATGGCCTCTTCTCATCTTCTTCCAAAGGATCTCTCCTTCATAAGATGTTTGCTGGTATTCAATGGTAATTAAAGGGACCTTGATCTCATTGTCTGCTGGATAAAGACATGAGGTTTTATATTTCAGACTGCATCTAAAACCAACTAAAATATCTGAAGTGAAGAAACTCTCACTCTCTGAGAATTAATTTTCTTCAAGTGATCAGTAGGACATAACAAATTTTGTCAAATGAAGTAAAATAATCTCCAAGAATGACCCCCAAACAAATTCTCCTACCTAGTATGTGCATGCTACTCTCACAGGAAGAGGTAACATTGATTTTCTGTCCCTTTAACCTAGTTTTGGTACTAGCTTTGGTCAATGAGAGAAAACAGAATTGACATTCTGGAACTTCCAAGTTAAGGCTATAAAAGGAATAGAAACTTTAATTTTGTTTTTCTGGTCTGGGGATGGAACCTAGGGACATTTGACCTCCGAACTACCACCCCTGCCCTATTTTTTATTCTTTATTTTGAAGCCAGGTCTCACTGAGTTGCAGAGGGCCTCACTAAGTAGCTGAGGCTGTCGGCGAACTGCGATTCTCTGGTCTCAGCCTCCCGAATGCTGGGATTACAAGCGTGTGCCACCACGTGCAGCAGAAGCTTTAATTTCTAACTTGCTCTGAGAAGTTCAAGCTAAGTGGAGAACAATGGGGACACTCTTGTGAGGAACCTCATCTGGGCTATCGGCCCATAGCCCACAACAATTACCATCCACATCTTGAACCATAAGGTCCTTTCAATCTTCCAGATGCTGCATGTGTATCAGATGAAGCAGAAGAACAACTCACTTGAATTCAGTCAACCTCCCAGATTAGAACTAATAGAACTGTGCCCATTTTAAGCCATTATGCACTGGAATGGCTCAATATAATTTTGACTTAACACCTTAGAAAGTCTACTAAACACAAAAAATAAAATACATGTTTTTCATTTATTTACTATATCCGTGTACTTTCATCCCCAATTAATTCAACAGCAATTTTAAACTAGAAAAAGTATTATAATGAAATACAACTAAATATGATGAAAATGATTAGTTCTTTTACTATATAATGAAAAAGATATTTATGTTTATATATTGTTAATGCTTAATGATTAGTTGAAATTTCAGGAAAGGCCAGTAACCAATGGTCCTATTAGCTGTTCAAGTTCTGAACCAGTAAAATAATAAGCAAAGGAGTCAATCCATAAAAATATTACTTTTGTGATTGAGAAAACCACTATGGATTAAGTGGTTAATGTATTTGGGATAGCTGAATAAAATCCCAGCCCCAAAATTAGATGTTCTGATTCCAGAGAAAATGAGCCTCTCATAGATGATCAGAGTTGCACCAGCATCGGTGAGCTATAGGAGAAATTGAAGCACTCTATTATAAACAGGTATATATAATGAGGATACCAAATATTTGTAGAAATGATGGTCATATTTTCAACATTTGGTGAAAACTATTCATCTTCTGTTCCAGTCAGCATTCCCATAGCCATATCTAAAGACCACGTAACCTAAGATTTATTTTATTACATTTTGGGGAGGCTATATGAGGATGGGGACCTCAAATCTTAGGGCATGGAGGCAGGAGGAGGAGAAAGGTAGAGCACATGGGTTGCACTCACATCATGGAGGCTGGAAGCGAGAGAGCAAGTGGGGAGCGGGTAGGACTCATTTATAATCCTAAGGCCACACACCCAGAGACTCAACCCCTCCAGCCACACTTTACTGGCCCAGGCGACCACCCACATAGATCACTGCTGCAATTACAACCTTTGTGATTCCATTACATCAGCTTCATACATTAATAAATGAGCTCCTTAGGAAATGTTTTAATATCTAACTATAATACCCTCAGAGCCAATTAGTTCAAAGTACTCCAAAAACAAGAAACAAAGAAAAGTTTATCAAAGTACATGGTAACTATACTTTCTTTTTAACACAGGGTTATTCTACCTCTGAGCTACACCTCCAGACCTATTTTATTTTTGAATTTTGAAACAAGATCTTCCTAAGATACTGTCTGCTGCTGGCTATGAACCTGTGATCCTGCTGTCTTAGCCTCCCAAGTGCTGGGAGTACAGGTATGCATCATCATGCCTGGCTCCAAATTTCTTAAAATTAGTGACAATTTTTTTGTGTGTGGTACTGGGGTTCCTGGAAGCCCTTCTACTTCCAGGCTACACTCCCAAACCTATTTTATACTTTTTAGTTGGAAACAGGGTCTCTTAAGCCAGCCCGGCTGCCTTTGAACCAGCATGATCCTCTTGTCTCTGCCTCCCAAGTGTGGGGATTACAAGCGTGCGCCACCACGCCCGGCGTGACAAACCATTTTTAAAGCAACCAGAGGTCATGGGGAGGGGTGTGACACTCTATTACATACAGAAGAATAAAGTTAAAGATGACATAGATTAATGTCAGAATCACTGTAAATCAGAAGACAATGAACATTTTTAAGTATAAAAAATAAAATGTTCAGCATGCAAGTCTATACAGTGAGAATATGTTTCAAAAGCAGAGGGAAAATAGAGACTTTTTTAGACATACAAATGCCAATAGAATTTATCACCAACTGATATGTACTATATGAATTACTAGAGAAATCTTTTAAACAGTACAGAAATAATATTGGATAAAAATGCATCTATATACCCAAAAGAATGAAGAGCACTGTAAATATGTTATAAATGCAAAATGGTTTTTAAATTTCTTATTATATAAATCAATTCAAACATAATACTTTTTATTAAAGATTTACTCATTTTCTTGATAATTTGACAACTCCTGTCTACAATCTTAGGCAAATTAAAAACTAATTATAATCCAGGCGTGGTGGCACATGCTTGTAATCCCCATGCTTTGGAGGCTGAGATAGGAGGATCGCACAGGTTTGAAGCCAGCCTCAGCTACTGAGTAAGGCTCTTAGCAACTTAGTGAGACCCTGTTTCCAAATAAAATATAAAATAGGTCTGGGAGTATAGCCCGAAGATAGAAAACCCCAGGGTTCCAACTCCAGTACCATCAAAATAAATAAATAAATAAATAAATAAATAAATAAATAAATCTAATAATGTTATGGAATTATTCATATTAGAGGCTTATGTAGCCAGTTTTGTTTATCAGTTAGAAATACAACAAACTATAGGGGAAAATATCCTAAATCATAATAGCATAAATAGAGATTTAGTAATTTCATGTAACAAGAATTCTGCAGGTGGCTCAATACTGGAGTTAGCCTGGCTAATTTTGATAATATTGAAGTTAGAAGCTCTTACCTTTTTTGTTCTTTCACCCTTTGTTTGGCAGGATTTTTTAAACTCATGCATGTAGCCTTATGATGCAAAAAAGTGGACAATAACTGTGCCCACAAGTTTTGTTTTTTTTTTTTCTTTTCATGGTACTTGGGACTTCAACTCAGGGTTTTATGCATACTAGGCAAGTGCTCTAACAGTAAGCTGTATCTCCAGCCCCTTTTATTTTGAGACAGGCTTTTTTTTTTTTTTGAACCCAGGTACATTCTACCTTAAGGCTATTCCTTCATCCCTCCAGACCAATTTTTTGAAACAAGGTCTTGCTAAGTTGCTGATAGAAGTGATGTCTTATAGTTTTCATTAAAATTTTCTGATGATTAATGATACTGAACAGTTTTTCATATACTTTCTGGCTATTTGTATGTCTCCTTTGGAGAAATGTCTTTGCTCATTTCTTAAATCCCTTTTACTAATTGAATATGATTGAAATTCAATTTGGAAAGTAAGGGTCCAATCTATGATCAATTCTGGATGCATGAACTAACTTTAGCTCACTTAGCAGCTACCACTAACTCATTGGGTTGTTAACCCAAAGAATATCCAATAAAGCAAATATATTTTACTGGATTCCTGGAAAGTGCTGAAAACAGACTAATGAGACAATATCCCTTATTGGTCCCCCATGTATTTTTAAAATTAAATTGTTCCCTTTTTCCTATTGTTTTTGTTCTACTTAGATCACCTGCAATACTAATTATCATCATTGTGATATTAATTTATGTTTGCCTTAGCTAAAACATCAATAATCTATAGTAAAATACACAGTACTTTGTATGTGTGTGATGATCTAAAAGATTTGTTAGCAACAATTAAGACATTCATTTTCCCTAGGCCTGGCACAAATATATTGATTCACATAGAGATGCTTATGTAACTTGCAGAGAAGACCATCAGTGAATGGCTAAAGAGAAGGATTTCTGATGTTTCTGAAACTTAACTCACATTATGGCCTTTCCATATCACAGTTAAAACAATCGTTGGGATAATAAGCCAGCTGGAAAAGAACCAGACTTGAAATATAATAACCCCAGGAGAGGAGGCTCAGGACAGGAAGCTGGAGGCAGCATAGTTTTGGCTAATGCCATGTTCAATCATCTGCTAGATTAAGTTTTGGCCAGGGCAGCTAAATGGGGGGAAAATATGAAGCAGAAACTTGCTCATTATAGAGGTGCGAGCTGACTCAAAACAGAGTACTACTACTCAATAATTATCACCTTTTTTCCTAATACCTTGCTGTCAATACATGTATCTAAGAGCAAATGGGTATCTTTTATAAAAGTCTTTGGCCATAAAACAGAAAATGTACCCCAGGCAGAGCTCTAAAAACAGACACTATAAATCTTTACTTTGGTTTCCTAGGTTTATCAATGATGTTTTCCCCAAAGGAACAATTGAGATTCTTCTCCCACATTCCCCTTTGAAAGACTCTAAGTTACTGAGAAATAATTTCCTTTCTAAAGCAAAAAAAAATTTTTTTTAATTTCTTACCACTAAGGAAAAGGAAAACTTCTTTATTCTTCCTCTGTAAATGTCTGTATGTGTTCATATTTTGTCTTTCACTTCTAAAACCACTCGTAGCATATGCTGAAAGTAACCCAACAGGCATAAATAATCCTTTAATGTCAATTTAACAAAATCTCATTGAAGGATATTGTACTCTTCCACCTCTGAAGCATAGTAAGGTATTAACACATTATATATCAAATTGACTATGTCACTGCATGTACAAGGGGGAAAATAGTACATTTCCTAGAGACAGAAGATTTAGACTAGACATTTATATTCATATAGCAACACTAGAAAAACTGTTGGTTTTTTAGAAAAATGATATAATGTAAGTAAGCACCAAAAGCTTCTGTCATCAGGGCTGCATACAGTAGCTCCCTGTCCCTAAGCTGCCATTATTATACCTCTGCTTTGTCTCCTTCTTATTGTTATTCCTATAATTTTGTTTTGACCTGTCTTTTGCCTAGTGCCCCATTCCTCGCCTTGCAGCCTTTTACTACCTTCAGACCAACACCCTCAACTTTACCCAGCAAGGCAGACCTATGCCTACAGACAGGTCAGTTCTACAAATGATGACCATCTGTCCACTTGGCTCTCAGTAATCCCTCTATTTGGTTTAATCATCATTGACCTGGCTAGAAAATTATTTTTCCTGTGTTAAAATTAGACTGTAATATTTCTCAAATATTAAACCCCCCTGAGTTTATTCACCTTTTATTATCAGTGAGCATAACTGAGCCACTTCTCTTCCATCAACTTTTCCCAGAGAACAGATGTTGTGAGACGCCCCCCCCCACACCCTTCTGCTCTGAACTCCACTAGAAAGATGATCTATACTGAAGCAGAGTTATCCAAGACATGACACTGTGGTAGGCAAATTTCTAAAGCCATTTCCATCCCCACCAAGATTGTCCTCTGGTTATTCAAGCACTAATCTAGGCACCATTAGCAAATACAAGATTATGGTGAGGATAAGGAAAAGAACCTAAAATATATTTCCCTATTCTAATTTACTTAGTTAATACTTCTGACTCTAAATGGGTTTTTTTCCTCCCCACACAAAGCAGTTCTATAGATGAATTCCTAGCAGACACCTGCTGAGTGTCTTCTAATTCATCTCAATTCTGGTACTTTTTACTAGCAATAGCAGCCAATCTTACAGGTTGAGAGCTTAGTCCCATAAAACTGATACCCAATACAGAGGCAGATCCAAAGTCACAGCTTGACTAACCATGCATCCTCCTGGTTTTTTTTTTGTTTGTTTGTTTGTTTGTTTTTGTTGTTGGTTTTTGTTTTGTTTTGTTTTGTTTTGTTTTTGCCAGTCTGGGGATGGAACCCAGGGGCATTTGACCTCTGAGCTACACCCCCTGCCTTATTTTTTATTCTTTATTTTGAAACCGGGTCTCACTGAGTTGCAGAGGGTCTCACTAAGTAGCTGAGGCTGTCCGCGAACCGCGATCCTCCAGGTCTCAGCCTCCCGAATGCTGGGATTACAAGCGTGTGCCACTACGCCTGGCATCCTCCTGGGTTTGATTAATTTGCTAGAGTAGATCACAAAGTTATGGAAATACTAATGTCTGGTTTATTTTAAAGAATATTGCAGAGGATATACATAAAGCAAGGCAGGTAGAAATGGGAAAGCCAGATACTGAAAACTTCGAATGCCCAGGAATCCAGAAGCCCTTAGAACTCAGTCATTTGGGGTTTATATAAGCTTCATTACATAAGCATGAATGATTGCATCATTGGCTATTGGTTTTTCAACCCAGCCTTATACCCCTCTTCCCTCCTCACACTCTAGGTGGGTAGGGCTGAAATTTCCAACCCTGTACTCTTACCTCGCACTTTCTGGTGTCCATCCCCCATACTGAGGTTATTTAGGGGCTCCTAAACAGCATTCATCAAATGGGCATATAAAATAAATTCTTATCACTTTGAAGATTCCAAGAATATAAGCAGTTATTTCATGATCCAGGGAAGAAGACCAACCACATATTTTATAATAGTACTGTTACTAATCAGTTGACCTTAAATAGGGAATTTGTCCTAGATTATCAAGATAGACTTAATGTAATCTCTCTCTCTCTCTCTCTCTCTCTCTCTCTCTCTCTCTCTCTCTCTCTCACTCTCTCTCCCTCTCTCTCTCTCTCTTGTGTGTGGTACTGGGGATGGAACCCTTCTACCTCCAGGCTACACTCCCAGACCTATTTTATATTTTTCTTTTGGAAACGGTCTCTTAAACCAGCAAGGCTGGCTTTGAACCTGCACGACCCTCTGCCTCCCAAACCTGGGGATTACAAGCATGCGCCACCACGCCCAGCTAATCTCATATTACAAAGGCAGGAGAATCTGTTTGAGAGGTGGAAAGGTAGGATTTAAGAAAAGAGGAAACCAGAGATTCTAATCAGGAGGAAAAAAAAAAAAGCTTTTGACTTTCTGCTGAGGCTGGCTTTGGGATATAGAGCCTACATATAGGGACCTGAAAGGGGCATTTAGAAGCTAAGAGGAAACCCCAGCTGACAGCCAGCAAGGAAATGAAAACCCTGGTCCTATATCCATGAGGAACTAGATTTTGTCAATAGCCTGAAAGATCATAGCAGCTAATTCTTTCCTACAAGCTGCAGAGAAGAGCCCAGGACACTGACACAATTGCCAACTTAACTCCAGCCTCCTGAGCCCTGGAGTAATGAAATCAATAGAACAATTCTGGATCTGTGGACCAAAGACTGGTGGGACTATGAGTTTGTGCTTTTAGTCACTAGTTTTGTGGGAATTTGTTATGGCAACACAAGATAACAAACCACTCTTATCATTTTTGTGTGAAAAAGAAAAAAGTCTTAGGAAAAATATCTGGTCAAGGTTAACATCAATAGTCTTTTTTATTGGCACTTTTTATTTATATAAGAGTTTACTGTTTTATAATTCTGCTTACCACCTTATTTTAAGAAGCTTTTTGTAATCTAGCATGTCTTCATTCACATTAGAAATATATTGAACATCTCCAATGTCCAGAGGTCTTCAGGAGATGCAGAGGGACCCTGCCTATGTAATCAGCCCTAAATGAATGAACAAACCTCTACAGGATAAAGTCTAAACAATTTAACAGGAAACAAACAGTGCTCAACCATAGGGCTTCTACCTATAATTCTCTACTTGTCCATAAAATGCAACCAGATATTAAGCTAACTTCTCTGTAAACCTTTAATTTCTTTCATGCTGTGAAAATTTGAAAGTTAGTGCTCCAGTCCCCAAGAATGGCTTTCTTCTTTGTCTAGATCACACTTCTGCCAGATATCCAGATGGCTCTGCATCCATATTCTTCAAGTCCTTACCACTGGCCACAGTTTGCTCTTTAAAAGATCTCTACCCTGACCACTCTATTCAACATTTTATTTTATTATTTTTCTTTTTTTTTTCTTTTTTTTCTTTTTTATTGGTGCACTGTATTCATACATCATAGTGGGATACAAAAAAAACTTTTGTAGATATACATGCACACATCGCCAGTCAACCCCCACACGATCCCCACCCCATTCCCTCCCCATCCCTCCTTCCATCTAGTATTATAGCAATTTATCCAAAATTAAAAATGATAATCTCACATAACAGTTTCATTTGTCTGATACCAAGCTTTTGATAACAAAAAGATAACATTTCAATATTTCTTTTTGCTTTCTTTCTTACCAGAGAATATTTTTTTCTTTTTTTTTTTAGGTGAAACTATCATATATTTATATATTTATTTTTCAGAAAAAAATCTATCCTAATATGGAATATGGATTATAGATACCCAAAACGATCTCAAAAAAGAACAAAGTTAGGAGATGTATATTTTCTGATTTCAAACCATATAAAGCTACAATAATTAAAACAGTGTAGTACTGTTCTAAAGGCAGATATATAAACAATTGGAGCTAAATAAAAGCCTAAAGCTAAATTCTTCCATATATTGTCAAGTTATATTTGACAAGGTTTCCACGAACATTTGGTGGAGGAAATAATAATCTTTTAACTAAATAATGTTGAAAAATTAAAATTACATGAAGACATTTCAATATTTCTTTTTGCTTTCTTTCTTACCAGAGAATATTTTTTCTATTTTTTTAGGTGAAACTATCATATATTTATGTATTTATTTTTCAAAAAGAAAATCTATCCTAATATGGAATATGGACTCTAGATACCGAAAACGATCTTGAAAAAGAACAAAGCTAGAAGATATATATTTTCTGATTTCAAACCATATAAAGCTACAATAATTGAAACAGTGTAGTACTGTTCTAAAGGCAGATATATAAACCATTGGAGTTAAATACAAGCCTAGAGCTAAATTCTTCCCTATATTGTCAAGTTATTTTTGACAAGGTTTCCACAAACATTTGGTGGTGGAAATAATAATCTTTTAACTAAATATTGTTGAAAAATAATACTTACATGGAAAAGAATAAAATTGGACCCTTACCTAATCCCATATACAAATATTAACTCAAAATAGATAATAGACCTAAATATAAATCTTAAAACTATAAACTTTTAGAAGAAAATCTGGGTCATAAAACCTCACAACATTGAAATTGGCAGTGATTTCTTGGATATGATTTCAATGGCACAGGCAACAGAAGGGTATACAAACTCCCTAAAAAATAAAAAAAAAATTGTATATCCAAAGACAATGTATACAGAGTTAAAAGTTACTAATAGAATGGGATAAAATATTTCCAAATGCTATATCTGAATGTATATTAATATTCCAACTAGAAATCCTAAAAATTAATAACAATAAAGGCTGCAATACCATTTAGAGATAGGTAAAAGACTAACATAAATAATGAATCTCCACAGATAACCAATCTTAGTTGTCTGTTGGATGGAAAACCTTGTTTCTCTGGTTCTGGTGTGTGCTACCTATTTCTTCTTTGTAGTTAATCTCTTTGAGTATTTTCTCTAGTGCTGGTTTTGAAGACATAAATTCCTTCAGTTTCTGTTTGTCATGGAAGCTTCTTATTTCCCCATCTAATATGATAGAAAGTTTTGCTGGGTAGGAAATTTTTGGCTGGAAGTTGTTTTCTTTCAGAGTTTGGAATATGTTACTCCAAGCCCTTCTGGCTCTCATGACTTGGTTTGGGAAGTCTGGAGTGATTCTAATTGGTTTGCCTCTGAATGTCACTTGGTCCTTTGTTTTTGTTGCCTTTAAGATTCTCTGCTTGGCTTCCACATTGGTCATTTTGACAATTATGTGGCGTGGGGATCCTCTTCTCCGATCCTGTCTAAAGGGAGTTCTATAAGTTTCCTGGACCTGTGTATCAACCTCTTGCTCTATGTTTGGAAAATTTTCTGCTATTACTTCCTTGAAGAGATTGTTGATCCCTTTGGTTTCACTTTCTTTTCCCTCCTCTATTCCAATTATTCTTAGGTTAGCTCTCTTAAAATGGGCCCATATTTCTTCAATGTCAGATTCCTGCTGTCGGATATTTTTTCCTAGATTAGAAACTATGCATTCATTTTTGGAATGATCATCTTCTAAGAGCGAGATTCTGTTCTCCATGTGGTCTAATCGGTTGTTCATGCTTTGAATTGAGGCCTTTACTTCATTAATTGCATCCTTTATCTCTTTTTGGCTCTCTCTGAATTCTTTTCGAAGCACCTCTATTATTTCTACAGTTATTTTCCTGATTTGATCTTCTAGAAATCTCTGAATTTCTGTTTTATCGGGTTCTGATGTTGTGGGGTTGTGGGCATTCATTGCTCCAGTACTATTCCTCTTTCCCATGATTTCGGAAGTTTGTGCCTTCTCTGGGTTCTTCCCTTGGGTCACTATGACTTCGCTTAAGGTGCTCTGGATCTCAAGTCTGTAGTATCTCTGACCCCACTACTCCTTTACTAGGTTGTATCACAGAGTCTCCGACCCAGGGAGTCAATAGAGGCTGCTTTAGACTATGGGGGGGGGGGGGTGCCAGGTTGCACGTTCTCCTATGGTGTGATATCTCTGCCACCGCCACTCCCCCACTGGGTCAAGTCCCAGGGAGTACAGTACTGGGATTTCTCCTCTGTGGCCCGCAATTTGACTCACTGTTCTTGAGTACGCAGATGTAACTGTACTGGACTCGGTGAATTCACTGCTGCTGCCGCCGGTGGCAATATGGCGCTGCTGCCACACCCTCGGCCGTGAGACTGGCGTATTTTTTCTTCTCCTGTTTTGAGTTCCACTCTGATTCACTGCAGCGTGTGCTGAGCTCAGCCACTGGGAGCCTTAGATGCTCCCTGCACCGAAATATCCCGCCTGGCTGTTCTGCAGCGGCTCACCTCGGCTTGCTGTAGCCGTCTGGTGAAATCGCTGCTGCCGCCGGCAGTATGGCACTGCTGCCGCGTCCTCAGGCATGAGGCCGGTGTATATCCTCTGTGGCTCTGAGCTCTGTTCTCAGTCCGCTTTCTCTCTGGAGCCTGGTGATTTTTTTGTTTCTCTGGTGATGGTGTTTTCTGGCTATGAAAGGCGCTGATTTTGTGGTAATGGAGATTGGTTGTTAGCGGGGCTCTTAAGCCCTGCTTTTCTCGGTCGCCATCTTCCCGGAAGTCTCTATTCAACATTTTAAATGACCATTTTTATATTCCAAATTGAACAATTTCTATTCTGTAACACTTAGAAGCTTCTAATATACTACATTATTTGCTTATTATATTTGTTAGGGATATTATGTGTATTTGGTATTGTCGCTTCTTGTAAAAATATAGTCTCCATGAAAGTGAATTTTACACATTTCATTTATTGATAGAACTCCAGAAAACAAGTTCAGAGTAAACTCTTTATAAATATCTGTAGAGCACTGAATGAATCTTATCACAATCACATATTTTCAATTTACGTCTTGTAACATGAAGTCTGGCAGAACTCAATTGGTGTCCACACATAGTGGAAGACTAACAGGTCCACAGGTCATCTTGTTCAGCTCAGGAAGTAGGCCTAGTACCTTTATAGTTTTCATGGATATAGTATGTCCAATCTTCTAGGATTCGTCTGAAAAAGTAGGGATCACTGCTAGACAGATATTGGAGAAATAAATTATTGGTCAATCTTACATGTACAAAATGCTGCCAAGAGTGAACATCTTTATAATTAATAAAAATAGGAAAGTTTATGAGTCTTGCCTATATGTTTCCTTTTCCAACTTTCCCTTCATAGTTTAAAAAAAGGCATAAAATTATTTCATTGGATTCAGTATTTATTGCTCTTCTTGTTCACTGTTATTGGCTCTCACTCTCCTTTCTGATAACTTTTGAATCCATCACTGATATATTTTTTCCTTATCTTTTTCTTTCAAAGCCATTTTAACATCAGTGTTTATATGCCAGGAATGTAGAGCTAAAAAGTAATAAAAATTAGAGAAAACCTTTTTCTCATTGTTACAAATACAAGTTTTTCACTTGGAGGTTATTCTTAAACTTTCTAGTTGCTGATTTGTTACTCAAAATTGTACCTAGAAGAAAAAAGCTTGCAAACAGCTGGCAAGCACATACAAAACCACACATAGCTCCCAACATACACATTAAGGCCACAATCTGATATTTATAATATTCCAAAAGTTAAAGAGGTTTTTCTGGGATAGTTGGCTAAAAAGTGCCAACACTGTTCCTGACAAGGAGCTAGTGTGCTTACTGGTGAAGAAATTCTAGGTCATGCTGGAATTGAGCAACTTGCTTGAACTTGCCCACCATTTAGTAGGTTACAACTTGCCAACTTTACAAAGGAAAGTTTATTAAGGAAAAAATTCAGCCTCTCCTTCCTTAGCCTTCTGTATCTTGTCCAAAACAGTTTTGCCAAAGCCAAAAGTTTAAGGGCTGGGCTCAATTTCTCCATTTTAAATAGGGACCACAAATAAAACTGTCAGCCAGTAAGAATAAATGTAGTGAGCTTCTTGCCCAAAGTGGTAGACTTAGTTTGACCAGCAATGCCAGAATAAATATATCCATAGGGCTAATTCAATGACTGACAAATTTTGACTTGATCCCAACAACAGCAAGTGGAAAAAATCAGTCCTCAAATCACCTCACTGTGGCTTTGCATGTTAAAACTTATGTCTGCTGCGGAACCTAAATAGCAGTTATTTCAGACATGTTTTCCTATCCCCAAATCCTAAAATGGATCTAATCATATAGTTTCACATTTTTACAAACAACAAGTAAACATAACTAGTTTTCCTTTAAAACTGGAGGTACAGCAGATAGACAAAGATAGTTTGAAATCCAATGTGTTTAGGCATAAGAAATTAGATAAATTGAAATTTACTTTAAAATTTGTGAAACACCATTCCTTAAAAGTTCAAATTTAATCAGTAAATTTCAATTTTTAAGGATCATTTCAACAGAAAAAAAACTATATTGGATGTCCCAAAGTACAGTAGAACAATTTCTATGACCATAACAACATATGATTTTACATCTCTTAAAGTGGTGGTTGTCAACACTGAGCACTAGAAATACCTCTGATACACAGGCCCTATATGAGATCAATTAAACTATAATTTCTGGTAGTGGGATCCATGTAAGTTTAAAGTCCAACAAGGCCTGTAAACTGAGGTATAAAAGGGGGAAATATAAAAATATTGTGAGAAAAATGTTTCCCAAATGTCCTGAAAATCAGTATCTCCTGGAATGCTTCGTAAAACACACCCAAACTTACTTACTGTATGCAAAGTTCTGTGGAAAAGCCTAAAAATTTATTATTAAATACTAACTCAGTAGTCCTTACTATCAAGAATATAGTCTAGGAAGAAAATTTCAATAAATATATAAAAATGTTAGTCACATTTGCGTTGCTATAACAAAATACTCCAAAAAATACAATTTAAAGGATGAAAGTTTTATTTTGGCTCACAGTTTCAGAGGTTTCAGTCAATAGTTGGTTGGCTTCACTGTTTTTAGGCATGTTGCAAGGCATAACCTTCATGGCAAAGGGGCTTGGTAGAAGAAATCTTCACTTCTGGAAACCAAGAAGCAGAAAGAAAGTGAGTCAGGAGCCATGGACAAAATATAGCTTTCAAAGTATACCCCCAGTTCTACCCTTAATTCAATTAGGCCTCACATTCTAAAGTTTTCACCAGAGTGCACTAGCTATGGACCAATCCTGAAACACATGAGTGTGAGCATTGGGGGCACATTCTATAAACAAACTATAATAAAAAAAAAAACTTTATCAAAAATCTGGGAAAAGCAATTGAGAGAAAAATGATTTTTAAACCGCACTCCAAATGACAATATGTACCTTCCTGGAGTAAGGTTTAAGGTCTCTATTTACCAAGAGCTTCTGTAGAGTAGCTCAAACTTTCCCCATTTGCTCATTGTACCATCAAGGAAAAGGGGACTATAGAAAAGAAAAGGGAGTCCTCAGGGATACCTAGGCCACCATGTTGGAGAATGGGGTGAAGATTTCAGAGGGAAGAATTAGATTGGGACAAGTCAAATCATCTTGTGCCATCTTCTTGTCCTCTTGGAGATATTCTCTTTATATCAGATGCTGATCTCTGTTCACCTTATTTTGTGTTGAGCCAGGGCCTGGATTATCTTCTAAGTAGCAGGTGCCTCCAAATTTATAAGACTCTATAATACTCATGATTTAGCTATAATGACATATAAAAATAAGCTCTATAAGCATTAAGCATAATTATATTTATTATATTAATATATTTATATTTCAATATCACTAGCTTAAATGTAAGATCTATATTTTAAGGATGGGGTGTAGCTCAGTGGTAGAGCTTTTTTTTATATGTGCAGGGACTTTGATTCAATCTCAGTACCTCAAAAATATAAATTAATTAATTAATTAATTAAAAGTTTAAAATTGTTATCCAGGTGTTTACTCTGGACTGTTTTGCAATTTTCCTCTCACAACACCAGGGTAAAGCAGTATTTCTTTAGTAATCTCTTACAGACAATAAGACAATAAGACAATAAGACAAAAAGAACCAAGGTAGACTTTTCCACTGGGCCATTGAATTTCCCACATATTTTGCCCCGTAACTTTCCATTATCTCAGTGACAATGCCCCCAGTCCAACAACAGAGAAGCCTGGTGGACATGGTAATGTACCACAACTATCTGATGAGATATAGTAGTCTCATTATTTATTCCTCTCCTTTCTATTGGTTAAACACTGAAATGGAATGTTCTCATAACAGACACATGAGAATTAAATTGTCCATTCATTCATTTAGGAAAAGAATCTGGTAATATTTTAGTTCAGTTAATTTTATTATGTAGACAGACATATAAAGGCAAACTTAAAATGCTCCCATTATAAGCAATAAGTTTATAATAAATTTTACTCTTCTGGTGATTGATGTCTATCTTATGCAAAAATTTCCAGAATATTGTTCTGTCCTCTACAATTCTGTAAGAGAGTTTCCAGGATGGCATTCACAACATCCTCACACTTCCTCCATAGTGAAAGCCACTGTTATCATCATTTACATTCTTCTCTGCATCATCATCATCATCATCATCATCAACATCATTATCATCATCATCATCATGACTATCCTCATTGTAGCAAAAATACTAAAACTAAGAGCTACCATTGGAAATCTTGCTATTGACTTTAGACATAGTTATGATATTCTATTTCTAAGTCAGGTCGGTATTCTAAGAAGTAATACCTGAAATTAAAGACATGAAATGACAATGAAAATCAATTAATCCTTTTTAATTATTTCATACATATTAGCTTTTTATCAATGTAACCAAGGTGCCCAAGAACAACAATATAGAAGAGGAAATGTTTATTTTAGCTCATGATTTCAGAGATTTTAGTTCATGGTTGGCTGGCTCTGTTGAGCTGAGCCTGAGGGAAGGTAGAACTTCACAGCATGGCAGAGGGAAGATGCGTTGCTCATGGAAGTCAAAAACCAGAGAAAGAAATGAGCTGGAGAGATGGTAAACTCTTATAGGGCATGCTCCCAGTGATCTAGTTCATTCAGCTAAGTCCTATCACCCATTTGTTCATTCAGCCCTCTGAAATTAGAATCCTTATAGTTCAAACATTCCCCTAAAGCCATACCTCTGAACACATGAAACTTGGGCACATTTCAGATACAAACCAAACTAATATATTTATCTTAAATTATAAGAACATCATGTTACAGTGAAAGGCACATGTTTTACATGCATTTTATTTGTATTGTTTATTGAAGAAGATCATATTAGAGCCCTTTCCTCTGTGAGCCTATTCAATATTCTCAAGCCTTACTTTTATCTGTTAACTATAAGTAAATGGTTGCTTATCTAAAAACAAACCTGTGAGGTTAGACATATAAAAAAATCAGCAATAAAATAAACATACTTCCTCATTCTAAGAATAAAAATGGGTAAGCATAACTAGAAAGAAAAAATGTATGGAAACTTGTAGAAGCAAGCCATAACAGGTGAAAAATTATTGCTGCCAGTGGAATGTTCTGAAGCTATAAGAAATTTTATTGAGCCATATATATACATATATTTTTGGCCATACTGGGGTTCCTGGGAGCCCATCTATCTCCGGGCTGCACTCCCAGACCTACTTTTATATTTTTTTTATTTGGAAACAGGGTCTCTTAATCCAGCACAGCTGGCTTCAAACCTGCTCAATCCTCCTGTCTCCACCTCCTATGAGCTGGGATTACAAGCGTGAGGCACGATGCCCGGCAGAGCCATATTTTTAACCAAAGTCTGTGGCAAAATATATATCCAGGAGGTAGACTCCAATGGTGGTGAACACTCGGTGACTACAGTGATAGGTATTTGAGGAAAGCTATAGCTACAATCTAAAACATAATAATCAATTAGAAAATTTGGCCTTTTAAAGTTGATTCTGACATCTCCATCACACTTACCTCTCAAAATCTCCCTGTAATTATAAATTTTGTGGATCAGGATACATTCAGTACAAGGAACTGTAATACAGCTTTGTTAAATGTTCTTAAAGATTAATATTAAAGGATCAAAACTTTATAGGGGGAAGATTAATCAAATGATAGTTAATAATGAAAACAAACAAAAACATGAGATAATTTAACAAGCACACAAATGAACTATCCTTCCTTTTGATTCAGGGATGCTAAATAATAATGCAGCATCCCTATGGGAAAGCCAATGAAGAAGCAGTATCCATAGAGCACTCTCCATATGCTAGCAAAGTTAAGTTCAGGAATAAGAAAAATAAAGAGACACAAGAGGAAGTTCTGATTAATAAAATTAGCACAGAGATTGCCAATTTTATTTTTCATGCAATAGAGGGAAGCTGTCTACTAAAAGAAATCACCCAAAGTCATTCAGATATACTAAAACAACAGAAAGAAAAAAAATGGCTAACAGGGAAATCAAATTAAGCAGTCATCCTTTCCACCTAAATGCCAAATAAAAGCTTACTGAGATTCCTTCAACCTGTAAGCTATAGTTAACATTTTTATCAATATGGAACCATCAATATAATCCAGTTTTAGAAGGTTTTTTTTTTTTTTTTTTTTTTTGGTGGTACTGGGGGTGGAACCCAGGGGCTTTTCAACCTCCGGGCTATACTCCAAGACCTAATTTTTTTTTTACTTTTTGGAAACAGGGTCTCACTAAGTTGCCGAGAGCTTCACTAAGTAGCTGAGGCTGGCTTCAAACCTGTGCAATCCTCCTGTTTCAGCCTCCCAAGCACTGGGATAAGCACGTGCCACCACATCCAGCAGAACAATTTTTTTTTACTCCAAAATTTTCTCTCATGCCAGTTGACAGTCAATCCAAGCTCCCTCACTTTCCCCAAACAAACAATGATCTGGTTTCTATCACCTTGGTTTAACTTTTTCTGGGATTTCGTGTAAATGGAATCCCACAATATGTGGTACTTTTTGCCTGACTTCTTTCATTTAGCATATATTTTTGAAGTTGGTATAGCTTTTTCTATGTATCATCAGCTCATTCCTTTTTACTGTCAAATAATTAAATACTATATGGATAAACTATATTTTCTTTACCCATTTAATAGTTTTTGGACATTTGGATTATTTCCATTCTAGAGGTAGTATAAGTAATTGCTGCTCTAAAAATTCACACACAGTTTTTTGTAAGCTGTTTTAATTTGGGGAGGTATATACTAGGGAGTGGAATTGCAGGCTCCAATGTTAACTGTATTTGAAATGTTTAATAATCTGCCAAAAGTGTTTCCCAAAGTGACTTTGTCATTTTATACTCCTACCAACAATGTTATGAGGGCTCTACTTTTAACATATCTACAACAATACTTGGTAAGTTTTGAGTGTAATCATTCTTGTGGGTATTGAGTGGTGTGCTTTTCATTTTAATTTTTCTCTTTTTTTTTTTGGCACTGGGCATTGAACCCAAAGGCATTCTACCTCTGAGTTACACTTCCAGCCCTTTTTACTTTTAATTTTTTAATTTGAAATAGGATCTCTCTGGGTGGCTGAGAGTCTTGTTACATTGTCAAAGCTGTTCTCAAACCTGTGATCTTCCTGTCTCAGCCTCCCAAGTACTGGGATTATAGGCATGCACCAATTTACCTGGCCCTGTTTTCTTAATGACTGATGATGTTGGGCATCATTTTCTTTCCTTGACATTTTCATATCTTTTTTGTAATTATATCTATTCAAATATTATATAGTTGTTTTCTCACTCTATATTTTATTATTATTGAATTGTAAAAGTGTGGATATATTTTTCTCCCAAATTGTGGCTTGTCTGTTCAACTTCTTAGTGGTATCACTTGAATGTCATCAGTTTTTAGTTTTTTTCAAGTTTGAGCTATAAACTATTTTATTATTAATCATGCTTTTGGTGTTATACTAGGAAATCTTTGCTTAACTCAAGGTCATGAGGATTTTCTCCTGTGTTTATTCTAGAGGTGGTATAACTTTAGCCATTACATTTAGGTCTATGGTTCAGCATCTTTCAGTTATATTACCTCAGTGGATTTTAAAATCTCAAATGGCATAAAATATTAAGACAAAAATGCCCCAAGATCAATGTATGAGTTCAATATGATCCATATAAATATCTTAATTTTTCTTTTTAGATTTGATTTTTATGATTCTAACATTCCTGTAGAACTGCAAAGAATTCAGAATATCCAGTATTGTCTTTAACAACAAACAGTGTTGTTAAAGAACAAAGATAAAGAATTCACACTTCCTGATTTAAATTCTTTTGTTAAAAGCTATAGTAACCAACATAATTCAGTACTGGCTTAAGGATATATCAATCAATGTAAGAACTTAAGAGCCCAGAAATAAACCTTTACATTTTTATTCAATTGATTTTCAATAAGGGTGCCAAGATCATCCAATGGAAAAAAAAAAGTCTTTCAACAAATGGTGGTGAGACACCTGGATATCTATGTACAATAGCAATGAAGTTGTAGCCTTCCTTTATACTATACTGAAACATAAACTCAAAATAGATTATAGAACAAATTATGAGACAAAACCATAAAACAGTGAAAAATAAAGATAAATGTATGTCCACACAAATGTTCATTTGTAGCAGAATTCTTTGTAAGAGTCAAGATGTGAAAACTGAGCTACAGTAGCCAAAACAATCTTGTAAAAAAGGAACAATGATGACTCAGGCATGGTAGTACATGACTGTATCTCAGCATCCCAGTAATTGGAATGCTGAGATAGAAGATTGCAAGTCTGAGGCAAGCTCAGTAACTTAGCAAGTCTCTGTTTCAATAAAATAGAAAAGGCTGGTGGTATAGCCTCAGGGAATCTTTGCATCCAATCCCCAGTATCATAAAACAAGAGAAAGGGATTATGATGACTGAATAAATAAAATGTCTATATACAAACAATGGGAAATAATTAAGCAATAAAGGTAGGAACTACTGATGTATGCTATAGCATGGATGAATCTTGAATCTTGAAAACATAATAGGCAAAAGAAGTTGTTTACAAGGACTATATACTGTTTTATTCTAGTCACATCAAATTTTTAGAATAAACCATCTAGAGATGTAAAGTACGTTAGTTCTGAGTGTGATGTTGCACACCTGTAATTTCAATATTTAGGAGGCTGAGACAAGAGGATCACAGGTTCAAGGCCAGTCTCAGCAACTTAGAGAGGCTATCAGCAACTTAGCAAGACATTATTTCAGTGTTTTTTTTTTTTTTATGATGGGGAGATAGTGTAGAGTTAGAATGACCCAGGGTTAATCCCCAGTATTAAAAAATAAAGAAAGTATAATAGTAATTGTCTGGGCTTGTGGGAACTCAGAGGCAGAAATGGAGAATGACTATTAGTGGATACTGGGTATCTTTGTGGTGACTAAGATGTTTTAAAGTTGATTGTGGCGATAGTTGTGCAACTCTATGAATATACTAAGAACTATTTAATTGTATACTTTCTTTCTTTCTTTCTTTTTTTTTTTGGTGGTACTGGGGTTCCTGGAAGCCCTTCTACCTCGGGGCTACACTCCCAGACCTATTTTTACATTTTCATTTTGGAAACAGGGTCTCCTAAGCCAGCGCACGGCTGGCTTCGAACCTGCGCGATCCTCCTGTCTCCACCTCCCAAGCGCGGGGATTACAAGCGTGTGCCACCACACCCGGCTAATTGTATACTTTCAATAGGTACATTGTGTGTTCTGTGAATTATATTTCATTAAAGTTGTTTTTAAGAAGTAATGAATTGATGAAAAAACGGTTCAAATAAATCTGTGTCCATATATGAAGATATCACTATAAGTCTCACTAACATGTATGAGAAATAGAGTGGAGAGCAAGGTGGAATCTAAAGAAATATACAAAGTGTTTTGTACATGTATTTTTGTATCATTTTGAACCTTTTTGTATCATTATGTATAATCATAATGTATCAATAAAATTATACTTTAAAAAGAATGAAAGTATTATGCATCCAAATAATTAATAGGTAAATGTAATTCCTATCAAAATCTGTTATGTCTTCCATAGACATTAGTATGCTAATTCTTGGGCTGCATGAGGTGGCACACACACCTATGATTCCAGTAATTGGGAGGCTGAGAGAGGAGGATAGCAGATATGAGGATATCCAGAGTAACTTAGCAAGACCCTGTTTCAAATTTTTAAAAAAGAAATAGAAAATAAGGGTAAGGATGTAACTCAAAGGTAAAATCTCCTAGGTTCAATCCCCAATACCAATTACGTTTTTGCACAGGAAGTTACAAATAGAATAGAATAGCTAAAATTATCTCAAAGGAAAAAAATAAGGAAAAGAATGACTACTTAATATTAAAGGGTATTATATTCCTGTAGACACAAAAATCAAGTTAATATGATATTGGTAGAATGTCAGAAACAGGAACAGAAAACAGAACTCAAAAATATACTCACAAAGTAAAACTCATTTTTTGCAAAGATGCAAAAAACAATTCAGTTGAGGAAATATTTCCAACAAATGGTTTTAGAACACTGGAAATACATAGAAAAAAATCTGAAGCTCAATATGAACATTATGCCTTATATAAAAATTAAGCCAAGATAGACCATGGACTTTAATATAAAATTATTAAAATATAAGCACACTTGTAATCCCCGCACTTGGGAGGCAGAGACAGGAGGATCACATAGGTTCAAAGTCAGCCTCACTGGCTTAAGAGACCCTGTTTCCAAATAAAAATATAAAAATAGGTCTGGGAGTGTAGTCTGGAGGTAGAAGGGTTTCCAGGAACCCCAGTACCACCAAAAAAATTTATTAAAATAGGAGTAAACATAAGGAGTTAGGAGTGTAGGTCAGTAGTAGAGTGTTAGGCCAGCACCCAGGACATCCTGGATTTGATCCCCGGAGACAAAAAACAAAAAAGATGAGGGGGTGGGTTTAAGAGGGAGCACACAAGAGTTAAAGAGAGAAAATCTTCTGGTTATAGGACAACAAAGAGGTCTTGAAGTTAATGCCAAATGCATGATCCATAAATGAAAAAATTGATAAATTGTACCATAATGAAATTAAAACATTTTTATAAACTAAGAAACCTGTTAAGCAAATGGAAAGACAAGATATAAATTGTGTAAAAATGTTTGCAAACAGCATATTCAATAGAGGATTAGTATCTAGAATACATAAAAAAAAAACTTTCACACTCAACAGTAATGAAATAAACAGGCCAGATAGAATATAGATGAAAGACACAGCTCAGTGAAGTCATGCATGGACCGCAAATAAGCATATGAAAAGACATTCAACATCATTAGCCACTAGTGAAATACAAATTAAAACCAAAATTAGACATTAGTTCATTCCCTTTAGAATGATTAAAATTAAAAATCAGTAACAAGCATCAAATGCTGGTGGGGATTTGCTGAAATGGAATTATTTTTACATTGCTGAAGGGAATATAAAATGATGTAACCATCATTTAAAACAGTTCAGCAGTTTCTTAGAAAACTAAACATGTAACTATCATAGATCCCAGACATTTTACTTTAGGGCATGTATCTGAATTCCTTTCTTGTACAAGAGGCTAAAGTAAAGGAATGATGATACAGAGGCAATTGGTGTTCACCATTCCCATTCTTCATTTAGTCTTTAACTTCAGTTCAGTTTGAATAGTTTTTAACTAAATGTTCTGGATAAAAATATAAGAGTAGGAGAGTATGGAAGAAGGAGAATGAGTTTTATTTTCAATTGTGTACCAAATTCCAGAAAAATTCTCCTTTCACAGAACTTAAATTCTATTAGCCCAGCAAAATAAAATATTATATATGAAAAAGTAAATTGAAAGTACTATGAAAGTATAAAATGTTGTTGTTCTCATGTTTGGCTTAGTTATGGACTTTGATATGTTTATGAATGTGTATCATGTACATTATGGAATTTCTCTCTTCCTCCCTCCCATCCCTTCAGTTAGGTCACCTTATTTGCTCATCTATGGTTTCTCAATTTATTTATCTAGAGTTCCTCCTATGAGCCTTTTTTTTTTTCTATCCAAACATTGAAAAGGAGGGAGGGGAGAGGGAATGGGGTAGAAATTGGAAAACGGCTAAATGAGTGATTGTTCATATATATCTCTACCATATTGTACCCCACTAAGATGTATGACTACAATGCACCAATAAAAAATAAAATAAAATAAAAAAGAAAGTAATAATAAAAATGTTATTGTTCTTTGTAAAAACAGTGATTTTTGTTAGACTTCTCTTAAACAATATGCTAAATTTAAGGTTATGATTTAAATTGCATAGGATGTTAAGCATGAGCCTTTGATCACTAAAATTTGCTCATATGCATATAAAATACAACTTTATTAGTTACTAAAATATCTGATATAGTCTACAGGAAAGTAATTTAGTAGACAAATCTATTTTTGTAGTATGTTTCTGTAAAGGAAATCTCTTGGGCAAAAGTTCTGCTTTCTAGATTGCTACCCAAACATTATAGACCCCTGAGATCTAACACTCAGCAGACGAAGCTATGGGAAGTAACTCATATTTCACTGAGCCAACAATGTATTGCACTGATGTTCTAGTTTATATTTTGTCTGCGCTTTAATGTCAGAACAACACACACTTTTTTTGAATGTTTTTATAGGGTTCTTTCTAAATAGGTTAGGTCTCTTAGAGTTCATGGGTGAAAATAATTGTGAAAGGATTTTAATAAACTCCCCTACATCAAGAAACCATTTTTATCAATAGCTCAGACAACACATAATGGGGTTTCCACTAATCACTCAGATATTAGTTCCCTCCCTCATCTGCATGGATATTTATTGATTATTGATGATTATTTTCATTGTCATTACCTCCCAAATAATGTAATAACTATAGTAACATACTCTTTCTCTTACTACCCTTTGCAAATTTCTCATGTGAAGCTGCAGATCCTTTATGTTTATTAAACACCACAAATGTGCCTTTGAGCACCTGAATTGGAAGGGGTTACTTTCAAAATGTGTGCTTTCGAAGGCAGCTGCAGCAGCCTAATAAGGGACACTGCCATTTAAACTTTCAGGGTCCCTTCACTTCTCTAAGTTGCAAAAACAGAGTGTGTTACTCTTGTTCACTCTTTACACACACACAAAAAAAAAATCCATGTTTATGCAAAGTTCATGCAAAGGAAACCATGTAACAAAAAGAGGTAGAGTGTAGTCTTGGTAGTGGGTCTCTAGGAAAGAGTTGAATTGACAGAAAACCTGGAAACTTTTCCACTAGCTTGGGCTACATTTTCATTTCTTTATCACAAACTGCCATAATGACTTTAAGAAGGCAAGTGTACAATTTGGGTGTAGGGACGCTCAGCTGTAATCCCAGTACTTGGGAGGCTTAGACAGAAGAGCTGTGGGTTGAAAGAGAGGCTCAGCAAGTAGTGATACCCTCAGTAACCTAGAGAACCCCAATTTAAAAAAAATTTTAAGTCAGAAAAGGGCTGGGAGTATAACTTGGAGGTGGAATGCACCTGAGTTCAGTCCCCAGCACCACAATGAAAAAAAAAAAAAAAAAAGAAAGAAAGTCAAATATACAGATTGTTTAAAAATAGGAATATTTCCAAAAATTCTTTAAAATCAAAATAATGGCTGAATCAATTTAATGCGCTATTGTAATTACCAAATAACCGATGAAGGCCTTATTATTTGTTTCTCTAAATTTGAATAAAAACCAGATAACTTTTTAAATCTCAAGGCAATTTTCCTCTTGTCCAAAAAGTTTTAAGGTTTATTTCAGTATGAAAACAGATTATTTCGTAAAAAATAAAACTGTAAATGAGCTTCATAAGCACATTAGCTCTTAGATATCAAATAACTTTAAAAACAATATTTTGCTAACACATTAAAGTTCTTTAGAATGCAGGTGATTGAATTCTATCAAGGAGTTACATAACTATGATTGAAAATTTAGGAAAGACAAAAATAATACATATTTCATGCTGTGTTTCTGCCAGGTATATTTAAAGCTTATAGTGATAAGTTGGACCTATAAATAAAATTAGAGAAGAATTCTTAGAAGATGCCACTACAGAAAATATCCAACAATAACTTTCAACCCTAAAATAGCTATTAGCTAGCATATTAGTCAGTCTTCCATAGCTATGGCAAAATACGTGAGTTAAATCAACTTAAAGGAGGAAATGAAAAGAAAAAGGAGGAAATGTTTATTTTGAGCATAGTTTCAGAGGTTTCAGCCCACAGTCACTGGGCTATGTTGTTGCTGAGCCTGTAATGAGGCAGAACATCACGGCAAGAAGCACTTGGTGGAACAGGGCTGTTCAACCTCATGGTGGCCAGGGAGCAGAGAGAAAGGAGACAAGAACAACATACATCCATCAAGTGCACATCCCCAGTGACTATTTCCTCCAGGAAGGTCCCACCAGCTAAAGCTTCCCACACTTCATGCTAGCAATGGCTCAAGGACTGTACCTCATGGTGAGACAGCCCTCACGAGCCTTCTCCCTCTTGAACACTTCCTACATCAGAACAAGCTTCTGGAGTACATTTCAGACATGAACCATGTAGCTAGAATTACGTCACTTTTTAGTCTTTAAACTCAAGTGTTTTTAAAGGCTAGTCACCAAATTAGCAATTGGAAGTATATACTGCTACATGTGTTAGCAATTCCTACATGTATCACACATAAACCAGTAAGAGTTAAGAACAATATCTGAGAAAAATTAGATATAATACAAGCACTTTCAACTTAGCTTTCTTTCTTTTTTCTTAATCAAAGACTTCAAAATGCCACATTCTTGTTGTTTATTCTTCTTTGATATTCATAATAATAATATGCTAGAGTGATGGTGAACTGTTTGTGATCTCAGTACTTGAGAGGCTGAGACAGGAGGATCATGGGTTTGAGGCTAGCCTCAGCTATTTATTTATTTATTTATTTATTTTTTGGTGGTACTGGGGTTCCAGGAAGCCCTTCTACCTCCGGGCTACACTCCCAGACCTATTTTTTATACTTTTTTATTTGGAAACAGGGTCTCCTAAGCCAGCGCACGCGGCTGGCTTTGAACCTGCGCGATCCTCCTGTCTCTGCCTCCCAAGCGCAGGGATGACAAGCGTGCGCCACCACGCCCGGCTAAGCCTCAGCTATTTAGCAAGGCCCTCAGCAACTTAATGAGATTCTGTTTCAAAATAATAATAATAATAATAATAATAATAACAACAATATTGTAAATAAGTCTGGCTAAGCAGCCCAGAGATAAAAACACCTGGGTCCAATCCCCAGTACCAAATAAAATAACAATTATTATTATCATTTAATCAGAGACATCATCTAATATTTTTCCCAAAACTGCTTATAGAAGAAATTGAGGTTTTATCTAACTAAAATTTTGATGTTGTATACATCTTATGAGCAAATGGCACAATATTGCCTGCAGCGACAATTTAAGTGACTTAATTAAGTCAAAGCAGGGCTGAGAAAAAAGGTCCATCCTATCTAGAGGCAGACACTGTGGTTCTCTTTCTAGCTGAGCTGTTTGCTCTTTCATAGAAAATAAGATTATGTGGAAATTGCATGGAAAAGTATATACTGTAACTTTAAAGGGAGGGAGGGCTACATAATCACTTATGGGAAGCAGCAACTATAACAAAGAATCAAAATACAAAAACCCAGGAAATAAAAAACAATCTCAGTACTTAACTCAAACATCATAATACATCGTTTACCACAGTAATTATATAAACTGAAATCATAATCTAATTTTGTCTAATTATACCCTATAATTTAAGACACAATTATAATTGAATTTATGCCATGGTTAAGTGATTACAATTCTACCTTACACTACATCATCTATATTACTCTGAAGCACTTATTCCCAATCAATTTTAACTCCATAAGAACAAAATAAAAATCGCCCTTTTCATGCAATCTTCCTGAATTGAATTAGTTAAATGATACATGGAAAATGCTTGATACAATATCAAAATGTGAAATATTAAAAGCATGGCTTATATTTTTGAAACATTCCCAATTATTCCATTTAAATGATAAATTTAAAGTAATTTTTTAAGAAATACACATCAAACTTTGAAAGTCACCCTTTCATAGATCTGTTGAAACAAAAACATGGTTTTCTAACCAATATTAACTAAAGCATCTTTTCTATTAATTAATTAAAATTAATTTCTAACAAAAATTAGGTAATGCATCAGTTTTATGACTATTATATTCACTAGTGTCAATGAAGGAAGTAAACTAGTATTTCTGAAATCTGACATTTTTTAGGAATTTTCAAATGCCTTCTAAGTTCTCCTAAAAATCATGTAGATCATAATATTATTTTTATTTTACAGCTAAGAAAGCAGATACATAACTCACTTTCCTAACAGGGCAGTGATTCGAATTCATTTAGTTTCAAGAAATGTAAGGCAAAAATACTAAGAAAGTATAATGAGAAGAAAATTATGAAGTTGTATTATGTATTCACAATTTTTGTGAGTTGCTTGCAGAATATAAATCACGGGACCAAAATAAGCACCAACACATGATTTATCAAGCAATTAGTCTATTTCAGAATTAGAAGGAAGGACTGATCATCACATATAAATGACTATATTTTGAAATGGTCTGTTGCTCTGCTATTCACACTAGAGAAATCTAGATCGTTTCTTTAAACAACACAGGCTTTATGAATCATCTAGAATTTTTGTTTAATTATTCAACCACTTTATTTTCATATTGACAATGATCTAAAAATCATTCATTTACTGCACAAACACCAATACTGCTGTCTAGTCTCAATGCCTGCATTTCTTCACAGGCAAGCTCTAATGATACCACCTTTCTTGTACAGGTTAATGAGAATACAGATTCTACATAAATAATTCATGTAGTCACCCAAACTGAAAGCCAAATGACATCAAAATATGCCATATGAATGAAGAGGCCTCAAAAGACAGAAAGGCCTTGGGAGAATTTATCTTGAAAAAAACCATTCTAAATATTTTTAAATATGCTAACCAGTAGTTCTAATTATGAATTTATTTTCTTTCATAAGAATCTTCAGTTCTTTGAATTTTTGTTATAAATAGAAACTATCCTGTTTTCCCTACCATACACCAGTTTGATTATTTCAAAGTGTTAAAGTTTTAGTGTTAATCTTTGAGGTCAGGATTAAGATTGACTTTTATTCTGCATAAGAACCCCCACCCTCAATCACTATCAAATACTGAATGCTTTAAAAATTATTTTTGTTATAGACTTGTTAGTGTATCTTAATTAATTCAACCTAAAATTGTGTTTATATGCAACTTCTACTGAGGCAAAATAATTTTAATGATAATCAACAATGAATCACAAATGTTGAGCTGTTTTATGCATTCTGAATTCTTAAAGCAAGAAGTGACATCTTGACTCACATGCAGATTTGCAACATATATATTCCAAGCTCAACTCACAGTTTTAGAAATGTTTTCAGACCTTACTGCCAATGCAAAGGGAATTTGCATATTTCCTACTCCATTTAGTTGTGCAACTGAGTTCCTAAAAATGCAAGTAGAACTGATGAGTCTATAGTACAATGGCATGGTAAAAGGCAAATTACCAAGAGAAAATGTAACAATTTTAAAAGTATATTCCAAGTGATGAATATGCTCAATTAAAATTATATGCTATGGATTGACATCCATATTTAGCAGTAATTATCCAAGTAAAAAGATGTTTACAAAGGTGAAATATGGAAAATCTCATTAGAGTTCTGTATTAACAGTATATCTGCAATTAAGACAAGAACACTAATGTTAAACTTCAATTAGGCAAAATATTAATAACTTCCCCTAAAATTCAATTCTAGTAGATTTACCTCTTACTACATCACAAAAACTTTACTCAATTATTATTATGCTTTAAATTATTGTTATGTAATATGTAATCTTCTTCACTTTTTTTTCTTGGCTTGTAAAGCACTATACAGAAAAAGTATGGTGATTCCTGTTCTTGTTTCTTTGTATTGGGTTTTATGGTCTATAGTCTATCTATATAAAATACTTTATAAATATATGATTAATATCATAACATGTTTATTTCAAGCATAATGCCAGTACATTGTATTATATTTATGTCTTGCAAAGGACTCTGGTTGTTGTAAACCTATCTAAACTTATTTCAGACTCAAAAAAGAGGGATCATGGATTGAGGTGAGAGGAACCAAGAAAATGAAGGATATACTGTGAATTTTGTTTCTTTCAGAAGACTGTGGAAAGGAGGGGATAAAGAAGCTTGGAAAAAGTGGATAAGTATGTTTTATAGATATATATTGAAAAAATTTTCCAAGGACCGTGAGAAAAAGGATAAAAGTATTTTTTTAAAAGACTAAGATGATGAAGTTTAAATAAAGAAGTCAACAATAAAGTAGTTCAAATTATGGAGTTATTTATTTGAAAATATTTTAGAATTTATATAGTTTGAAAATAAAATCTATAGTAATAAACCTTAGAACTTGTTTTAAATCTAATCACCAAGTGAAAACACATTCTTTGAACAGTCCCTTGTAACCAGCACAAGACAAGCTTGAAGGTGAAAGACAACTCACTCCTACATTTGTAAACAAAATAACCCAAAATAAACCTTTGAAATAAGGTTTTAAAGGTTTTTGTATAATATTAATATTAATAATTTTTTATTCATCAAGACTCTTCTGTAGCCTTATGGCTCTGCTTAATTAAGAAGTAGATACAGATATTTATTTTGAGATATTATATGATAGTCTTATCATTTGAAAACCCAGAAGGCCTCTCTGGATTTTCTTGAACGTATAACCTTCTTTATTTTTACTGCTCAAAATAAAATTGAAGGGAAAAGAGGTAATATAAATGATGTTATACAAAAGGATTCATAAATTGCAACATATGATTATCCAGGCGAACAATTACAATATAGAAATGGTTTCCAGGCAATGATCTCATCTAGGACATCCTCAGTAAAATAAAGTCAAAAGACAAAGCCATAGACACAATGGAATTCTACTCAGCAATAAAGAAAATCAAAATTATGTTTTCTTAATTCCATGGATGGACTTGGAGAACAGTATGTTAAGTAAAATTAGCCAGTCACAGAAAGTGAAGGGTCATATGTTTCCTCCCATATGAGGAAATGTAGGAAGTAATTGAGATATAAAAACGATGTTAGACAATGAAAGAGAAGCTCCAATAGAGTGAGGGAAGTGGTCTAGGGGAGGGGAAATGGGAGAATTAATGAAGGAAACATTTCCATTGACATTATATACATATGTGAGAATACCAGTGCCGATCTCAGTGTCATGCATGGGGAAGGCGGGTAATGGGAAGGTAGATGGGGAAAAGCTCATCATCCCTATAAACTACACCATAAAGTAAGACTACAATTCACCCCCCAAAAAAAGAAAGACAAAGCTAAAACTGTAAAATCCTTTCATAAGACATTATGAAGCCGGGAATGGTGACTTGCGCTTGTAAACCCAGCATTTCTGGAGGCTGAGACAAGAGGATCTTGGTTCAAGGACAGCATCAGCTACTACTTACTGAGGACCTTTTTAACTCAGTGAGACCCTGTTTCAAAATAAAGAATAAAAACAGGGCTGGGGGTATAGCTCAGAGGTCAAATGCACTTGGGTTCCATTCCCAGTAACACACACACACACACACACACACACACACACACACACACAAAAGATCTTATGAAGACCCAAGGTTGTGACTTGAAACTCCATTCAATCAAACAACAGTGTACTTAAGAAACTTAACAGCACTGTGCTGTCTTACAGCAGCCTCAGGAGAAGCCAAGATTAAAAAAAAAAAAAAATGGCTTATCTCAAAGAAATTTGTGAATGTGACCATTAGTGAATGGAGGTAAACCCAGTAAGTTTGCAGAATGAAACTAAAGTCTTGCTCACTGACAGAAACACTGCTAGTGTGGACTGAAAAGAGAAACAATACAAAGTGAATACAGGTTTTTGGACCCCAAAACTTTTATAAGCAGAAAACAGAAAGGCACAGAAAACTATTCATCTGAAAATAGATACATGCTACCTTTCATTAAATACTAAAGTTGTTTCTGAAGATAAAACCAAAAACCCAAAAGGTAGATTTAAGAAATATGGGATAAGCCGGGCATGGTGGTGCATGCTTGTAATCCCCGTGCTTGGGAGGCAGGTTCGAAGCCAGCCGCGCTGGCTTAAGAGACTCTGTTTCAAAAAAAAAAAAAAAGTATAAAAATAGGTCTGGGAGTGTAGCCCGGAGGTAGAAGGGTTTCCAGGAACCCCAGTACCACACACACACACACACACACACACACACACACACACACACACAAAATAAGAAATATGGGATAGTTTACTATGGCCTTAATCAAGTCAATTGCTTCCACTATAAATTTCAGAACTTGTACATCTGGCGATTCCCACATTTTTTTGCTCCTTTTTTGAACAAGGGAGTCCATAGTTATTATTCTATGCCTGTGCTGCCACAATGCCTAGTATGCTTAACCCTAAAAATTTCTCTTTAGTTCAAGAACTGTATTAGAGGAGCTGTCCTCAGCAAGTCACACCTTAAGGGACACATCCGCACTTAGACCTTATTTATATGATGAGATTCTGGATTTTGAGCTAGTGTTATAATGGATAAAATAGTTGGTAGATTTAGTATGGCAGGACTTTCCTCATACTTCTTTGTTTAGGCTCTTTTTACATTTTATATTTATTTATTTATTTATTTATAGTGGTACTGGGGTTCCTGGAAACCCTTCTATTTCTGGGCTACACTCCCAGACCTATTTTTATACTTTTTGTATTTGGAAACAGGGTCTCTTAAGCCAGCACAGCTGGCTTCGAACCTGCGCGATCCTCCTGTCTCTGCCTCCCAAGCGCAGGGATTACAAGCGTGCACCACCACGCCGGGCTCTTTTTACATTTTATTAGGCTAATGAGGAAAAGGCAAGAATAGCCAGTGATATCTTATTCTGAGAAGAAAAAGTAAAAGTACATAAACCCAGAACTACTTATTTCATAGTATATTTCAAAAGTGAATGCTTTGTTAAAACATTTCAAGCAAACCAAAGTTTAAGGAATTCACTGCCAATAGATATACAAAAGGAGAAATATTAGAGAAACTTCTTCAGCAAGGCAAGAGACAATGTCAAATAAAAACTAGGGTGTAAGCCAGACGTGGTGGCACATGCTTGTAATCCCAGCATTCGGAAGGCTGAGATCGGAGGATCGCGGTTCGTGGACAGCCTCAGCTACTTAGTGAGGCCCTTCGAAACTCAGTGAGACGCTGTTGCAAACGAAAAAATAAAAAAAGGGCAGGGAGTGTAGCTCAGAGGACAAATGCCTCTGGGTTCCATTCCCAGACCTGCAAAAAAAAAAAAAAAAAAAAAACCTGGGGTGTATATAAAAGAATGAAAGTGACAGAAATAGTAAATCTATAGGAAAATAAGAAATATTTATCTTTCATTTTTTCAAAAGCAGATAAGGATGCTTATTTAACATGGGGTAAAATGTACACAATTTGGTTAAATGAGAAGATAGTCTCCACTGCAGGTAACCCTAATAATGCAATGGTTGAGTGTGTGTGTTCCAGAATCCATGTTAAAACTTAATCCTCACAAGATGTAGGTCCTTTGGGGAAGCCTGGGAAAGGGCCTAGGCCCTGCCCTAATCAATAAAAGGACTGAAGAAATCAGCCTATTTCTACTTGTCCACCCCCCTTTTACTCTTCAGGCACATGAGGATAGTACTTGTCCCCTAGGGAGGAAGTAGCAACAGAACATCTCTTAGAAGTGGGGTTCAGGCCCTCGTCAGACATCAAGCATGCCAAAGCTTTGCTCTTGTACTTTCCAGCTTCCAAAGCTGTGAAAGATAATCTCTTAAATACAAATTACTGGGTTATGTAGTATTTTATAAACACTATTGTTTTATGAGCCCTGCTCTATTAATGGTAAAATTAATTCAAAACTTTTAAGTAACTCCCAAAGGATAGGATACTATTTTTAAGCAGTTGGCTTCACAGGCAAATTCCTGACCCTTAGAATCCAGTTATTAATAATATAATTATAAGTAACCAATTTTTTTCTGAACTTAACTCTATTATAATAGATTACTTTCCACTTATTGTACATCTCTTCCCCTTGGTGATTTAAAAACCTTCTTCAAACAAGTATAACTATTTCATAAATAACATTTAACCATTTTTTATAAATTTTTATTGGTGCATTGTAGTCATACATCTTAATGGAATAAAAAACTTGTGGAGATATACATGCACACATCACCCAAACAGCCCCTACCCAATCTCTAACCCTTCCCTCCCCCTCCCTCCTACCCATGCTTGGCTTCCTGATTGACTCTGATATGTTTAAGTACATCATGTGCTTTAAAGAGTTTCCCTTATCCTCCCTCTTATCCCCTGAGATATGTCACCTTAACTGCTCCTGTATAGGGTCCCTTCTTTTTCTACAGTTCCTCCTGTTACCCATTTCTTCGTAATATTTTGCACATTAAGTAAAGCATCTGATTTCTCTTTTTTGTGACATTTCACTGTAAATGCCATAATTTTGTTCTCCCTTTTGGCTGGGCAAGATTCCATTGTGTACATATCCCATAGTTTTGAAATCAACTCCTCCGTTATAGGATATCTTGGCTGGTTCCACAGTTTGGCAATGGTGAACTGTACAGCTATGAACATGGTTGTTCATGCATTAGTTGGGTATTTTGGTTTTCAATCTTTTTGGTAGATACCCAGATGTGGTATTGCTGGGTCCTATGGAAAGTTTGTTTTCCTTCTTCTGAGGTTCTTCTATACTGTCCTCCAAAGTGGTTGCACCAACTTGCAATCTCTTCTATTTCTCCACACGTATTCCCATTTACTGAAAACCTGAAAGCCAGAAGGTAACTTTGAAAAGATGATCCACTCACAACCAATTTTTTCTAATAGAGGTCACTTGGATCTGGAAATCTGCTGAAATATTCGGTGAGGCAGCGGCAACTTCTAATGCTTCCTGGCCACACAGCTGAAGAAACCTGCTGGCCCCAGTTCCAGGCCTGCCACACAACAGGCTCCCAGCCTGGCCTTGCTGGCTCCAGACCCAGCCTCGCCCCGTGGCAGGCTTCAGGCCCATCCTCGCTGGCTCCAGACCTGGCTCCATTCTTTAAGCAAGTGAGTGTATTTGCGCAATAAACCAATTCAGCAATAAAAATATTAAATTGACTAGTGAAGACATAACACAATCAACTGGAAATAGTTTTTGCTTTAACCATTTTTTGGGGGGGAGAGGATGCTACAACTCTACTCAGTTAAAACTATTTTTACAACCCAGGGGTCTTTTATTTAACACTTATTAAGCTATGAATTTGCAAGGTATAGGTTCCAGCAGCTCGGCAGATCCACTGAGTCTCACGCAGTGTGCCTCTCCGGGAGGTGCAGGTTGGTGCTTCAGCTGAACCCAGGTGCTTTTCTCTTTGACTTCCTTCTTGTTCTCATTTTCTTTTACCTGTTTCAGAAAGCTATCTCAACTCTTAGAGTGCTTAACATGCTGAATGCACACATCAATTCTTTTAGGAAGAATCTTTCCCTTCACTTCCTTGTTCACAACAATGCCAATAGCATGATGGGTAATGCTGTAGGCTCTTCTGGTTTTGCCATGGTAACATTTGGAGACTTTTTTTTTTTAATGTACTCTCCCTTAAGGTCTCCAATATCACCTTTCATGTCCATTTACATGTGTGTGGCCAAAGAAACAAATCCATGAGAACATGTATAGGTTGCCTCTCCTTTTTCCCTTTGTGTTCATGGAAATTACTGGAACATGTCCAAATAATTTTCTCATTCTAAGAAAAATCTTTTAAAGAAAATTGACTGTTATGATCCAGAAATCCCATAGGAACTTTAATCTTAAAGGGCTGAAAGCAGGATCTTGAAGAGATATTTGCATACCAGCATTTATTTCAGCATTCAAGTGATAGAAAGAACTGCAACACTTATCAATGGATGAATGAATAAACAAAATATGAAATATACATGCAATGGAATATTATTTAGACTCTTAAATGAAAGTTCTGTAATATGATACAGTATGCATGACTCTTAAGATTAAGCTAAGTGAAATAAGCCATTCCCCAAAGGAATATTGTATGATTCCTATGATTCCACTTATATGAGTTGTCTAAAATAGAAATGTATACATATAACATGATCTAAAAGCAGAGGAAAATGAAGAGCAGTTATTAATGTGTGTAGCATTTTAGTTTGGTAAGATGAAAGAATCTCAAAATCCACTGAACAACAGTGTGAATATATTTAACAATAGTGTATACTTAAACATGTTTAAGATGATAAATTCCATGCCATTAGTATTTTACTAAAATTAATTCTTTAAAAAGACTGGCTGAGCCAGGAATGGTGTTGCAGGCTTGTAATCCCAGCATTAGGGAGGCTGAGACCAGAGGATCACAGTTCATGGACAGCTTCAGCTACTTAGTGCAGCCTTTCACAACTCAGTGAGACCCCATTTCAAAATAATAAAAAAATAAATAATAGGGCTGGGGGTGTATCTCAGAGGTAGAATGCCCCTAGGTTCTATCCACAGTAGCACACAAAAAACATTAAAAATTAAAAGATTGGCTGAAGGCAAATAACAATATATGATAAAGTATCACCAAAAAATCTACATAAAGATTAATAAGTGAGTAAAACTAATACATTGGAAACTATCAAAGGCTAATATAAAGAAATATTTTCTTTACATAATAGAAAATATATTGTTAAAGTCAACTCTCTCAAAACTGACAAATATATTTAAGATAATCTCAAACAAAATCTAAGAATGTGGCCTGGGGTGAAAGTTGAAAAACTGGAAAGATTCTAAAATTTGTATTAAAGTATATAGGGTGCAAAATAGCCAAATCAACCTTGAATAAACAGATTAAATTTGAAATAATTTTTATTGTCTGATTTCAGGATATATTTTAAGCTACAGCAGTTAGGTAGTATTATATTGAAAGTAAGAACAAATAAAAAGCATATAAAGAGATCCATATATATCCACATCTGTAGATATATGTGAAATCAATTAATTTTCAAGTGTTATACCAAGGTGCTTCGATAGTGAAAAAATAATACTTTTAACACACAATGCTAAAACAAGTAGATATCAACTTAGGACAAATTATTCTTAATATTTGGCTCATACCATGCAGAAAAATTAACTTAAAATGGAACATATCTGGCATGTAATCCCACACTTGTAATCCCAGTATTTGGGAAGCTGAGACAGAAGGATGGAAGGTTCATGGCTAGCCTAAGCTACTTAGTGAGGCCCTCTGCAATTTAGTGAGGCCCTGTTTCAAAATAAAGAATAAAAAAATAGGGCTGGGGGTGTAGCTCAGAGGTAGAATGTCCCTGGAATTAATCCCCAGTACTGAAAAAAAGAGTGGAAGATACAAGTATAAAAAGAGTTAATCAGATTTAAAAGCATATTCTCTTAGATACCATATGACATTAAAAATAAAAATGACGAATTAGAAAAAATCTGAAATACATACACCTTATAATTCACACGTATTGAGAATATGCAAAGGACTTAATAACTCAATAGTAAAGTTAAATATTTTGAGAGACTAGAATTTGGACACTTCATAAATAAAGATATATGAGGAGTCAAATAAACTCATGAAAATATGTTAAACATAATTAATATTCAAATATGAAGACTGAAACTACAATATAATATCTCTACATAATATATAACATTAGTAATTAAAAGGACAGAAGCTATGGCATGAATGTGCCTTCCCAAAATACAAATATATATATATATATATATATATATAATATTTTTATTGTGATATTGGAAATGGAAATGGAACCTAGGGGCATTCTACCTCTGAGCTACACCCTCAGCCCTATCCTATTTTTTATTCTTTATTTTTGAAATAGGGTCTCACTGAGCTGTAAAGGACCTCACTAAGTAGCTGAGGCTGTCCACAAACTGCAATCCTCCTGTCTCAGCCCTCCTCAAAATATATATATTTAAATATAATCATCAATGTGACCGTGTAAGAAGGTGAAGACTTTGGGAGATGACTGGGAAAAGAGCGTAGAGACTATATGAATGAGATTTATACTCAGAAAGAAGACCTGCGAGAGCTGCCTGGCTTTTTCTTTTGAAGACACAGTGAGAAAATCCTGGAAGCTAAAGAAAGTGTATATTGTCACAATTGAGCAAAGCTGGTTGTCTGTAAAAGTCCATTTTTTGTTTGTTTGTTTGTTTGTTTGTTTGTTCTTCTTTTACCATCCTCCTTTGTTGGAAGGTGTAACCATGTGCCTAAATTTTAGGCAATGGGATCTGGGCATTATTTCTCACAAAATAATTCACACCATACTTCCAGGAATGGCCACACATTATTCTGCGTTACTTTTCCTTCTGTTGTCGTGGCACCAATAAGCAAAACACTGAAGATTAGAGATGCAACTGTAGAAGCTTGGGGGGAGCTTGCTTGATTTCTGAATGATAGAGTAGGAAGACAACATCTAGAATACCCACTCAGGCTATTGACCAAGAAACAATATTTCCTTTTTATCTAGCTATTACTAGAATGGGTCTGTTGGTTACAATGGCTAACCCATGAAGCTGTCTGATTAGATATGTTAAGCAATGGTTTCTATTCTGCAAAACATATGGCTGCATGAGTGATATATTGCCAATGATTCATGGGCTCTACTTATACTCTAATCCCCCAAACCTGTCTAAAGAGCCTGAATGACCCCTTCAGCTCATCCAGGAGAGGGACATTCTCCCTTTTCCAAGGGACTGCCATTATTTATTCACTTATTTCTTCACCAGCATACTCTTCTGTCCCCCAGCTTCAGAACTATTTCTTATTTTGGTAAGCAAGCAGGAAGTGTTGAGTTACTCATAAAATACTCCATTTAAAAATCATGTTGAGGATACTGAAATACTATTAACTGAATATTTGGAAATAAGTAAATAATGCTCTGGTTGACTAGAAAATGAGCAAAGAATACAAAAGGCAAGAATGTGATAATATGTAAATATTTTAAAAATATTATCTCATGACACTTGTAGTTACCTGTGAAGTGGACCACAGATTCAAGAACTGTATTATTTCTTACGTCTTAATAATCAGCTAGAGTCCTACCCAGAACTGTGGGAATGACAGTACTTGAAAACGATTTTTACTTTTTGATAGTGAAGGATTCAGTCAAATTACAAATGTTGATTGAATACTTACTATGTGCTGCTTGCTGCTGTAGGTGCTGAAATGTAATAAAAGACCAATAATCTCTATTCTATTGTATATACAAGTATTAAATAGATTCATGACCCATATACTGAGATGGAAATGCTTAACAGAGACCATTGCAAGTTTATGTCATTCTGTACAGATGTACTCATAAAGTTACTGGTGCATCCCTACCCTGCTAATATGTGAAAAAATATATGCTTACAATGCTACTAAGGAGCACTTAGTGTCTTGAGCCTTTCAAGTTCAAATCATATATATGTTTTAATATAAATTTATATTTATAATTTTATACATAAGTATATAAATATATACATTTATCAGTACATTATAATTACACATAATACTGAGGTTCAGAGTGATATAAACATAAATGCACACATCACCTGGTGTATTTACTTTTTCATTCACCCCAATTTGCCCTCCTGCCTCTGCCTTCCTGCACATGTTAATAGGATTGGTAGTGATAATTTCATATATGGACATAACATATGGACTGTTTCCTTCAATTCTTTTCCCCCTTCTCTAAATTATTTCCACTATTCTACTGGTCTTTTGCCTCATTTACCTAAAGTCCCTTATGACTTATCCCATTACCTTCTACAGAGAATATTCACAAGGTTTCATGATATAGGTGTCTAAGGAAAATGTCAATTGTCTCAAATTCATCCAGAGTCAGTCTCACTCCTTAAACTGTAGGAAAAAAAGCACATATTTAAATTGTAGACTTAACACATTCTTGGATAAACTAAACTTTCTTGATTAAATATGCAGAGTAAATTTCAACACCGATCCCAGGTGATATGTTGGGTGTTAAGTTTCCTGAAATAACTTTTTATTGGTTTCTCAGTCATGATTTTATCTTGGCTTTAAACATCAATCCATATTGTACAAAGTTCCACCTCAGCTGGGTAAGCTGAGAGAGAAGAAAAAAATTAGATATAATTCTTATGAAATAAGCATGGGAATTGTGACTTCAATGCTAGATCACTAGAAAACTGAAATATCAGGACTTTTAGGTTTCTTGAGAATATTCTTCTTCCAAAACAACTTGATTTGCATGAGTTGGGATATTCTGAGAGTAAAAGCTGTGGGTTATAATAAAATATGAGGGCTCAAGTTCTGGTTAAACCACAAAGTTCTGTCTTAAATGGAATTCCAGTAATATAAAGCTTTGTGTTGATTATACCTGAAATCATAATGAGAAAAGTTGATTTTTCACATGGATAAAGAATAAACAACAAAAAAATGACTCATGCTTACTCTTATCCACACATAGGCAGTCACATGGGATGTTGATTCTGCCCAATACTTGGAAATCCTGGGAAAAAAAAAATTCATTGAGCCACTACTGTTGCTTCAGATAGTTTCTTTCCAAAGATTTGGGCAGGGCATTTGCATTTCCTCATTCTGGGGAGGGCGTAAGAATAAGCCTACATATCTGTGGACAGTGCATCCATGATTGAAAAATGCTGTTGTGGGAACATGCTGGTGACTACTGCCAAAGAACAGACTCACTAGATTCAGTCAAATCAATCCTCATCTGCCTGCCCCACCTTTATTTGTTTTTGTTTGTTTGTTTGATTATTTTGCTATCTTAGTAACTTCTTTTATCCTGCTGCCATTGTTTTCCTTGAATAGTTTTACTGCTAATCACCAGAGCATCATTCTTAGTTTGGAGAAATGTAAGAGAGGTATGTTTCCTTGTTTCTCTGACCTAGTACAACTGAATAATCTATTCACTACACATAAGACTGGTGGGATACACCTGTAATCCCAGTACCTGGGATGCTGAGACAAGAGGATGGCAGGTTCAAAGCCAGCAACTTAGCAAAAACCTGTTTTGAAATTAAAAGAAAAACCAACTAAAAAAGAGCTGAGGGTGTAGCTTGGAAATAGAATGCCTCTGTATTCAGTCCCCGGTACTAACAAAGCAAAACAAACAGAACATAAGAAGGCTCTCAAGAATGAAATAAAGAGACATTAGCTAAGGACTACAGGTTCAAGGAATGATGGTATGGTGAAATCCCTGGGTTTTCATTTTGTCTCATACATCACAAACTTAAGCCAAAAATGTCAACAATCAGGAAATACTACTCATAGTTATAGACAATGATACAAGACCATTTTTATCTACCCAAAGTACTTAAAAAGGGATACTTTAAATGATAATAGCACACCTTCAAAAATAGCACATAAAAATTCATGGCACGACACCCTACCAGGTCAACAAATTAAGAGAAGTTCTACCCTGGAGCAGCTGTACAGGTCCCAAAATGCTCCTACTCTGCTGGGGCAGTAACAGATAAGGCTGAGTGGGGGAGCTGAGAAGTCAATTTCCATCAGGCATTAATGGATTGCACACTCTCATGAAGTCTCTATGGAGATCAGAGAGCAGAACTCACTCCCAAGCTGTAGTAAAAAAGGCCCTTCCCCCTCTTCACTTCTGTAGTGTCAAAAAAAGGCAATCAGAACTTTCTCCACTGCTCACAGAGGTATGAGGTCAACCCTGCCCCTGCCCACAGTGTTAATGGAGGTCACAAGGAAGAAACATGAAGGCATTCCAGGGAGATTTCAGTCAAGGTGAGACAGAAAATCTAAATTCTCATCTCCACACAAGAGCAATGAGGTGTACCTCAACGTGCCCCTTTTCCCACCATGATGTCAACAGAAGCCTAGTGTGAACCTGAACTTTTACTCTCATCCCAAAATAATGAAGAGATTCTCCACACTCCTCACCAGCATCAGGAAAGGTCTACTAAAACATTCATCTAAAATACTGTTTCATATAACACAATACCACAGTACCCCAAATGTCGAAGATGCAGTCAAAAATCACTCAATGTACCAAGAACTAGGAATACCTCAACTTGAAAGAGAATAGACAATCCATCTTGATGCCAATATCAAAATGGAACAAATGTTGAGTTATCTGACAAGGAATTTAAAATCATTTTTGTTTGGCAGATTTACCACAAATGATTTTTTTATCAGTGAAGTGAGGCAGCTCAATGAAAATAGACATAATAAATTGTATTTTCCACTTGATGAAATGTATTTATAAAATGGTCACCCAGCATCAACATCTTAATGACAATGAAGTTAATGATAGCAACCAACGGCAGATTTTTATAAAATGAGACTGAGGCATAGGATAAAAAAGTTAAGAATTAGGATAATAAAATATTCATGTTCATCTTCATGTGTATAAATTATTGTCAATTTATGAGGTATAGATTAGTGCTCATTTTTCCACAAGCATTTATTTACATGTTTTACTTCACCATCCTTTACAAACTCTGGACATACACTCCCTCATAATTATTTAAAAGTGTCTACATACCTTAACTCCTTATAAATTCATATTTAAATATTATCAAACATGATTGTGGATATTATTTGTGAGAATGTAACCTAGCAAGTAAAGACAAGTATCCCATCAAACTTAAGGGTAAATAGTTATTTTCCTATTTGCTCTGAACTACTTTACTTTCTTAAAGAGTTTTTAGAATCTGATTTCTTGAGAAATAAGCCCCAAATGATTTTGAGTTTGATAGTCTTTAAGACACCATTTCACTACACTACAAATACTATTTTTTCTCTCCCTTTGAAGTCAACTTTATTGAGTCTTTATTTATGAGATAATGGCATGATTTAAAAGCAATACAAGCCTTTTTATAGAAAGTTTTCCCTCTGAGATAAGGCTGTAAAAGTTCCTGTAAACCTCTCCACTCTTAAAAGTTAAAATTGGCAGAACACAGTGGGGTTTCAAAATAAATCAATATCTTCAACTACATGGTCATTTGTCTTAATATGATATTTTCACCTGGTTTTTATTCTAAAAAAAATTATAGATGACTAACATCCTCACTTAAACAAGTGCAAAAGGAAAAGTTTATCACTTTCTACTGGTTTTCTTTGAAGATGTGCGAATCTTGGGGTTTAATGTTAGAAAAGAATGGGTTTTTAATTTTAATATTAAAATAAAAGAAGCTATTTTTCTTTTGCATGGCTGCTCTAACATGTTAACATATTTTTAAAGAATTGACTTTTGTCTTGTAAAGCTGTCTTACTGTATTGTAAATAAGAGTTTTTTTTAAATTGCACCACACAGAGAAAAATGGAACTTTTCTACCCTGGACACTGAGGTATTGAGGTAGGGTCCACAGATTATAATTTTTTCCAAATTAGTAAACCACAAAAGTGTAGGAAGCATAAAATTACTTACAGGCAAAATGGAACTAGTATTTATGATAATTAAGAGATGAGGAGTATGGGGGGTGTGTGTGTAGGCAATCTAAATTACTTAATTATATAATAACTTCATTATAGAAACTTTAAAATGTTAAGTGCTAAATGTCTCATGGTCTACTTTATAGCATCTAATATCTCTCCTCTCAACTATAAAATTTAAACTGAAATATGAGATGAAACACTTTAGTTTTACTCATGCTGTATTTTTCTTTCAGCTTAAATTACAAATTGTTTGTGTCTAATTGGAAAATCTGGTACAATTTGGAAACTCCTAAACCTTTTAAAATTGAAGTTGAGATATGGTAAACCTTGTTAGTAAGTAAACTCTGGAAATTTTAGCAGAGATATAAGTTTAATTGTATAAAATGTTCTTTATGATTTTTTTAGGATTTGGTTATATTTCTGTGTAATACACTAGGAAATAGCAAGTTATTGCTTTACTTTATATTCTCTGATTCATTCTGCAGCCACCCTGAAACAAAACCTGAATGATAAGGATTCAGCATCTTTAGAGGATAACATGCAATGCCAGAATTTCTGAAGAAATGCCTCAGGGGTAACAGCTGTCTAAAGCTCTAAGACTGTTTGGAACCACTTGGGAAAGGGTTGTTTTTCCTCTAAATGACATCCAGAATCTGTTATTTTTTAGTAAACCCCAGTACGTCATAGCAAGTTGCAGAGTACATTGAATTGACCTAACAGATGAGTTCTGCAATGCTATTTTAAAAGCTTTTAAGATTCATTTTCCCAAAAAGAAGAAAAAGTTTTATGGGAGTTAAATGACACTTAAGAAGTAAAAACAGAAATCTTTCTAGAATAGCTTTTTCATACTACTTTCCAGTTTACAATGTATTATACATGCAACTTCAACTGATGACTATTTCTGTGTAATCATTTTGGATAGAATACAATTACATGTCTTAAATGATTCAGCAATATAAAGAGTCAGCTTAGCTTTAACTACGAAAATATAATCTGAGCTCAATTTTTAAGAAACCACAATTTTTTTCCTGTAAAAAATCAACTGTTTCTGTCAAAGAAATTTCTTTTGTAAGAACATTATTCTCCAATAAAGCATTTTCACTAGCTAAAATTGACTGTTCTGACACTTTCCCTGTATAACTGTATGTAAATATTTCAAAGGCATATTCCAAAGTGAAACACCAACTATTCTCTTGTTCATGCAATTTAAATAACTATATGAAGTCATGTATAAAATTCTACCTAGGGTCTGGTTTTCCTTGTTGGATAAATCAATACATTTCAACTCTTGCAAATTTCATTTCTTTCACATAGAGAAAAGAAAACAATCAATCCCACTTACCTTATGCCAACTATCAATTTTTTGTTGTTTCACAGTTTCAAATCCACCCACCATTGTGTCAGTTGTGATACTGGAGAAAAACCGTACAAATATTTTGTCTTTGTCAGATGGCACAACATTAAGAGTTATTAGCAGATGGCTGTAGAGAGAACACTACAGGAACAGGGGTTTGTGTCCAGTGTTGTTTGCTGCCTACTGCTGTGGTAACACAATCAGGAGTGCAGGGGGTGCCCCATGGAGACTCCTCAAATGAGTTCTGCTGCACGGCACAGGTGTCTCACAAGCAACTTCCGTGGCACTTCAAAGAATGTATTTCCAGCAGATTCCATGAAACAATACTTCCCGATGGATAGTTTACCAAGCACCACATAAGATGGCTTCCCAGCAATCTCTGCTGGTGATGTTACTCAGAGAACTTCTCTACCATCGATTAGCCATGGCCATGAGATGGCAGTGAGAGGCATCTTTTCCAGATTTGCTTCTTCCTGGGATACTTTGTCTTAGGCCAAGAGGTAATGGCTATTTCCAATATCTATTTCAGTGTTGTTCTTAGAATGGTTGTTATTAAGGCAAAATAGAATTTCAGATCTTCTTTTTCTATTTGAATTCTTTTGATAGCTCACCCTTGCTTTACCACTCTGGCAAGAGTCTTGAGTACTATATTTATTGAAAAGGAGTAGTGATAGTGGGCATTCTTGTCTTCTTCCTGATTTTAAGGAAAATTCCTGCAGTTTCTCTCTATTCAATTGCTTTAATGATGTTGAGGTAAATTTCACCTATTATTTTCTGCAGTGTTTCTAACACGAATGGGTGTTGTATTTTGTCAAAATGCTTTTCAGCATTTATTGAGATGATCACGTAATTGGTGTCCTTAGTTCTATTTTTATGGTTGAATAACATTTATTGATTTGCATAAGTTGAGCCAGCCTTGAATCTCTGGAATGAAATCAACTTGGTCATGGCATACAATTTTCTTGATATGGTTTTGAATGTACATCACTAGTATTTTTATTAGAATTTTTGCTGGGCGTGGTGGCGCGTGCTTGTAATCCCAGCACTTGGGAGGCAGAGACAGGAGGATCGTGCGGATTCAAAGCCAGCCGCGCTGGCTTAAGAGACTCTGTTTCCAAATAAAAATATAAAATAGGTCTGGGAGTGTAGCCCAGAGGTAGAAGGACTTCCAGGAACCCTAGTACCACACACACACACGCACAAGAATTTTTGCATGTATGTTCATCAAAGATATTGTTCTATAATTTCTTTTCTTGTGGTATCTTTATTTGGTTTCAGAATTAAGGTGATATTGGCCTCATAGAGTTTGGAAGGATTTCATCTGTTTTGATTTCATTTAATAATTTGTGAAGTACTAGGTTTAGATCTTCTGTAAAGGTTTATTAGAAATCAGGTGGGACTCCATCTGTACCTGAGTATTTCTTTGATGAGATGCTTTTTATTGCTGTTTCTATCTCTTTTCATGTTATTGGTTGGATTAGGTTATTTATATTCATTTGCTTTAATTTTGGTAGCTTGTATATTTCTGGAAATCTGTCAATTTCTTCCATTTTTCAATTTATTGGAGTAAAATTTTTATGTGTGTGTGTGTGTGTGTGTGTGTGTGTGTGTGTGTGTGTGTTACTGGGGTTCCTGGAAACCCTTCTACCTCTGGGCTACACTCCCAGACCTATTTTTATATATTTTTTTGGAAACAGGGTCTCGTAAGCCAGCGGGGCTGGCGTCGAACCTTTGGGATCCTCCTGTCACTGCCTCCCAAGCACAGGGATTACAAGCATGTGCCACCACGTCTGGCTGGAGAACAAATTTTGAAAGTAGTTTCTAATAATCCTTTGGATTTCTTCCACTGTCTGTGGTGATGTCTCCTTTTGATTTTAATAATTTGGGTTGATGTTCTCTTTCTTTTGGTTAGGTTACTAAGGATTTATCAATCTTGTTAATTTTTTAAAGAAACAGATTTTTTTGATATTTTGTATCATTCTTTTGTTGTTGTTCTTCTCTTATCTCATTGATTTTTGGTTGATTTTAATGATCTCCTGCCTTCTACTGGCTTTGAGATTAGTCTGTTCTGTTTTTCCAGGTCCTCAACATGTGTTACTTTTATTGGTGACTTTCTGCTTTTCTTATGTGGGCACTCAGAGCAATACATTTTTCTCTAAAAACTGCTTTCAAAGTATTCAATAGATTTTGGTATGGTGTGTCTCTATTTTCATTTAATTCTAGAATTTTTTATTTATCCACTTATTTCTTCTATGATCCACTCACCAATCAAAAGTATATCATTCAGTCTTCATGTATTTATATAATTTTTTTGGTCTTCTTGGTATTGATTTCTACTTTATTTCCATTATGATCTGAAAGATGCAAAGAATTATATTACATTTATTGAATTTTCTGGTACTGCTTTTGTGGTCCAGATTGTGGTCTATTTTGGATAAGGTTTCATGAACAACTGAAAAGAATGTGTATTATGCTTTAATTGTTGGAATATTCTGCATATGTCTATTAGGCCCATTTGGTTTATAGTATTTTTAAGTCTAAAGAATCTTTACTCATCTTTTGTCTAAAAGATTAGTCTAGTAATATGAGTGGTGTGATGAATTCTCTGAATATTATTGTATTTGGGTCTGTTTGAGTACTAATGCCCCAAAGAGTTTGTTTTATGAAAGTGGATGCACCCATTTTTGAGGCATAAATATTTACTATCATTACATCTTCTGGTTGGATTGTTTATTTTCTTAATAAGAAGTAATCTACTTTGTCTCATCTGATAATTTTAGTTTAAGGGCTGCTTTGTTGGGTGTGAGCAGTGTTACTTTTGTTTTTTTGGGTTCCTATTTGGATTCCATATCTTTTTACATCTTTTTATCTTTAGCCTATGGAGATCTTTGCCTGTAAGGTGAGTTTCTTACAAGTAGCATATAGTTGGATTATGTTCTTTAATCCACTTTCCTAGTCTAAGCCTTTTAATTAGAGAGTTGAGACTTTTGACATTCAATGTTATTACTGAGACATGATTTTTGTTTTGTGTTCTTTCTCCTTTGCTTATTTGCCCATCTGGTATTATTTGCCACTATGTTGGTACTGATATTTTTCTTTTTTTTTTGTATTTTATTTCTTAAAGTATTTTCTCTAGTTCCAGCTTACTAGTCATAAATTCTTTTACTTTCTGCTTGTCTTGGAAGTTTTTTATTTCCCTGTCAACTTTGAATGATATCTTTGCTGGATAAAGCAGACTTGGTTGAAAGTTTTCTTTCAGGGTTTAGAGTACTTCATAACACTCCCTCCTGGCTTTCCTGACTTCAGTTGAGAAGTCCTGAAAGATTCTCATTTTTTTGCCCCTGAATGTTACCTGTTATCTTGTTCTTGCTGCATTTAATATTCTCTCCTTGGCCTCTATGTTAGTTATTTTAATTTTTATGTGAAATGGAGGAGTCTTTTTAATAGTTTTTTTATTGGAGTTCTGAATGTTTCCTATATGCAAATGTTCAAAAGTTTTTCTATATTTAGAAAATTATCTGAAGAAATTTCTAATGCCCTTGTTTTGTACTTCTAGATTTTCTTCATTGCTTATTATCTATAAATTGTCATTTATACTATCCAATATTTCCTGGATGTTCCAGTCATGTTGCCTTATTATTGTCTCTTTATTTTTGACTATATAATCAGATTTGAATAAACTATCTTCCAAGAGTGAGACTCTATTTTCCATGTGGTCTAGTTTGCCAGAATAGTTTATCTTGAGGTTTTAATTCATTTATTGGCTTTTATTTGCTCAAAGTCTCTTTTTTGGTTCTTACTCAGGGCCTCAGTTTCTCTATTTATATGTTCTTTCATTTTTTGTACACTTTCTCTGATTTTATTTCTGAGACCTTTAATCATATTGAAAATCAAAATTTTCAATTCCACTGGCATTTTCTGTTTCTTAGTATTGGTAAACTCCCTTGTTGAATATGGAAGTTTATTGTTTCCTTGTTGGTGTTTATTCTCATGTTTCTAAATAATAAAAATCAGGCTGGGGGTGTAGCTCAGAGGCAGAATGCTCCTGAGTTCAGTCCCCAACACCACAAAAAAAGAAAAAGAATAAAGAAAATTTCCAAAAGAAATGAGATCATTTGTGTGCTTCTAAATAGACATAGATTTGTATGCATGCAATATCACACAATTCGAGGCAACTTTGAATTGCCAAAATGAAAAGCCACTGCCTATCATTCCAAAGCACATATGTCAAAGGAAAAAAGATTATTATTATTATTATTATTATTATTATTATTTATTATTATTACTATTAGTAATAGCAGTAGTAGTAGTTGTAGTAGTATAGTACTGGAGATGGAATCCAGGAGCATTCTACCTCTGAGCTACAGCCCTATTGCTATTTTTTAGTCTTTTATTTTTTGAAACAGGGTTTCACTGAGTTGCAAAGAGTCTTGCTAGGTAACTGAAGCTGTCTGCGTACCGCAGTCCTCTGGTCCCCGCCTCCTGAATGCTGGGATTACAAGTGTGCGCCATCATGCCTGGCTAGGAAATAAGATAATATTTAGAAATATTAAGAACCATTATTTCCCTGATACTTTTCATAACTTTCCCACTTAAATGTGACCCAATCATTTCTTTAGGTATAGAATTCTCTCAAGTTTTCAGAGATTACTTTCACAATATCTTATAGATGTGTGGTTATTTAAATGAAAACAACATATATTTATGATATCCAGCTTCAGCAAATATGAAATTTATTTTCATGCTATTGAACAACTTATAAAATTGGCATAAGGTCTAGAGAACCAGGCTCAAAAAAGAACTGTAACAAGAGCTTTTCCAGAGTTCCAGGAAGCAAGGGCTATTTGATCATCCTGTCAAGGATAACTGCAGGAAGTAATGAGCTCCAAACTCTCTTGTGTCCTTAAGTTCCTCTACTCAAAAGTCAAAGTCCCTGGAGTCTAAGCCAAATTTCTCTATCATAGGATAAGTGGCCTTAAAAGAGAACAGAACATTGTAATTTTCTACCTCAACAAAATAACACAAAATGACAGAGCTAGTTAACTTGCCAATATGTCCCAAACAGGATAAACACACACAAAAAAAATACATAACTAAAACATTGTAGGGAAAAAATGGAAATAACAAGTGTGTAAAGAAGATATTAAAATCACTAGATAGAAAAGACAGACTAACTACAAAGGCATGCTAGGTTTTCGATAGATTGGCGATAAATTGATGATAGAACTTCAAAATAGTAACAAAGCAGGGAAGCCAGAAGCTAGAAGACACAGAAAGTTCTTAAATTGTTGAAAGAAAACATACATCAAGCCAAAGTTGTACATCCAGCCAAAAACTATTTCTAAAGGGTGAAGTAAAATCATTTTAAGAAAGGAAATCTTTAAAATATGTCACTCAAGAAAGAAATTTCAGGTGTACAACAATAGCAAGAAAATTTATTATAGGGAGATAGAACATAAGAAATACAGAATAAAATAATAAATGCAAATATAAAAACAATGTATATAAGTTAATTATGATAATATCTATTGTGTGATATTAAAGAAAAAATAGAACCAAAATTCGGAGTAGCTTTAAAGTACATGAGTTTCAGGGTGACAGTCATTACATTTGATTATATACTTTTAATTTAATTTTACATATAATTAAAGCAAAGACTTATTTGTGAATATCAATTGGTATAAACAACCAAGAAAAATATTTATTATTAAAAATTTATTTAGAGCTGGGCATGGTGGCACATGCTTATAATCCCCGCACTTGGGAGCCTGAGACAGGATGATCATGCAGATTTGCAGCCAGCCTCTGCTGGCTTTAGAGACCCTGTTTCAAAATAAAGAATAGAAAATAGGAATGGGGTATATAGCTCAGAGGTAGAATGCCCGTGGGTTTACTCATTAGTACTGCAAAAATATAAAACTAATAAGTAAAAATATGTCTATAGGATTATTATATCTAAACATATAAATATATATTTATTTAACAAGGTAATTAAGCAAGCAATTAAGCAAACAAGGCATAACAACTGATATACAAAGAAGAGAAATATTACCTTATGCCTATGATTGAGCCAGATATTTTACTCCCTTTGTCTATTTATTCCCACCTGATCCTGTATTCTCAAATATTCTCTATCCCAAGAACAGCTTGGTGGCTAAAATAATCTCACTTAACTGTTGCAGCAAGATCAACAAGTTCCAATTAACATGAAACTTATCAGTACCTTTAGCATAAATAGGATGTAAACAACAAATGCTACTTGTTTAAAAATGAGTGTTGAAAAGGCATTAGCAAGCCGGGCTTGGTGGTGCATGCTTGTAATCCCCGCGCTTGGGAGGCGGAGACAGGAGGATCGCGCTGGTTCGAAGTCAGCCGCACTGGCTTAAGAGACCCTGTTTCAAAAATATAAATTAGGTCTGGGAGTGTAGCCCGGAGGTAGAAGGGCTTCCAGGAACCCCAGTACCACAAAAATAATAAATAAATAAATAAATAAATAAATAAATAAATAAATAAATAAAATTTTAAAAAAATTTAAAAGGCATTAGCAATATTCCTTTTTCAGAACTCTACAGATTAATAAGCCAAGTTTTCCTTAATGATCAGGTGAGATCCCATCAGAGCATTCAGTTCCAGGAAGCAACATAATACGTATATATATAATACCAAAATGTGGTGAAGAATGAAATCAGACAGGATCAGAGAGTGTATATGCACGCCAGGGAGGGAAGTCGGATGATATGAACACTTCTTTTTTTTTTTTTTTGGTGGTACTGGGGTTCCTGGAAACCCTTCTACCTCTGGGCTACACTCCCAGACCTATTTTATATTTTTATTTGGAAACAGGGTCTCCTAAACCAGCGAGGCTGGCTTCAAACCTGCGTGATCCTCCTGTCTCTGCCTCCCAAGCGTGGGGATTACAAGCGTGCACCACCACGCCCAGCGTGAACACCTATATGACTTTTATGACTTTTATCCTCAGCTTAACCAAGTCTATTAAGCCACTCAGTAGTGGTGGGAAAATGGTAAAAAAAAAAAAAAATCACAGTTTCTGCCTGTGGAAGCCAGAAAACAGATGCTATGAAAATATTCCTGAAGTGAAAAATAAAAAATAACAAAAAATAACAACAAAGCAAAGTAAGCCATTTCTGATACAGATAGCTAAAAAGAATAGCCAAATGTAGAAAATATTTTGAATGCAAAAAAGAAAGGTTGCAGTAGTTAGGCCAGGCCCTACATTTCTGTTTGACTCCCAAGACAAGTAGTACAATTTCTATTTTATGTCTAGAAAATCAATGTAAAAGAAGTCAAGGGAAATTTCTCTGTAACTCTTTGGGACAACTTGTTTTTCTAACTAATTGTAAAATATTGCATAAACCTAGAGGATAAAAGAAGAAAACATTGTCACTTAGTACATACATTCTGGTAAAAATGTCTCTTGAAGAAACACATAAAAAATTAAGGGCCTTAGAGTAGTGTCAACTTAGATAGAAAAACAATTTTAAAATGAAATTACATATATTTGAGTAAGAATATTAGTACTTCCTCCTTTTCCTGTTATATATATATATATATATACATACATACATACATATATATACACATACACATATACATAGCATATATATGTATGTATGTATATATATATATATATATATATATATATATATGTAAACTATTCCCAAAATACAGTATTATGACACCACCTACTGGGAATTTAGAAGACTACAGTCAAATTATCTCATTGCAATTATCCACTCTTCAACTATAAGCATTTTTTAAATTATCAAAAATAATTTTAAATGCCTAACATAAACACACTGGCGATGGCACAGAAACATTTGTCAAAATTATTAGTAAATTTACATTTTACAGAAGCCTCTAGTTTAACCATTTGTATCTGGGGCTCTGGGGCATGTATTATTAACCCAGACCCATCAACTTTGGATTCATGAAGCTGATAATAGCCTGTTTTATTAAGTAAATACTCACTTACGAACCAACAATGAGAGATAACAGGTTGGAAGATGAATTTAGTTCTATTTGTGAAAAAAATCACATCAGGACATCTGGGTGAAGTAAGCCATTGGCACAGACAGGGTCATCTGGGCTGAGTTGAGATCAGCATCTGTGGAAGAAATAGGGAAAGCGAGGACTGGGTAGGGAGAAAATAATAATGGATATAATCAAAACCATGCCCAGCCTGGCAGAGAAGTCTGGGGCACTAATGGCCTTGCACTGAGCTCAAGTTGCCTCATCTTTATGCCTTGTATCCACAGAAACCTCAGTGTGGGAGACCTTCTGCAGCTGAGGGCAACGCTGAAGAAGTTGCTAGCAACAAGTACTTCCTTTGGTGGGAGACACCTCTGTAAATTCAACTCAACATGTGCTGAGAGAGATCTAAAGTTAACCTAAGGCTAAATATTTTTATAAGACTGTTATGGCTTAGATATAAAACATCCCCTAACGGAACTTCTGTATTGGTATTCAGAGTTGATGAAATGTAATAAGGGCTATAATATCATCAGTCGATACAGCCCTTGTAAAGGATTTTGGGTGGTGACCTGATAGGTGGGGTGTGAGGAAGTGGGTCCCTGGGAGTATGACTCTGGGAACTGTGTTTGTGTCCTTGAATCCCCTTGCTTGCTCTCTTTGTTTTTGGCCTAACGTATTGAGAGCTATAGGCTCTGGCATGCACTTACTCCTGCTCTGTTCCCCATGCCACACTGAGCTCCACTGACTTTACCTGGTCTAACATGGACCAAAGCCATTCAATCTCCAGAACTATGAACAATGAGCAAATAAATTTTCCTTCCTTTAAGTTGTGGTTTTCAGGTATTTTGGACAATAGCAGTGAGAATGCTGAGTGAAACATTAACACCCCCCTCCAAAAATAAAAAAATAAAAACAGGATCAGTTATTTTCTACCTCAATTTTTCCTTCAGTATGTGAAACTATAATCAAAGTTTAGGTGAATTCTTTTAAAACATTCATTTCTGAAAGGATTCTTTATGCTGGTCTCTATAAGTGTTTCTATTTATTGCTTGGTCACAGCTTGTACTCATTCAAACACCATGTTCCTCTAAGGCCAACACTTTCTCAGGTTATATTTTAAACCTTTTGGGGTATCAGCTGCTTGACCCACAAAGGATCTGAATTTGTACTGCCATGTGCCAGCTGTCATGACCAATCTGATGCCAGTTTAAACTAAAGAAAGTTCTTGAGATTATCAGACCATGTGTGCAACATGAGTTCAAGCCTCAAATCAACAGAGTCCAGATACTCAGTTTGTGCTTGGTGAACTGCTCCCTCCATCTATAGAAAGCCTGGAAGAAGACAAGTTTCATTCTGTCTTCCTTGGGAGGGCTCCTACCCTTTCTGATGACTGCCATTTGTATGAACATAGGTGTCATGGTCTGAATTAGCTTTTATGGGCCCAATGATTCAATGAACAGTGGGAAGAGCTATTACATGAAAAACATGAAACTGTATGTTAGTATTTACATAGAATAAGAAAATCTTAAAAATTAAAAAAGCATGAAAATACCAGCAAATATCATGAGTTGATTTTCTATTTCCAATGGGGAGACATGGAGAGGGAATTTAGTCTCTCTCAGAGAATAGCTCATAAAAATGCATTCAGTCTTCCCTATTCGCAGCTGTTGAGTGTATTACTTTCTTCCCAACTTACAGACTGTGTTTTTGTGTTTTATCCAATATTTTAAGTATCTTGTAACAGGAAGGTTCTTTAGTTCTGTGGCCAGTCCTAGGGGTAAATAGCTCTCATGGGACTCTGGAAGCTGTGCCAATGTGCCCTCGTCCCCTCGCTCTGAAAGGCACCTTGTTAAGACTGTCTGCTCTGCTCATTTTACTCAGAAGTAATCTATACACAGAGCTACATCATACTTTGAGAAAAATTCTTCTCTCATAAACTAAGAAATAACAGATTTTTCAACTTCATTTGCTAGTCTCTATTTTTCAAAACATTTTTATTGGTGCATTGTAGTTATGCACACACGAGAATTTGATATGCTTTCTTCCTGTTATGTCCTCTTTCCCTCCCTTAATACATGAATGTATTACTATGAGTCTTTCTTCTTAGTTTTCTTTTTGTGTTTCCTACCCAACATAGGACCAGTTGCTGTTTCTCAGAACTCAGCCCAGAGGACTCCTAGATAACCCTTGCAAGTTACATAGCTTTTATTTGTATAAGAAATAATCACTACCCTATGGTAACCTTACATATGCAATCCTTTTTATAAATTTAGCTTTATTCTACATAAATACTTTCTTGTATATTTTGGCTTTATCAGGGGTTTGGGGCAATAAATGTAACTATTCTATATATACATTTGACTTCTTTCTTTCACTTAATATAAGATTCGTTCTTGTGGACTATAAACATAGCTGTGGTTTGCTTTTTTACTGCTATGGAATAGCCAAGTAAATCAATATGGTATAATTTATCAATGTTGTTGTTAATGGATATTTGGGTTATTTCCAGTATAGTATTAACACTACTCTTAAGCGTTTGTACTTGTAAACTGAGACACATGTATCCACATATTTTCTAGAAAAAAATATTTTGGAATTAGTGAATAATGTTCTGTTAACTCCCGATCTTTAAAAGTAATGCTAGATCTTGCCTCACAGAACCAGGCTCCAAAGAGTAAAGGTAAACAGGGAGCTGAAGTGAGCAGCCGCGGATCACTTGGGTGTAATTCAGCAGTTCTTTCAGTGCAAAGAATATCTAAAACTCCCAGTGGCCAAGCTCATCACGCCCTCCAGGGACTCAGAACAAAGCTCAAAACCAGAAAAGAAATACATCATTCAAAACACAAACAACAAATGCTGGTGAGGATGTGAGAAGTGGGAACTCTAAAACATTGTTGATGGGATTGCAAATTAGAGCAACAACTTTGGAAAACAGTATGGAGAATCCTCAGAAGAATGGGAACAAATCTACCATTTGATCCAGCAATACCATGTCTGGGTGTCTACCCAAAAGAAAGGAAATCAAACTACCAAACTAATGAATGTGTAACTATGTTCATAGCTGCACAATTCACCATAACCAAACTATGGAACCAGTCAAGATGTCCATCAACGGATGAATGGATTACAGAACTGTGGGATATGTACACAGTGGAATTTTACACAGCCATTAAAAAAACCTCAATTACATCATTTTCAGGGAAATGTATGGAACTGGAGAACATTATGCTAAGCGAGATTAGTCAGTCACAAAAACTAAGAAATCAGATGCTTTCCCTAATATGTGAAAGCTAAGGAGATATGGGTCATAGGAGGAACTCTAGATGAAAAAGAAAATCCTAGAGAGGAGCAAATAAGACAAACTAAATGAGGGGATGGGAGGGGGGAGAAGGAAATTCTCTAAAACACTTAAGGTACTTAAACATATTGAAGTCAACCACTAAGCCAAGCATGGGAAGAAGGGATGGGGAGGGAATGGGGTGGGGACTGGGTAGGGGCTAAATGGGTGATGTGTACTTGTAGTTGTCCACACAAGTTTTTTACCCCAATACGATGTATAAATATAATGCACCAATAAAAAATTAAAACAAAGAATATTAGATACTTTTCCAAAGTGGTTGCACTAATTTACACATCCATCAATATAAGCTGTTCTGCTACCTATACATCTTCACCAACATTTGATAGTGACAAACATTAAATTTTGCCAATGTGAGGTATATTTGGTGGCATCTCCTGTGATTTTAATTAAGTTTTATGATTCTAATAATATTGAGTGCTTTTCCATGCTTCTTGGTTACTTATTTTTTTCTGTGAAGTGCCTGTTCAAATCTACTTTTAATTAGATTATCAGCAATTTTCTGTAATGTTTGAAAGTTCAGTAGTTTTTTTCTGCTTTGTGGTTTTTTCTCCCTTCTTACATCTTGCCAAATTATTTTAAAAAATCATGGCTACATAGCTTGGCTTCACCTACTTGTATTTTATAGTTTATGAAAGCACTTTCTCGCTTGAACCTGATGCACGTGTTTCTTTAGCAAGAGTTTTCTCTTCTTTATGAAGCACTCTGAGAACATTTCAGAAGGCATACCATAATGACCTTATTCTATGTACTTTTGTAATGACCTGTCATCTTGCACGATGCAAATCTCTGCCCACTAACCAGCCTGCACTTCTACCCTGGCAAATCTTCTATGTAGCCAAATTTACCCAGTATTCCCTTCATGTTTAATGGTCCCCCCCACATAAAGTTCATTTTAACTCCAAGATCTTTCAGACACTACCTTATGCTACCTTCTAACCGATTTATAGATTTCATAGATCAGTTGGTATTTGAATAAATTTCCTACCATAGATAACCATATAACTGAGTAAAAGTATACAAAGCATCTCTTTTCAGTGTTTTGACAAAGGATAGTGCAAGCTTGAACAGAGAAGCACGCCAGGTAAGACTTCTTTCTGAAGACATTTTAAAAATACAGGGTAAGGAAAATGCGGCCCAAATAAAGATATCTTACTAGGTGAAATTTCCAGGACCAATAAAAGGAACCCAAAGTGCTAAAGTGTCACCCTTCAATAAATTTATAAGAAATTATGTGACAATAAAAATGATTTCTATCAACTTTTTAAATAACCAGTTAATTTAGCCCTAGCTAGTTCAGATTTTAAGTTAATTCTGTGTTAATGTGGAAGTATGGGCATAGCCTAATTTTCACAATTACTGTAAGATTTGGGAGTACTTTGTTTCCTTACAAGTCTTAGCATTTTATTTTAAACACAGCTGTCTACAATTGGACAGGTTAGCCAATCTTAGTGATGCACAACTGTAGCCTTAATACTTGTGAGGCTGAGAGAAGGATCACAGGCTCTCAGCCAACCTCAGCAACCTGAGGCTCTAGGCAACTTAGTAAAACCCTGTTTCCAAATCAAAAATAAAAGCTGGTCATGGTGGTGCATGCCTGTAATCTCTGTACTTGGAAAGCTAATTGAGAAGGATGACAGGTTCGTGGTCATTTTCAACAACTTAGTGAGATACTGGCTTTTTGCTGTTGTTGTTTTATTGTGTGGCTTTGGGGATTTAACCAAGGGGCATTTTACCTCTGAATTAAACCCCCAGCCCGATTTTATTTCTTATTTGGAAACAGGGACTCATTAAGTTGCAGAAGGCCTTGCTAAATTGTAAAGGCTGGCTTCGAAACTTCGATCCTTCTGTCTCAGCCTCCCAAGTACTGTGATTATAAGCTTGCGCCACCATGCCCAGCTGTAAGATCCTGTTTCAAAATAAAAAGATTCTAGAGGTGTAGTTGAGAGGTAGCATTCCCCTGACAGATAGTCTCAGTGTCTTTCACAACCACACAAATAAATAATTTTAAAAAAGGGTTAGGGGTATAGCTCAGAGGTAGAATGCCCTAGGGTTAAATCCCTAGTATAAAACATACACACACACACACACACACAGAGTCAAGTAAAGAAAAATCTAGATATTATTCACTTAATATTTCTAATGCTAACATATACATTGTGTGAATATCATTTTTCAATTAATATTTTTCAATACTTGTTTTAATTTCTAAAGTGGAAAATATCAATAGATGCAGCCTGCCCAAAGAAAATTTCTCAATAGTTTTTTTTTTTTTTGGGGGGGGGGGTCTGGGAATGGAACCCAGGGGCATTCGACCTCCGAGCTACACCCACTGACCTATTTTTTATTCTTTATTTTGAAACAGGGTCTCACTAAGTTACGAAGGGTCTAAATACCTGAGGCTGTCTGTGAACCACAATCCTCTGGTCTCAGCCTCCTGAATGCTGGGATTACAAGTGTGCACCACCATGTCCGGCTTTTTAATAACTTTTAGGAATAATTATTATACATATTACATAGATTTTTCTCCTACTGTCATTCATTTTAAGCTTATTTTATGGCTTTTATAATTCAGTTATAATCAAATCTATTGTCTTATTTTGTAATTTCTTATTTTGGTATAATACTTAGAATATCTTAGAATACTTAGGATATCTTAGAATACTTAGAATATCTTGTGAAGTTTCTGAGACCAAAAGTTTGTGAGCTGATGTTCTATACTGGAGATGCTCAATTAGGAAAGATATTTTTCAATAGGGGAGAAAAAAGAGCTAATTTATAAACAATACAAAAATATTAAAATACATTAAGCTTCCTAGATGTAGACTTAACTAAAGAGAAATGAAAATCATTTGAAAATTCAGTAAAGACATAAATCTTATAGTAAAACAATATTCTTTTTAAAAGGAATATTTAGTATTGTAAAGCACCACAATTTCTCTCTATATATCATGTCCTTGTCCTTTGTAACATATATAATTAAAATGAGAATGCCGATAATTTGAGGCAAGATTAAATCACTCTAAAGTTTATCTATAAAATAATACAGAAAATTCTGAAAAAAAGAGTAATAAGGGTGCATATGCTGGAGAGTGATATTTGAATTATTAAATATGAAGGATATTAGTTAAAAATAACAATTTTAAATCAATGTTAAGACAACATGAAACAACAGTAAATTAGTGAAGTTGACTACAGAGACAAAAAGATAATAAAACTTAAGAGCATTTATGAATATAAAATTTTGTAGAAGACACTATATTTTAGGTCAGTGAGAAAGAAAATTTTATAAATGGCTCTATGGCAACTGTATAAAACTGAGAGAAAACATGGGCTCTTGAGCTCACCCCTTAAATTGATATAATTGCCAACCACAGTAAAGATTGACATAAAAATTGATACTACAAAAATACCAAGAGAAATCATGGGTGAATATTTTTAAAACATTAATCCAAGAAAAGATATTCTAAGTATGATACCAAAAGAAGAAATTACAAAACAAGACAATAGATTTGATTATAACTGAATTATAAAAGCCATAAAATAACCAGGCGTGGTGGCACACACTTGTAATCCCCGGGCTTGGAAGGCGGAGACAAGAGGATCACTCTGGTTCGAAGCCACCCTTGCTGGCTTAAGAGACCCTGTTTCCAAATAATATAAAAATGGGTCTGGGATTATAGCTCAGAGGTAGAAGGGTTTCCAGGAACCAAACCCCAGTACCACCAAAAAAAAAAAAAAAAAAAAAGCCATAAAATAAGGAAGCTTAAAATGAATGACAGTAGGAGAAAAATCTATGTAATATGTATAGTAGTTATTCCTAAAATGAGCTACTGCAGATTTATAGACAATAACATCCAGAAGAAAAAATATAAGTGGTATAAACAGGTCATTAACTATATAACAGGTCATTAAATACCTATTAACACACTGAATAATACTGAATAATACTGTCATTAAATGTAAAATGTAATGTAAAGAAAATAAACCTTTGGATGTCATTGAAAGATACCAAACACCAATACTATTTTGCGATTGAGTGCATGAAGAGTCTCCTAGCAATGTGAACTGGAATAGGTTTGCAGTAGCAATATGGCAATGTAGCTCAAAGTTTTAAATGTGCATCCTTTGTGATTCAGACAAAAATTATCCTTAAAAATTAGAAGACAAATTCCAATATCTTTTTCATCTATCTAATGTGTCTGTGGCAGACTGCACTGTATGCCCACATATGTATGTTAGTACATTCTCCATATAGTCAAAAGCCAGGGACAGCAGAGTCTCTATACAAGAAAAACCATTACCAGAGAGGAAAAAAGCCACATTGGCCAAAGACATTAACATGCTTAATTTTGTACAATGCAAATGTTCTGGCTGGATCGGGTGTATGCCTGTGGTCTCATCTCAGCTGCTTGGGAGGCCAGGATAAGATGGCAAGTTTAAAGCCCTATCTCAAAATAAAAATTTAATAAGGGTTGGGATGTAACTTGTTGATAGAGGGCTTGCCTAGCATGCACAAGGAACTGGATTCAATTCCTGGTAACAACTGTTTCCCCCATATTTTATTTAAGTTTTTTTGGAAGCAGGTTTTCACTGTATTGCTCAGAGTGGTTACAGACTCCTGGTTTCAAGCTATTTTTCGGTCTCAGATGCCTATGTGGCTGGGTACCCCCCCTGCCTAGCTGTAATACAGATATCTTACCAAAAACAAACTAACAAAAACCTGTGAGCTGTGGGTGTGACTATGGTAAAGTGACTGCTTGGCATATGAGATTCTGGGTTCCATCGCTAGCCCAGGGGGCAGGGATAGAACATTGAATTAAAGTAAGAGATTTGTACACACTTTCTTAGAAATGTGTTTGCATCTATTACAAAGACTTGGATATCCTTTGGATACAGTTGTGTATACATGTACACATGAATAGAAAGATGCCCAGTCATCATCAGCAACAAAAATAGTGCCTAACTCTAGATAATTACTTTTGTCTCATTCCATAAGCGTATGTTTACATATCAATAGAGTGTATGGCACATGGCTGGTATTCAATAAGTGCACGAGTGAATGAATTACATGAATTTCTAATAATATGCATATCCCCAAGTCAATTTTAAAAGTAAAACATTGAGAAGGGCTGGAGATGCCTCTCGGTGGCCAAGCACTTGTCTAACATGAGATCCTGGGTTCAATCCCTTGCACTATAAAAAAATAAAGCATTAAATAGCATATCATTGTGTGATTTGATAAAAAAAGAACAAACATTTCAATCAAAACAGGTATATTTTTGAGGCCACAGGGATAGTTACAAATTCCTGAATATCTAGTTTTACAGGTCAATTTCTTACCCCCCTCCGCCCCCCGTGGTGCTGTGAATTGAACTCAGGGGAATTCTTTCTACAGGCTATGTCCCCTATCTTTTCTTTCTTTTTTTTTTTTTTATCAGTGCACTATAGTCATACATCTTAATGGGGTATAAGATGGTAAAGACATACATGCATACACCAATTATTTAGCCCTTTCCCATTTCCCACCCCATTCCCTCCTTCTCATGTTTGGCTTAGTAATTGACTTTCATCTGTTGTGAATGTACATCAAGAACATTAAGGAATTCCCCTCTTCCCCCTCTCTACCCTTTCTTTTGAAAGATCAAGTCCCTTAACTTACTGCACAATGGTCTCAAATCTGCAATCCTCTTGTCTCAATCTCCCAAGTATGGGAACTACAGATGTTCACCACCAATTCTGGCTACATAAAATTGACAATCACTCAAAACACAAACAATGACAAATGCTGGTGAAAATGTGGAGAAATTGGAACTCTTAATACATTGTTGGTGGGGTTGCAAATTAGTGCAATCACTTTTGAAATCAGTATGGAAGATCCTCAGAAGAATGGGAACAAACCTACCATACAATCTAGCAATACCACTCTGGGTATCTATTCAATAGAATGGAAACCAAACTGCCAAATTAATGCATGTATATCTATGTTCATAGCCACACAATTCACAATTGCCAAACTATGCAATCAGCCAAGAGGCCCATCAACTGATGAATGAATTAAAAAAACTACAGTGTGTATATATATATATATATATATATATATATATATATATATATAAAATTTTACTCAGCCATAAAGAAAAAAAATTATGTAATTTGCAGGAAAATGGATGGAACTGGAGAACATTATGCTAAGTGAGATTATTCAGTCACAAAAAATGAAAAATTGGAAAATGGGTCATTGGAGAAACTATGGATGAGCAAATAAGGTGACCTGAAGGGGATGAGAGAGAGGAACAGGGAAATTCTCTCATGTACATGATGTACATTCACAAACATATCAAAGTCAATCACTAAACCAAACATGAGGAGGGAGGGGGAAGGGATTGAGGTGGGAACTGGGAAAGGGCTGAGTGATGTGTGAATGTATGCCTCTACCATCTTGTATTCCATTAAGATGTATGACTACAACAATGCACCAATAACAAGAAAAAATGATATCCTTAAAGGAAGTTAGTGCGTTTGTTCTACTTATTTTCACTGAATTCCAATTTTCTTTCTATTCTCTGCTCTGAGCATCTGAGGCTTGAACTGCAAACTACATTTCTCCAACTTCTTTGATACCTCCCTATTATTAGGTTCTGTCAATAAGAAGTACTAGGGAGGAAGCTGGGAGATAGGTAGAACAAATAAGATCAAACACTTATAAATAAGAATGGAAGTTGTCTTTGACTGTTAATTTACCAGTGTTTACCTAAGACTGGTAGAATCTTGATTCCAGTATCCAATGACTTTAAGAACTTCTATAATTATCTGTAAAATGTATACCTCAGGATTACCAAAAGCAATTATGGTGAATTTCCTCAGAGCTCCAAGGACCTTGTAATATGAATATCCCCTTTTTTATTTCCCCACTCCTAAAACTAGGAGCTATATCCTGCAATTATGATCTCTAGGTTACCCTCTAATGTCTATGTGCCCACATCTCCTCCATATCTAGTATGGACTGCCTTATCTGGGCTCATGCTGCTATAAGTACTAAAGATTAAAGTAGCTCAAAAGGGTCTACCTCAAGAAGCCAAAGATTCCAAAAACCAGGAATAATAATTAACAATGAATGACAAACTGTAAAATGGCTGTAATAGTAATTAATGGCAAGATCAAGATAGGGATAAAAAAAAAAGCTGAAGGCTAGTTTGATCAGATTAGCACTTCACAGTGTGTTTGAGTATTAAAGGAACATTGACATGGTAAGATGCTCATATCAGCAAGGGTCTGGAGGAAGGTCCATGTAGTGGAATTTCCTGTGATGAAAATGTTCTAAAATGTGCTGTTCAATGTCAGGCAACTAGCAGATATGACTATTAAGTATTTGAAATGTGGCTAGAATGACTAAGAAACAGAATTTAAAATTGTTTAAATTGAAGTAACCAGTGGCTACCAAATTAGACAATGCAGGTTTAGGAAGTTTGAAGAGGCTGCTACTGGACACCTCTATTAAGGTGCCAGAAGTACTGGGGTTACAAGAACAAGAGATAGGATCTCCCTTCAAGAAAATCCAAGCAGCAGTTGAAAATAGACACATAAAACAAAGCACTTTGAAAGAGTAGTATTCAATAGTTAGAAATATGAATTATAGGTGACAGAGAGATTGCGTAGGGATGAATCCAATAGTCCAGTTAACAGGTAAGAAGACTTTATTCACTGGACTGGTGAGGACATATTAAAAATTGATTTGAAAAATTGGTAACCAATGAAAAATTAAAAGAATTTTTAATAATTCTTCATTTCTAGATAATTTTACCATTCGCCAAGAGAATATAAAAGAATCACACTTGGGTGAAAGTGATGAATTCAGCTTGAATGAGCAAAGTTCAAAGTGCCTCAAAAGGCCGGGCGTGGTGGCGCACACTTGTAATCCCAGCGCTTGGGAGGGTGAGACAGGAGGATCACACAGGTTTGAAGCCAGACTCAGCTACTTAGTAATTTTCTCAGCAAACTCAGTGAGACCCTATTTCAAAATAAAATATAAAATAGGTTCCGGTGTAGCCCAGAGGTAAAAGGCCCCTGGGTAGCATCCCAAGGACTATGAAAAAAAACAGTGCCTCTAAAGCATCCAGGTACATATGTTGAACAGACAACTGACAATATGTTTCAGTTTAGAACAAGGGACTTTTGACTAAGTATTGACCCATAAGTTGTATAGGTAGAATGGAAGGACGATGTAGTAGACATGACCTTCCAGGAGGGGTAAAAATAGAAGGGGCCAAATACCACGCCTTGAGCAATCTTAATATTTATGTAGAAAGAAAAGGAATTAAGAAGGAATGCAGGTAAGAAGAAAGGTAGCCCAAAGAGGCTTATTTTATGAAGTCAAAGTTTCTGAACACCAGGATCAGGAGTAAGTAACAGTGACAAATTTTAGAAAAGAAAAAGCTGCCAAATACTGAATATTTACTAATGTGGCAGTTCATTATTTTCAAATGTTTTATAAACACATTAAATTTTTGTTGATGTTGTTTTTGCAGTACTGGGGACTGAACCTAGGGGTATTCTCTCTCTGAGCTAAACCCCCATCCCTATTTTTTATTTATTCATCCACTGACTTGGGCTATGCTCCATCACAGCCTCTTAGAATATGGCCACAGGTTAGTAACTCAAGATAAAATTGAAGGGGCAACTATCTAACCTAATGTTCTTGGGTTAAGAACTCAAGTTCTCACTTAAGACACCTTTTTAAGAACACACATGATAGTTACATATCCACAATGGAATTTTATGTGGCCATAAAGAATAAAATTATGTAATTACAGGGAAATGAACAGAACTAGAGATTGTGCTAAGCAAGATTAGCTAGTCCCAGAGAGTGGAGAGTTATGTGTTGGTTTTTCACTCATATGTAGAAGCTACAGAGAAAGAGAAACAAAAGGAACATCAGATAAATAAAAGGTGACAGTAGTAGGATAGTGGAAGGGGAATCTAAGGAAGGTACAGAGGTAAAAGAAGAGACTTGATAGAAACAGTTCAATAATGCTATGTTCATATGTGGAGTTATCACATACCAATTTTAGCATTATGCATAGGAAGGAGCAGGATGGAACCTGGAGCTAAACACGAGTCTTAAGTGTAAGTTTCTATCACTCTGAACCTCACTGTGATGTACAATTACAATGATACAATGCACTTAAACAAAGACTTCTCATGTGTTCTGATGCACAACCAGAGTCGAGAACACTGTTCCAGCTCTCTAGATTTGAAAAACAAAAGTACCATTTGCTAAAGAAAAAGCATAGTGTAGACGTTTGGGGCCAGTATAAGGTAATAAAAGTGGTCTTTCTGGATTATTTTTGCTTTAAAAAAATGCCCTGAAAGTAACAGGTCTGGTAATAAAATCTATACATGGTATACTACATGCTGATTTCATTTGTATTTTCTTCATATCACGCTATCAATAATGCCCACTGCTTATTTTATCCTGATTAATAATTAGCTGTACATTTATAGGTAGGGAGATGAAAAATTGAAGGATCATACTTATTTTCTTTAATTTTCTGAGTATGGCAAAGGAAAGATCAGATCAGAAGCTGATTGAATATGAGGTTGGTAGGATGGTAGTGAAAGTCTAAAGTAGCTAGCAAGAGGAATATTATATGAAAAAAACAAGGTTATTTAATATTTTAGCATATGTGCATGTATACATGTAGTACAACTATATACAGTTCCCTCAATTGTGACTCAGTTATATTATTAGGTTATTAATTCTGTTATTATCAGTCACTTTTAAGCAAACAAACAAATGAAATGGCTAAAAACTACAGGAGGGAGAATTTGTAAATAGGTTACTTCAATTTTATAAAAACAATGACCCTTTCCTACCAAATCCTACTAAAAAAACAAAGAAGCCACACAGCATCATGTGTATCTACTATGAAAGGTTATTCAAACATGAAAAAATAGCCGGGCATGGTGGCGCACGCTTGTAATCCCCACACTTGGGAGGCAGAGACAGGAGGATCGCGCAGGTTCGAAGCCAGCTTTGCTGGCTTAGGAGACCCTGTTTCCAAATAAAAATATAAAATAGGTCTGGGAGTGTAGCCCAGAGGTAGAAGGGCTTCTAGGAACCCCAGTACCACCAAAAAAAAAAAAAAAAGAAGAAAAAAAAAAGAAAAAAGAAACCTCTTAGATTGGAGGTAGAGAGGGCAAAAAAAGGTGTGATATTAAAACACTAGCAAAATTGAAATATCCATGGTATAATGATATATATGATAGTCTACATGGACTACTTTAATTCATTCAAAAAAATTTTTGTTCAATGAAAATAGTGAACTAATTAAATGAATGCACTGTGAGCTATCTTTAACTTGAACTGCTATTTTAGTAGTTTTAGAATAAAGAGAAAGTAAAAGAAAACAAACCAGATGTATAAGTAGAACTATACATATGTGTATTATATCTTGAGGCTAAAAAATAGATGCTAACAGTTCTACTCTTACTTCTGTTATAGACTGATCTGCAACTCACATTCATATGTAGAAGCCCTAACCCTCCAAGGTGACTGTGTTTGAAGGTAAGGCCTTTAAGGAGGTAATTAATGTTAAGTAAGGTCACAGGGTAGAACTCCAACTCATTATGACTGATGGATGTCTTTAGAAGAGGAAGACATGACAGAGATGTGTGTGCACAGAGAGAAGGCAGCCATCTGCAAGCCAAGAGAGGCCTCAGGAGAAACCAAACTGCTAACCCCTTGACCTTGGGCTCCTAGCCTTCAAATGGATGAGAAAGTACATTTCTGCTATTTAAGGAAGAACATCTGTAGTATTTTTGTTATAACATGCCTAGTAGACTAATATGCATACTTTGGATGAAGGTATCACGACCACAACAAATGGTATTTAATCTATTTAACAATGAAAAGTAAAAAAAAAAAAAAAAAAAAAAAAAAAAAAAAGTGCATAGGTGCATTCCCACTCTCAATCCCCAAACACCTCGTTGTTTTTTTTTATTTTTTTTATTTTGGGGAGTGAGAGTAGGGCCTACAGCAAGCCAATAACTCTGAATCACAAGATGAAGATATTAAAAATCCATATACTTTGAATACAAGAGGACAAAAATCCATGTTATGTCAGTAAAATCTGAAACAGAGTAAAACAATTTTAAGCCACTTCCTTGAAACTGCAAGTGAGGAAAATATGAAAAAGCTTTCAACAAAGAATTTCCTAAGCAAATGGAAATTAAAAGCCGGGAGTGGTGGCGCATGCTTGTAATCCCAGCATTTGGGAGGCTGAGACTGGAGGATAGCAGTTCGCAGACAGCCTCAGCTACCTAGTGAGGCCCTCTGCAACTCAGTGAGACCCAGTTTCAAAATAAAGAATAAAAAATAGGGCAGGGGTTGTAGCTGGGAGGTCGAATGCCCCTGGGCTCCATCCCCAGAACCGCAAAAAAAAAAAAAAAAAAAAAAAGGAAATTAAATAGCATCAATTTAAAGTACACCAATAGTTTTATTTAGCTTTTAAACTTTAGCAGATGTCAAAATCATGTGGAAGAGTTTAAAAGGCATCACTTTGAAGAGTTTCTGAATCCACAGTCCTGGAGGGCTTAAGAATTTTTAGTTCTAACATGTTCCCTAATATTGTTGAAACAGCTAGTCTGGAAACTACACTTTGAAAATTACTAGTTTAGTGGGTGGCTTTATTGTGTTTCACTGAATGTGCTAAATATTAGAGGAGTCCCAAAGATTCACCTGTGGCTACTGGTTTCCCTAAACCATTACAGAGCAATACGTTTCTGTAAGTTCTATCTATTTAGATTCCATTCTGCATTATATCAAACTGTTATTTTGGGAAAGAGGGAAAAAAGTATAGCGACCAAAATTAAAATTATTTAAAGTCAAATGTGCCCATGTAATCCCAATTCTTAAATCATGAGCTCAAAGACACATTTAACCCAGTAAGTTACATAAAGAAAATTCACTGACCTAAATCTTAGGATTAGATTAAAAGCTAATAGAAAAGTTTTTTCCCTAGATTAGGAAAAAGGCCACTTTCTTAAATTATTTCATATTAGTAGGAATGAATGAATGAATGAATGACCCAATTTTCAAGTATACAATAAATGTAAGCACAATCCTTACCTTCAGCCCAAGTACCACATGATTCCCTGGATGACACTGTCTTTTCAAAGAATGATTTCCATACGCTATTTGATCATTTGATCACTTTTGCGTCTCAGCAGTCCATTACACATATAAACTCAAATAACTACCATTATGGTAGAATATCATAAAATATCAAAGCTGTGATACTTTACAAAAGATGTGATGAAGTTTCTAAGCTTTTAACAAGACTTGAAAACAACTGCAGGATTCGCTTCAGTAAGAACTTAAAATCTAAATTCAAACATTTTGATAGTTATAATATGCAAAATGTAACTTTACAAAAGAATACTATCAATTCTTTATCATTAATTAATGTCTTAGCAATAGGATACCTTTATAAAACATAACATATAAGATTAATATTTTTCTTTCTCCTCAGTTCAGGATCTTTTGTGAAGGCACTTTTTTGATTAAAAAAAAAATAACTAGTTTTGGCGACGCTTTAACAAACATACACATAGCATAATGATATATTTTACTATGCTAACAAAGCATCATTTATAAAGAAAATTTATAAATTCAAAAATAGGTTCTTGGTAACATGATTACCATTAAAGCATTGATTTGATTTTCATTCACAATATTACTATTAATCTTAAACAGTAATTCCATCTATAAAATGTTCCACAACTTTTTCCTTTTGGAAAACGGAAGTAAATAAAGCAGTTAAGATACTCATAACTTCTAGTTAAACAGTATCAACTTCATTTCACAGCATTGTTAAGTAGAGAGCATTTTCAATTAAAGTGGTATACAATTTACAAAAATAGAATGATTATATAATGTAAAACATCGTCCTCCATTATTAAGAATGTGTGTGCTTGTATATACATATTTCTTTTTTTAAGTTTCACAAATAGCCCTTATTCAAGTACTTTTTTCATGTGTCTCTTGAAATAATATTACCTTGTTATATTATTTGTAAATACATAAAAAATAAAAGGTTAATCTAAGAAAAGGTTAAAAGTTTCAGTGTAATTTGACTTAAAAACTAGCCACTCATTTCAGTAAAAGCCTGAATAAATTCAAAACAGGTTTAGGTACTACACTAAGTTCAACAACTTAATAAAAAATATAGTTATATTTAAGTGTCAAATAGTAATTTTCCACTATGCTACCATTATATCAAAATAAAGACTGTACTAATCTATTCACCACCAAATCTTAATCCCCAGAAAAATTAATTTACATATTATAACTAAAATAATACACTAATATGCAATATACCTGCTTACAAACACATAGGTAGCCATAAATAAAACTTTATTCTTTAATTTCATTTACAAGCTACCAAATAATTATGTATTGTACACAAGTGCTGAATACTTAAAATGGCTGTAGTCATGGAAGGATCCAGACTGAATTGAAAGCTGGTAAAGAAAAGATAAAAGCAAAGTAATACTGTAACAGAGAGGTGGCAAAAGCATAGTTTTGCCATAATAATCAGGTTTGTAATTATACATCAGTTCTGGTTAAAACAAAGTCTGAGTGCCATGCGATTCTCAGCTTTATTATTTAAAGTCTGGCTAAAAGTCTGTATAGTCATTTGTTTTTTACAGTTATTAAAATAAAAAAAGTTAAAAACTATAGCAGCAACAAGCAAACCCTGTGACAGGAAGGCAAGGGTTAAGAACTAAAAAAAAGTTTATACAGTGTGTTTAGGGAAAGTGTGTGCATTTTATCTTCCATCAGCAGGAGTTCGACTGAGGGACAACATGATTCGGGCAAATCTCTCACAAAGTTCATGCGTGGAATAGGAAGGTAACTTCGGTGGCTCGTGGAAACCTTTAATCTCCGTAGAACAGTCAAGCAATTTTGGCAGAAAATCTGTCAGCTTTTCTTGGAGGTTTGCTGAAAACAAAAACAATTAGATGTATCTAAACATAAAGAAAAATTACCAAGTGATCCCCTGCAATTAATATTAATAAACTAGCAGTAGTCAGTCAATGTTTCATTTTGAGATATGTAAAATAATTAACATTTTTTGAGAAGAGATAAAAACATAAATGGAAACAGAATATGAAGTTTATTAAAAAGGAAGAAACAGTAATGATGGAAAAGTGAATATATTAAGAATGTAAAATGGAAAGAAAAAGTGCATATTATTCTAATCACTTTCAATCCTAACAAATCAGGTGTTTCCTCGCATTGTTTAAACTTACATTCCATTTCTTGTCCTAGGTAGGAACACCATCGATTCCTCATATCTTCCACAGCAAGTATATCTTTCTCTTCCATTTCATCCACCAGTAATAGGGGCAAAAATGGAACAATAAACTCATTCATGATTATCAAACCATTGTTTACATCTCGATCCTCTCCAGATTCAAACAGTTCTGCAGCTTGTTCATTTAATTTCTTAATGCAATGAAAAAGAAAACAGGTTTTATTTTTTAATTAAGAGATCTTTAATGTTAATACTAAAAAAAAAAATAGGCACAGTCAATGAAAGTATTAGAATAAACAGCAGTCAGAAAAAACCCTTATCCTATTCTTGCAATAAAAAATCTCTTAGAAGTTACATATAACAGTAGCAACAGAAACAAAAGTAAAAAGCAGATAAAAAAAGATAAAAATTGTTTTTAAATTGTGTGTTCAGCCTATATTACTTTGATGATCACTATAATGGCCATTTTTCTTTAGAGATTGTTTCCCAGTTAAACAAATTATGAGTTCTCAAAGTAAATTTTAAAATAAACTAACACCACATATTAATTTTGGAGTAACTCATCATTACATATTTTCAGGTGAAGAGATACTCTATTTCTTGATATAAATTGATTCATTTTTCTCCTTCAACTAATTTTTACTGAGTACACACCATTTATTAAAAACTGTTCTACAGGCATGGGTGCACCCAAGTAATTAATACCGGAAGCTCCCTGTGCTGCTTATAACATGGTAAATAGGTCAGCATACTTTTTCTTTCAAGTTTCAAGTACAATACTTTATGGATTAAGGGACATATAGTTTCTATATGACTATTCAACTCTGCCGTTATGCCATAAAGGAAGCCATATATAATATGTAAATGAAGAGTCATGAATGTATTTAAAATCTTTTGTTATTAATATAAATATGCCTTCAAAATTTGAATTTTAAATATGAAAGTTACATTATTTGTGTATACATAATATAATTCTTGTGCAACTGATCTTGACTATGGAAAGAGACTTGTGCAAAAGACTAACTCAACCACTAATAAATTATTTGGTCTTGAATAAATTAGTTAAATCTCTTAGCTTCAGCTTTCTTATATGAAAACTAGAATACTATTATCTTTCTTAAATAATGATTATAAGGTTTAAGTGAGATTAGTATGACCATCTACTATAAATTTTGGCAATATACATTTAAGAAGATATTATTGTTATCATTTTGAAAGTTAATTTTAAGCTACAATGAATCAAAGAATGCCCTAGAAATATTATATATATATATATATATATACTTATATATGTGATATATATATATATATGACATATTTTATGGCTACAAAAAATATATACAAATATAATAACATAAATAAATGCAAAGCCAACCTTATTCGTTATCTTAAAGATCCACAAAACTAAAATGTGAGGCAGCTTTGAGAGTCTCATTCCTCCCTCACTCACTCTCCAGTAGTTGCCATGTCCCCTGATTTCATTTCTTTCATCACTCTCTGCCCTCCTCTTCACACCCTGTACCTCTATCTTGACTGAGGCGCCACCCTCTTTCCTGTCTATGTTTAATGACATCAATTTCTATTTCCTTCCAATCAAACTTACACTGATGCAAACTGACAATAACAACAGACAAGCTTCTAATGATGAGAGAGAAGCTTCTTTATAGTCTGACATCAAGTATTGTAAGTGTAGTCACTGCTCCTATAGCCCCACTCTTCCATATCCAAGCCACAATGAACTCATCTTCAGTTTCTGCTGTGTATATTCCACGTGTTTTCATATGGTGTTCCTTTGACTGAAGTGTTCTTCTCCCTCTCTACAATGACTAAAACTTCTATTTAACTTATTTGATTTAAGATCATTTCTTATCTCATCTCATAAGATCCTTCCCAACAATTTCAGACATATTGTTTTGTATATTACTCATATGGCACTTATTTTAGAATACAAAAACTACTGGTATATGTCTTATGAGATCGAGTTCTCTGAGGACAGAAAATGTGATGTGTCTTTTCATCTATGAATTTCTCAGAATCTGATACTCAGGAAATATATAATATGAAAAAACCTGAAAGGAACATTAAAATAATCTTCATAAGGTTGTGTTTATATACCTATATAAAATAAGTGTGGCTTGTTTACCACTGGAAAGTAAAAGAGAAACATTACACCATTTTTTAATATTTAAAGTAATCATCAGGCTTTTGTTGTATTTCAATTAAAAATCAGCTTCACTAAAGTATTTCTATAGCCCAGGAATTATTGTTCTTAAAGTAGCTCTAATACATTCAATGCCTACTTTCATATGCTTATATAAAACTCTTTATTTTTATAGTTTGAAATATATATATATATACATATATATGTATATATACATGTATAATTTAAGTTTTCCATCTCAGAATAAATTTAAAAGCCCCTGAAAATTTTTTTAAAGTAACTTTTAAAAAAAAAGTCTGTCATATTTCAGCACACACAGAGTGAAAATGTTTGGGGAAATACCTACTGATCAGCAGTGGAGAAAAGACGCTGAATCATAATGCTCCTTTGACATTATGTACAGCAAGTATATTGCCACTTATAAAATCTCAGAAAATATATTGTTTGTTTTCTGGAAGAATAAAATTTGCTTATAATTTATGCAGTCCATTTTTACTCAACAAAAAAGGAAGTAGTAATGTTATGATGAAGTCCAAATACAAAAACAACAACAACAACAAAAAAAACAATGCAATTTTCACTTTAAAACGACTTCTAGCCAGGCATGGTGGCACAGGCTTATAATCCAAGCACTTGGGAGGCTGAGCCATAAAGACTTCAGGTTCAGGGTCAGCCTTGGTATCTTAGGCCCTCTGAAACCTACTGAGACTTTGTTTCAAAGTAAAAAATAATATAGTTCTTCAGGTGTTGCACAGAGGTAAAATGCCCCTCAGTTCAATCCCCAGTACCTCTAGAAAAGAAGAAGAAAAAAGGAACATTTCTGCTTTATCACCTGTATTTTGATTTTCTTAGTGTTTTTTTTTTTTACCATCTTAAGAGAAAAGACTTAGCATATAGACATCACCATGATTATTATTCTTTCAAGAGTTTATATAGTCAATCACTTACATGTCAGGAAGATTTGTCAATTTAAAACAAAAAATAAACATACTATGTATGTATATGTAATACTATGCACATTCAACTTACTAGTAAACATTCTCTTCTATAATGTGATATCAACTCTTCATCATGTCCTCGATATGGCCCCTTGGATAAGAGTTCTTTGTTATTCTGATAAGCACAGATAAGGAAGAGCAAGGAATCTATATAACTTTAAAAATTAAAAAATAGCATTAGTATATAATTTTTGAAGTCAACTATAATTATAAAATAATTTAAATATACACTTTAATTTTTATTATCTAAAACGTTACAATTACTTTTAAAATAATCTAAAACATTACAGTTACTTTTAAAATAATCTAAAACATTACAATTACTTTTAAAAATAATCCGATGCACTGTAAATCCAAGAATATTTTCTAGCAATAGCAACATGTGAAACCAGGAGAAAGCTATGTCTTATAAATAAAATAAAAAGATAGAAGCTAGGAATTCAAGCAAGCTGAGAGAAAAGGCCATAATTCATGAAATCAATTAGCTTTCTTTTTCAATACTTATTTTTCTGAAATCCTCCATTTGGACATTTTCTTCAATAGCACATCTCTTTTTTTTTTTCCCCTCAGTCTTTATTTTGAAACAGGGTCTCACTGAGTTGCAAAGGGCCTCACTAAGTAGCTGAGGCCGTCCTCAAACCAGGATCCTCCCATTTCAGTCTCTCAAATGCCGAGATTACAAGCATGCTCCACCACACTGAGCTGCACAACATCAGTACTTGGGAGGCTGAGAAAGGAGAATTGCACAGGTTCGAAGCCAGCCTCAGCTACTTAGTGACGCTCTCAGCAACTTAGTGACGCTCTCAGCAACTTAGTGAGACCCTGTTTCCAAATAAAGTATTAAATAGGTCTGGGAGTATAGCCTGTAGGTAGAAAAGCCCCTTGGTTCTACCCCAAGTACCACACACACATACACACACACACACACAAAAAAAAAAAAAAAAAAGAGGGGGGAGTATTTCTAATTCTGGGAAAACTATTAGTATAAAACCAAAATAAGAAAGGCCATAAATAACATAAACAACTGAGAGGACAAAGCATTTGTGTAATAGTAACACAGAATAAATATATTTTAAAAGTAGGCAGCAAATATTTAATAGAATATTATAGTTTTATGTAAAATGGTTATTTTCTTACATGTTAGAGGGGAATGGTCATATACAGTCATATATAACTGGAACATAAAATGTGTTTTAAGATAAATCTTTTATATCCATTTGTATCCAATCATAGATGTTATCTTCTCACAGATTAATACAGAAAAATACTGAAATACTAATATGCTTGTAAGAGAACATATTGTTAAATTCTAGGTTATGCTGCAAAGTTACTACTTATTATTTGCTTCATGTGCTGAGACAGAAATCAAATCTACTTCATACATATATAAGTGTAAAAGAATTTGGAAATTTATATTCATATTCATGACAAATCAAATTAGTCATCTGAAACTGTCATCTGTCATAAGTTCATTTGATTTTGAGAAAATTTGAGTATAAAATTTTTGTTTGATATTATATAATTATGTCACATAATATATCCTCAAAGATTTTGTTTAGTAATAAAAGGTAATGATAATATTAAATGTTTTATATACTTAAGTTACAGTTTTTGGATATTTAGCTTGCAAATCAATCTTTTTTACTGCTGTTGAAAATATCGTTCCTAAATAACATTCATATGTAGTTTCATAGAACTGAATTACCTCCCTAAGAGTAGCTCTGGGGCCATGAGTTTAGTCTAATTGTCCACTGAGATGCACAAAATGTTTAATATTTTATCAAATTTTATTTTTCTTTTGGTACTGGGGATTGAAGCCAGAGTCATTCTACATCTGAGCTATACCTCCAACTTTTTTTTTTTTAAAGAGGGTCTCACTAAGTTGCAGAGGGCCTCACCATACATGAGGCTGCCTAAGAACTTGCGATCTTCCTGTCTCTGCTTCCCAAGTACTGTGATCATAAGCATGTGCTACCACACCCAGCTGTTTTATCAACTTTTTATGTGCTTAAAATATTTAACATTCAGAATTATATTGAGCAGACTACTTATCACATTCTTACTTAAGCCCATGTCGCCTGGTGAACTCAGTTTATCTCCAACTTATACTACTGTAAAATTACAGTTCCTGAAAACACTGTACCTCAAGTGACAATATTACCTTTTAAATTCTATTGAGTGAGCTGGGCTTGTTGCACAAGCTTGTAATCCCAACACTTGGGAGGCTGAGACAGGAAGATCACGGTTCGCGGATAGCCTCAGCTACTTAGTAAGGAAAGGCCCTTTGCAACTCAGTGAGACCCTGTTTCAAAAGAATGAAAAAAAGAGCCAGGGATGTAGCTCAGAGGTAGAATGCCCCTGGGTTCCATCCCTAGTACTGAAAATAATAATAATAATAATAATAATAATAATAATAATAATAACAACAACAACAACAATAACAACAACAACAATTCGATGGAGTGAGGTAAATGAATCTCTATCTCCCTCCTCCCCCATCCCCGACATAGGGTCTCACTATGTTGCCTAACTGGTCTTGAACACCTAGGCTCAAGCTATCCTCCTGCTTCAGCATACTTTACATACATATCTAATTTCACCCAATGATAGAAGGATATAGGAGTCTCCATTTGAATTTCTTCTCTTTAGTTAGCTGTGTAATCTGGACAAAGATACAACTCTGGGGCCTAGGTGCTTATCTTTTATCTAAGGCAGTCTACTCAACTATATGATACATTGATATTTTTCTAAGTAAGTACAAATCTCAAAAATCCTTAATGTGTATACTTCTTAAAGAAATAAAACTCTGACTAAAATAATTAATTAAATAGGGCTTTAATCAAAATAGCTTTCTATTTCAATGATCAAAATGAATTATTATTATTATTATTATTATTGTTATTATTATTATTATTACTGTTTTGTAGTATTAAGGTTTGGACCCAGGGGTATTCCACCTCTGAGCTACAATCCCAGCCCTACTTTTTATTCTTAATTTTGAAACAGTGTCTCGCTAAGTTGTGGAGGGTATCACTAAGTAGCTGAGGTTGACCGGGAACCTGTGAACCTCTTTTCTCAGTCTTCCAAATAATCAGACTATAAGAGTTCAGCACCATGCTCAGCTTGCGAATTATAAGACAATGACTAGGACCTTAATAATTTGTATACCAGTATTTAAATATAATGTCACCGTGGTGCCACACACTGTAATCCCAGCATTTATGAGGCTGAGAAAAAGGATCATGGTTCATGGGAAGCCTCAGCTACTTGGTGAGGCCTTCTGCAACTCAGTGAGACCCTGTTTCAAAATAAAGAATAAGCCGAGCGTGGAGGTGCAGGCTTATTATCTCAGCATTACAAGGGGGAAACTGAAGGATCCCAGTTCATGGACAGCCTCAGCTACTTAGCTTTGCAACTCAGACACTATTTCAAAAAACTTTTTAGTTTTTGAGTAAAAAATAGGGGGGTTAGGGGTATAGCTCAAAGGTAGAACGTCTCTGGATTCCATCCCCAGTACTGCAAAATAAGTGAACAGACAAATACATATATATGGCTGGGGATGTAGCTCAGAGGTACAATGTGCCTGAGTTCAATCTCTAGTACCTCAAAAATATAATTAAAAAATAAATACAATGTTAAATAAAATATTTTCCATTTATGTTATTACTTTTAAACTTCTGATTAATTATCAACAAATTCACTAAAATGTCTGGATATGAAATCAATCTTGAAAAATCAGAAACTTTCCTGTAAGTAAACCATAAATCTGCTATATGTGGGACTGTATTAAACTGAAGAGCTTCTGTATAGCAAAGAAAATCATCAATAACCTCAATAGAGAGCCTACAGAATGGGAGAAAATTTTTGCCAACTACTCCTCTGATAAAGGACTATTTTCTAAAATATCCACATAACTCAAGAAACTCATGGCTAAGAAAACAACCCAATTAAAATATGGACAAGTCAACTAAATAGATACTTCACACACACAAAAAAGAAATTCTAATGGCCAATAAATGTATGGAAAATGTTCAACATCATTAACAGAGAGATGCAAATCAAAATTACCCTGAGACTCCACTTAACTCCAAGTAGACTGGCAATCATTCAAAACAAAACAACAAATGCTGGTGAGGGTGTGGAGAGGTGGGGAATCTTAATACATTGTTGGTGGGATTGCAAATTAGTGCAACCACTTTGTAAAACAGTATAGACTATCCTAAGAAGATGGGAATGAATCTATCATTTGATCCAGCTAAACCACTTCTGGGTATTTACCCAAAAGTATGGAAACCAAAGTACCAAACTAACGCATGTGTATCTATGTTTATAGAAGCACAATTCACAACTGGATCAAACTATGGGATATGTGCACAATGGGATTTTACTAAGCCATAAAGAACACAATTATGTCATTTACATGGAAATGGATGGAACTGGAGAGCATTATGCTAAGTGCGATTAGTCGGTCACAAAAAGTAAGAAATCAGATGCTCTCCCTAATAAGTGGAAGCTAGGGAGAAAATGGGTCATAGGAGGGACTCTAAACAAAAAAGGATAAACCTTAGATGAGTAAAAGAAGGTGACCTGAGGGGACTGGAGGGGGTAAGAGGGAATCTCCCAAATGCACATGATGTATATTCACAAACATATCGAGATTAATCACTAAGCTGAACATGAGGAGGGAGGGGGAGGGAATGGGGTAGAAATTGGTAGAGGGCTAAATGAGTGATGTGTACATGTATGCCTCCAGTATCTTGTATCTCATTAAGATGTATGATTACAATGTACCTATAAAAATAAAAAAATAAAAATAACAGCATTGTATCTATAAAAAGCACTGTCTAAAAGAATTTTCTGGAATGATGGACTGTTTGTTATATCTGGGTTGGCCAATATAGTGGCTGCTGCAAACATTAGATATGTGGCCAGTGAGATTGAGAAACTGAATTTTTAGTTTTAGGTTTTAAAAATTTTAATGAGTTTATACTGTCACACATAGTTAGTGGCTACCATGTTCAACAATACAGCTCTAGAAATAAATGTCCATCCTGTCATAGAAAAAAAAACACCATTACCTCAACGGGACTTCTTAATGTATTAAAACAGAATAAACAATCCAATGTTATTTTTTTGGGTGGCTGCAATAAGACATATTGAAAACAAAGCAATTTGACTATTTTGAATTGTGCTGTAGTAAAACATGGGTATGCACTATAATATTCTAACTTTAATTCTTTTGGAAAGATACTAAGGCACATTATTGCTAGGTTATCTGGTAGTTCCAATCCTATTCCTAGTCTTTTGGAAAAAAACTTCATAGTATATTTATAGTGGTTATACTAACTTATAATCCAATCAACAATGTATAAAAGTTCCTGTGTCCCCACATCTCCAATAGCTTTTATTTCTATTTGTATTCCTAATGATTGTTATTTTACTCAACCAACCTTGGTATCCCTCAACACCTGAATGACAAAAATCATGTGGCATGCACACGTAACAGAATTTTAATCAGTCATAAAAATTATGCCATTATAAGAAAAATGGATGGAACTAGAGATTATGCTAAGTGAGATCAGGCAGTCTCAGAACACCAAGAGTTAATGTTTTATCATATATATGAAAGCTAGAGAGAATAGGAAACAGAAGGAAATTCAGATAAATGAGAAGAGAAACCATTAAAATGGTGAAAGGGAGTTGGAGAGGAAGTTAAGAGGAGACAGGAAGAATGAGGAAGGAAGCAATTCAAATGTATCACATATGAAGGTATCACCACCAATCTCACTAACATGTGTGGGAGGAAGGAGGAGAGAGTGGGGTGAGATGTGGAAGGAAGTATGTCAGTGATGTGCGCATGTAGGTTTTTATCACTTTAAATCTCACTATGGTATGAAATGCACCAGTAAATGTATAAAAACACAGAATAATAAATAAAAACAACTCCATAATCCCAGCATTTGAAAGGCTAAGAAAGGATGATCACAGGTCCCAGCCCTTTGCAACTCAGTGAGACTATGTTTCAAAATAAAGAATAAAAACATAGGGCGGGGGTGGGGGATGGGGGGTGGGGGTGTGGAGGGGTGTAGCTCCGAGGTAGAATTCCCCTGGGATCACCAGGACAGCAAAAAAACAACTCCAAAACAGAAAACAGTACTTCTTAAAAACCACAAGTCAAATTAATGTTAATGCAATTAAAAAACATATGGAGAAGAAATACAAAATAGCCAATAATAAGAAATGGCAAATAAATCAAATTCTGCCATTTTCCCTAATAAATAAGGTAATAACAAGGAACAATATTATGTAAGTAGAAATTACTTTAATATTATCTTTAATTTAAATTAAAATGTGTTTGCAGTTACATTACTTGGAAATTTTCTATGCATATATGTTTTAGGGTACCTGAGAACTCATAGACCTTGAAAATAATATCTCTGATTTAAGTCACAATTAGACTCAAAAAGTTTATGAAAAAAGGCCAGTAATTGCAGGGGTTTGTTAGGGATTATAGAGTTGCACCTCCTGGGGTACCAACTCTGGTCCCCAGCAAACTTTCTGGGTTTCAATCCAATCTCATCTCATCCTGAACTTCAAACATAGTCTCTAAAAGATGTTAAAAACAAACACACTAATGCCAACCTTACAGATTTAATTTTATTTATTTTTTATTTTTTTGGTGGTACTGGGATTCCTGGAACCCCTCTACCTCCGGGCTACACTCCCAGACCTATTTTTATACTTTCTTTATTTGGAAACAGGGTCCCCTAAGCCAGCAGGGCTGGCTTCGAACCTGCGTGATCCTCCAGTCTCAGCCTCTCAAGCGCAGGGATTATAAGCGTGCGCCACCACACCTGGTGCCAGATTTAATTTAAAATTTAAAAACTATCTTTTTCAGTATATGAAAACTCTGTCCTACACTTGAAAATTTTCTGCAATCTAATATTGTTCTAAAATAAAAAGTTGATTAAAAATGTACACTACTCCTGGGCATGTAGCAAATGACTGTAATCTCAGTACTTGGGAGGCTGAAATAGGAAGATTGCAGGTTCAAGGCCAGCCTCATAATATAACAAGGACCTCAACAAATTAGTAAGTCCCTGTTACAAATTAAACAAATATATAAAGTAGGGCTGAGAGTGTAGCTCAGAGGTAGAACTACCCTGGGTTCAATTCTCAGTACCATAAATACATATATATAAATACATATACATATATACATACACACATATATATGTGTACACATAAACAGACACATACACATACATACCATGAAAAAACTTTTTCTATGGCATGAGGTCTTAGTTGAAAATAAGTACAAAAATTAAGGTTGTTTCTTTTATTTATTTTTGTCTTACCTTTCTCTTTGAAAATTTTCTAGTCCAATTATGAGATACATAGTAGTTTCCCTGAATTTTCTGTAATTCTGATGCCACTCCTGTAGGTGAAAGAGAATATTAAAAATATAAACAGTAAGACTTAAAATTATAATAAATTATTCAGAAAGTAACATGTTCTGATAAATATCTGAATGAGAAACAAATCAGAATTAAGATAAACTCATCTAAATCAGTCTGCACTTTCTGACATACAAGACTATTACTATAGTAATAAATATAAAAAGTATTAGTCACTGATGAGAAATTAAACAAAGATCTCACCCAAAGTAAAAAGGCTGATTATTCATCAGATTCTCTTTCTCAAAAGTTCCTCAGAAAATCATACTGTTCAAAAATCATTACTATAGGACAGATAGAGTATTACTTATTGGAAATGCTTGGGATTTAGAGAATCTCAATTTTCAGAGTTTATTCAGATTTTAGAATATGTGCATAGACTTTACTAGTTTGAGCATTCCTAAAACCCAAATCCAAAATTTGAAGTGCTCCCAAACCCAAAAAGTTATATTGAAAAAGCTCTCAAGTTTTAGAAGTCAGAGCATTTCAGAAAATGTATCTCTATCAGATTGAAAGTAGGAAGTTAACTGAATTTACTTTAATATAAATCACAGATTGACCACCACAACTTGATAATAGAATTTTAAGGAACTAAAAATGTTATATTAAATGTATTTAATTTTACCAAATGTGTGGTGAATTTGGTTTAAAATGTTACAGCAAGATATATTCACCTGATAGATGATGAAGGGCAGTTATAATACACATTACTTTCCCCACTCCCTAAAGTATAGGGCAAGAAATAGGAAAACACTAACTCTGCACTGACACCCTGTAATTCTTAAAGGCAACAAAATTAAAATTCCAATTTGTTGCCAGGTGTGGTGGTACACACTTGTAATCCCTGCATTCAGGAGGCTGAGACCTGAGGATCCAGGTTCAAGGACAGCCTCAGCTACTTAGTGAGGCCCTATGCAACTTAGTGAGACCCTGTTTCAAAATAAAAGTACACAATAGGGCAGAAGGTGTAGATCAGAGGTCAAATGCCCCTGGATTCCATACCCAGACGCCCCCAACAAAAAATCCAATTTACTAAAAATTAGCTCAAGAAAACTAAAATTCAATATAGTATTCATGTAAAAAAAACTTTTTACTTTTTCTTTCATGGTATTTGGGAATGAACCCAAAGGCATTCTACTCTGAGCTACACTCCTAGCCCTTTTTATTTCTTATTTTGAAACAGGGTTACCCTAAATTGTTAAGGCTGACCTTAAACCTGTAATCCTCCTGTCTCAACCTCCCAAATAGTAGGCTTATAGGCATGTGCCACCATGTCTGCCTTAAAATTATAATTCTGTTAATAAAAATTGTAAAGATTTTATAGGTACATTTTATGAAAATGAAAATAGCATACCTACATGTAGACAGGTTATTGGCTAACTATTTTCTTCTTAAATATAGCTATTTTAATTTAAAATTTTTAATCTTTTTAAAAATGTTTTATTGGTACATTGCAGTCATACGTCTTAATGCAATGAAAGACATACATGCACATATCATCTTAATTTAAATTTTCAAAGCATAATTTTCATGTTACTTGTAGATCTTAAGAACAGATAAAATTATAAGGTTAGGTTTTCTGGGGCAGGTATTCAAACCCCTAACTCCATGTGTTCATTAGAACTGCCTTGGTAGTTCTGAGTTAGGCAGACTTTTTAATGTAATGGGATGAGAGCAAAAATTATTGGATTTGCAGGTCCTGCAGTCTCTGTTGCAGTTACTCTTCTTTGTGACTATAGTTAGAAAACAGCCAGAGACTATATGTAAACAAATGGCTGTGTTCCAATAAAACTTTATTTACAAAAACAGGTGGTGCTAAATTTGGTCGTTTGGTCGAGTTTTGTTGACTCCTAAAGTTAGAGCAAGACAAAGATATAAGGAGAAGTGTGGATAATCTGAAAGCATGTCATTTAAGTACCTGTAATAATTTAAAAGCTCTATAGGTGAATATGAAAAGGTTCAGAATAATAATATTCTGAATCCAATCTGTTGAAACAATCTGTAAGATGAATTTCAGAATCATACTGTAATTAAAGATCCACGCCTCATAAGTATGAATCAAAAAATTAAGATAAAGAGATCAATAAGAAAGGCCCATATTTAGAGCCAATATTAGCTAAAAGTTGACTTGCTCATGAAGAAACAGTCTGAATATTTATGGCTCCAAATTGCATTTCCAGATTAAAAATTTGTAGTGAATGTATTTTCTTTATAAGCAAGTATTTTTAGGCTTCTGTCCATGTTGACTTGCAAAATATAGCTTTATATAGAAGCCTTTCAGGACTAAAGTAAATTCTGTACATGAAGTGAAGAATAAATTCAATTTATTTTCCAGAACCACTTCTCAAAAAGCATTTCCACTGGCTGGGCGTGGTGGTGCATGCTTGTAATCCCTGCGCTTAGGAGGCTGAGACAGGAGGATCTTGCAGGTTTGAAGCCAGCCTCAGCTGGCTTAAGAGACCCTTTTTCCAAATAAAATATAAAATAGGTCTGGGAGTGCAGCCTGGAGGTAGAAGGCCCCTGGGATCCATCTCCACTGTTCACTATTTGCTTGTCAACGCTAGCATACATGTGTTCTTATATGCGCAGAACTGTTCTTAGATGCTCTACTTGGCTCTGCTCTGCTCTTTCTTATGCTAGTATTACAAGGTCATAATACTTAAAACAGAGTGTCTTGATTTCCAAACTAAATCTTTCCAATCTCTTCTTCAATAATGTCTCAGGTAGACTGGGATCTCTGCATTTCCAAAGAATTTTTCCATCAGATTATGAAGCTCAATAAAGCAACTTACTAAAAGTTTCATAAGGACTTCAATGAATCTACAAGCCATTGGGAAAAACATCTTTATAATACCAAGTTTCTCAAATATCCTATGTGCATCCATTTATATAGGTCTTCTTTAATGTCTCCCAGTAAGTTTTATACTTTTTTCTGAAGGTGTTATGCCTATGATTTGTTAAATTTATTTGAGGTACTAATTTCAGGAAAGAATACAAGCATTTTGATGGACTTTATGAATCATATGCGTTTGTAAATACTATCCTTTTTTATAAATTTTGTTCTCTGTTCATTATTGGCACATGAAAATAAAATTTATATTTAACATATATTTGTATGTCACAAATTTTTATTCTAATAAACTTATTTTCAGAATTTATTTCAATTTTTATGTATGAAAATCTGCAAATGATGACTTTGTTTCTTCTTTTTCAGTATTTTACGTTTTGCTTAGTTTTGTTGCTATACTATGTATTTCCTGATGACAGAAGTAAAGATTTCAAGCTGGGAGTGGTGGCACACGACTTTAATCTCTGTACTTGGGAGGCTGAGACAAGAGGATAGATGAGCAGGCTGGAGGGCAGCCTCAACAAGCAATGAGACTCCCAGCAACTTAGCAAGACTCTGTTTCCAAAGAAGAAATAAAATCGAGCTTGGGGTTATAACTCAAATGTAGAATGCTTCTGGATTTAATCCCCAGTAAAACACACACACACACACACACACACACACACACACACACACTTCAGTGTTCACAATCTGATATATTTGCTGCAATCGGATATATTTACTGTTGTCTTTTATTTTTGTTTTTAGAGGACTTAGAGAATTAAAACTCTTAAGTGGATTAAAGTAGTTACTATATATTCTGGGTTAGACAAAGTTTTATTAAAAATTAAGTTTTCTGTATTTTCTCTCTTTTCTATTCATGTGGTTAATTACATTATATAAAGCATATAAAGTAAATATTTTTATGAATGGGATTAAACATTAAAGGCACACAAAAGAGTAATATCAAATTACTAGATTTATAAATAAATATATGTACAGTTAAATTTAAAATGCATAAGATGCCGGGTGTGGTGGCGCACGCTTGCAATCCCCACGCTTGGGAGGCAGAGACAGGAGGATTGCGCTGCTTCGAAGCCAGCCTTGCTGGCTTCAGAGACCCTGTTTCCAAATAAAAATATAAAAATAGGTCTGGGAGTGTAGCCTGGAGGTAGAAGGGCTTCCAGGAATCCCAGTACCACCAAGATAATAATAATAATAATAATAATAATAATAATAATAATAAGAAGAAGAAGAAGAAGAAGAAGAAGTAGTAGTAGAAGCAGCAGCAGCAGCAGCAGCAGCAGCAGCAGCAGCAGCAGCAGCAGCAGCAGCAGCAGCATAAGATTAAATATGTAAGCTAATCTGTAAGGTGTTTTTTTCCAGTACTGGGGATGGAACCCAGGGGCATTTTTTCTCCGAGCTACAGCCCCAGCCCTATTTTTTATTCTTTATTTTGAAACAGGGTCTCACTGATTTGGAAAGGGCCTCACTAAGTAGCTGAGGCTGCCCGAGAACCGTGATCCTCCTGTTGCAGGCTCCCAAATGCTGGGATTACAAGAGGGCACCACCATGCCAAGTGTAAGGTTAAATTTAAAAGCTTAAAGAGATACTAGGTGCTTGAATTAGTCAATTAAAATAAAATTTTCAAATTGCAAGCAGAAGTTAATACAGAGAGGATTCTGTATATAAAAAGGCCCACAAGTAATCACACAAATGGCTGCATGTGCTTTCTCTCACACAAACTCTCTCCTAAATGACAAATACATATTGTACATAATGACTAAAATGAATCTCTAATTCTCCCCTCCCAAAATGTCTGATGAAGTAAACTAAAAGAAAAAATACAGCATACTGTTAGGTGGTACAGCAGTCACAAATGCCGGTTCTGTTAGCCAAGCTGTATTTTTGTTGTTGTTGTTTTTGCGATACTGGGGAAAGAACACAGGGGCATTCTACCTCTGAGCTATACTCTAGCCCTATTTTATTCTGAAACAGGGTCTAAGTTGCTGAGCCTGGGCCAAAACCTGTGATCCTCCTGTCTCAGTCTCCCAAGTACTGAGATCACAAGTGTGAATGACCATACCTGGCTGCCAAAGTGTAAATTTTTAGTTATGAAAATCTGAAATAAGTTATTTCACCTCTTATGCGTTATTTTCTCATGTGCAAAACAGTAATAAAAATACCACCAACTTCATATTGTTATTGTCTGCATTAAATTAGTACATGAATAAAAAGAGCTTAACATGCTTCCTACCCAGATTCTTGACAAATATTAGTTATTATTAGATGAAAACACTTTAAAAATTCTAAATGAAATTTGTTACATTGCTTTTAAGCTAGAATATTTCATAAAAATAAAGCTGAAAAATTAGTATTAGAATCTTGAAGAGGGCTGCACATGATGATCAACCCCCAAAACTTCTCTTTTGGCTTTAACCTTTTTGGTCTACATGTCATTATGCCAAATTAACCCTAAAATCATTTACACAAGTATTAATAACCTAGACATCAACCTAGAGATTTAATTTTTATCACCCATAACAAATTCAAATTTAGTTATGATGAAATGCAGAGAGTATCCGTGAACTACAGTACACCTCAATCTACAGAGTTCAACCTGTCAAAACCCACAATACCTCATATTCCTCCAAGTTGACTTCTTCAGGTTTTATCATTTCTAGTTTGGCTTGAGCAACTTTCATTATGTTGTGACACCTTCAAATAAAAATAATATATTGCTAAACAAAATTCATAAAAACTGAAATATATGTGCTGTACCATACTAAACTAATATATATATAAATGAAATGCATCATCACTGAACAGTATGTGATTAAATAAGTTTCAAATAACTGTAAACACTGTAAAACAATGATAGTAACAAAAAGAATAGCATCAATAATTTTAATTTAAAGCTATTATATTTATGTCTTAATTTCTACTTATGCAGGTTACATGAAAAAAAATCAAAGTTTTTTATAATGTTAAATAGTAAAAAGAAATCCTAAAGAAACATCTTTAATGAACTTTATGATCAGAATCATTTCTAAATAAACTTCTACAAAATGAGCTAGAGAAATGAGGAAATAAAGGGGACTTTAGATGAGGGACCCTTAGGACAATAGAAGAACGTGGGGAGGGAGATGGCAAGTGGAAAAGAAAAAACTAATAATAGAAGCAGATCAAATTATTCTATCTCCTGTCTGAAAGGTTCACTCACAATCTCACTGTATATATATGAAGAAGCAGGGAGTGGGGTGGGGCTGAAGAGAAAACACATGAAGATGTGTGTGTGTGTGTGTGTGTGTGTGTGTGTGTGTGTGTGTGTGTGTTTATGTGACTTTGAACCTCACACTGATGTATAATTACAATGCACCAGTAAAATATTTTTTAAAAAAATACAAAAGATACACCTCTTTCAAGCACAAGAGAAATAAGAATATCACACATATTAAAACAGATAACTACAAAAGACTGAAAAGTCAATCTGACCCCTCCATTAACATCCTTCCCAAGTTCAACAGCACATAAACATTGCAACATAGTGAGCTGACAGCTCAGATGAGAATCATAATCAGCCATATTTCTGAGCTATTTGTAGTTGCATTTAACAATTTAAATGATGTACACATTGCTACTAATACAAGTACAAACAGTCAATATTGTCACTCAACTGTCTGTAATTATTGTTTAAAACCATTTACTTGTATTATTTCACTTAATTCTAAATTTCACAGCAGATGCAAGGTGAGATAGCAACTGATCCTAGATCACTTTGTTTCCCCTCATATTCTCCTCTGCTACAAATTTTTAAATTCTATATTTTTGAGACATCCATAAAAGGATAATCATTTATTTCAAAATTCAATATAATTACATTAAAACAGCAAAAATGTTTCTTTAGCCTAAAATAATTTTTAACATTCTAGATCTTTGGGATATAAATGTTTTAGTGAAATTTTTTTGATTAGGTAAACTTTTATTTCTTAATATTAGCAGTATTATAGTCGTTTCTAAGAAAAATAGCTTTGGGTGAATCAAATCATGTTATCCATTCTAAACCCTGTTATGTGAGAGAGAGCTTTCTTATGTATGTGTATATAAGACTAAAGCCTATTCTCTACTGATTCTCTTAGAAGGGCAAGTTTGCTTCCCCACGAGTTATTTGAGAATATCTAGAGATCTTTTAGACTTCACAACTTGGGGGCATCTCACATCTATGAACTAGAGGTTAGGAATATTGCTAAATATCCTAGGAATCTTAAAATAATCTGGACAAGAAAATTATCTCAAATAAAATCTCCAAAATGCAGAAGTAGAGAAGTCACGTTTTTTTCTTAAACTTCTGAGTTCCATAAGAAGAATGACTTTTCATTAACAGCTATAAGTATATTAAAACTATTATATAACTTTAAAAGGCCATGGTTACAGACGTTAGAGAAATTACAAGGCAACTACTCACATTAATTAAGGTCAAATCTTGTGCTCTGTGTATTAAAGCATATATTCATAAATATATATGTAAAGGATAAAATAAAAAATTAAATTGGGGATATGAAATAACACAAGGACAATTAAAGCACACAAATTAGATATTTTACAATTTGTTACCTTTCATCAAAACTCAAATTTCTATCTCCAAATTGTTCTAGTAATGTTTTCTCAATGATTTTCTTTGGAGCCTGGTTCTGGATGAAGTAGACTACTACATGATGTAAACGATAATCTGTTTCTGGTGGGGTGTCTTCTTGGGCTAACTTAACCAATCTTGAATACTCCAACTTAATTGCCTAGAAAATGAACAAAAATAATAATTTTGGTCAATTATAAAAGCAAAATTATTCTATGTTACAATTTAAATTCTTCTATCAAATGAGTTTTTCCTTTTAATGTATTACAAATAGGGAGTACAGCGAAGAATACTGTCTGATATTCCAAATTTTCAAAAATTTTCTGAATAACTGGTCATATAGGTCATGTGTAATCTAGTTTCCAACCACAGATGGGAAAAGATAATATATATATGTATATATAAACTTATGACTTGTTTTGCAAAGTTTATCAAAGTTTGATCAAAGTCTATTCAGAAATAAGATGGACATGCCAAGGTCTATTGCCCTGTTTTACATTTCTAGCATCTTCTATATACCCAAATTCTGAAATCATACAAGATTTTCTAGAATAGCAATATCTGAAAAAATGCTGCTGTCTGTTAAATACATAGTAATACTATTCCAACCTGAGTTAAACAGCTCACAAATAAAATACAAAACAGAAAATCTCAATATTCTACGTACTACAAAATGAATTCTTTGTTGCTACAACAGTATTTTGTTATTACAGTAATAATATATATTGTTATCACTGTTATCATTTTTATGCTTGTTTTTTATTTATAAACCTAAGTACCTCAGAAATTATAATTATTACAAAAAATAAATACCAATACATGTTTCCACACATGAGCTAAATCTGGAAAATATCTGGCTCTACAAAATATGCATAGATATAGAAGCCAAATGCTGATGAAGCCCATATAATTAAAGTTAAAACTTTAAAACACTTATTTATATTAGGATTATGTCTAAGGTTTAGATCTATTTAACCATAGAATATTTATTTAGACTATCTGGTAGAAACATAACAAAATATATCCCATTAGGAAAGGCTTTTTTTTTTAAATAAATGTCTTCTTCAAGTAATTCTTGACCATCCAAATGTTACTATTTATGTGGCAATACTTTATTGAAAATGAAAAACATTAAATAAAAAATTTTAGTTGTATCATTATTAAGTGATGGTTAGTCTTTTCTAATACTGTAAACATTATAAATAGAATAATAAAGGAATCATTTTATCACTGATACAAAGTATTCCTAAATACTTTTTTGTTCTTGTTTTCAGGTCTGGGGAGGGAACCCAGGGGCATTCAACCTCCAAACTAAACCCCCTGCCTAATTTTTTTATTCTTTAATTTGAAACAGTCTCACTAAGTTGCAGAGGGCCTCATTAAGTAGCTGAGGCTGCCCGTGAACCACAATTTTCTGATCTCAGCTAATACAATAAATGTCATCTTCAAGCAGTTCTTGACCATCCAGATGTTACTATTTATATGACTATACTGAAGATTGTAAAGCATTAAAACAATTTAGTTATATCATTAGTAAAAGAATGGGTAGTCTTTTCTAATACAGTAAAAATTATAAGTTGAATAAAGTATTCACTTTTTGGCTAATATAAAGTATTCCAAAATATTTTCAAAGAAAAAAACAATTGACTCTTTTTTCAAAATATACATGTCATCCTTAAGTCTTGTTGTTGTGGTTTAAATAGCCATAAAAATCAAATATATATGATATTTGCACGCAGTACCAGGGATTGTACCCAGGAGCATTCTACCTCTGAGCTACACCGACAGCCCTATCTTTTTATTCTTTATTTTGAAACAGGGTCTCACTAAGTGTAGAGGGCCTCAGTAAGTAGCTGAGGCTGGTTGTGAACCTGTGATCCTCCTGTCTGAGCCTCCCAAGTACTGGAATTACAAGCATGCACCACACCTGGCTAGAATCAAATATATTTTATCATGTAAGAATATGAAGATTCACTGCGTGCCTAATTCGCATATAAGGCTTTGAGTAAAATTTTTAAGTGTTCCTAGCTCCCAATTTGGAAAGAAAACACAACTAAGGCACATGTTCTTAATAATCAAAGTATAATGAATTTCATAAAATGTAAGACATAAAAATCATTAACAATTTGTTATTGCTATGGCCCTCACAAATGATTATTATGAACTACTAGATGGCTTTTAAAATACCAAGTATCTCAGATATCATAAATCTAGCAAAAATTAGTATGTCCAAAATAAAATAAATTTGTATTAAGTCTCCTAAAATAACACTGGTTTACATATACGAAGTTTTCACTGGCAACCCCAGTGACTTATGCAGCCACAATGAACTCCCTGGGTCTGAGACTTAGCTGTTGAACCTGGTGAAGGTGGGGATAGTGTCTGCTGTTGGATATAGCAGGGGGTCAGACAGACTCAGGCTCCATAACAGCAGAAAGTGTGGGGGAAGAACTACGCTTAACACTAGATCCAACTAGTAGGATCTGCAGGATTACCACAGACCACCCAATCGTGGTGAACGGGGAGAAGTTAGACCAGCTGAGCACTAACTATGCAGAAAAGAGACTCTTAGATTGAGTTTGGTCTCAGAGGCATCTGCTACCTATGAAGGCAGGAAGAGATCGAGACTCCACATGTGTGCAAAGTGTGGAAGGCAGTCTACTCTTAACAGTAGATCCATCTGCATTAATACCAGTCATCTACATAGACTGAGAAAGTCTCAGAGAATCCGGCTTTCAGCGGGAAAGGTGCCAGTAGCACTCGATGTCTGGACAGAGAGAAACTGCAGAGGCCTAGTCTGCTGAATATATATTTGTAGGGTTGCAATATATTTTTTTGGTTTTGTGTCTATATGCTTATTTAATTGCTCCATTCCCAAACCCTCTCCCAAGCTTCTTCCCTATGCATATCAACTCCCCTCTCTCCATCTCTTTTTTTCCCATTTATTCTCTCTTCTCTTGTATCAAATCTACTTCACATCACTATACTAAAAACTCTACATTGGCTACTAGATTACTACTAAATATTCACTATATCTAATCTCTATTATATACTACCTTACCAAACTCATACTCTCATTCTATTTGATCCTATCTGTGGCTTTACCCTATTCTTGCATTTATGACTTCACTTCCCTCCTCATTTAACCATCACTATTGAATACAACACAACTTGCCCTTGGATATACTAGTTGACACCTAGAGACTGAAATAAATCTACCAAAAAAAAAAAAAAAAGATACAAACTTCTGAAATCATCAGAAGGAAGAATAACAAGGAAGCAATGAGCCCCCACAACCCCTCAATAACAGAACCTGACAACAAGAACCGCAGAGATATCCAGGAGGTCAAATCGTGTATGTAACTACAGAAATAATACAGGTGTAACAATAGTTAAAATCTGCATGCACTTAGACTTGCTGATTCTACTTTGCTATATTGACATAGGAGCTCAATAAAATAGGTACAAAATATTCACAACAATATTGGAAATGACCCAAACTCTCAGTAACAAAAACGGTAATGACAAATTTAATAACAACTAGTAGTTTTCAAGTGTTTTTATGTGACATACAGTCTATAAGAGTGCCATGTGGACTACTTTAATTAGTTCTCAGGAAAGCTTCTCATTTATAAATAAAAATTTGGCGCATGCTTGTAATCCCCACACTTGGGAGGCTGAGACAGGAGGATCGCATAGGTTCGAAGCCAGCCTCAGCTACTTAGTGAGGCTCTAAGCTATTTAGTGAGACCCTGTTTCCAAATAAAATATAAAATAGGTCTTGGAGTAGATCTCGGAGGTAGAAAGCCTCTGTATTCCACCTCCAGTACCATAAAAAATAATAAATAAATAATAAATAAAAATTTGACCGATAATTTAATAAATTGCCTAAGTTCACAATGATATTAAAGGACAAAACCAGGATTTAAGCCTAGGCTCCTGACCATCGACCTCTGTCTGGTAATAAATAGTCTGAGATAGAGCTTCCTAACCTTGAGCATGAATGAGTTATAGGTATGCTGAGGTACTGATCTGTCAGCCTGTTTAGATGCTAGAAGCTCTTAGGTACATCACTACTAGACATATATTATAATTTTCCATGTTTGTAATAACAAGAAAAAAACTGAGATGCTTTAAGAGAATGTTTGAATAAATTTTGGTAAACTTAAAAGGAAATAAAGGAATAAAGTCATCTATGAGTAATCATCTACCACATATGACAAAAAAGAACTCAAGAAAAAGAAGCAAGTAATCTTCTCTTTTTTGCTTAAATTCTAAATATGTAGAAGAATATTTAAATTTAAGTCAGACTTATTTATCTCTATCTCTACCTACATATCTAGGAGGATATATAAGAAACAACCACTACAACAGAAGCTAACTGTGGAGTAAGAATTAGGAAGAGAAAACCAGACAGAGTCTAAATGTTGGTGTAAGTATTATTAAATATCACTTTCTCTAAGGAGCCTTCTATTTTCTCATTTTATGTTCTACTTCCACATCAAATTGCTACTTCTTCATACTGATTGCAATTCTGTGTGTGTGTGTGTGTGTGTGTGTGTGTGTGTGTGTGTTACTGAGGGTGGAACCCAAAGGCTTTCTACTTCCCGGCTAGGGCTACACTCCCAGACCTATTTTATATTTTATTTGGAAACAGGGTCTCACTAAGTTGCTGAGAGGGTCACTAAGTAGCTGAGGCTGGCTTCAAACCTGTGTGATCCTCCTGTTTCAGCCTCCCAAGCACAGGGATTACAAGCGTGCACCACCACGCCAGGCTTGCAATTCTTAATTAACGTTCATTTCCTTCAGAAGAGATGCTTCATTAATGAAGAAACTCAGCCCATAATTAGTCCATCTTTATCCGCTGGAGTTAGAATAATACCTTGCAGGTTTTTATGTTCATCCTCAGTATAACAGAAAAAAACAACAGCACCAAAACAACAAAAACAAAAACAATGTACTACAGTTATATACTAGAATACCGTAATGAGAATAAACAAATGACAACTAAATTCATTAACACTGACGAAGCTCCCAACATGTTGCTAAGTAAACACAGCCAGATCAAAGAGAACCTAGGTAAAAGATTCCAAGTACATAAAGTTCAACAAGGAAACTCATCCACGTATGAACAACAATAATAAAAATACACCAAACCCAAGTTAGGGAAAATAAGAAGGCAGAAGTAGCTATCAAATGTTAGATATGGTGCCGTGTATGTATTTTGGGAATTAGTACTGAATGTTGATAATTAGAATCAACTGTCAAGAAAACTAAAGACTATTTACACATCCCAATAACTTTGAAAAGAACCAAAAAATATGTTAAAAGAGCCATCACCAAAAAAAAAGAATGCTGGGTATCTATGATTTTATGAGATCAGTTCTAAATTACTCTTTTTGGGACAGATAATTCCCATGCCAACTACACTGCAGCATAAGAAAAAGGGGAAAGATCCCAAACTCATTTATTAAACTAATATAACCATAATAGAAAATCTGATAAAAAAACAGAAAAAGAAAACTCACTAAATTCATTAATATGAAATACAGAATGTCCAAATAAAATGACAGTGAATTAACAGTATACATTTAAATTTATAAGATAAACATTTAGTTAAAAAAAAATTGTTTCAAGCCCGGCATGAGCTTGTAATCCCAGCATTTAGGAGGATGAAACAGGAGGATCGCAGTTCATGGACAGCCTCAGCTACTGAAGTGAGGCACTTAGCTACTTAGTGAGACCCTGCTTCAAAATTAAAAAAAAAGAAAAATTGGGTTAGGGTATAGCTTGGAAGTAAAATGCCCCTGTGTTCCATCCCCAGTACCAAAAAAAATAAGTATCTTAAGTAAATAATGAAGAAAATTAATATAACTTTGGATAGAGTATACTTCTTAATATAATGAAATTCCAGAAACCATAAAGAGAGAAAGATTTGAGAGCTAAATATCTTTTAAATATCTTCATGGAAAAAAGTACCATGAAGTAATTTAAATAGAAATTGCGGATAGGGGGAAAATTAAGGATACATGATCAGAAAGGGAATAATATATAATAAGAACCCAACTATACAATAGAACCGTAAATGCAGCTATATATGTAACTGATATGTGTTTTACTTTTAAAAAGTTTACAATATATTTCTCAATCATATAAATGACAATACAATATGAACAGTAAAATCCACATTAAAAAATAAAGTCAAATTGGGCATGGTAGCACATGCCTGTAATCCCATTACTTGGGAGGCTGAAACAGGAGGATCACAGGTTCACCAACAATCTCATCAACTTAATGAGACTCTCAGCAACTTAGTCAGACTCTGTTTCAAAATAAAAAAAAAAAAGCCGGGTGTGGTGGTGCACGCTTGTAACCCCCATAATCCCCGCGCTTGGGAGGCAGAGACAGGAGGATCGCGCAGGTTCGAAGCCAGCCGCGTGCGCTGGGTTAGGAGACCCTGTTTCCAAATAAAAATATAAAATAGGTCTGGGAGTGTAGCCCGGAGGTAGGAAGGCTTCCAGGAACCCCAGTACCAGCAAAATAAATAAATAAATACATAAATAAATACATAAATAAATAAATAAAATTAAAAAATAAAAATTTAAAAAATTTAAAAAAAAATCAGTTTGGAGGTATAACTAAGAAGAAAAATGTCCCTAGGTTCAATCTACAGTAAAAGAAAAAAAAAAAAAGAATAGAAAAGATAGTCATAAATCAATGTATCAATCTGGCACCAAAGTTAATTATGGTATCAATCTGGTACCAAAAATTATAAAGAAATAAATAAGTGAATAAGAAACAGAGAAGATAAAAATATTTAAAAAGCAAATAATTTTAGAAGAAATTGAGTGAAGAAAGCAATTTAGTATCAAATGATAATAAAATAAAAAGAAAAACATTCTAATATTGATTTATAACATGAACAATAAGGAGAAAATAAACTATTCTCAGAAGCAATCACTTAGTTCCTATTACTGCTTACCAATACCCTATTCTCTTCAAATATAAAACACAATTCAAATTTTTGGTGAATTGAGAGGCACACTATTGGGAACTCAGGTAAAATGTTCTCATTTTCTTGAATTATCTGAATGCAAAGAAAAAGAATCTTGTATTCACGCATATAAGAAACTCCAGACCAGGAGGGCATGGGTAAGATAGGAAAAGAGAATATAGAAAAACAAATTTGATTGAAAAAAAAAAACATTTTAAGAAGTTTAACTTAAAAAAAAAAGAAATAAGAGGAAATGTTAATTGTACCTTAAAGAACCCTGCTTCAGGACCACACCTGTCATATACATTCCTGGATTGACCTATTGCCATTATAATACCTTGCATGTTCGGTGTCATCATCATCTGCCATAGGGATTTAAAGTAAGAATTTTTGGATAGTTAACATAAAAAACTTTTTTTAAACCAAAGTAATATTTTACATGCAAGTTTAAACTTTCTTTTCCACTATTTAGAAACCAAATGCTATATTTTTATAGTAGCAAATGTGACTTAGTGTACAGGTAAGCATCTTTCAGCATCATCTGTACAGAGATACAGCTGGCTCACATGGTGCCTTTGTGCAAATTGCAAAAAGGCATCCTCTCTGAAATGAAATTTCAAAAAGAAATCTCTTCTGGCCAAATTAGAAAACTATTTAGAAAAAAATCAATTATTTCTTAAGAAAATCAGCAGAATCCTGCTGAGAGAACCATTTAGAAAATAATAATTAATAATAATAATAATCCTTCTTTGTCAATTAAAAAAGCCTCCTCAAGGCTTGGGGAGCTCAGGAAGAACTCAGTTTTAATCCCACGTCTACCCCATTGCTATGGATGTCCTCACATCTGTACAACCTGTACATCTGTAAGCAGCAGCCTTGTATCGATGTAACTTAACTTTTAAAAGTTTCAAGGCACATGCAGTGTTAAACTGTCACTCTAATAAATTAAAACTACAACAAAACACATGATTGCTGTTAACATAAACATTTGCACAAAAATAGTGTTAGATGATTAATCACAATTCTTTTTCAAATACTAGAAGTCTCATTCAAAAACAAGCACTAAGGTGTTTTACCAGAAAATTACCATTACTTAAAAACATGCCAGTTTCTATAATTTTCAAGAGCCAGCATAGCAATAAAAAGTTACTGGAACCATGTAGTACCAGTAAGTACTGATTCTTTATTATATCTTTGTTTTCAAAATAGCTTATCTTCAGCTGTTTACATTTTAAAATATCTGCAATATGAAATAACTCACAACACTATGAAGTTATAAGGATCATGAGATAACAGCTACTAAGATTATTATTTACAGTTTTATTTTTGATTATTCACAAAGAATTGCAATATAATTAACATTAAGGTTTAAGAAAACTCTCAAACCAGTTCCTACCTCACAAATCTACTTCATATTTTTATGGCCATATTTACTTATATTCATATGATAGTATTAATGCCCTTATGAAGCTTCAATTTTTGTGATTAACTCCTGATAGTAATTATAATAATCTTGGAGTAAGTCTGAAAGAGAAGTTACTTAGAAAAATATTTAATATATATTCTACTTTTATCCTCACTTGTAAAAACTAACAGATGATATAATCAATGAGGGTATTTTTGTCCTTTAAACAACCCTGCCTCCCTTTAGGTATGGTTTTCTCTGTTTGCTACTCAGAAATAGCTTTCCTGATGCTCCCTCAAATATGGAAAAGAACAATTTTAAGAGTCTCAAGAGAATAGTAGGAAAGGAGTGAAAATAATCTGATGGAGCAAAATATCACTTGCATCTGGATTCCAAAAAAACTACCCTAACAAAAATGCTTACAGACTGTTGGCATTTGGAAAAACAAATCGGAGGATAAGTTAAGCTAAAGAAAGAGATGTCACAATGTGTAAAACACTGCAAGGCACTCAGTAATTTCAATGAGTCCTACTCAGTCACAGGTAGAGGTTGTGGTAGAAAGAAAATCATTTTGAAATGATGCTTTAAGATTTTCTAGGAGGTAATGGTGGGCTAAATATAATAAGCTATACAACTAAAGCAGGAAAAATTAAGTTATTTTAATTTATTTTTTTAAATTTTTATTTATTTATTCATTTATTTATATATTTATTTTTGTGGTACTAGGGTTCCTGGAAACCCTTCTACCTCCAGGCTACACTCCCAGACCTATTTTATATTTTTATTTGGAAACAGGGTCTCTTAAGCCAGCGTGGCTGGCTTTCAACCAGCGCGATCCTCTTGTCTCCACGTCCCAAGCGCGGGGAATACAAGCGTGTGCCACCACGCCTGGCTTAAAAGTTATTTTTAAATGTAATGTTTTTGTTATATTATTAAATCTTATTATATTCTATAAGCCTGAGAATAAACTCATCCTAATTCTATACAAAACTACTCCAAAAATATAAAATCATTCTTTTCACATATTCCATAAGCTTTCTACATAAATGTCCATGTACTTCAAAGTTCTGTTAGTAATTGGTAGGATAATTTCACACCATGGGTGGCAAAGCTGTATGTTATGCAACAACAGACTTAAGTGTGAGCATACAGACATGCTAAAAGTACTTTTATTAAAAAGAAAAAAATAATGATGGTGCAGAGCACTATCATAAAGATACCTCATCATCATAACCCCCCTCCTTTGATTCAATCATAAATTTCCCTACATGAGGAATCTCCACCTCTACAACTTGCTGGTTAGAAGGTAGTTGGTTTGTGGTATTTTCAGGTTTCTGCAGAAGAAAACCATTGGTGTGAACATTAGAAAAGATAACAATTGAAGCATGAAGTTCAAGTGCATAGACTCAAAATCTTTTATAAATATCTGCATTTGCTAAGTGTAAAATATAGCCATCTAAAACTAAAAAAATTAGAAGCAAATTTATTAATCAAATAATAGTACAAAATGTACAGGCTTTCCCTTTTCATTCCAGACACTTAAGATTATCATTTATTTTTTCCCCACATAGCATTTTAAACCCCAAATACTTAAAAATAATAAATACTAGAGCTATATTTGTTATGAAGTGTCTATATAGCTGAGTTTTACTTTTTAGAATTCCATAACTCCAGAAAGACTTTTATATGACAATAAAATAAGAGTATGACCTACTCTAAGCCCAAAAGTCTGCAGGGTTTTCTTCTATAGTTTACCTTTCTATTCCTTTTAGTAATCAGTTATATATCCAGTTAACATCCATATTCTACTGTGTTTAACTCTGTGTATGTTTTAAATGTTCAATAAATACTTCTTAAAATATAAATATAAAACATAAAAAGGTATTGAAAAGTGATACCAATTTTTAACTCTATGAGATTTATTCCTTTTTATGTTTTCATTGTTAACAAATTCTATGCATTCCACTCTTCATACTAACAAAGTAGAAACCACTGTGAAACCCACAGAAGTCCACTCAAAAGCAAATGACTCATTCAAAATAATATTTAAATTTTACAATCTTATTTTAATGATAGATTTATAATTAGTATAGGTACTACTTATCAATAAGCAAATGTCAACAGTCATATAGGTGCTTGCCAACAGCTTAAGTAATTTCAATTTATATTATCTTAATAAGAGCAATTAAGAAATTTTATTTCCATTTGAAACAGGTACATTTTAGTACTGTAAATATTTTCTGACTTTCTAGAAGTACAACATAACTCAGAGTTTAATTAAACAATAAAACGAAACTAATGATCAAGACTAGCACTACCCCTTTAAAAAAAAATGTTCTTTTAAAAATGTTATTCCTGTATATTTTTAGAAAAGATTTCCTTACTTATCTGTATCCTCAAATTTTCAAATGAAAATAAGCAACCTGCATTAACTGTTGTGATCATGAGTGGTAATATTCAGCTAAACTAATACCTAGTGTGTAACAATGGCTTCATAAATGACAAGTATTGCCAATATTTTATTGTATTACCTTAAATTGCTTTTACTGAAATAATTCTAACTCAATAGTACCATTATCATACATATATGTGTTTATAATTAAGAGATGTAAATAGGAAGTTTAAGTCCCGCTAGAACATAAAATTATTGTGCTACGTTTCCATTCACAAAAATAAACTATTAGGTAAATTAGACAATCTGTTTAGAGTCTCTGGTGATTAATTTCCTATCAGCAAACCCATCCAAAATACCATATTAAAAACAGAAAATATAAACTTAAAACAGATAGCAACTCAGAAATGTATTTCTGATAAAAAGGATCCTTATAAATTAACATATTACCTTAGAGGAAAAAACTGCAGTTAGGAAAAATGTTTTATAAGTCTTTCCAGTTACTGTTGAAGAGTTTCAAAAGAGTAATGTTGGCTAATTATATAGGTAAAAGTTGAACAAGACTTTACTTTTACTTGTAAAAGTTACTTTTATAAGAAACTTTACTGCTATAATAATTCAGTATCAATCTACAAATTCATACATACTAAAGTAGCATATATTTTATAAAGGAGTGACATAAGTACATGTTTATATTTTTCTATTATTTTCAGGCTCTATATGACCCCATTAATAAACTTAAATAGTTAAAAATAAGTTCCTGAGATAATAAGTTGAAAAAATATTAAACAAATATTTTTATTAATTACTTGAAAACCATTAACAATAAAATTATTTGTTTTTAAAGTGGTATCATAAGAAGTGTAAGTCAGCCACAGAACTATAGCCTGTTGGTCATATTCATGTGTATACCTTTTTAACCTCGAAATTCAACTATGGGAAATTTAGTCTATGCAAAAAGCTTGAGATGGGGTGAAATTTAGTTTCTAATAGCATGTTTATAATAATGTGAAAGTAGGAACAAATATACAATGGATCAAAGAATTAAGTGAACATGAATTTAAATACTTAGTAAAACCATACTCAGCCATTAGACTTTTTTTTTTTACTAAGTTTGTAAGATGAGGAAATAGTTACATTATAAAGTTAGGTGGCTAAACAAAGAAAAGTCAAGATAAATTTTTCTATGTAGTAGTAACTCAACAAAAATAAATCCCAAAACTATGTTTAAAAGAAAGAATGAAAAAAACAAAACCGAAATACTGACAGTGATTAAGCAGTAACTGGGTCAATGCATGATTCTTTCTCGGTATCTATTTTTCCTTCTTTTTGAAATACCCTAAAGTATCATTAAATTAACAACCTTCTTCTACAGGGCTAAATCAGTGATATGTGCATGTATGCCTCTACCATCTTGTACTCCATTAAGATGTATGACTACAATGCAACAATAAAAACTTAAACAAAAAATAAAAAGCAAAAGCAAGCTGCTTTAACATTTGGAGCATGTTCATGGTTTCTGTGGCTCTATGCTTTCCAGAAAATTATTTTCAATTCTAAGGTTGGAACTTAATATATTGTTTATTTGTGAATAGTCAGGACTGAAGTAACAGGGAAACTAGTGCATACTACATGCCATGCAAGGTACTTTATAAAAAAAAAATACTCTTCACTAACCCTAGAACTGCCTCTTCTATGTGGAAAACATGAGTAAGACTTTCAGAGAAATTAAGCAATTTACTCAAAGCTGAATTGCTAACAAAAAGCAAATGAAGCATTTATAAAGCATAGAAATACCTGATCCCAAAGTCTGAAGACTCAATGTAGCATCTAATAAATTTAAATATGAAACCATGATATGAAGTGGTACCAAGATCCTAAGCAAATGACCATGGAAACAGTAACCACAGGCCACTTGTGACTACCAAGCGTAGCATCTTAGATAGCTGTAGAATTATACAGCATGGAACTAACTGTAGCTGCTACTCCAGAAGACAAGTAAGATAAATATGATATTTTTCTATCATATTCACTTACGGCCTGTCTTCCTTTTTTAAGTTGTTTTTTCTTTTGTTTTTGAAGCTGCTGGTTATGGTAAGACAAAACTCACATTAAGAAAACTAAGAAATCAAAATTTAAGTGATTTCTGTGAATTTAAATTACATGTCATTAGCTAAACTTAAAAAAATCATGGCTCTGCAGTAAGCTAAGTAATGCTTTTATTTTTCTGATACTGGCTAAAAGGATGACACTATTAACCATCATTAGGTTCTAACAAAAGTTCTACTGAGCAAATGCCCTACAAATTAATATCTTATATAGGGCAAAAATATTTCTTCAATGTGTATGTATTCCTCTGTCATTACTCCTTCCTTTAGTCTTCCTCTTTCCATTCCCCAAAAAGCAGACTTCTCAGATCTACTAAGCAGAGTATTTCTCAGGAGAAGCTTTAGCATTAGCAGATGTTCATCCGGAATTTATTACAGCCTCTTTAAGGCATTTGTGAAATTTAAAATCTTAAAAATATATTCAAATTAATAATTTTAATGATAATATATTTTGAAAAATTTTCAAACTAGAAATGAAGGAATAAAGATAGTTTCTAATAATTATTTTAGTTCACCAAAACATAAGTAAGAGAAAAATCCTATTTATTGTAAATTTTAGTTAATTGAGGTCTTGGCAAATTGAAGGTCTCATTGCAAGTAGCAGGTTATTGCAGAGACTGAATTTACTCACTAATCTGAAAAAATATGTGTTGTAATATTATGCTATATTCCACTATTTTTAGTTCTTTAGGGCAGGAATCTTCAAATACTAATAAGAACTACCATAAAACCTGAAATAGAACTCTTTATATTCAGTAGTAAAATAAACAACTATTTGGTTTTGTAGTACCAAATTCTTGAAACAGCACTTTTCAGAAAATCATATTCACCAATAACAAAATATTGCATCACTATGTTCAATTCAGTATTCTAAAAAAATAACCTCAAAAACTACAAAATAGTATAATAATGACAATTTTTACCCAGGACATGTCTGAACTGTTTTGTAACATTTATTTATCTTGCTAATGGTTCTCTAGAACAACTAGTATCTTATTATAAACATAATTCATAAAAAAATTGTTTCTTAAATTCCGAACTAGTTCAATGAACCAAATTATAGATGGAGGGATGGGTACGGGAGAGAAAAAAATGTTAAAACTTTGTACTTCTCATTTTGAGTTCCAAGTTAAATGGCTGACTTAGTCTACGGTTAGGATTCTTCATAATTTTCTGACAGGAAGATAGAAACTTCAGAGGAAAGCATCTGAAGTTTGTCAGCTGAGGAAATCACAAGCCCAAGGGTTAGGTGGCTTGTTCATGTTCAATCATGTTCACGGCAAAGCTGTCACTGGGCCTTGTCTCTCCTGAATCGCGGACAGGTTGCTCTCCAATGCACTGTAGGAAATGTGAACATGGCTACATCCAGAGAGCCAAAAGAAAAGTTCTTACCGACTGCAAAACTGTTTCAGGACTGTTATCTTCATGCTCATGTGATGCCTTGGTAATTATTCGAATAGTTTCTTCTTTCAAATGCTTTGAGAAATCACTTCTTGATGGCTGCTCTAGATATTCTGGTTCTCCTGCTTGTGCTTCATGAGAAAAGAATCAATTGTATAAATCACAGAGTCTATACTAAGTTGAGTTTGTTGCTGATGTCTAATTCTGGAGTTAAACAATAACCTATTTTAGTCTACTACTTAAAGTAAAATATATCCTTCAACATATAGTATTTTATTCCCAGAATTTACAAAATAAATATAACCAAAGACAAAAACAAACAAAAGAACCACGAGTACTAAAATAACTATTAAAGGAAGCACTCATTAATATTTTATGGTAAAGAATTCACAGGAAATGTTTTCTGATATAAGTACCAAAAGCTTATACTGGAAAATCTTCAACATTTTACCAAACAAGAGGGAAGGGGAGGGAATGGTCTGCCCCTGACAACCATGTAAGGCTGGGTGTGGTGGCGAATGCTTGTAATCCCAGCATTTGGGAGGCAGAGACCTGAGGATCATGGTTCACTGGCTACCTCAGCTACTTAGCGAGGCCCTTCGCAACTCAGTGAGACCCGGTTTCAAAAACTAAAAAGACTAAAAAATAAAGCTGGGGGTGTAGCATGGAGGTAAAATGTCCCTGGGTTCCATCCTCAGTACCACAAAAATAAAAATGAAACAAAAAAACTACCATCCATATAAAGACTTGGATGCTATCTCCAACTTCTTCCTATCTTTTGAGCTCCAGACCCACATATCTAATAATAATATCCTCTGGGTATTTGATAGACAATCCCCAAATCCTCACATGACCAATAAGGCCTTTAATTTGCATATTTCTGCCTCTCTCTCTCCAACATTATTTTTTGTCCTTTACTCAAAATGGTCCTCATATGCGGCTTTATTTTTTTCCAGTTTTCCTAAAGGAGAGGTTTATCTTCCAACCTTCAGATTTTCTCATATATTCTTCCCTCTATTTCAATGCTTACCCACTCTCTGACTCTCCCCATCTAGTAACTTTTAATCACCCTTTTGCATAAATACCATTTTTGTATGTAAGTACTAATGATCATTCCATTTCTATAGCACTCATTTCCCAGCCTCAGCACCATTAAGATTTTGGTTTGGGAAATTCTTTGGTGTGGAAGGCTGACCTGTGAACCCCAATGATGCCATTAATACTGTTCCTCCTTTCCCAAGGTGTGTCAAACAAAAATGTGCCTGGCATAGTCAGATGTCTGCTCAAGGACAAAACAACTCCTAGGTAAAAACCACTGCTGTAATGTAACTTAAATATTCCTTTTAGGTATGATGTATTATAACAATTATTTGTGTATTTATTTAAAAACTTTATTCCTTGCTGGACTATAAGAATCTCATGAGCACGAATGCTACCTTCTTTTTGCATTGCTTACTTTTCAATGCCTAACATAAAATAGGGATATAATAACATAATGGAACAATGGCTAAGTATGTTAATGAATGAATATAAAGAAAAAGAAAGTACAGCAAAAACTACAGTGTTGATTTTAGTTCAGCTAGCCCTTGAGATACTACCTAGTGAAGTATAACAGGGCCACTGTAATTCTAACATTTTATTAAATTTAAAAATCACCAAAGTGAAGTATTTCTCAAATAGAAGTACTACAATTTCAACACACCTTAAATGGCTATTTCATTAGACAATCATTTTAATTAAGCCTCTAACTATGTGCCAGGCACTGGACTGGACACTGGGGCTTCAAGTGTGACAAGACAGCCAGTCTCAATCCCTATGATCTTACAGTCACCTATAGAAAAGTCACTAACCAAATAATGATGTATGATTTTTTACAATATTATGATAACATTAAAAAATAAAATGAGGTTGGGGTAGTATGAGAAATTTAGTTTGTGAAAAGAGGGATATAATGACTTTTAAAAGCTGAAAAAATGAGTTGTCTCAGGTGAAAGAACAAAGAGGCCAAGTAATTAACATGGGCTAGATCCAAAGAATGAACAGTATGGGGAAACTCTGTAAAGAGCAGGAATATGGCAAGAGATGATGCAGGGAGAGCAAAAGCATTTAAACCATGACAAAATTTTAAGAGTAAAAGGAAGTCAGTCAATTTTAAGTACAATGGCAACATGGAAAGTTCAATAAACTTTTTTGGGGAGGGCTGGAGTATAGCTCACTGGTAGAACTTATTTGTCCAGCATGTTTAAGATCCTATGTTTAATCACTAACAAAGGAGAACTAAAATGTTAAGGTTAGCTGGGTGTGCTGACACATGCTTATAATCCCAGCATTTGGGAGGCCAGAGACGGGAGGATCATGGTTTGTGGCCACCCCTCAGTTACTTGGTGAGGCCCTTTGCAACTCAGTGAGACCCTGTTTCAAAATAAGGAATAAAAATAGGGCTCTGGTGGTATATCACTTATATACCCCTGGGTTCCATCCCCAGTATAGAAAAAAAAAAAAAAAAAAAAAAAAAAAAGATGGTGCTGCAGGTTAAAGAAGACTTTCAAGAAGGATTTTAAAGAGGATTATTTTGGAAATCATAAAGAAGACTCGAGGTAGAAAAAACAATAACAGATAAAAGATTAATAAAATACCTGCTATTAATGACACTCTAACTGTGCATGGTGGCACATACCTGTAATGCTAGTGTTTGGAAGTATGAGACATCAGGATTGCAGGTTCAAGGCCAGTGTGCAGTGTGTGGTAACTTAGTAAGACCTTGTTTCAAATTAAAAAAAATAAAATAGGGTTGTGGGTGTAGTTCCAAGGCAGAACACTCCTGGGATCGATTCCCAATGGAAAAACAAAACAAAACAAAACAAAAAGGTAATATGCTAAATTTAGTAGGGAGAATAGATTGGGATGGTAAAAGTGCATTTTTAAGGTGAAGGATACTTTGCAAGCCATGCAATAATAATAAGTATATTCCTCAAATCTAAGAGAAATACTGAGCAACCTGGTTTACATGAAACATAAGATAAGCATAGGAAAATATTCTTGGGAGAATATTGATTATTGGGAGAATATCAGATTAAAATAGAAGGTCCTCATAAAAAAGAAAGACTTTATTATCATTGTATCAAACCAAAAGTAAGTGCATGTTTATAGGAACAAGCAAATAAAATGAGAAAAATTAAAAATTATTTCTACCATCCAATGAGCATTGTTAATATTTTAGGTACTAGGTATTTACAGACATTACCTATCAACTCATATTTTTTTCAATTAAACTGTGTGTGTGTGTGTGTGTGTGTGTGTGTGTGTGTGTGTGTGTGTGTTTCTGGGAATTGAAACTAGGGTCATTCTAACTCGGAGCTATACCCCAGCTCTATTTTGATTTTTTACTCAGAAACGGAATTGCTAAGTTGCTGAGAGCCAATCAAGTTGCTGAGGCTGGCTTTGAACCTGCAATCCTCCAGTCTCAGACACTTAAGTACTAGGATCACAGGTGTGCTTCACCACACCTAGTTAAAAAGAACTATAAACATTTTCATATCAATAAAATCTAATTTTTGTGGTTACAGAGCAATATTCTGTATGAGGGATCATAAAACTATTACCTCATCATATATTTAGGCAATTTTCATTTCACTGTAAGAATAGCAGTAGGACAAAAAATCTGGCTTTTGCCCTAAAAATGCACACAATGATTTTTGTCTATCCTGTAACACTATAAAATCCTCACCACTGCTGGGCAATAAGAATGGTAGGAACTTAATAAAGACATGCTTTCTTCATCTATTTTATAGTCTAATTGGCAGTTTATAAAGTAACAAGTCTTAGTTTAATATATTGTCTAGGCTATATATTGAAAGACAGGTAGTGACTGCTTTTTGCAAAACTTGTTATTCATAATTCCTCAGTGTTTCTTCTACCCATCTTCTAACTCCAAACTCCTAAACACATTCATTTCACCATGCATGAATAGTTCTCTATGGGTGGAGCTATGCCTAAATTATCTCTCAAATCACTTATTTGGTCTAATAGTGATGCTCTGAGATTTCAAGTAGCCTCCACATAAGATATTTTTCAGATATACTCTACATGGTACATAATTCAGTGGCTTCATTCACCTATGTGTTTATTGAAGAAGAGGCATAAAGGTACTCTGAGATGGCTCCTTTGATACACCTTCATCACAAAGTAAAGGAATGTAGGAATTGAGGAGGTAATTTACTTATGTGAATTTCCTAGTTATGGTCTTCAAAATTTTAACAAGAGGGTCAATTCAATCAACAACTAGCTTTCTATGAAGGCATAAGAACCTATTCTTAACTATTAAAAAAGATACCTAGGATATATTTCAGAAGTATTTACTGCCTTGACTTAAGAATGAATCATACTTATTCCAATCACATTGAATACAATCATAGTTCATAAGGTTACTTAACAAATAGGTAGTCTATCATTCTAGAAAAGTATTTTAAACCAGTGATTCCCTAAAAGCACTAAAGTATTTAGAACCAGTGATTCCCTAAAAGCAATCTATCAAGGGCCATTCTATGCTAGCTGAAAATAATCACAACAACACAAGAAAAAATAACTATAAACAAGTTCTTTTCTTCTTCAGAATAATTTGTGATATAAATAAAACCTACAGTCATGCTACTTAAAGAGAGATACAGCTCAGAATTATGTAAAGATCTTTTAATGAACAGTCTATATTCTTCCTCCAGGGACTTAGATTCCATAGTCTTAGGATGTGCTGAATTTATTCAAGATAAAAATCTCACTAGTTATTTTAATATGTTTACCTATGGTTAAAAACTGTTGACTTGGGATTGAACCCCAAAACATTCTACATCCAAGCTATAATCCCAATCCTTTTTTATTTTTTAAAAGTCTCTACTAGGTTATTGACAGCCTCACTACTTTGCTACAGCTGTCCTCCAACCTACAATCCTCCCATCTCAGCCTTACAACTACTGTAATTACAAGTATGTGCCACCATTCCTGGCTCTAATCATTTATTACTTAGTTTCAGTAAGCAATGAATGACACTAGAGAATTGATGCTAATGGATTTCTTGGTCACATGTAGGCAGAAGACAAAATAGTAATTTGGTTAGTATATATTATAATGTTTTATTTGAAAAGTCATTCAGTTGAAATTGGATTTTAATTGGTTCTTATGTTATAGATTTACTGAAAAAATTTTACAAGAAGTAAAGGAAAATCATTCTTCTGATTATGAACAAGATTTCTTTGCACTACTTCCACTGGTCGTTCATAATCCTAGCACACCTAGGATTCTCTTTGAAATCCTCAAAGTATTATACAAATTAAACAAATCAATTCTTTTGAAAAGTATGAAAAGAAATAGAAAAATGGCATGAGTATTAAAATTTTTCTAATAATAGAAAATAAATGATTTTAATGAAATATGATCCTTACTCAACTGTGATATATTAAACCACCATGAAACAGAGGGTGAATTAGTTAATATGGAATCAAAGTTAATATAGTAATAGAACATTTTTATTCTATTGCAATAAATATAGAAATAAATTTTCTAAAGAACAATTTCTTTAGAAAATAAATTTTCTGCCAGGTGTGGTAGTACATGCTTGTAATCCCCTTGCTTGAGAGGTGGAGACAGGAGGATCACGCAGGTTCGATGCCAGCCTCACTGGCTTAAGAGGCCCTGTTTCCAAATAAAATATAAAATAGGTCTGGGAGTGTAGCCCAGAGGTAGAAGGGTTCCATCCCCAGTACCAGAAAGAAAGAAAGAAAGAAAGAAAGAAAGAAAGAAAGAAAGAAAGAAAGAAAGAGAGAAAGAAAGAGGGAGGGAGGGGGAGGGAGGGAGGAAGGAAGGAAATTTTCTAAAGAAAATATAGAAATAAATTTTATAAAGAATATCACTCCAAATGTACAGATTCTGCACACCTATTTCTACTAACTCAAACAAAAATGTCTATTTCCTGTAGAAGACACAATACTTCTTATTGAGATAGTACTGGTACTGCATTTAACACTCAGAATGGATGTTAATTTTTGTAGCAGTTTTATGTGAATCGAACATTTCTATTTAGTTGTTTTAATTCCTATCAGAAATAATGTCTGCATTCTCAGATAATTTTTTACACAGCAAAACAGACAAACATACATGCCAATAATCAGTACTGTGTTTGTAAAAATAAATAAAGTATGTAAAGTATATGGTGATTAGTACAGATCGTGAAAAAAGGAATGTGGGGGATATGGGTTTGGCCTTTTTATATAAGTCGAGAAAAATAAGATAACAAATATATAAGGTATGTAAGATTAGTCCTCATCAAATAGAAATATTAGCCAAGAATATAAGTTTTGACTAAACAGAAGTAAAATAAATGTGCTATCCCTAAATTTGTAAGGTCTTAGAAGAGACACACAAGACCAAGAGGAGGCTACATAGGACTTAATTTTTTTTTTTTTTTGGTGGTACTGGGAATGGAACCCAGTGGCATTCTACCTCGTAGCTACACCCTCAACCCTATTTTTATTCTTTATTTGTAAACAGGGTCTAACTGAGTGACTGAGAGCCTCAGTAAGTAGCCAAGGCTGGGTTCGAACCTATGCAATCCTCTTGTCTCAGCCTCCCAAGTACTGGGATTACAAGCATGCGCCACCACGCCCAGCTTAATATTTTTATTTTAAAAAATATAGGCGGACCAAGAATAAAGTTGGAGCTCAATCAATGAAACTATTCACTGTGACTAAGTGTTTAGTTACTATGACCACTTACGCCAATTACGTAGCCTCTTCCTTCTACTAATAAGGCAAAAACAATCACATGTGAATGGGATATATAAAAGTGTGTAAGAATAAAACAAGGCCTGGCGTGGTGGCGCATGCTTGTAATACCAGTACTTGGAAAGCTGACACAAGCAAACTGCGCAGGTTCAAAGTCAGCCTCAGCTAATTAGTGAGATCCTGTTTCCAAATAAACATTAAATACACACACACACACACACACACACACACACACACACACACACACACACGTATGTATGTATGAGAGTGTAGCCTGGCGGTAGAAACCCCGGAGTTCCATCCCCTGTATCACAAACAGAAGCAAAAAAGTAAGACAGTAGCTCCATCTTGAGAAAATTCTAGGGAGTGGTTTTTAGAAGGATATATATAAAAGACCAACGATGAAACTTCAAAGGAAGAGAAATGGCTTAAAACAAAAGGAACTAACCAAAAACTTCTTAATATCTACCGAAACTATATTGGTGTGACCCATAAAGCCTTGACTGCCCTATGTGGTAGCCATGGAGGTATGTACAGATACATAATGGTAAAGCTCACCAGGCATTTATACAGCAGTAGTACCCAGTGTACTCTATGATGTCTAAATATCAAAATGTTGGTTTAATATAATTATATATGTATTTTCAAAAACTCTGATTTGTCTTTTAATATCAAATTCAATGAGTCAACTACTCAATTTATATAAAAAGTTCTAAGTCTGGAGGGATCTCTGAAAGCCTGCATTCGCCACAACTTCGTATTTTGTTATTGCAAGTTTTCTCCTGAAAGAATAATTCTACCTATCATTCAAAATGGTAATGCTGACTCCCCATGCCTGAGTAATACTCCATGACAATCTAAATATAAAAGATGAAATCAAAGAAAGAAAAACCTGAATGTACCCTTAGAAATTAAAAATAAAACATGCAGCTCTTGAAATAAAAGGTTATTTTAAAAAGGTCTACTCAGAGTTATTAAAAGACACATGAATTTCAGAAATTTTCTAGTTTTAATTTATATCTGCTCATTTTTCTAGCTACTATGGAGAAGTAACACTTTATATAGAGAGCACGTTTTTATATGCTCCCTTAAAACAGCATTTGCAACTCCATGACAATGAAATTAATTTCTTACAATCAAAACTCTTTATTTCCAATTTGGATAAAACATATTTTCTTCATTTTAATATAGTGTTTACTTAGAATATCTTACTGGTTTCATCAGCTAATGGTTTGAGAATAGCTTTTGGTTTGGTTTTGTGTTTTTTTGTTTGTTTGTTTCGGTAGCACTGGGAATTAAACCCAGTGTATTCTATCACCAGCCCTTTCTAGTTTTTATTTTGAAACAGGGTCTCACTAAGCTGTCAACATTGACTCAAATTTGATCCTTCTGAATCAGCCTCCCAAGTCACTGGGATTATAGGCATGTGTCCCTTAAGCCTGGTGCAAACAGCATTTTTTAATATTTATGTTTTTATACATTAATCTGTTTTATAGACCTATATGCTTTTAAAATTTGGTATGTGTCAAAGAGTCTGTCTAGTAATTTTTTGACTTATGAAATTCATTAAAAACATCCTGTATTAATAGTGTTATTTGAGTACTATATAAAATGCATATGGATATAGCAGGGTTTTTTTTTTCTAAAATCTGAAATTATTAGAGTTCATTCTTCTAACAAATTTAGTAAACTGGTTAGGTTGCTTGATTTCACAGCTTTTCCTGCTTTTTGCCAAGAGTAGGCAGGGTAGGTAAAGGGAAAGTGAGCAGAATCACCGTATTTATCTTGGAAAGGGCCTATATGCACAAGGTGATATGCAGCCAAGACATAACTATGTTTATTGCCTAATACCAAAATTTTGGATAATTTTTACTAACTTCTTCATACTTGAAGAAAGTTCAAGTTTGGAGGATTTTAAAATTTAATTAGCATATCTTATTTTCATAATAATAATATTAATAATAAATGTAATTTTTAATAAAAATACAACTTAATAAAAATGGACAAACCTGTTGTCACAGAAGATTCTGCTTCTCTCAGCTTCTGAGATGCTAAAAGCTTTTCCTGCAAAGCTTTCTGGGCCAGGTGTGCATCCCATTCTTCTAGTTCTTTTTCAAATCTTTGGTTGTCTTCCTCAACAAAATCTCTTAAATCAGGTGGCAACGTTTCTATTCCAACAAGGGCCTGTCCAGTTTCCTTATTAAATTCCTCTGCAATTTATATTTTAAAAACAAGTATAAAATTAAGGATTAAAGGAAAAACATAAAGCTGAAACAATAGATTATTTTAAATGGTATATAAACTGTACTTTTACTATACAGCAAATAAATATCATGAAAATTTTAAAAACTCAACAAATGCTCAAAAAAGTTATACATATTTGATAAGCCATACAGGTAATTCTGTCAGTTTTTGAAATCTGAAGAACAAAAATGACATAAAATATGAGGCCAAATTCTTTAACACTGGCATGATACTACATTATATTAGAAGAAAATACCAGATATTTGATTACTTGTGAACCAAAGTTTTCACAAAGGAGTAATTTAAGCCTGATTAAGTATGATATAAAACTAAAATTGCTTTTCATCACAAGTAGTTAATTGTAGCCATGAAAATAATTGTGAAAACTAAAAAATGTAATGTGTGCATGTATGCCTCTACCATCCTGTACCTCATTACGATGTATGGTTACAATGCACCAATAAATTTTTTTTAATGAAGGAAAAAAAGAAAAATAATCAATGTTACAAGGTTTGAAACATTTCATAAATACTATTTAAAACTGATTCAAACTCTACTCCATTCTTGCATAAAACAAGTTCCTTTTCATCTATGAGTGGACTGTTTACATAGTTTTCTGAATGTTTAAATACAAGAGGAAAGTTGGTTTTTTCAGGTCCGACAAACTTTTATTAAGTACTTTCTATATGCAAAGCCCACTTAGAATATGGGAAATAAAAAGATCTTAGCACTGTTAGTACTCAGACTCTGGCCTTGAGTAGATCAAAGTGTGCATGATGAGGTAACACATGGTTACAACACACAATAAATGCCCCCAGAAGTACGCAAGAGAGCCAGAGAGAGTTTTTTTTTTGTTTGTTTTGTTTTGTTTTTTGATGGTACTGGGGTTCCTGGAAGCCCTTCTACCTCTGGGCTACACTCCCAGACCTATTTTATATTTTTGAAACAGGGTCTCTTACGCCAGCACGGCTGGCTTCGAACCTGCGCGATCCTCCTGTCTCCGCCTCCCAAGCGCGGGGATTACAAGCGTGCGCCACCACGCCCGGCTAGAGAGAGAGTTTTTGATATGTTAAGAAATATTTTGCAAAAGAATTTACACCTGAATTGAAATTGGACGGATAAGCAGGCATTGGGTAAAAGAAAAAATATTGATAGCAAAAAAATAAATAACACACTTAAGAAGATAGAAATATATATGTGAAGTTATTTGACGGGCCCTAATACAACCAGAAATTCAAATATCAATAAAGTATATAATGTTCAAAATGAACAAAGGTAAAAATGAAACTGGAGAGATGCTCTGTCAGAGGCCTTCTGTGTTAGGCTAATGAGTATGAAATATATGTCATTATGTGCATGTAATCATTAAAGTATTTTTAGCAAAGAAAAAAAGGCAATATTTACATATCATAATTAAAGCTGAGTATAAAATATATGCCAATTCTCATCTCTGGTCACATTTCTTTTCAATTCCAGGTGTTCCTTTAAAATAACCCAAGAGCACTTTCTGAACACACCCTCCTCCTGAGTGAATTATATTTAACTAACAAACAGCAAAAGTCACGTAAGAGTGTTGGACTATGTATTTTATACTTACCTTGTATTAAGAATTGCGCCTTATCATTTATGTACATTAAACAGTATGCACTGGCATTTCTATAGCCACCAAAAGAGTCCCTCACTAGTTCTTCCCATGATGATTTTGTTACAGCAATATCATTGTACTTCATCCACCTGCTTTCATGATGATCAAAAATGTATGCCCAATAGTGCCCAGCATTAGCTTGGCCTTCATGTACTAAAACAGCATGTAAGCGATAAGGAACCTAAACAAAGAAAAAAAGAGGAGGGGTAGGAAATTAAATTTTAATTATGTAGTCTACTAATAACCACATCATATGAAAAAATTAAAACACATAAAAATATATGTGTACTTACAAACTACTATTTGAGAGCGAACACGGAGTACTTTTTTTAAAAGGTTAAGACAGGTTGGTATTAATATATTGAAAAACTAGCCAGGCGTGGTGGCGCACGCTTGTAATCCCAGCATGCGGGAGGCTGAGACTGGAGGATCGCAGTTCATGGACAGCCTCAGCTACTTAGTGAGGCCCTCTGCAACTCAGTGAGACCCAGTTTCAAATTAAAGAATAAAAAAAATATATATATATATATGGCAGGGGGTGCGGCTTGGAGGTTGAATGCCCCTGGATTCCATCCCAAGACCCGCAAAAAAAAAAAAAAAAAAAGAAAAATTGAAGAACTACATATGCAAAAAGAAAATATGTAAGCTAAAGACATGTAAAATAGGTATACAGATAAAAGGATGATATTTGAAGCTTTGAAAATATATGTGTTGTGTATATGTCTGTTAATTGATTTCTTTTGAATAACAAATGTTTGGTAAAGTTTTATATGTAACACATGATTTTTTTAAATATATATTTTTTTTTTGGGGGGGGATCAGGCTACTGGAATTTGAACCCAGGGACATGCTACCTCTGAGCTACAATCCCAATCCTATTTTGTTTTTTATTTTAAAACAAGTTCTCATTAAATTTCATAGGGCCTCACTAAGTTGCAGAGGCTTGTAGCAAACCTATGATTCTCTTATCTCAGTCTCCCAAGTACTAGGATTACAGGAGTGTGTCTCCATGTCCAGGTAACTTTTCTAATTCCTCACAATTAAATTGGTGGCTAAAAAAGTAATAATAATTATTTAATGCATACCACAAGTTAAAAACTTAAAAAATTTTAGAATTTCTCCACAAAACTTGCCCCTTAAACAGCCATATATTTTTCCCATAGCTATAGTTTTAAGATCTCTTAAAAATGTTTCATAAGACTTATTGTAAAACTATAAAAAGAGCGAGTAATTGGTATAGAGTAATACAACTGAACAGAAAAAATGTTATAAAATTTTTCATAAAATTTCCCCCATTTAGTTATACTAACATACTATATATACTGCTTATCCTTTTTATTTTACAATAAAACTTATCCAAAATTTATAACCAAAGATGTAACAAAAAATTTGGTTAAATAATATATAAACAAATTAAAGTATATATAAATAACTTTGAAAATTATTATTAGTTCAAAATTTCACTTACTTGGATCATAGATTTGTCAGAGTACATTAGTTCAATTGTTCGATGGATTCTGGATATGCTTTCCTGCAAATCTAAAGATATAAAGTGCTATTTAATGATTAATGTCTCATGTAAACTAAAACTTATAAGACAGGGATTCAATTTAAGTTATAAACATATCAGAGGACAAGGGAAAATTTCCTAAAAATTTTCATAAAAATGTTACTTTTTGAAGTCTGCATAAAATCAAATATAGTTCTCCTTACTAGAAGATATAAGAGAGATAGTTAAAAATAAAAAAAAATTTTATCTAGAAAATGTGTAGAGCCAATAAAACTGAAGTGTGTTCAAATCTATAAACGAAGGTTTCAATGAAAATTAAGTTAACCCCCCTTACATACTGATAGAAAACTTCAGAACTTAAAAATGAAATAACTTGTGCACATATTCTTCATATACGTGTAAACAAATACAAATTTACTACAATGCCAGGTGATGTTGCACACACTTGTAATCCCTGCGCTTGGGAGGCAGAGACAGGAGGATCGCGCAGGTTTGAAGCCAGCCGCCTGCGCTGGCTTAAGAGACCCTGTTTCCAAATAAAAAAGTATAAAAATAGGTCTGGGATTGTAGCCTGGAGGTAGAAGGGTTTCCAGTAACCCCAGTACCACCACCAAAAAAAAAAAAAAAAAAAAAAAAAAAATTACTACAATCAGAAATGGAAATAAAATTATGGGCTCCCATTACCCATTATTTCTTCTTCCAGTAGAATATAATCCTAGCAAATGAACCAGATATAGAGATGTTCCATATATTTTCCATAATAATTTTAAAAACAAGACAATCTATATGTATGTAACAATATGGAAATGATTAACTACTATGTAATCACAACACATGGAGGGGATTAGAAAGAAGAAACCAGGAAAGACCACAAGAAAATAATTTTAAATTTAGAGAAAAAGATCCATACACACAACTTTTAAAAACCTATATTATAAAAACCAACATAACAAAGGCCAAATAACAAACTGGGAATATCTACAGCATATAACAATGGCAGAAGGTTAATATTTATAATAAGCTAAATTTTCTACTCAGTAGTAAGATAAATGGTAAATAGTGATTTGCGGATGTATGCCTCTTCTATATTGTACTCCATTAAGATGTATTACTACAATCCACCAATAAAAAAAAAAAAATAGGCAAATAGAGATGGGGACATAGCTCAGTGTTACAACACTTGCCTAGCATGTGTAAGACCATACGTCCCATCCATAGTGAGTATACACACGTACGTACATACACACACACAAAGAGGAAATTTACAGAAAAATATGAATATTCAACTGTGGTTCATGATAGATGAAATGTAAATCAAGAAACTGAAATACCATTTTTCAATCCCAGACTCCCACAGATTCAAAAGTACACAGGGTTCTGAAAGATATTGGGAGATAGGCTCTCATACACAGATGGTGGGAATGTACACTGATTTGAGATTTTGAGGAGATCATTTTGAATGAGTAGTCAAAAATTAAAATATACACATTTTGGACCAGAAATTACACTTTTAAAGACTTTGGAGGCTGAGACAGGAGTATGGCAGAACTGAGGCCAGCATCAGCGACTTATTGAGTCCCTGTTTCAAAGTAAAAGATAAAAAGGATATCCTAGAGGTATAATGCACCTGGGTTCAATCTCAAGTACAAAAAAAAAAAAAATCCTACTTACAGAACTATCAATATAAAAATTAAATATTTTATATGCTATCAATATTTTGGAGTACTATACAATAGCTTAAAGATAATGCTAACATCTACTGTCAATCACAATGAAAAGAGAGGAAACAAAAGCTCTGAGGAAAACCTTCTTTCGTAGACCACACAATATTATATCCAAAACTTGATGACATCAATGTCTCTCCAACTCCTTACATCTAAAATGGCCAATCTGTGCACTCTTCATATCCCTTCTTTCTTCTCTGAGGCAGAGACTTCTTGACTACCAATTTTCCTTTATCCAAAGTATACTGTATTTAGTTATTCAGACCATTACAAACTAGGGAACCATTGCTGGTTCTTCTCTTTAACCTCTAGTCAGTGCACCACATGCGTCAAAAGAGCCACCTACAAGGATATATTTTTCTCCCTCAATGCCACTACCTTGGTGCCAAGTTTCCCAGTAATCACCCTTCTGAATATAATCTTATAGACTCAAAACATTCTATAATGCCCAGTAGAAATTATATAACCCCTAGCACAAATTTCATGAACAAGTTCAAATTTAAAAATTTCAGATCTATAAAAGTAACATAAAATTGTTGGATGATAAAATATTATATTTTGACACATAAAGAGAAAATATAGACCAAACTTATACCACAAAATATTAACAATACTATTTCATTAAAAATGAAAAGTACACTTTTAAAAGGAAGTACACTTTTTTAGAAAAGAAGATAACAGCCTATGCATGCATGCACACATGCAGACAGCATTATTTTTATTTTTCTTATTTTGCTACATGCCAGTTAAAAATCTATTATATACTTGCACTGAGTTCATAGATAATATCTAGAAATCTCTGGTAGAGAGCAAATTTAAAACAAAAATTCTCATTTCTAATTCTTAAAAATAAAGAAAAATTTTTTTAATCACTGCAACTTTTGCATTATGCAAACATGAGGTGAAGTACAAACTGAAGATGCATGACATTTCACCAGTGGAGTAGCTGTGAATACCAGTTTGATACAAATTTAGAACACTAAACTAGAAAATCAGACCATCTGCTATGTCATTAATCAGCCAAGTAATCTGGGGAAACTCTTCGTGCCTGTGTACTTGATATTAAGATCATAAATGTGGAGACCAGACTAGTCAGACTTACAGAAAACTTCGAGAAAAAAATGAGGGCAATATTTAAATACAAATTTCAGAAGTGATGGCCCTTCTCAATTTTAATTTTATAAACTTCGTTTGAGGTGACAGTAACTTCACTATGCAAAGCTTCTTACCTCTTGTGTCATTTTCTATTTCTGTCCTCCAGCGATGTAAACAGCTTTCCAGCACAGAAAGTTCTTCTTCCGTTATGTGTCTTGGTGCTGGATGCATGGGCAGGTCTGGAGGTATCCGAGACTGAGTGAATGGTTTGTGTATTACTGACCGCGAGGAAATGGCAGAAACGGATGCAGGTGATGTGCTGGGCAGTTCTGAAGAAGGAGCTCCCTGTTGTTCTGTTGTGCTGTATTTTCAAAGCATAGAACATTTGTTATTAAGCCTTCAAACTGAAGTACTGAGCAAATCCTGTGCCCAACACATAGCACTAAGTTCACCTATAATTTAAAAGAATATTATAAAAAAAAGAAATAGAGACTAATATCCTAACAATATTTTTAACATATGAGGATAAATTATTATGAGGATAATTTTGGCTTCAGAGTAAAACTGGCTTAAAAAATCAGATCTAATATATGCTGAAACAAAAACCATTTCTTATCAATACTTACCAGCTTACATTATGCCAACAAAATTTAATTTAAAAGTATTTTCATTGATTAGAAAAGGTTGAAACTTATATAACTACATACCAAAATAATGTAACATATAATTCTCTACACTAAAAGATGATGAAAATTTCAATTCATAACTAAAAAATCTAATGAAATAAGAATGCTCCCAGAAGACATTAATAAATCCTCTCTTTTAAAAAATTTGCTAAAATGAATCACAGCATTCACTTTTTAAACCCTTCTTCAAAGGCATCAATTACATTATTATGTAATACAGGTTAACACAGCTGCCTCTTGCATCAAGAAAACTTTTTACCTTGGTAATATATGTGATGGTATGGAACCACTAGGTGGGGAACTAGCGCCAATATCATCAACAGGAGAAGTGCAAACAGGTTTACTTGAGGCAAATTCCAATGCATACTGCAGAACATCTACCAAGGGGAATCGTTTAGGACCCGAACCATAGCTTAAATATCTGTTAACCATAAAATATATGAATGCTTTTATTTGTATATCAGCACATTTTGGTTTTTAAAAATAATTATTATAAAACATGATACAACAAACCACGGGGAAAAAAAAGTCAAATGTTCTCTAAAGGAAAGAAATAAAAGCTGATTAAGAATGAAAGCACATATATGCTGCTTTAATTTTTAAATGCAAGTCTAAGTGGTAACTCAACAGGAAGGCAGAAACTGACAGTACCATTTTTAAAAGCTTTTATTTCTAAATCTGGCATCTAGTCTCATGATCAAGTACTGACTTATTGTGTTACTTTTTATCTCTCATCAATTTTCAATATGACTAATTATACTTTTAAAAATAAAAATTACTAAAACAGCATATATTATATTTGTATAAACACTTTTAGGGTATTAACTTATGAATTAAAACCAAGATAAGAGAATAAAAATTAAGTCAGGTCACATTTTAGCCTGTGTACTTTTGTCTGACCTATTGAACATCTGACAGTCTAGATTCTGGCTTGATTTAGAAATATGGGAAGTTACAGACACTAACGAGGCTTATTCACACGAGACATTACCCTAGTATTCTCAGACAGCACTCACTCTACCTATACTCAGATATGGCTGTCCAGGATTCCCTCGCTCATTATCTTATTCCTGACCTGGTTGCCTCATTCATGAAATTTCTCCTGGGCTCCAGTAGTTAATCTGAGTATGTGTAAGGAAAACCATCTAGCTACTATTCATTTTAATAGAAAGCTCAAGAGTATTATGTAGTCTCATGATCAATTCTAAATTAATTTACTCTATTTCTATTTTCAGTACCACATGCACTATCTATTGATAATTGATTTTAAATGCTAAAGCAATCTTCTAAAGTCAACTATAGATTTCTAGTTTATAATAAAACTTAAAACTAAATTGTTCAAGCAAATTATCTGTCCAGAATTACTCCTACAATTATAAATTACTCATAGCAAATTAAAAAAAAATCTAGACATTTAATATTATTTTAATAGATAAGATTTCATGAAAGTTAAAGTACCTTTCTAGTCTTTGTTGTAATACTGTGAGGTAATCTTTAAGTCTCTTGATCTCTTCCCTCTTAATCCTTGTTATTTCTCTGTTTTTGTGCATATATCTATCAGGAAAAAAAACTAGCAATTAATACTATTTCCAAGTATCTTTGAAGGAGATACAATACTAGATTTACCTATCACCAAAACAATCAATTAATTTTAAATTTAGATAATACAAAAAAGAATTTTTAAAACTCTAGAAAAATTTTAATATTACAAAAACAATCTCATTTTAACTTCCTTATAATATTACTCCCAATAACTACATTTTTCCAATACAAAATAAGTTCCATTTTCCTTGATAATATTAGACATATCATAAAAATCAAAATTAATTCTAAAAATTTAAGCAAAATTTACTATAAACAAAATTAATTCCTAACTTGTTACTAAACTACTGCCAAATAAATTCATGCTATATACCAAACAATACCTGTCCAGATATAAAACTTGGGGAAATTCTAATTTGTTGTGAATTTTTTCTGGTCTTCCCAATGCCTGATTAAATTCAAATCTTGACAATTCGAATGTTAACACAGGTGGTAGTTCAGTAAACCAATGCTGAAGGAAAACAAAAGAAAAATTAAACCTTTAATATCACCTTTTTCTTTTCATCATTACAATTTTAAGCACTGTATATTGACATTAACATTTTTATACACATCCTCACAATTCTAACCTCACAAAGAATTGAGTAAAGAACATATCATTAAAACTCAACTTCATTTTAAGTTTGTTACACTTTTTGAAAATCCCAGAAGTGAGTAAAACACACCACGAGGGGAAAAAATAAATCTAACAGTTATCCTCCTTCCATAACAATCCCCCCCCCCCCGCCCCAGTACTGGGGATGGAACCCAGGGGCATTCTAAATAGGAGCTATAACCCCAGCCCTATTTTTTATTCTTTATTTTGAAACAGGGTCTCATTGAGTCTCAACTAAGTAGCTGAGGCTGTCCATGAAACACGATCCTCCTGTCTCAGACTCCCAAATACTGGGATTAAAAGCGTGCACCACCATGCCCAACTCCATGATAATTCTTAACAATAAAAATTCTAACCCAAATACAAAGGTGTTGGTTAAAAATCAAATCTTTGTAACTCATGCCTTCAGTTTTCTGTAATATTATGTTAAATGGCACTTAACATACTTTAATCAACCACACTGTCAAAATCCTATGAAAAAATAACATAGGATGTAATATTCAAAGAACAAAATACTTTAATAAATAAATGGCCACTAGCCTCATCTTAAAAACTAAAAAAATCCTGTTTTTACCTTTAAATTTCCTATTGGAATTTTCTAATTTATGAAATAGTTCTATGACTAAAAATATAAAGTTTATACAAGTGATTATTACAATTAAAGTCTATTTAAACACTACTATTTAATGAATTAAATGCCATATTTCTATAATTATAATTATAATTTCCTATCCCCCATCTGATAGCTTTCAATTAAACATGACATGTACCAAAATTTTGAAAGAAAACGGTTATTTGCTACTATTTCTCCCTCCAAAATTGCTGTTAGCTGAACTAAGAATTTCTGAGTTAAATATGGGTTATATTTTAACCAAAGTAAAGGTTTAAGAAACTTGTTTTGTAAAAAGTATTACTTATAATGGATTAAAGTTATGAAAGATCTAATATCAAACCATCTTAAGTTTTAAAATTTGATAACGTTTTTTTATTTTTATTATTTATTTTTTTATTTTTTTATTTTTATTATTATTATTTTTTTTTTTGGTGGTGGTACTGGGGTTCCTGGAAGCCCTTCTACCACTGGGCTACACTCCCAGACCTATTTTTTAAATATTTTTATTTGGAAACAGGGTCTCTTAAGCCAGCGCGGCTGGCTTCGAACCTGCGCGATCCTCCTGTCTCTGCTTCCCAAGCGCGGGGATTACAAGCATGCGCCACCACGCCCGTCAACTTTTTTTTTATTTTGATCTCATATGGCACTGGCATAAATTTTTGAGTTAGTTCTAATCTATAATTAAAACTAATGTTCAATGTTAAGACATTATCTCATATATCTCATAAAAACTTTAGATTCCTCGGAATTATATTTCATGCTCTGTTTTCCAATACTCAAAAAAGAAAGTACATTTCAAAAACTGTTATGTTGCCGGGTGTGGTGGCACACGCTTGTAATCCCAGCGCTTGGGAGGCGGAGACAAGAGGATCACACAAGCTTGAAGCCAGCCGAGCTGGTTTAAGAGACCCTGTTTCCAAAAATAAAAATGTATAAAATAGGTCTGGGAGTGTAGCCCGGTAGTAGAAGGGCTTCCAGGAACCCCAGTACCACCAAAAAAAAAAAAAAAGTTACATCAACATTTTATTATAAGACTTTAAGTGTCATTATTAAAATTAAATATATATTTTAATTCATAAGAATCTATAGTGGGTAAGAGAGCTGAAATGACCTAAATTGTGGTATGCTCTTCTGTAGATCAAGAAAATTTCAGGAAATATAAATAGCTTCTATACCTTACAAAAGGATGTTCAGAAAATGCTTTATCATAAAGTTTCTGTTACGAATGCATTTCCACCACCCACAATGGTAGAGTTTCCCTACTTCTATAGCATTATGTAAAAGAATTTCATTTTCTCATTCTAAAATGGATAGGAAAAAGATACATAACCAGACATTCCCTAAAAACATTTTATCTAGGGCCAGGCGTGGTGGTACACGCTTGTAATTCCCACACTTGGGAGGCAGAGACAGGAGGATCACGCATGCTGGTTTAGGAGACCCTGTTTCCAAATAAAAATGTAAAAATAGGTCTGGGAGTGTAGCCCGGAGGTAGAAGGGCTTCCAGGAACCCCAGTACCAACAAAACAAAACAAAACATTTTATCTAGTATCTATTATTTATATATAATATTATCTATTAATAGCATACCTACCTCTGTAATATTAGGACTATATTGCAGTAGACTATTAGAACTATAGGAAACATAAGAAAGTCCCCCCGAAAAAATTCTTTCCATTCAAGAAAAACTATTTATGCTAGGCTTTGGTGTTATATACTTGTAATCCCAGGGCTTAGGAAGCTGATAAAAGAGAAATGCAGAGCTCAGAGAACAATGTGAAGGAATTGGATCCTGCTTCAAATTATAAAGAAAAGATGAAGTAGCTCATGGAGGGATGCCCCTGGTTTTAGTAGCTAGTACAAAAAAAAAAAGTTATGAATTTGTGATTTCCTTGTAAATTTGAATGTTCTTTGAAACAGAATATACCCATAGTTTTTTTAGGGTCAGCATCTTACCTCTAAAACTAAAGAAAAGTGCTTGAAAATTTTCAAAATTTAAATCAATTAATCTTTGACATTATAAACATATATATTTCTATAAATAAAATATAATTTATTCATGTATATTCTATAAGCAAAATTGTGTAGTTGAAATTTTAAATTTTTTGTCAATATTTATAAAGCCATTTCACAATTTCTTTTTTTCATATTGCGACATTTTATTTTTTTAATTTTTATTTTATATATATATATATATTTTATTGGTGCATTGTAGTCAAACATCACAATAAAATACAAGACATATGAGGATATATAAGCACACATCATCCAATTAGCCTTTATCCTATCACCATCCCATTCCCTCCCCCTCCCTTGATCCCATGCTTGATTTGGTGATTAACTTTGATATATTTGTTTTCGTACATCATGCGTTTTAAAGAGATTCCATCCTCCCCCATCCCATCTCTTCTGATTGGTCACCTTAATTGCTCCTCAATAGGGCCCTTTCTTCAACTAGATCTCCTCCTATTACCCATTTCTTCCTAGTTTTTGCATATTAGGGAAAGCATCTAATTTTTTATTTTCTGTGATATTTCTCTGTGTATGCCGCATTGCAAGTTCTAAACCCACTCCTGAAGGCCCCAGCGCTGGCCTGGCCACCCAGCAGACTCTGATCCCGGCCTCTCTGGCTCCATCACCAGCCTTGCCTCATGGCAGGCCCTGATTCCGGCCTCGTTGGCCCCAGCACCGGCCTAACCCCTGAGCAGGGTCCAATCCTGGCCTCGGAGGCCCTAACACCAGCCTTGTCTCCACAATTTCTTAAATAACTTATAATACATAAAATGGTAAAACCCTGTGTTTTGTTTTGGTGGTGCTAGAAATTGAACTCAGACTTTTTTTTTGTGTGTGTGGTACTGGGGTTCCTGGAAACCCTTCTACCTCTGGGCTACACTCCAGACACCTACTTTATATTTTTATTTGGAAATAGGGTCTCTTAAGCCAGCAAGGCTGGCTTTGAACCTGTGTGATCCTGTCTCTGCCTCCAAAGCGCGGGGATTACAAGCGTGTGCCACTACGCTCGGCTGAACTCAGACTTCAGATGTGCTAGGCAAGTGCTCTACCCCTGAGCTGTATCTCCAGAAAATTTCTTTTTCTTTCCACCACAGATTCATTTTTGTGTATTCTTTTGTTGTTGTTGTTCTACAACTAGCCACTTTTATACAATCACATCCTATTAAAAATTGTTTACAAGTTGGGTACAGTGGCTCATGCTTACAATCCCAGTACTTGGAAGGCTGAAACAGGAGTATCCCTGGTTGGAGACAGACTCAGCAAGAAATGAAACTACCAATTCAAATTCCGTCACAAAACATCAAACAAAGCCTAGAAGTAAGCACAAGAAACAAAACTTTCCTATTCAAGTCCAAAAACTAACACCAGTCATTCAAGTGGCTTCATTCATTTATACTTTTACTTTAAAAGATAAATGTTCCATAAAACATCTAAACATATATAATATGGTACATGTGAATTTTGTTTCTCTTTTCTTTCAGAACTAGGGAAGCCTAGGGCCTTGCACATCATAAACAAGGCTTCCACTACTGAGGTTTATCCCAAGCCCTAATTTAAAGCTACAAAGCTTCTAGCACTCTACTATAACTTGACACAAATTTGTTAAGCAAAAAGTGGCAATATTCGCATAGTTAAATGAGTATTCGCTATGACCCAAATAATTTACTTGTATATGTGTGTAGGGAGGTAGTAATGAGGATTGAATCCAGTAGCATTCTACCTCTTAGCTACACCCTAGTCCTATTTTATTTTTATTTTGAAACAAGCTCTCCTTAGGTTGTTAAGAGTCTCATTACTTGCTGAGGCTGTTGAACCTGTGGTCCTCTTAACTCATCCTCCCAAGTACTGGGATTATAGGTATGTATTACCATATCAGCTCTAAAGAATCCACTTCTAAGTATCCTCCATTCCTAGGGGCATTTCAGAAAGACATTCTCCAAATTCAAATATCTTTGTCTAACTAACCTGCCTTAGGGGACAACTATCAATTAAATTTTATAAATAAAGACCATATGATATTATACACATATTAAGAAGACTGTTGTAAAACTGTATACTGACTTGAAAGGATTCTTGAGATATAGTGTGAATAAAATATTCAAGACTCAGAACACTGTAAACAGACACAAATATCTGAGTCTAGCAAGTCTAAAACAATGTATAACACCTTATTAGTAGTGAATATTCACACTAGAGGTGAAGTATTTATTGTTTGAGCTTTTTTCCTCCAATGGGCAATCAAACAATATTTCCAAGTTTCCTGGAAAATCTGACTCACAGACCATTGACTTAAAATGTAAAATTATATTTAAAAATTATCTTCTGAAATACATCCATGTGCCATATAACAGTGTTTTAGTCAATGAACCGCACATATGATGGTGGCCCTATAAGATTATAACACAATTCAAATTTTTTCTATCACTTCTTATTATCCAAGCAAACAACATTACTCACATTCTTGTAGCAATGCTGGCATAAACAAACCTATGCTGTCAATCATATAAAACCATAGCACAAAACCGGGCATTGTAACGCACGTTTGTAATCCCCAAGCTTGGGAAGCTGAGAGAGGAGTATTGCACAGGTTCGAAGCCAGCCTCAGCTACTTAGTGAGACCCTATTTCCAAATAAAATATAAAAAATAGGTCTAGGAATATAGCTCAGGGGTAGAAAAGACCCTGGGTTCCACCCCAGTACCACCAAAAAAAAATAAATAAATAAAACTATAGCACAAACTATTATGTACCATGTATAATAGTTGGTAATGAATAATAAATGTTCCTGGTTTATGTATTTCCTATATTATTTTACCATTAGAGTATATGCCTTCTATTTATAAAATATTTACTATAAAACAGTGTTAAGACTGGCAGCAGCCTCATATTATGTTTACTATTTTTCCTGATTCCATCAAGAGGCCATGAGAAGTGACTGACCTACATATATGAAGATATCATTATCAATCACACTAAATGTAAGGTGAGGGATAATAAAGTATAGGGGGTGATTTGGAAGGAAATACACACCAAGTGATATGGACATTTATATCATTTTGAATCTCACTATGATATCTAAATAACCATAATGAAATCTAAACATGTTTTTGAGGATTTTCTTAATTATTAGGTGCTGTATAAGTAGAATTTTAAATTGCACCTCATATCATTGTAAGAAAGATCTGGGAAGGAAGAGATAATAAAATGCTAAACTCACCTCCTGGCCTGATTTTCCTGAATTCTCTGAATGTAAGGACTCAATTTCTCCTTCAATCATTGCAGCTTCTAGGCACTCATGCAGATCTTTGAACCCATTGACCTGAAGAGGATACTGACCAAACATTTCCGTGTTTTCAAATTTTTTGCCTATAGAAAGGAGAAAAGCTAATTAATGTTCCTTCAGATGGCTTTTCAGCTAGTAAAAGTGTATATATGGACTTTCTCCTGAACCTGAAAACCCCAACACTGACTACGCACACTCAGAAACACCAACTATACTTAAATATTGACTGGTACACAAGACAGGAGACAGAAGGAAAAGGAAGCTGCCAAGAATGGCACTCGGAACCAGGCGTGGTGGAGCACACTTGTAATCTCAGCATTTGGGAGGCTGAGATAGGAGGATTGCGATTCACTGACAGCCAGCTTCTTAGTGAGGCCCTTTGCAACTCAGTGAGACTAAAAATAGAGCTGGGGGTGTAGCTCAGAGGTGGAATGGCATCCCCGGTAGAGAGAGATGGGGAAAGAGAGAGGGAGGAGAGGGGGAGGTAGAGGGGGGGGGGAGAAGGAGGAAGGAAGGAAGGGCAGGAGGGAGGGAGGGAGGAAAGGAGGAAAGGAGGGAAGGAAGGAAGGAAGGAAGGAAGGAAGGAAGGAAGGAAGGAAGGAGGGAGAAAGAAAGAAAGGGAAGAAAGAAAAAGAGGAAGGAAGGAAGGAAGGAAGGAAGGAAGGAAGGAAGGAGAAAGAAAGAAAGAAAGAAAGAAAGAAAGAAAGAAAGAAAGGAAGAAAGAAAGAAAAGGAAGGAAGGAAGGAAGGAGCACTCAGATTTCATATTTCTAGCATGAAAAATGATTTTTATGGGCTGACAGCATCACAAGACTAGAGGATTTTATTTTTTTTTCCTTGTGTTTTAAATTTACAGTAAAAATCAATAGTTCAGAATGGCCCAAAAGAGTAAAATTTGAAGAAAGAGAGACATAAATCTATGGAAGATTAATATTCTGGTCTGAAATATATATTTTTGGGTAACTGCTAGCTTATTGACAGTAGTAAATCAATACAATCAATAACACTGCCTATAAAATGGGAAAGGAAGAGGAAGAGGCCTTAGCCAACTTCCAAGAATCTCTCATACATATACGTACAAGTAGAAAAGACTATATATAAAACTTCTAAGAAATACCCAAAGAAACAGAAGCCAGAGAAGCTTGCTTTAAATCAAAGAATAGGAAAAGAGAAGGGGAAAAGGAGATGACAGAGTTAAAAGCCTTCACAGATAATCAGAGTTCAATATCAAAGCTAAAAGGAACCAATGGCTTTGACACTGTTGAAGAAAATGAGTGATATTAATTAGAAAGACGCCTTTTAAAGGATTGTTTCAGAAGCTAAAGCACAATGGATGAACAAATGAGATTGAATGAGTTTAATTCCAAATAGGAATACAACTTAGGGTATTCTGAGAAAAAGTATGTGAAGGAATTTTTTTTTTAAATGTGAGATATCAGAACATTTCTAAATACTGATGAGAAAGACAATGGAGAGAAAAAAGCTGAAGAAACAGAAGAAAAGTGAGACTATAGAATAAGGACTGAGTAAAAGCTCAAAGAAATAGAATTCTGGACACATAAAAAATTGTCTTTTGATATAAATTTGGATAATTCCTTCATTACCTGGAGGAACAAATAAAAGAAATATGATAGAGATAGTGATGGATCTTCAGGCTCATATATGGGGAAGTGGTTTTTAAGGAATATGATACAAAATTATCAGTATAAAATTAAATTTAGAGCCTTAAGCAGGGCCCATGTTAAGTTTCATTAGCGTTACAGTAGATCCAAGAAATTCGAGGTAAGATGTTTCTCAGAGAATGAAAAAGCAAAGAAGTTACATTTTTAAATGAGTAAAAAGATGAAAATAATTATTGCACAAAATGGGAAAGAGGACAATGATTGCACAAAAGTGTGCCTGGTAGGGAGGGTTACAGATGTGCAACCAAAAAGCTCATGTTAACTACCTCCCACCTCTTATCCAGGATTTCTATGAGCATGACAAATTCATGATTCATTATAATTAGCACATTTGTGAAACTTTTACAGAGCAACTGTTAGGTACTCAGTACATCCATAGAGAAGATGACTAGCTTAATAATTAGATTAATCTGGGAGGTGGTGCCAGAAAGAAGTGGGGAAAGACAGTTTTAGGTATTTTATGAGTCATTTTAAAATAATTTTATTGGTGCACTGTAATTATATAGTGAGATTCAAACTACTACAAACATACATGCACACATAACTTGGTGTATTTCCCTGTGCATGTCACCCTGTTCCCCCCTTGCACATGTCACTGACACCTTCATATACAGACATACCATATTTTGAACTGTTCACTTCCTCAAGTTTCATTTTCCTCTGGCCACCTCCCTCCTCTATCCCCTCCCACTATTCTACTTGACTCTTTCTTCATTTACCTGAATTCCATGTTGTTTACTTTTTTTCCCCTCTAGCTTCTACTTTTAAGAGAAAGCATATGACCCTTGTCTTTCTGAGCCTCGATAATATTATCATCACAATACTCTCTAGTTCCATCCATTTTCTTACAAGTATCATAGTTCTTTTCCTCTTTTTATGGCTGAGTAAAACTCTGTCATGTGTTATATATGACATTTTCTTGATGATGAACAAAAATGGAAGTGAAATACAGAAATGCACTGAGAGAAAGTGCAGAGGCTGACTGACCAGAGCACGAGGGAGTTTTGCAACAGGGATACTTTAGCAAGCAAACTGAAAAGCATGCCCATGAAGTGATGTTGGTCTAAAAGAATTAGGAAGCAATATGTAACAATGATAAAAAAAAAAGTGCTCTAAAACAAAATATTTTTACCACAGCAAATGTATAATTCAAGTGGAAATGTATTAATGCCACATTTATGTACCAAAACAGCTTTGAAGCGAATTACTAATATCAAGTACAAAGACTTCAATACTGACTGAAAAATTAGGTATTTTAATAAAACAATTTTTTGTTCTTTTTTTATACAGTGCTGGGGACTGAACTCAGAGATTCTGGCATTTTAGGCTAAAAATGCTCTTATCACCGATCTATAGCCTCGATAGTTTTTATTTTTGAGACAAGGTCTAGCTAAAGTAACCAGGCTGGCCTCAAATGGAATTTTCCTGCTTCAGATTCCCAAATATTTAGAATTACAGGCATATGCCACTGTGTCTGGCTTAATAACAACTGCTTTTAAGGGTCAATATAATTCAGGTAGAAATGCTTATGCAGGATAATATAAACAGTGCCATCACAACATGACTGGATCTATTCACTGCTTCAGGTAGTGTTCTGCTTCAGCTAAAAGGAGAAGAACAGTATGGACAGCCCAATATAATATACTATCTAAAAGATTTCACTTGAATATTTAGCATTTGAAGCAAAGAAAAATAGTAATACTTCAATCTAGCCTTTTAAAAGCCTGGCTAAAATATGAGTTAGTAGCTGCCTTTTTCTGAATCCCAAAATATCAAATTCAAACAAAACTCCATGGGAATCCATTACCTAAGGTTCTGGAGAAATAATAATTTTTCAAATTTCATACTCTGGGTGATATGTAAAAGCTAACTTTCAAAACCTGATGCATTAGGTTGAGGAAAACTCTTTTTCAAGATTTTATGATTTTGGAGTTAGTAATATCATTATATCAACTTATATCTAATGGCTGTCGCCTAATATTTTTAGAAAACCAAAGAGAAATTGGCTAGGCCCAAATTTTTAAAAGTACTTAAGATAGGATGAGTACTAATATTCTTAATTTTTCAAAAGACAGAGTATAACAATCATTTTTTGAAAAGTACTAAGTAAAAGATTTTATAATTACTCAAAAAATGAGAACCTTGAAGCATGCTAAGGTGGTAAAGTCGGCTTTCAAAATTAAGGAAAAAATAAAAAGAGAGCATCCGACTAAGACCAGTATTCAACTCAAATACATGCTGCATATGCCTGGGACCAGAAATGTTTCAGATTTTGGAATATTTGCCCAGATTTTACCAGTTGAACATCTCTAATCTGAAAACCCCAAATCTGAAATATTAAAAATCTAAAACTTTTTGAATGTCATGTAAGCTGTCTATCATCCCGCTTATTTCTTTATTCCAATGACTCATAGTTTCATAGATGCCCTGTCACTGCCAAGAAAATTAGGATGAAATGAAGTAAGCATTATCATTGATACAACTTCATATAATGATATTACTAACTCCATAATCATAAAATCTTGAAAAAGAGTTTCAGTGGAAATACGCTCTATACCCTTTCTTTTCAGTCAATTTTGTGCTCCTTGTACAACTGATAAGTAGGCGCAATAGGGACTACTACATAGAGAAAGTCAAATTAAAAATAAAACTATTCAACAAATACAGTCACTATCAAGACAAAGGAACTAATGCATAATATCTCTCACTTGTAATAAAAAAATAAACATGTAACTGTACCTTCAAGTACTCCCACAGCTAGGAATCTTCCATAGAACAACTCTACCATAGGATTCTTTGGCTTCTCTTCATCCCTAAAGCATGTTAGAAAATATAAATGTGCTTATAATTTTTTGTTCTATAAATAATAGACAAAACATTAAAAGAAACTACAACATATAAGAAAACAACAATTATGTGGCTATCATAAGCAGCTCTGTTATTATGTCACTGCAAGCAAAGTAATTTTATTCATGCATTTCTTTACCTATCAACTAAGAATAGCAAGGTAACAACTCTCAAGATTGTTATAAAAGTTAACAGGAATTATTACACAGAATGATCGTTGAATCTGACACTGCCTCTTTTCATGAGGTGCTTGCTCTTCCTCTTCTCAAACATTACATTCTCATATCTTTTACTCAATTTTCTTTCTTTTTTTTTTTTTTTTTTTGAGACAGGGTCTTGCCAAATTGTCAAGGCTGACCTCCAACTTGTGATCCTACTGACTTGCCTCTCAAGTAGCTGGGACTACAGGTGGGCAGGCTACACACTGCTGCATATCACTTTTCTTATGTAGTGCTTGGGTATTGAATGCAAGTGCTCTACCACTGAGCTACATCCCAGCTCACAATCTCATATCTTAAGACTAAGTTATTTGGACTTACTGAAAAGTGGAGAAAGCTACTTTTAATCGGAATAAAGTTCTACAAAATTTTACTAAGTTATTCCCTGAATTCACATAAAAGAATTCATATTATTCAAGAACAATAGCTGTCTCCAACGAAGAAACACTAGCTCTAAATCAGAGGAGCTAAAAGATTCCTATCATAAGTTTCATAGCGTGAGTAGAATTAGTCATTTATGAATTTTCCAAACTGTTCAACATAATAGTATTTTTCTTTTCTTTTTTGCTTGAAGCAAACAAAAATTAGAAGGGTTATAATTGTTAGGGTTTGTACTATGAAGCCCCAAAAGATAGATTTTATCTTGGGCTTACTGTATAAAAATGTGCTATATTCATAAGTGTATATTGAAGTTCATTCACTTTGTTTAATAAAATTGATTTGTTAAGTACTATTTTTTTAAAAAAAGAGCATTTCTTGATAAATCTGTTACATGGGTCATCATTTAATCTTTAGAACATAGTAGTATATACTTCACTTAATCTTTACAACCACCCCAATAGGTAGTGTGTTAGTCTTTAGCGCTACTCAAAAGCAATTTTGGCCCTTCACTTTCAGATACATAACATTACTTTACCCCCTCACTTTTCTTTAAATTTTTAAGAATTATAACAAAATGTACATAATGAGCTACCTTTAACCTTTTTTAAAGTGTACAGTTTAGTAGGGTTAAATACATTCACATTGTTGTTCAATTCTAGAACTCTTACTGTTGCAAAGCAGACTTTCTAAATATTCATTAAGAGTTCCCTTATTTCCTCTGTACCCGAGTTCTTGGCAACCATCTACCACTTTCTGCCTCTATGTGACTGACAGCTCTTGATACCTAATATAAACTAACCTATACCATTTGTCTTTTTTTTTGACTGGCTTATTTTACTTAGCATGATGTCTCCTAGGTTCACCAGGTCATACCATGTGTGAGAATGTCCATCTTTTAAAAGGCTAAATGATATTCCACTGTTTGTATGCACCACATTCTGCTCACCTATTCATCTATGGACATTTGTACTGCTTCCATCTTTTGGCTCTTATCAAGGTATACAAATGTCTTTTTCAGACTTCACTTTCAATTCCATTGGATATATGCGCAGAATCAGAACTGTTAGGTCACAGGTAATTCTAGTTTAATATTTTAAGGAACCACCAAAATGTTTTTCGTAGTTAGCTCCACTATATATCCTCATCAATAGTGCATAAGGATTCTAACTTTTCCACATCCTCACAACTACTTTTTCTGGATTTTTCTTTTCTTTTCATTCTTCTATTTTTTTTTTTTTTGGTGTGGGAGTTGAATTGGATTGGGTTGGTTGGCTTCTTGTTCTTGTTGATTTGATGCCAGCCATCCTAATAGATTTGAAGTGTACTTGGTCACTCTGAAATGAATCAGGATATAAGACTTTGTTTTGCCCCAAATATTATAGCAGGAAATGTTATGAGTTGCTTCAGTGCAGAAACTCTGAGGGCCAGTATACTTTTCACTGCCAGGATGATACCAGAAATCTGTGATGAGAGAGGGCCTCTGTAGGCATGAGGCCCTGTGAGCAGATGAGCAGTACTCCTTGCTTACACCTATCAGGTAAATATGAGAATATTATGTAAAGTGAGCCTCTAAAGTTTGGGGGGTTTGCCATGAAATTCCCTAGCATACTTTGACTGATGAATGGCTGTAGTATTGACTCTATTTTATTGGCAAAACTAGGTTAAAGAAATGGGTAATAGGAGGAACTTTAGATGAAGAAAGAGATCCTACAGAAGAGCAAATAAGGCAACCTAACTGAGGGGGAGAGGGAACCTCTCTGAAGCACATGGTGTACTTAAACATATCAAAGTCAATCACTAAGCCAAGCATGGGAAGGAGGGATGGTGAGGGACAGGGGTAGGGATTGGGTAAGGGCTAATTGTGTGATGTGTATATGTATGTCTACACAAGTCTTTTATCCCATTAAGATGTATGACCACAATGCACCGATAAAAAATTAAAAAAAATAATAAACCTAGGTATCTTCCACTACATATACTTACTCTATGGTCATCTTACAGAAAGAGGTGTGTTTGGGTTTTATTGTTGTTTATTTTTACACTGTGATGATAAAAAGATCTAGAGACTCCTATGGGATGGAGAAAAAATCCAAAGATTGACTCTTCTGCCAGAAAGGTGTGAATCTTTAGATATAAATATTAGTGGGAATCTCAATTTCCACGGACTCATTATTTCCATGTAGAAAATCAACACCCCAAACTTATCTCCTTACTCATCACACAAATAGCCCATGGAAAGAATAATGATTTATCTGGTGACTCTTCAGTTGATGATTTTGCAAAAAGGACTCAGTATGAATGGCTCTCTTCTCAGTTCTCTTTCCAAATCTCATCTAAATTTTGGTATGTCTTCACTAAACTATTTTCTTAAGGAATCAGGAAGGGATTTTTCAGAAATTGTTCTTTAAAATCTCTCAGATACTCTTTACTATGCATTTCAGCTTATGAATCTCAGGAATTCAGACTATGGTTATACCAACAGAAAAGTGAGAAACACAAATGCAAAGCAGTTAAGACATGAAACTCCTAAAATAGAACAGATACATCCAGCAATTGCAGAAAGGCAAAAGAAAATTAGATTGCTACTAAAGACCAAGAAAATAAAAAACACTAAAGAAAACTTGTATTAGGTATTCATGCTTAAGAATTAAGTTATCGCCGGGCGTCGTGGCGCACGCTTGTAATCGCCATGCTTGGGAGGCAGAGACAGGAGGATCGCGCTGGTTCGAAGCCAGCCTCTCTGGCTTAAGAGACCCTGTTTCCAAAAATTTAAAAAAAAAAAAATAGGTCTGGGAGTGTAGCCCAGAGAAGGGCTTCCAACCCCTGTACCACCAAAAAAAAAAAAAAAAGAATTAAGTTATCACATAGCCTGGTGCAGTGGTGCACACTTGTAATCCCAGTACTTGGGAGACAGGAGGATCTGAGATTGCAGTTAGCCTTAGTTTCTTAGTGAGACACTACGCAACTTAGTGAGACCTTGTTTCAAATAAAGAATAAAAAATTGGGCTGTGGATATAGCTCAGAGATAAAATACCCCTGGGTTCAATCCCCAGCACCACACACACACACACAAAAAAAATTCGGTTATCACAGAAAGAATACAGTTGACAGAATAATCTAAAATGTTTTGGGTCAGTGTCTCTCCAATTTTTTAAGTCAGTGGCATACAGATAATACATGCAGAGAACTTTGAGATAAAAAGTCATGTCTCCCATGATTAGAAAAACAGAACTTATATCTCCATATACCCATAATCCAGCTGGCCATGGCACACCAAATGGAGAGCTCTACAGATAGGTAGAACATAAAGGCTCCAAATTAGTTTAGCTTCACAAACAATAAACAGTAAAAAAAAAAAAAAAAAAAAAAACCTGTGAAATGAATAAAATATTTTTAAAGTAAGACTCAGGATTTCAGGTGAAATAGAAAAGTTCTAACTTCTTAAAACTAGTTTCAGAAAAGGAAAAATGTAATAGTTATTATATCAGGAAAGATGACTAGGACCAAAGAAATTTAACAAAAAATAAATTTATAACAACTCAGAGCCCCACATTCAGAATATACATACAGATAAAACAAGGATTCCGTACATAGAAAAGTCAGGAACTCCCAGTAAAAAGCAATTGAGAAGTCATGTGTTGAAGACAGGATACTATAAAATGCTTACAGAAAATGGACAGACCTAAGACAAAAAACTAGGAATTTCAGAGTAAACATTCAAAGTAGTACTAGGAGAACCCTAAAGAGATACAGATACTGTTGACACACTAAGAAAACATATTAAATAAACTTTTGACATTAAATCTCCAAGGAAAAGCATAAGAAACATGAGCTCTCACCCAGGATGGACAACAAAGAGTAATTCTGTACCCAGGTTGTTGGTCTGATAAGACAGTTACCCTGGGAGAATTCACCAACTTAGAGAGATGAAAGTAGACAAAGCATGTTTGAATAATAAATAATTTGAGCCAAGTATAGTGGTGCATGCTTATAATCCTACTAGTATTTGGAAAGCTAAAACAGGAGGATCACAGGTTCAAGGCCAGCTTCAGCAACTTACCCTAGGCAACTTAGTAAGATCCTATTTCAGAATTAAAAAATAAAACAGGAATGGGGATGTGTCTCAGAGCTATCATGTCCCTAAATTCAATCCCAAGTACCACAAAAGAAATAATTATTTGGACATCCTCCTATCTCAAATGTCACTAATCCTCACTATGAGGAACCTATCAAGACCATATCAGAAAAATAAAAATATGCAAATACAGAGGCCAAAAAACAAAGTAAAAGACGCTTAGATTCATCAAGTAGAGTATGTTTTCTATGAGGTAGAGGCTAAGGAACAGCTGAATCTATTAACAATTAAGCCAAGCCTTCCTGAAGAAAGGATGTTACATACATGTAACTATACACATACATACCATGTGTGTTTGTGTATACAATATAATTGAACTCCAGAGGCCTATCACATCCATTTAAAAAAATGTAGCAGAAAAAAACACACTCAAGGCCTAGAATATTCAGAAGCTAAGGAAAGAAGAACCAAAATGATAATGACTTTCATTGAATGCTGGGATGAGATTTGAGAAGCATCAAGCATAGCCAAAATATGGAACCAACAAGGTCTCCATCAACAGATGAATAGATTGCAAAATTATGGGAAATACACACAATGAATTCTACTCAGAAATAAAGAAGAACAAAATCATGTCATTTGCAAGAAGATGGAAAGTCCTGAAGAAGATTGTTAAGTGAGATTAGCCAAGCACAGAAGGAGAAAGGACATATGTTTTTTGTAATATGCTCGAGCTAGGGAATATTAGGGAAACCGAGGGACTCTAGGTAATGGAGGGGAAACCTCAGGAAAGCCAGAAAGGAAGGGGAGGGGAGGAAGAAGACTGAGATTAATTAATGGAAAAGCTAAATTCAAATATGTGTGTAGATGTGAATATAACATTGTTAACCCGGGCACTCAGTATTGGGAGGGAGAGAAAAGGGGAAGCGAGGGAAGGGGACCAAGTACCATGTCAATATATGCCATTGTCAACATGATCCACATTATATGAGATTATAGTGCACCAATATAACGAATAAAATAAAATAGCTTCTGTTCAATGTAGCACTGGCAGCCAGCACACTGGAGCTTATAAAGAAAATAAAAGAATTCTGATGTACACAAATGGAGGACACCTGCTGAACCGAGCTGCTACCAGCATCATAAACCTCTAAGCAGGCCAAGAAGAAAGTGGTATTCATATGCCACATCTTGTGCCACAGACAATTTGCAAAAAGTGAAATTTTGTCCCATTGGATAGACTTTGTACTAAGTTAATTTTTTGAAAGAGTTCTCCCAACTTAGTTTAAGTTCACATGTAGTCATCTACAAGCAGTTGGCTTTTAATGACTGGCACCTGAAATAGCTAAAACTAACATGATTTTCTTAGTTTACTTTTTTTTTAAGTTTCAACTATAGTTTTTTGGCAACAACTTAGGAAGAAACTGCTAGGTTCTAGGACTAATAATATATTTAAACTGACAGGTAAGAGGTTAGAATTTGCTTTTGTTTCACTGTCAGAGTATCAAATATAAGCAGCCAGTATCGATCTTGTGTGTTCTAATAATCCTCTAAAATATAAAATCTAGGTCTACATAATTCAACATTTGAAATACTGAGTGAAATGTATATGTGAAAAAGAATGCACAGCTACAGTAGTAGATCTCCAATTCAGTTCAGGCCCAGAAATGGCATGCTTATATATAGCTGAAGATCACATTAAGAGGCTTTAGTTGACTTGTCACCAGAGGGAACTTTACCTTAAAACAATCAAAGGGATGTTATTTGGAAACTTAAATTTTCCATGTTTTAGCAACAAAGGGGAAATCTATATTAAAGTTCAGGAGCTTCTCTTAGTTGTTAACATTGAATGATTGAAATATCTTTAATTCCATTACAGATCATGTTATAAGGAGCTTTACTGGACCATAACTGAAAAAAATAGAAAAAAGGGAAGGATGAGTATTTTCACGTTGGGATTTCTACATGTGTTCTCGTTTATAGATTCATGTCAGAGCCTCATGGTAGAAATTCAATAGTCTACCAGTGCTCAAAGAAAATACATAAAGGAAGAAATATTTGGTATTAGAGGAGAGTGACCTCATAAAAGTGAAAGCAGGATTGCTTTAAAAGTACTCATTTCTTCCTCCAGAGGCCAGCCAAGTACTTAAAAATAACAGAGATTTTGGTGGTTAATGCTAATAGAAAGAGGAGAAGTAAAGAATGTTGCAGTGGAACTTCATATCCCTGTTCTCAGGTTTTCATGTGAAAATACTTTAGCTGATTAAAGTTCAATTTTATTTTTCCACCATTAACATATTTCTTTTCATGAAAAGTCATTGTTGAATCTAAGGAAAAGAAGTGGGTATGTATGTTGGCCTCTTCAGGAGCCACGTCTTAGATCTTTCTGGCTAGATTCTGATATTAGAGTGGAAAATGAAAGTAACCCGGAATTTATATCCACAATTACCTAACAGCTTGTCGATAATACTGGAATTGCCATAAATCTGTCTTGGTTTCCTATTTCTCCATTGACATTAAATATATAAGAGAAACAAAAAATAAACAACAACAACAAAAACAAGTGAGTGCTCCTTGCTGATTTCCTAAAACCCCATCACCAAACCTCATGAACTTACGTTTCCTCTTCAGCTTTCATTTGGAAGGCATCTTCTAACCAATCTAATAATTTGTGTGTAAACTCACTCACATCTTGCTGTGGAAACAAAAAAAAAATCTTGTTGATATTTGAGCCTACTAATAAAAACGGTAAGTGTTGCAATAAAAAATCAATAGCTAAACACCAAAATGTATAATTACCAACTCCTCACAAAAGTATATTTGAAATGTCATATCAAATACAGTTAACTTTCAAAGATTTAATCAGTGTATAAAATCAGTACTTGGGAAAAATCATTATAATCATTGCAACTGGGTTTCATTTTAAGAGGAAAAAATATTTACATATATTTCCAACTTAACAAATGGGCTGGAAAGAAAAGAAACAATATCTGCTCCCTAAGGAGCTCTGCAATCATTCTTTATAAAATGATCAAATAATTTTTTATTTTATTAAGAATCATGACTAGCTTCTCTCTTAGAAAGACTAATGTTATTTGATAATTTTTTGTTTTTTGTTTTTTGTTTTGCGGTACCAAGGGTGGAACCCATGGGCATTCTACCTCTGAGCTACACCCATTTTTTATTCTTTATTTTTGAAACAGGGTCTGAGTTGCAAAGGGCCTGGGCCTAAGTAGCTGAGACTGTCCATGAACTGCAATCCTCTCAGTTCAACCTCCCAAATGTTGAGATTACAAACATGTACCACCACGCCTGGCCCAACAATTCGGTTTCTTAATTCAACTCATACATGCAATCCTATCAGCCATATCCATCTTAACCAAGATATCTGTTAACTCTAGCAGGTTAAGTACAACTAGTCATTGACTCCCAGCTGTTGAGTCCATGATCCTATGAACTTCAAACTGACCCTCCATTCAGAATCAAGACATCTATCACCTTTTGCCATCCCTTTCTTTGGTCTTTGCTCCCCTTAGAAAAATAAGACTAAGTAGTGGCAGTTATAATTATCAACTACCATAGTTCATTAAATAATGTGAGTTGGAAGATAAACATAGTTTTGGAAAAAAACTAAGGAAAAAAATTGAGCCTACTAAGACTGCTCAAAGAAAGGCAAATCACTAGAAGAAATCTGCTTTTACTAATCAAAACAGTCTTAAATATATAATAAATCATCATACATTTTTCCACCTAGTTTTTTGGAGAGCATCTTGGTCAACCTATTGACTTGAAAAATGCTGGCATTAAGGTCTAGGAAGCTTAAGTAAATTGCTCCAGAACCATATACTTAAAATAGGTAGAAATGGTGGAATGCATGCCTTTAATCCCAGTACTTGGGAAGCTGAGAAAAGAACACAGGCTCAAGTCCAGCCTCAGCAACTTTGTGAGACACTCAACAACTTAACAAACCCTGTTTCAAAATAAAAAATAAATAAGACTGGAGTGTAGCTTAGAGGTAGAATCCTTCAGTGTTCAATCTACAGTACCAAAAAAAAAAAAAAGACCAAACTGCACAAAAATCCAGTTATAATCATCCATATTCATTTTTTAAAATCCACATTTATAAAAAGAGCTAGATAACATAAAAATCCATTTGTAAACACCTAGTGTATAGGACAGTGGCCTACCAAAATATATATTCTCTTAAAACCTTGGAATATGGCCTTATTTGGAATATGGGTCTTTGTAGATAGAATTAAGACGCTCAAGATATGATCCTGGATAAGAGTGGGCCCTAAATCCAATAATGAATTTTTTTAAGTAGAAAGAAAGAAAGAAAGAAAGAAAGAAAGAAAGAAAGAAAGAAAGAAAGAAAGAGAAAGAAAGAGAGAAAGAAAGAACACACAGATACACTGGGTAAAAGGACATGTGAAGGACGGTAACTGGAGCTATTGTGCCACAAGCCAAGGAGCAGCAGGAATCACCCGAGGATGGTAGATACAAGGATGGAATCTTCCTTAGAACCACCACAGTGCAGAGGACTCTGCCAAAACATTCATTGTGGACTTCTAGAACTGTTAAAGGAAAATTTTCTATTGTTTTCAAACCACCTATACTATGAAAATGTGTCATGGCTGAACGAGGAAACTACATACTTTAAGACAAATTTTCATAGTTTTCTACTATTTATCTTGATTGTATCTACCAAGAAACAACAAAAATCCTATTTATGTCAAGTTTTCAAAGTTAATCCCATTTTTTACTGATGAGTCTAAAATTTACAAATATAAAAAAATTCTACCTACTTTCATAAAGAGAAAAACCGAAGGCCATTACCATCTTTTATTCTTAAAGTAATATAATGAGAAATATGATTAAAACTGGCAATACTATTGCATACCAAAGAGTCTCCCACGAAGACACTCACATATTTTAAAACATGTTTGCGAGGCTGAGAAAGGAGGATCGTGCAGGGTCGAAGCCAGCATCAGCTGGCTTAAGAGACCCTGTTTCCAAATAAACTATAAAATAGGTCTGGAAATGTAGCCCAGAGGTAGAAGGGCCCTGGGTTCCATACCCAGTACCACACACACACACAAAAAAAATCTGCAATAATTAAGAAAAATATAGAATTAAATTATTTATTTATTTATTTTGGTGGTACTGGGGATGGAACCCTTCTACCTCCGGGATGCACTCCCAGACTATATATATATATATATATATATATATATATATATATATATATATTTTTTTTTTTTTTTTTTTTTTTTTTTTTTTTTTTTAATTTGGAAACAGGGTCTCTTAAGCAAGGCTGGCTTCAAACCTGTGCGATCCTCCTGTCTCTGCCTCCCAAGCGCGGGGATTATAAGCGTGCACCACCACGCCCAGCTATATTCACTTTTTTTTTAAATTGGTGCATTGTAGCCATACGTCTTATTTGGGTACAAGGTGGTAGAGGCACACATGCACATATCACTCATTTAGCCCTTCCCCAACTCCTTTTTTTAAATAATCACGACATTCCTTTCACTTACGGGTTAAGTCATAATGTGTATTTCAGAGTCAAGCTTCAAATGAAGTCTATGCTGTTTCATTTTGAATATAAAAAGATACCCAAAGATCACTATACATCAGTGCAAAGCACCAAGAGAAAAGTAAACAAGAAAAACACAAGAAAAAACAATTCTAAATGGTTCCTAAAATGGTGGCTTGGGATTATTTTAAGAATATTATTTCCTTCCTTTCCTCCTTCCCTCCCTCCCTTTCTTCCTGTAAGACCCAGTTTGAGTATAGGAGATTTAACCCAGGCTCCTTCTGCCTCCAAGCTAACATTCCTAGCCCTACTTTTTATTCTTTTCTTTTTTTTTCCGGTATTGGTGATGGAACTCAGCGGCATTCTACCTCCAAGCTACACCCCCAACCCCACTTTTTATTCATTCTTTTGAAACAGGGTCTCATTGAGTTGCAAAGGGCCTCACTAAGTAGTAGCTGAGGCTGTCCTCAAACCACGATCCTCAGGTCTCAGCCTCCCAAATGCTGGATTACAAGCGTGTGCCACCATGCCTGGCTCTATTCTTTATTTTGAAACAAGATCTAAATTGTGGAGGGCCTCACAAATAGCCGAGGCTGGCCTTGAACCTGTGATCCTCCTGTCTCAGCCTTCCAAGTACTAGAATTACAAGCATGTGTCATCACACCTGGCTAGGAACATTACTTCTTTTGGTTGTGTTAGTATAACTGTGGCAGAGGAAGTGAGTAACTATATAGACTCTTAACCTAAAAGGCACTGAGTTAAAAATATCTGAAAAAAAGAAGTCAACAGAAGAAAATTCTTTTATGAGTCCACTTTTTGTTCATTTTTATTTGGGTTACAAGGTGCATTTAAAAAGAAAGAAAGATGGGTTTGGTGTCACACACTTGTAATCCCAATACTTGGGAGGTTGACACAGAAGGATTGCAGGTTCACAGCCAGCCTCAGCTACTTAGTGAGGCCCTCTGCAACTTAGTGAAACCCTATTTCAAAATAAAGAGTAAAAATTAGGGCTAGGGCGTAGCTAGGAGGTAAAATGCCCCTGGATTCAATCCCCTGGGCCCACCAAAAATAAACACATAAGGAGAGAAAGAAAGGATAAGAATGAATGAATGCATGGTACAGGAATGGATGGACAATAAAACAGCTATGCAGTGTTCTCCAAAGTCTTCCTAAATATTCATACAACAGAGATACATCCAAGTAATTATGAAAACTATCCTGTAAGAACAGTAGCTGTTTTAACCTCTTCTTTACTTCAATGCTGCTTTCACACTTGTTTTCCTTAATTTCTGACTCCTCAAATATATGAAATATTATTTATAGAAAGTTTCTACATTTATCTGAAAATCTTCCATATTGTAGGAATATCAAAAACCATGTATACTATTTTAACATTTTCAATTATACATGTGAACATTCTTAATTTTATCATAAAATAAATCACAACTTTAAAGTTTCCAAAAATCACTTACTTTTTCATTTACAAGTCTCCAAATAAACAGTATTTTAAATGATTCATTTATATTTTAATTAAGCTGAATAATGCATCCTAAATTGTTGCATAGAGTTGCTTAATTAGAGATCAAATAAATAAAATTCATGTATTTAATACAGGAACACAAAAAAGCTACCTGTTGTGAGTCATTCGACTTGAAGGCATCCTTAAGAATTTCAACTGCTCTTGAGGGATCAACATACTTTCTTTTGGTACCAACAAGAAGTGCAAATAAATACCTCAGTTCACGCATAAAAGGCAAATTCCGATGTTCCTATTTGAGCGGAAAAACAAACAAACCTTAAGTGAAGATTAACAAAGTCTTTGCTAGTATCAGCTATTCACCTTAACAGTAACCAAAAGTTGAACTTACAATAGATTAGGGAAAATTTCAGTACTCTATATCATATTTAAGAAGAATATTGTCATCTTCAGGACTCAAAGGAATTTAGCAGAAAAATAGCAGAGGACATAGGTTAGGCTCACAATTTCAACATAAATGCCACACATTCACAGCAAAATCATGTCATCACACAGCCAAGAATATCTTCCTAATTCAAGTCTGTGTATTATATAATCCTTCCCATTCAGCAAGGCCCAGCTGCAGCTGACAGAAACAACAGGGCAGTCAACATTCAATAAGCGTTCACTACATGCCAGGCTCTGTTCTAACTGCTCTACCTGAATAAACCATTTAAGCAAAAATTCCTTCTCTTCTATAAAGCCTTTCTAAAACCCTTCAAGTTAACAATGCATCAAAAATCTGTATCTACTAAACTGCATGCCCTCCAATATGAATAGCCAACTGCCGCTACAGTGTAATGATCCTAATCACTGGACTAATACTAGGAACTTGCCTAGTTATTAATATGCAAGAAACATTGTTATTAAAGTGTCTTTATACATTTTCTAACTTAATTATTAAATGTATTATAATCACAATTATTAAATGTTGTTGTTTAATAAACATAATTTAATCAAATAGTTCATTAGATGAGATCCTAGTATGAGCTCTACTGCCTCTCATTGAAATCCTATTTTTGTTCTAAGACTGTAAGCTTAAGTATAAAGTCTTCAATATCTCTTCTACAACATTTTACTACACAAAGCAGGCATTCAATTCATACTAGTTGATTAAATAAAACCCTCCAAAGCCAAACAAACCTATTATTATCCATCACTAACAACTTATTTTAAAACAAGATAAAAGCCTTTACAAAGCATGTAATTCACATAATTTAGTGAAATGCTTCACAACAAATCAGGCAAGCAATTCTTATAATATTTAGCTCTTACAGTAGCAATATTAGTAGATAAAACTTAAATATACTATTTAAATGAGAAAAATACAAATTAGGTAATTAGCATTCTCAAATGATCAAATTTGTAAGGGCACATGTAACAATTTTTATATAGCTGCTGCCCCAAATAACAAATTTATATAAAAATAATTACTCCAGGAGTATATTCCAAAAGGACTCCTAAAAATTAGGTGGAAGGGAATAAAATTAGTCTCAAATACTTAGCATCTGACCCCAAATCTATATACACTGTAAAGCAATCAAAAGTATATCAATTGTGACATTAAAAAATAAGTTTTGAAGAAAACAGCTCATACTTAAATATAACAAATTCCATCATCAATGATGAAGGTTAAACAAAAAAAATTCTATAATGAGAAAATAAATCCAAGATTTTTCTCTGGTATTTCTACAGCCTTCCCAACTGCCATATATAAAAATAAGCCTTAATAAGTTTAAAGATTACGAATTTAAACCAACAAAAATTTTTAACATTATCCTGAGTTTTGTGGAGTTTTTTTTTTTTAATGGCATTCTGTGTTAACATTTTAAAGATGGAAGTAATGATTTTTTCAAATGAAGAGAAATTCTACTGAAAAGCCCATTTGAAAAGTAAAACACTTTAATATAATGAAACATTTGTTCCAGCCAGTTCGTAGGCATTTCTAGCTTTAATCTGTATTCCCCTAATGACAAAATGCTGAACATATTTTCATATATTTACCATCTGCCTTTTTTTCAACAACCATCTATTCAAATACTTTTCTAGCTGCAGTGATGTTATTTGTCTCATTCTTTCTTAAAATGTTTTATTGGTGCACTGTAGTCATACATCTTAATGGGGTACAAAATGGTTGTTTCCTTCTTTTCAATGTTTTTAAAGTTTATACTTAACTGATACAAATAATTATTTATATTGATGGTGTAGGGAGTTCAATGAGACTTTTTTATACTTTGATTGGTAAAATGTACTTTTATATCATATTAAGGTTCAGTTATACAAGCCAACATATACATGGGTCTTGGTGTGTTCCTTCAGTTCTTACCCTCCCTGTATGAAATACTGAGATTAGTAGAGATACCTTCATAGATGGGCATAGCATCATTTGCACCATTTCTTTCATCAGTTCTTTCTTTTCCCCTTTCCATTTCCTTCCAAGACACCCTTACACTATTCTACTGGTTCCTCTCCTTTTATATAATCACTTTCATTTCCTATTTTTCTCTCTAGTTTCCACATGAGAGAAAACTTTTAACCCTTGACCTTCTGAGACTTCTTGATCTCTTAGTATAATATGTTGCAGTTTCATCCAATTTCCTACAAGTGACATCATTTTGTTCTATATGGATGAGAAAAATCCATTTTGTTCTTTAATGAAAATCACATTTTCATTATCCATTCATTTGTTGATAGACATCTAGGCTGGTTTCATAGTTTTGCTACTGTGAATTGTGCTGCTATAAATACAGATATGCATATAATATACTGCTCTAAACTTAATCCTTTTGGAAACATACTGAGGGGTGGCAAAGCTGGGTCATGTGGTAGTCTTTTGAGGACCCCCCCCATACTGATCACCTAGTGGTTATATTAATTTGAAGTCCCAGCAACTACGTATGAGAGTTCCTGCTTCCCCACATCCTCTCTAGAATTTATTACAGTTTGCATTCTTAATGATTGCCTAACTGGAGTTAGATTGAATCTCAGTACTGTTTGAGTACATTTCCCTGATGGTAAACAATGTTGAACATTTTGCCATATATTTAATGGCTGTTTGTATTTCTTCTTTTGAGAAGTGTGTATTCAGTTCAATTGTCCATTTTTTAAAAATTGGATTCTTTCATTGGGGTCAAGACTGAGTTCTTTACATAGTCTAGCTATCAGTCCTCCATCTGCCTCCTGTTCCGTAGGCTCTCTCCTCAAATTTTTGATGGTTTCCTTTGCTGCACAGAAGATTTTGATGTTATCCCATTTTATTTATTTTTTTTAATATTTTTATAGAGTAATGGAGTTGGAACCTAGGAGCATTCTACTTCCAAGTTATACCCCCAGCCCTATTTTTGTTTTTATTTTTTATTTTGAAACAGGGACTCGCTGAGTTGCAGAGTATCTAACTAAATAGCTGAGGCTGGCTGTGAACCTGTAATCTCTTGTCTCAGTCTCCCAAATACTGGAATAACAAGTGTACATGCAACCACGCGGTTGATGCCATCCACTTCTTGATTCTCAGTTTTATTTTCTGAGCATTGGGGGTCATACTGAGGAAGCCTCTGCTAGTTCCTGTAAGTTGGATAGTTGATCCCATGCTCACTTCTAGTAATTGCAAAGTTTCTGGTCTAATAATTAGGTTTCTGATTCATCTTGAGCTGATTTTTGTGTAGACTGAGAGATGAGGGTCTAATTTCATTCTTCTACATATGAATATTGTTTTCCCAATATTACTTGTTTAAAAGGCTGTCTTTTAAGCTGGACATGATGGCACACATCTGTATTCCCAGTACTTGGGAGGCGGAGACAGGAGGATCTCAGGTTTGAGGACAGTGCCAGCAACTGAGTGAGACTCTGTTTCCAAATAAAAGATAAAAAAGGGTTGGCCATATAAACCGATATAGAAGTTCTTCTGGGTTCCACTCCCAGTAACACATACACGCCACACACACACACACACACACACACACACACACACACACACTGTGTGTGTTATTAATAGGAAATAATAAGTAACAGAAGTTACTTAATAATAATATTAATATCAATATATATTAATACATATTAATAATATATATTAAATATATTAATAATAATAATATTAAGTAACAGAAGTTACACTGACACTTTTTAAGTAACTTTGTCACTTATTGTCTCAAGTGACTGTAGCATAAATCAGTAATAATTACCAATCATTTAAAATGCTTCAAAGGTATTAAGTTACAATGTATGCTGCTGTCACAATGCCAACTAAAAAGTAACTTCATTTAGCAACACAAAACACCAGTAAACATGAAAACATGTTCAATATCATTAGCAATCAGGGAAATATAAGTCAAAACTATCATGAGATTCCATCTAACTCCAGGAATTTTATTTTTTTTATTTGTTTTTATTATTTTTTATTTGTTTTTTATTTGTTATAAAAAAAATAACAAATGCTGGCAAGGATGTGTAGAAATGGGAACTCCTCCACTGTTGGTGGGACTGCAAATTAGTACAACTACAGTGGAAATCAGTATGGAGGCTCCTCAAAAATCTAGGAACGGAACCACCATATATGAGCATCTCAGTATCTTTCCAACAGAATACTTTAGTAATACATGCCCACCCATACATATAGCAGCTTAACTCACAAGAGCCAAATTAAGGAACAAACCTAGCTAGCTATGAACAGATTAGTGGATAATGGAAATGTGGTGTATATACATGCACAGTTAAACTTTACTCATTCATAAAGAAAAAAATGTCATTTGCAAGAAAATGGATGTAACTAAAGAATATTATACTAATGAGATCAGTTTATCACAGAAAGTCAAGAGTTGAATGTTTCATACATGGAAACTAGGCAAAAAATAGAAGGTAAAAAAACTTTAAATAATTAAGTGACTAGCTGAATAGTGAAAGGGGAGAGGAAGAAGGAAGTAAAGAGGGGAAAGAAAGGAATGATGAAGATATAGCTCAAAAGTGTGCTCTGATTATAATCAACATATCACTTTCAATTTGGCCTTCATGTACAGGGAGGAGTGGGCAGCAAGTGGGAACCTGAAGGGAAGCACACCAGAAACTGTGTGTACGTCTATATGATTTTGAACCTTACTAAGATGTGTAATTACAATACACCAAAGTATTTCTTAAAAGAATGCCTTCATTTGTGCAACAATATTGTGGAATATTCCTCTAAATAAGTGTTTTCAAAAATAAAAATGAGTACTTCAAGTCCCTGCGCAGCAACACCTAGAGATGCTGACTCTTCCACTGCAGGAAACAAACTTCTCTAGAAAGTGTTAAATACACATTTCTCTAATATGTGCTTAAAATCTCATGATCTTACAAGCTTGGTATGTAAACATGTATACAAACCTGATTTAAATAAATTACAAAACTAAGCTGGTTATATTCAACACTATGAAAAATATACTAAAGATTTCTAGAATATTAAAATCCAAAAGATAAAAAGTCAAGTAGACACATATAGACATAACTGAAAGTATTCTAAATAATTTAAAGAAAACTATAGAGGTACTTCAAATTAAACATGAGAGGGGAAAGCTTGTGAAAAAGTAGGTAACAGTACAAGAAGTTCCACGTATGAACTGTAAAACTGAAAGGGTTTTGTTTGTTTTCTCTGGCAGTATGAGGGGGTTGTCAGGTAGTCTTGGTTCTCTTTTCAAAATGAGTTATCAGGCTGACATTCTATAGCCCAGAGACTATAACCTGAAAAGTTGGTTGCAAATCAAATTATATTTCCTCTAGTGTATATTATAAAAGTTTTACATATTTGCAAGAAAAGTGGTTTTAAAAATTAAGCAATAAAAAGAAAACATAATTTAATAATTTATTAGGTCATATGAAGCTCAGCACTTTACTGAAACCTAAAACTTTACCTTCTTGGTTTTTAAAAACAGGCCATTTAAGGCTACAGGCTCTTTATGACAGGGTCACTAAAGTACTGCACTCAAGCATATCATATCCATAAACAAATATTTTTTCCATCAAGTATGAATGCCTATATGTAAACCAGACTTTTTATTTTTTTAAAAATACGATCTAACTAAAAATGACTGACAGCTAATATCTACTATATGCCAGACCTTTTATGTTCACATTATTTAATCCCTAAACAATTCTATGAAATAACTACTGTTATTATCTATATTTTATGTTTAAAAAAAAACTGGAGAGAGAGAGAGAGAGAGAGAGAGAGAGAGGTATCAAGTGACTTGCTCTAAGTCCATGGCTAGAAGCCAGGCAATTGGAGCCTGGCAATGCTTTCTCTGTCCTTCAGTATACTGCCTGTTATAACATCATTAATTTTAAAAACAGAAGGTAGAGACTTGCACTGCAAAGATACCAGCACAAACTTTCCTTTTTAAAGAATGCAAGACACCTGAAAAAGAAATTGTGATTACCACCCAATTTTTCAGGAATCAACTGAGAAAAGATCTTAAATTTTAACCTATAAAGTTTATTAAATTTGGCAATCTGAAAAGGAATAAAATACTAAATTAACACAAAAAACTCTATGACATCTAGATGAATAAACATTCCTAATTAAAATATGCTGACAAAGGATGGGAAAGTACTTTAGAAGAGATTTGACATTCAAATTCTAACAGTTTCAGATCTGATGAAGCAAATTACTACCCCAAAGCAACCACAGATGAGAAAGAAAATAAAGAGTACAGGTACTCTGCTTTAAACTCTTTTATAATTTTACCTTTTGGTTTCGGGGTAAATCTTGAGCATTTGATGGAGGCTTGTAATTCAGAACTAATCTTCTAAACTCCAAAAGATTGAATAATGACTGAAAAAGAGCAACAATTAAAGATACTTAAGGGGAAATCCTATTAATAGAATTGTGAAGATGACTGGTCTCAGAAGCTTTACCACTTATACACAGAATTGTTGCAATTAGCATAAAAAGACCTATTTTCTCCCCCAAAACAGTATAATTTCTCATATTTTGACTTTTCTTATAATTAACAATACTTATTCTAGTACAAGTCCAAAATTATATAAAAACAACCTTATGAAACAAACTATACTTTCATAATCCATTTATCTGCTGGCACACTAATTACATACATAAAGTTGTTAATAATCTCAATAATATGTGGAGGAAGTTGAACTGACCAGGGTGGGATCCAGAGGGAAACATACCAAGTGCTGCGTACATGTGTGTTTCTACCACTGTAAACCGCATTATCATGTATAATTACAATGCACCAATATAGATATATTTAAAATGATGACAAATGGCCAGATGTGGTAATACACACTCGAATCCCAGCATTTGGGAGGCTGAGATAGGTGGATCACAGGCACACAGCCAGTCTCAGTAACTTAGTGAAGCCCCCCACAACGTAGGGAGACCCTGTTTCAAAACAAAAAGTAAAATAGAGCTGGGGGTTTTGCTCAGGGGCAGAACAGCCCTGCGTTTAATCTCCAATACCACAAAAAGAAAAAGGAAAAAAAAATATATCTTTCTCCATCTGGCTACTTCTATGACTTTTATGTCTAGCTTTTGTGTGTGTTTTATTATAATGTACACTGGTACAGTAGTCTGTTTCTATTTGATTCCTACTGTTTTAAGATTCTGTAGCTTAAGCCAGACATGGTGGCACAGACTTATAATCCCAACATTCGGGAGGCTGAGACAGGAAGATCGAGGTTCATAGACAGACTCTGTTACTTTGTGAGGTCCTTTGCAACTCAGTAAGATGTTGTTTCAAAATAAAGAATAAAAAATAGGACTGGGAGTGTAGCTCGGAGGTAGAATGCCCCTGGATTCCATCCCGAGTACTGAAAAAAATAAAAAATCTGTGGCTTAATCTCATTCTTTCAAGTCTGAATTATTATCAATCATTATTATCAGTCATGATCTCTTCAAATATTACTTTTGCACTATTCCCAATAATTTCCCTCTGGAACTACAATAAAACATATTAGTACAAGTCACCATGAACAATGCATCTCTTATATTCTCTTTTATGGCTTTAGTCTAAAAATCTTTAGACAAACTATCCAGTTAACCAATTCTCTTTTCAGTTGTGTCTAATATCTGTTGAATTCAGCCACTGATTTCTTGATTTCATACATTATATTTCTCCGTTATAAAATTTCCATTTTGTTCTTCATTGTTTTTAGTTGTCTTTCAAAAACATTCCCAATTTTGTTTTAAATTTTTTTCACAGTAATTACAGTTATTATAAAAGACAATTCAATTTTCTGGTTTCCATGTAGGTTTTATTATTTTATTTCCATTTAGTTTTATTATTCTGTTTTTCTTTTAATTTTCAGATGTTATTTTTTGGTGTAACTAATTTGAGTGCTAAATATTATACATAAAATTTTGAAAAATTCTAAGTGCTATATATTATCTTCTAACAGAGAATTTACATTTGCTTTTAACTCAGAGCAAAACTGGAGCAACCCCAGACAATTTAACCCCAGATCAACTCTGCAATGATTTAAAGCTCTGTGACTCAGAAACTAGCAAGTCTGACAAACAGCAGTTTTCAGTTAATCCTAGGTTCTGTACTTTTAGAATTCTAACTGAAAGTCTGAGGTATTTACCTCCAATTTTGAGCAAGCTAATTGATATTATTATTGAGCAATATAATATTGAACAATAATTGATATTAATCAATATTTGGAGGTATTACCACCAAATAACCTAGTATAATAATAGAGAACTGTAAATACTGAATATTGACTATTTTTAACTTGTGTTAGTTATATCTATGTTGGGAGATGAAAAAAAAATTCTAAAAAAGCTAACCACTAATGAATCTCAGCAGGAAGGCATGTCATTTAGAAAAATTAAAATAACTGAAGAAGCAAACTGGTTGCAGAGACTTTCAAGGACTATATGAGACTGAGGTACGGGGTAGAGGACTGCTGTTCTGCACTGTTGGCCTTTTAGTGCCATGGAATGTTTCTTTTCTCTTTGAACTATGGACTTTTTCTTTGATAAAAACTAAAGAGATAAGAGTAAAGGTAAAAAAAAAAAAAACACTCTAAGTGACATGAAATGTACTGAAAATTTCCAATGCGTTTTGAATATCCTCAATGCTTTAGATGTTACCTAGGATCATTAAGGTGATGAGGCATTTTAAGGTCTTCAAATCTATCAGCAATCATGTATGCTCCCACGTATTCAATAATTATTTACAGGGCTGCGAAAATGTCCCAGACACTGCCACATACTGCTCTAACAGCAATCCAGTGTGCTCGCGGCCCTCAGGAAACTTGTCCTTTAGTCACACTGGAGTTATATGATTTATAGGCTAACCACACATACTATATAATCTACTGTGCAATCCTTCTAATACAAGAGAGAGCTTTAAGATTAATATGTGCCAAGAGATCTACAATAGAAGTAAACTAGGATTAAACCACACAAACTAAGAAGTATGTGCACCTTACTTCTCAACATCTCAAAGAAACCCCAAATGAGAAAGGTACTAAAGGTCATCAGAAAATCCATAGTACTTTAAACTCCCCAGAAAAACGGAAAATATATACCTCTAAATAACTATGTCACTCATTGACATGGCAGTAAGAAATGAAGCTTAAATTTGTACTTTCTACATAAATGTCTCAAATGAACAGGATAAAAATAGTCCTTATTAAAGGGAGTTGGATATTTACCTAAAGACAGGTAAATATTTGTAGAACAGGGATTATTTAAATAACTTTACAGAATCTTCTTTTTGTTTATAGTCCCTTTCTAACATCATAATCTCCTGTTATCCCCAAAATACTATTTCCAGTAGCTAATGCAACATTAGATAAAGCTAAACCTTTTGTAGCCTACCCCAGATAAGAGGTTTATATTCCCAGTAAACACTTATAATTGGTAAATATATTTTCAAAGAAAAGAATTTCACATTGTTTCATGTTAGCCTTGCCAACTAAGAAAGTTCCACATGAGATAATTCAGAAATTGCAACTCTGCAGTAAATTTATATCACAATTTGAACAAAATTCCAACTTTTTTTGAAAATTAAAAAACACATGACTATTAATGCAGATTCTCTAACTATCCATTTAATATAATCTGTCACATATCACTTTATATTTGAGAACTAAACAATGGTATCAAAATTTTAAAAATTATATTGCTAAATATAACAATAAAAAGCTGTTTAATATAGCATTAAGGGAAATTAAATTAAAGTAAAAAAATAAAACTTCAAGTCACTGCTAGACAAATTTTCTACCCACATACAATTCAAAACATGAAGCTTCTAAATCATGAAGCTTAATGTTCTGCTACAGTCCCCAAAAGCCATTATCTGTTTATAGGTCTTTACAATCCAATCTTTTAAGGTTAGAGATTACTTCTCTTAGATGTTTAGATTTCTGTAAGGGAAAAAAAATAAGTATTAATTACACCACTTGCCTTTTTATAAGTTAGGCAGCACTAAACTTAAATAAAATTTTAAAGCTAGTAAAATTATTATTTTAAGAAAGCTAGTGGTTAAGAAAATGATGAGCAATTCTTTTCCCAGTTGATTTCCTCCCCACCAGTAGAATTGAAGTGTAAAGCAAAGTCTAAGGTCAACAAACATACTTAGGTGGGAAATAGAAATATAATTGTATCAAGTTTGAACAGAGACACTTAAAGAGTATCCAATTAAAATATAAGGTGGTTTTCCCTAAGATATATATTTCAATAATTAAATTATAACTTCAAACAGGCCTTTTATATAAATACAGTATAGAATATTATAATATTGTAACTATTCCTATTCTAAATAGCCTTTAAGGTATAAATGAGTGATTTGTACATGTATACCTCTATCATTTTTTACTGCATTAAGACATATGATCACAATGCACCAATAAAATAAATAAATAAATTATTTTTGCAAGTATTTTTCTTATATTTTTTCAAAGAGAAGCTTCTAATAAAGACTCACTGTCGTCAATTATGCTAGAAAACATCTGATAATAAATATAGGCAGCAAAATATATTCATAAACAGACCATAGCTTTAAAATTATACTTTATAGGTTGAAATGATATCTAAATTATAAAGAACATTTAATCATAGTGCAAGTAAAGTAAAGCAAAACGGCATAATGAGGAAATAATAAAAGATGTGAGATATGACTGGCAATGCCAACAGATCAAGTGACTGAGATACCATAGAAAATTTTACATACTGTTTTTGGCATGTATTTAGTGGTAAAGGAATTTTACATTAATTCAGATATTCCTTAAAATTTCAATATCTTGAGAAAACAGAATACCATATTATTTATTAGTGTACATCATAGTACATTAAAAAGAGAGACATAAATCCAGAAACCAAAGCAAATCAAATTATATGGTAGTATGTGCCACAAGCAAAATGGGGGAGGATTGGAGGCTGAAAACTGTAAGAAGGAGAATGAGTTAAAATTACATATTAGTCACCTAAAAAATAAATAAGTAACAAGGTTCTAGAAAATAAACTGGACAACTAGTTAGATATTTTACTATCATAAAAGCTTAAACCAGCATACACACAGATTTAGAAAGTTACAATAAATAGCTATTTTGAATATTAAAAGAAATGGCATACATGCCCAATAATTTAGAAAGTCCTCATCAGGAACACTAAACAGTAAGGTACAATTCAACTATCTAACAAAAATAAACACAACATATTAGCTGATTTTCCAAAAGTACTAAAAATTAAGGACATGTTACTACTGAGAGATTGTTTCAATGTCAACAGAGAATAGTAAAGAATTGAGAGTTGTAATTATACATAAACAGTTAGAAATCCAAAGAGATTAGATAACTATATTAAATAAGAAAATTATTTCAAAGTGAGAGGATTATGGACATGTACATACACAAATATCTCCTAATTTACAAGAAGCAAAAAAAATTCACTGTGAGTTTATAAATTTAAAGAGTATTATTCTTGATTTATAAATATTCTTTAAAACAGTTTCATATATGCACTTAGAATTATTTATTTGTAAATATAGACCAATCTTAAATATCTATTCATATTAAAATTATTTATGAGTGTAATATTATGAATAATATTTTCCTATATAGACAAATAAGTCTGATCTGACCCATAAAAGGCCAGTTCTGGTTCGCTCTTTCAGTGCTTTGCTAAATCTTCAGGGAGATACATATAAAATATTTTCCTTCTACCCCAACTGTGGCTCCTAAGAGCAGGGAAGGAGAAATTAATTTTAAAAAAGTGGAAGGTATAAGTACACTCTATTGCTAAAACTCCACAGTGATCTAGGACATAGCACAGTGAGAGTGTTTGCCTAGTAGGGTAAGAGCCTGACTTTGAACCCTACCACCAGGGGGAGAAAAGGGAAGGACTGAAGAGAGGAGAGAGGTAGAAAGATACTGCAACTTCAAACTAGTTCATTAAGAGAAGACCTCATTAAAAATTTGCCTGCCCTTGTTTTTAAAGTATACAACTTAAAAGAAACACTGACTCAGGCCAGTTTCATTATTGTCATGCACACCAAATAAGAGGTCAATAAAAGACTCTTACCTGAATAACAGCACTAAACCAGCAAGTATTGCCAACATTCTTTAGACCAACAGGTGCTTTGTCTTGCCTTTTTCTATCATAAGGGTTTCGAGAATCCCTCCAAACTTCCGCAGGTGTCTTCTTCAAACATGCTTTATTTTCTGCTATGCTAGCTTCAAGAACTCTTAAGCAATGGAGAGAAAATGATAAAATAAATAATAAATCAACAATGTTGTATTCTAAGAAAAGCACATCATAAACTTTAAATATTTTGATTACTTAAGCGATGGATAATGTGCTTGAAGAAGTACCATTTAATGCTAACTCTATTCAAGAAGAGATTAGTTTGCTATGAGAGCACAGTACTAAGAATGCCAACAACTAAGTGCAGCATTTTTTAAAAAAAAATTTAAAATACAAAATACAGTGTTATATGATTAAAAATTATGTTAAATTACGATTCAAGATAGAAGTTCAGGAACAGGAATATACCACCTGGATAAATTTTCTGCAAGATCAATGCAGAAAAGTATAATTTACAATATAATGACAACATCTTATAACAATCACTTTGACTCTATAAAGAACTTTAAAAACAGAACAAACTGCACTTTTATCTGAGCATTAACTTATTAAAAAGATAAATGAAATAAATCCAATGGGTTTTTTTCATTTCTAAAGATCTTGACTCTATTACAGCTAAAGGAAAAGAATACTTGTATGTGTTCATTCTTTATCCAAACGTTTGCCTAGGGAAAAACCTAAAGAAATAAATATCTACAGAACAGAATAATAATATTATTATTAACCTTTCCAAAATAAAGTCACCTACAGAATATCTCAAGCAAAATGAGACAAAAGTAATAATACTTATGATCTATCATCCCTAATTTCCATATACAAAATAACCAAATATTCTGCCTTTACAATGTGTTACATTATAAGTAAACATAAATAACATTCAAGTTGTACTTATCCACTTTGTGTTAATTACAAAAACCTCACAAAGAATGAGTTTTTCACCATTTTGGCTTCTCCAGGAAATTTCCCTCATGCTACACCATCTTTATTCTAAAGACTTTTTCCTACCAAACTAATGTCAAAATAATACTCTTTTACCTCTAAAAGCAGGATTTACATCATGACATAAGGTACCATGGAGTAGGATTCCTAAGTTAGCATTATTTGAAATAACCTACATGAACATGGAAGAAAGTCTCTTGGAATCATTACAATAGTATACTAAAAACAAGAAAAATCAAAAAAGTCTGGGTAAAATCATGTGTATGTTAACATATAAAAATCAAAGCAAGTTCATTTATTTAGAAATAAATTTACATTTCTATTACATGGAAGTGTACCTAGCATTAGCACCAATACTCATGGCCCCGAAATCAATTTTCACATGCAACCTCAGACATTAGGCTTTTCTTCATCAAAACACATCAGATCTCCTTGAGAGGTGTCTAGTTAAATGAATTGGGGTAAATGAAAAGGAAATAATTAGAACACCCCATTGTTAGGAGAAACCAAGTTTTCAAGGACACAAGAGCCAACCTGAGAGGCAAGTTTTGGTAAAGTTGTGCTATTTAGCATAATGCAAAAATAAAAATAATTATCCAGAACAAATTAAATTAGTACCAGAAAACTAGTTCATTCTTAAAATAACAGAGTATACAAAATAACTAATATAAAACACTGTTGTGTGTATGTTATACTTCTTTATTGACTTTTGTAAATGAGTGGTTCCATTTGGAAATTTGGTTTCTTTTGTAATACTTATGTATATTTAGAAGACTACATGAATTTATTTCTATTTTGGTAAATGAAAGTGAGTTAAACGAAAAGGTGCAGTAAGTTCTGGGAATAAAACACAATATCTCAAACAGCAAAGGACAATCAGCACCAGTGATCCTACAGGATAGAAGAGATGCCTAACAACTAATTAGCATTGGTGGACATATACAATAAACATTTAGAAAAAAGATGCTAAAGCATACTCTCAATGTATAAGTGGGTCAAAAGTCTAGGAGAAGCCTGGCGTGGTTGTGCATGCTTGCAGTCACAGCATTCGGGACGCTGAGATCTGAGGAACGCGGTTCGTGGACAGCCTCAGCTACTTAGTAATGCCCTCTGCAACATGGTGAGGCTCTATTTCAAATAAAGAATACAAAAAAAGGACAATGGGTGTAGCCCAGAGGTCAAATTCTCGTGGGTTCCACCCTCAGTACCACATACACACACAAAAAAAGAAAACCTGAGGAAATGATTTCTCAGAAATAAACCCACTCTGTAAAACTTAAAATCTATATATGAATTATAAGTAATAATAAAATAGAACTCAGCCTCAAGTAATAAAATAATAATAAAAAAGTGATCAAAACTAAATCCCATGTTTCTCACAAGGGTCAACAACCTAACTCAGATCTACAATCCAGAATGCCTGTGGTAATTTTTTATTTTAGTTCTACATCTGGCAAGATTACTAAACCCCCCACATTTTTTAAATTTTAAAATAGAGTCAATTCACTTATAATCCTTTCGTGTATCTTTCCCCACCAAAATCATATGTCTGAGTTTGCATATTTACATATAAATAATATAAATACTGCATTAATGTAAGCTTGTTAGCTCCCTTGCCTATTCTCTCCCCTAATGTACTTAGTAGAATATAAGGCCTTCAAATGTACTTTCTAGAAACAAGCAGCTTGCCCAAGCTATTTGTTACTATTCTGCAAATAAAGGTAAAAGGAAAGGAAGTTAGTGATGTAAACTGAGGTATAATCTTTCCAGCATTCCTACATGTTTCTTTACAGAGACCAAGTTAGGTACAAAATTTAACAGCTACTTGATTTGGGAGTGGAGTGATCCATATTTCTCATTACTCTCCAAAGTCATATAAGATTGAAAAACAAAATGCCCATTTCCTAAACTGTATTTATATATGGTATTAATAAGGCTCAGTTTAGCCATAGAGTTAAGTATTATTATTCATTACAACAAAAGTATAGGTTTTAAAGAAATGAACTTTTTTGTTGTTGTGGTACTAGAGATTGAACCCAGAAGGCATTCTTCCTGAGCCACACCCATAGTCATATTTTTTATTCCTTATTTTGAAACACGATCTCACTAAGTTGTGGAGAGCCTCAATAAGTAGCTGAAGCTGGCCACAAACCTGTGACCCTCCTGTCTTAGCCTTCCAAAGAAATGGACTTCTTATAATATTCCTCAAACATTGAATTATGGTGCTAAAAGTCATGAGATGAAAAGGAATGTCATAATTTTGTGATCTAAAATTTTGTGATTTAAAACTTAAAACAATTCCTTTTTTTTAAATCAGAGAATCTTAAAACATGGTATCAACAAGTATCTTCCAACCAAGTTCTCCTAGTTCCTACAGAACTTTATAAACACATTTATCACTGTACCAAAAATATTTATCAACCAGTGTCTCCCAATAGCATCTGGAAGATAGAAACAAATTTGTTTTACCTCTAGACCATACATGATAAATGGTAGGGCTTAAACAAGTTTTTGAAGTAAATGAATGATTAGGATATTAGATCCTACATTTTTTTTTTGGGGGGGGGTGAGTGTGTGTGTGTGTGTGTGTGTGTGTGTGTGTGTGTGTTATTTTTAAAACAAAACTCAAAGATCTAGCCCACATTACACTTTTTCTAAGCTTTGTCTGTATATAATATTCAGTACTGGCATCAGAAATGCAAGCACTAAATCCAAAGTCCTAAACAAAGGTTCCTTCTTTGGCCTTCCCAGGCTTTAAAGTATAATGTATGCAATAGCTCTATTGCATGTATTAAGACTGCCCTTGCCCTGATCTTTAAGGCTTGGGTTCACAATTCTGCCTGATTGGCTATTTTCTAAGACAGGTGGAAGTTTTGAAAGAAAATTCAATGTTCTGGGAGATTCCTGGTCACCTATAGATTATATGAGCTAAGGTGGCTAACACCTGGGAAGATTGGGGAGTCTGGGAGCAAGCAGAAAGACACATGCACAGAGTTTAAAAATGAATCCCTAAGCTGCAGTTACAAAATGGAAAGCAGTACATTTCTATGTAATTTTACTACTTCAATCAAAAAGGTTTTTTTTTTTTTTTAATTCCCTACACTAGGAAGATGCAAAGTTCAAATTCATTTAGTCCAGCTCTTGGCAGCCGGTGGCTCTTGTGCCTGGCTTGCAAAGTAACCACCTCCTGTGGACTGGGTGTTCCCCAGGACCGCTGTTGCCCTAAGATTCTGTGACTATAATAATAACCTAAAGATGACAACATTTAAAATTAAATTCTCAAGCTGGTATTTATTGTACCACTAAAGTGACACAAATTTCAGCTGCAATATCACAGCACAACTTCTCAGGAATAAATCCAACACAAAGAAAATCGCCCCTCAGAGCCATGGTAATTATATATACAATGTTCTTGAAATTATTAAGGAAAAGGGTACTTCTAATTCACCATTGTGATTGTCATTCTTTGATGCGCAACTTAATAAGGGAAAAGATATCCTATTGAGGCTGCACATCTTATATTTCACTTCTGTTTCCTCCCTACAACAAGGACATAAAAACTACAGTTTAAGTTTATAGATACAAGGCAAATTCCATTAGGTCAAAGTGATTTTCAGTGTTTAGCACTAACTGCCTTGGATTACTTTCACTTTGATCTTAGTCTTTAATCTTAGCCTTTACTTAACAAGTATTAATACATTTCAAGATATTTTATATCCAACAGAAAACATATTCTAGTTGTGTATATCCAATAGAAAACATATCCTAATATAGCATCTATCAAATTTCAGCTACTCATATTCCATATATGCCCTCCTAGTTTACTATCAGTTGGATATGATTTGCCTTCCAAGGCTTCATCCTTTGGAAGAAACTTTCCATTCCTGTTGGGAACTTGATCCCTAATGTGGTGATGTCAGAAAGTGGGGTAGACCTTTAAGAGGTAGGCATGAGATTCTTAGGTCATTGGAAACATGTCCTTACATGAAACTGTGAGACTTCAATCTCTTGGGTCTCCTATCTGGTCAAATGATATCTTGCTCCCACACACACTCCAAGGGAAGTGACATTTGCCATTAGGCCCTCACTGGGGGACAGGCCCTCACTGGGGGTCAAATTAACAGAACTGCCTGACTTTGGAATACCAGAGGATCATGGTTCGTGGACAGCCTCAGCTACTTAGTGAGCCCCTATGCAACTCAGTAAGACCCGTTTCAAAATTAAAGAAACTAAAAAATAGGGCTGGAGTATACCTCGGAGGTAAAATATCCTTAGATTCTGTCCCCAGTGACGCCAATAAATAAATAAACAAATAAATAAATAAATAATAAATTCTTGAGATCTATACATAACGAGAAAAAGAAATTACATTTATATATTGCAATGGCAAATTTATTTGACTTTTACTTCTTGAAAATATAAGTTTATGGCATCCTACACCATGCCAAATCTCTATAATATTATATACAAAAAATGGTCCTATAAGATTTGATATTATAATAAACAACTATGATAGTGATTTTGGAATTTATTATACTATACATTTTTTCTTTAGTGTGTACCTTTTCAACTTAAAAAATGGTTCCCCATAAAACAGTATGCTGTGTTACATGTGAAGCAGCCTCATACTTCTCGTGTAAACAGTGTCTGGATTTTGTCAAGAGGTAAAATCAAGTGATAGACCTATACTACCCTATGTTTGTGTAACTAGTCTGAATGTTCACATGACAACAAAATTGCCTAACCATGCATTTCTCAGATTCCCTTTCCATCATGAGTCTACATGTAACTACAATTAGCATTTCATTTTAATTAGAAAACAAAAGATATAAAATACTAATCTGATATATATATATATCTCCAGGCATTTTCATACTGTATCCTAATAAGTCATATAAAACTAAACACTTACATATTTAACAATAATATTTGTATCAAGTATACCTTATGTCTTATAACCCTTTTCCACAAAATCATCTTGAATCATATCTGCAAAAAAGGTTAACCTACGATACTCTTCAAAGTTTAAATATTAAGTTTCATAAGTTTTCAAAATAATTATTTATTACAATTGAGTTTCTTAAATTACATAATTTTTCAAATCCTTCACAAAATAAGTCAAGTTAAAATAAAATGATCAGAAATAAGCTGGGCATTGTGGCACACGCTTGTAATCCCAGCATTCGGGAGGCTGAGACCGAAGGATCGCGGTTCGTGGACAACCTCAGCTACTTAGTGAGGCCCTCTGCAACTCAGTGAGACCCGGGTTCAAAATAAAGAATAAAAAATAGGGCAGGGATGCCGGGCGTGGTGGCGCACGCTTGTAATCCCCGCGCTTGGGAGGCGGAGACAGGAGGATCGCGCAGGTTCGAAGCCAACCGCGCTGGCGTAAGAGACCCTGTTTCAAAAATATAAAATAGGTCTGGGAGTGTAGCCCAGAGGTAGAAGGGTTTCCAGGAACCCCAGTACCACCAAAAAAAAAAAAAAAATAGGGCAGGGGATATAGCTTGGAGGTCAAATGCCCCTGGGTTCCATCCCCAGACCTGCAAAAAAAAAAAAAAAAAAAAAAAATCCAGAAATAGACATTTTGATTTTTATTCAAAATTACTAGAATTAAATATTAGTCACTAAAGAGATAACAAATTTAAAGCCTTCATATCTTCTTAAAATATCTTAAACAAGTTACATTCAAAATAATATTTAAAGACATTTAGAATTATTGCTAAAAAATAATTATGTGCCTTTGCTAAATAACATTTGGAAGCATCTCCTACAATATAGGAATCTTAAGTTATTAAAAAGAGAACAAGAGTCGCCAGGCACGCTTGTAATCCCCGCGCTTGGGAAGCGGAGACAGGAGGATCGTGCTGGTTCAGAGACAGCCTCACTGGCTTAAGAGACCTTGTTTCCAAATAAAAAAATATAAAATAGTCTGGGAGTGTAGCCCGGAGGGAGAAGGGATTCCAGGAACCCCAGTACCACCAAAAAAAAAAAAAAAAAAAAGAGTCTAAAGGTCCATCTTAGCTAAGTAACTCTGAAAAATCATTTAACTTCTTGAAAGCTGAATTTCTTCTTCAGTAAGATAGTTACCACTGTCTATTAATAGGTGCTTAGACAGTTATAGTTATAATTTAAGTTTTTTTTTTTTTTTTTTTTTTTTTTTTTAGTGGTACTGGGGTTCCTGGAAGCCCTTCTACCTCCGGGCTACACTCCCAGACCTATTTTATATTTTTGAAACAGGGTCTCTAACGCCAGCGCGGCTGGCTTCGAACCTGCGCGATCCTCCTGTCTCTGCCTCCCAAGCGCGGGGATTACAAGCGTGTGCCACCACGCCCGGCTATAATTTAAGATCTTAAAAAAGTATTGCTTAATGATAAATTTGTTTAATCCTTTAGTGGATTAAATGTTTTCAAATTAAAATTTGCAGTTATTAAATTGAAAAACACATTCTATCACACATCTTGTAATTTTTACACACACACACACACACACACACACACACGTCATACTAACATACTATAGAGCAGAAGCTGGCAATATACACCCTTGAGACAGACTCACCTGACTACCTGTTTTTTTGTAAATCAAGATTTATTGGAACACAGTCATGCTCATTATACTGTTTGTTATGGTTGATTTTGCACACTACCACCAAATATGTGACAGAAACCATATAGCCTATGAAGCCAAAAATATTTTTACATTAAAATTCTGCTGATCCCCCCTGTAAATTATTGAAGTTGAATTGGACATTGGACGTAGTATTCAATGGGACTCCGGAGGGGGAAAAAAAATAAAAGAATATTTAAATATGAACCTAAACCAAATGTTCCATAATGCTATTCCAAAATCCTAAAACCCTAAGCCTCAACTGCAAACAAGATAAAAATATGAAAAGTCTTGGCTATATAAATTCTCTATTGTACATGATGTACATTCGCAAACATATCAGTCAATCATTAAGCCACACATGAGAAGAAGGAAGGGGAAGGGAATTCAGCAGGAATTGGGGAAGGGCTAAATGAGTGATGTATATGTATGCTTCTACCATCCTCTACTCCATTAAGATGTATGACTATAAAGCACCAGTAAAAATAAAAATAAAAAATATAAAAACAATACAGAAGCATATTAATGATTTATTTAGAACAAAGACTAACTTATTGCCTCCTAAAATTAAAGCCAACTATTTGTTATAAAGATTATTTATATGTATTTTACACAAATTATGTTTTTACCTGCTAATGGCTTGCTCCTCATCGGTTATTCCAGTCTCCCTGAATGCCCTGTTTGATTCCGCCAAACTCAAGGCAATTGCTCTCTGAAGATCATCTTTATCATCTCCAGTAAGATCAATCACATCTGAAAAGCAAAACTACCTTTCTCAAAATTAAAAGTCAAACAAAATGAAAAGTAATTACCATGGAGATTTTATGCCCAATATACCCTTGTAAACCAGTTATCACCAACATAATTCTCTATTTCTTTTATAGAAAAGAGCTTATCTAAAAAGAATGCAAAACACATTTTAATTGATAATATTTGGTAATTCAATGTTCTATTATACACAGCTAAAGTTGTAAGAGCAGAACTATTTTTATTGTAGAAGCATCTTAGTCTCTTCTTTGAAGTCTCTTCTTAAAAGCTAAGAAGCAGAAAAACTGCTCAGAGTTTCATAGAGAATGGTTTCTTGATCAACAAGTATTGAAATCAGCACATTTACATTTATCGTCTCTGAATTTAACCCTATTACATACATATTAATTCTGTCCATACTATTATACTATTATATCAGCATTAAATTATAATTAACAAATGAGTCTTAAAAAACTTGTTTCACAAATTAAATGCTCATAGGGTGTGTGTGTGTGTGTGTGTGTGTGTGTGTGTGTGTTTTAAAATCTGGAAGAATATGCCAAACTGTCCATAGTGGGTTAATTCTGATGAAAGAAGTTATGTAAGGAGAAAGTATAAAGAGTTTTCACTTTCTATTTTAAATAGTTCTGGATTATATGAATTATTTAATAAATATGCAGATATTTTCATTTAAAATGACTCATTTCTATAAATCAAAGAATAATACAAATAAATGAAACTGATCATTCCTCTAACAAAAAAAAACAAAGTCTTGATGCTATATTAGTTTTTCCAAAGAACAAAAAGCTACAACTATTACCACTCAGTAATACCACTTATTAATCTAATTTCCCAATATATACTAATCAATTTCCTGAACATAGTAGATGCCAATGATAAATATTTCCATTATTATTTAAACAATGACAGGATTCAATACAATGAAAAAGAAAATAAGATGTATTTAATATTATCTTTGGTTAGGACGGTTAGGATTATGTTTATCTCTGGGATATATTTTTTACTCATTTTGCTTATCTGTATTTTAAAAATGTTTAAAAATTATTTAAATTTTGTAAATATACAGAAGCAAGATATAAGAAACAAAGATGTAAGATATAAGAAACAAAATAAGATATAAGGTACAAGAAACAAAATATGTAAGAAACAAGAGAAATGAAGAAGGAACCTTAATTTTACCAGCTGAAGCACACATACACTCTGTCTCTCTGTCCATATACGTGTGTGCGCGCGCGCGTGCGTGTGTGTGTGTGTGTGTGTGTGTGTGTATATATATATATATATATATATATATATATGCATATGTACATAAATATAAAGAATATTCTACTTGGTAAGAAAAGTAATGTATAGTGATTGCTTCAATGTCTACTTATATGATAATCCAGATTTTTTCTCTAAAGAGAAGCTTAAATTAATATTAAAATATTAGGTCATAGGAGATATTTTTAATGTTGTTTAAGGAATAAAATAAAGCATCATGAAAATATGTAAGTAGGGCCCAAACAAATGCAATCAAGTAAATGTAGAACACAGGCCGGTCATGGTGGCACATGCCTGTATCTCAATATTTGGAAGGCTGAGATGGGAAGGCTGCAGGATAGAGGAAAGCCTCAGCAAGTAATGAGACTCTCATCAACCTAGCTTGACCCTGTTTCAAAATAATAGGGCTGGGGATGTAACTCAGAGATAGAGTGAGACTGAGTTCAATCCTCGTTACACACACACACACACACACACACACACACACACACACACACACACAGAAAATATACAGTAAAGTAAATAAAATTATGGAACACCTTACATATCCCAGCAAGCCAAACATTTCATAAATCTGGCTACAACATCCACATCCAACCAGACCATCTACTCTAACATAAATATTGATGAAGAAGCTGGAACTAGAGAGTATGATACGTTTTATAAAAAAAGAGAGCTATCTTGTAATTAAAATGGCTACAACTTGGATAAGGATACTGACAGAAAAGGAAATTCACAGAGAAAGCAAAAAAGAGGTTTTAAGAATACAATCAATTAACTTTCAAACTACATTCTCTCATTCTTCTAGTATGCTTTCCCTAATTATAAAAAATATAGTTTAAAAAAATATCTTCCCCACTTATTTGCAGTTAAAGTTCTGGATAATATTTAGGTTACATCAACTGGATGCAGGAACATGAGATTTGAAAGGCAGAGCCAAAGCTTCTGGCTGCTTTCTCCAACATGAGTGAACACATGTAGGTTGTTCCACAGTAGTATTCCAGTATCCAATTTCCAGCTTCAAGGATATCAAGAGAAGTGGCAACCAGACTTGGCAATCCAATGTGCAGGCATCGCTCAGTGGCAGTTACCTAATCCTGGCTTCTCATCCCTGGTTTCATCTACAGGAGTACATGCTCAAATGCAGTAGTCCTAGAGTGTACCTTCCTGATTGTGGCAGAAAAAAATGCATTCCCTGGCTACTCAATCCTACAATGATCTGGGAGTCCTTTCAGAAGACTGTGCTACAGATCCCTCCCCTGAGTCCTTCCAGTGATTTTTTTTTTTTAAGAACCTAATCTCCTGTATTAAAATCCTCCTTTGTGAGCATCTAGAACTTGAGTATCTCATAACGAAGAGATTAAACACTAAAAAAATTAATAACCTAATTGAGAAATGGCTACTGAACTAAATTGACACTTCACAAAAGAAGAAATACAAATGGACTAATACATGAAAAAATGTTCAACATCGTTAGCAACCAGGCAGATAAAAATTAAAACACTACACTATAATTCCATCTAACCCCAATCAGAACAGCCAGTAAAGCAACAATAAATGCTGGCAACAATGTGGATAAATAGGAACTCTTCTACACTTTTAGTGGAGTTGCAAATTAGTACAGCTGCTATGGAGATTAATCGGAAAACTAGAAATGGATCTACGATATAATACAGCTATATCACTCCTGGGTATCTTTCCAAAAAGATTGAAATCAAAATATTATAGAAATACATGCATATTCATGTTTACAGCAGCACAATTCAAAGTAGCCAAATTGCGGGACCAACCCAGATGGTCATCAATACATGAATGGATTACAAAATTATGATATACACACACAGTGAAATCTACTCAGCAATAAAGAACAAAACTATGTCATTTGTAGGAAAAATGGATGAACTTGTAGAACATTATGTTAAGTAATATTAGCCAGTCACAGAAAGAGAAGGGTTTTTGTTTTCCATCATATTTAGAAGATAGGGAATATTCAGGATACCAAAGACTTCAGATAATGGAGAAGAAACTCCAGTGGGGCAAGGGAGGTGGTCTTCAGGAGTGGGGGAAATAAGGGAGAATTAATGAAAAAAAACATTTCCGCCGACAATATGTACATATATGAGAATATCAATGCCAGCCTCATATCTTGTACGGGGAAGGGGATGAGTGGGGAGGGAGGCAGAGGAAAGCCCACCAAGTGCTATGTGCATGTATGTCACTGTCACATGAAACACATTATGATGTGACACTATAATATACAAATAAAAGTTTAAAAAGTATAATAAGAATTAATTTACAATAATGAAATAATAAAAGAGCCCAAAAAAACCTAGACTAGTAACTTCAAGTATCCTCATGACACTTGATGGAAGGAGTGGGAATTCCTTAGGTAAAAACTACACTCAATAATATACTAAAATGTATTTGTCTTTTATGTTGTAATTATATCTGCACTGATGATATTAACAGTGGATAAAACTACTGAATCTCAGCACAAAGAGAAGCAGCACCAAGTTGTCCGAGCAACTCACATATTACTTCTTGTTTAAAGAGGGGTTCTCTTAAGAATTATAACCTTGATGAAAAGACAAAAAATAATTTTACTAAATCTCAAACTTTATGTGGGTTTTCTTTGTTAATTCTATCTGACAAACTAGAAATAATACATAAAGTACTTCTGTGTATGCAAAATATGCTGCTACAGAAAAAAATGCTAGTGAAATATTTGAGTTGCAAAGCGAATTAGGTTTTTCATAGAACACCATTTATATTTAAACTAAGGATCAACTACAAATGATTGACCCCTTTACTATGCCTGCCATTTTAAGGAAAACACAATGATTAATACAAAATTTCCAAGAAAAATAAGAACATTAAAAACTTGTTTCAATCACTATGATCCTTATATCTTTTCAATATATAAAGACTTTTCTGATGGAATCAGATTATAGAGTAGATATGCTTCTAACATATGGAAGGGAAAGTTTTCCTAAATACCAATGCACAGCAATACAAAATCATGCATGAGTAAAAGATCCATTCAAAGTACAAGACAGATTAATATATTCGAATTTAACGCAGATGCAAATGTCATTGATGTCATCATAAAATCACTGATATGATTTTGGATTCAGATTACAACCAAGCAAGTTTTGGTGAGGTATTAACAAGAATATCCATTATCTGATTGCTCTGTTATAAAATACCCCTCCCTATTCTAACTTTATACCTGTATTAAACCAGATTTTCTTCACTGACTTTAACCAAAACAACTTAACTTTAACAAAATGCAAACCTTCAGAAGTAGAGCTGCGACTTAGCTCTTCTCTATTATACACAATAGAGATCTGCAACAATGTAAAAAAAGTACAGTTCTTGCTAATTTATTTTGCTTCAGAAAACATCCTTTTCATAAAATGACATTTATACAAATATGAAAGAATTAATATTTTAATATTAAGTAACAAATATTCTGTTTTCTTCAGGTTGGGTTTTGGGGGGTTTTTTGTTCAGTTTTATTTTTTGTTTTGTCTCTGTGGATTAAACCCAGGGACACATTACCACTGAGCAATTATCGTATCCTTTTTTATTTTTTATTTTGAGTCAGTGTCACTCTAAGTTGCTGAGACTGTCCTCCAAGTTGGTATCCTCCTGCCTCAGCCTCCTGAGTAACTGGGATTACAGGTATATATCAACACACTTGGTCTGTTTTAATTTCTAATACAGTAAGTATCTTATAAAGAGAAAAGTTTACGGAGGTTCGCAATAACTTTTATTAGCATAAAGAGGCCCTGAGATCAAAAGTAGCAGAAGCGTTCTCTATGTGGTGTTTTGTTTTTTTTTATTTATTTTTGTTTTGCTTTTGTGGTACTGGGGATGGAACCCAGGGTCATTCTACCTCTGAGCTACACCCCCAGCCCTATTTTTTTAGTCTTTATTTTGACACAGGGTCTCAATGAGTTGCAAGGGACCTGACTAAGTAGCCGAGGCTGTCCACAAATCTGCGATCCTCCTGTCTCAGCCTCCCAAATGCTGGGATTACAAGCATGCACCACCATGTTCACCTTGCTGGGGTGTTCTTAAAAAGAGATGCTTTTTATGGAAAAAAAAAATCCTAACTGAAGACTATTTTCTTTGGCCTCTACAAAGTGATAAGATTTTTTAATTAATTGGTAAAAGATATGATCAGGAGACCGTATTTAAACAAGAGACATTTCTTCTCTGGGGGAAAAAAAAAATCAAACGCTGCCAGGATTCCTGCCTGACATTTCAATAATCATTACAACACAGCCACAATGTAGAAGTGTAGCTCTCTGTAGATAGAATATTCATTCTCCATTTTAGCCACACCAAACATTTCCTATTCTCTTGTTCTTTGCTAGTCAAACAGATTCACATTACCTGCATAGCCCTTGCATCATGACAAGCATAAAAAACACTTGTACCTACCACTGGCAAAAATGATAATGTTGTTTGTGGCTAGAATGACAAGTCAATGGCTCCTGCTGTATCAGACTATCCCAGAGTCTCAAATACTTAACTAGTTCAACATATAGGAACCCCTACACAGCTCTTGAGAATTCGAGCCTGCAATCCATAGTACAGCTAGAAAGTTTGGTTGATATCCATGACTATCAATCTTTAACTAAAAATCTAGGGTTTTAAGTAATAAGAAAGGTTTATTTATCTGTAACTTCACTATAATTAGTTTTCTCCATCAAGATGAATACTCCATAAAGCTGTTTGTTTTCATATTACTTAACAAGAACATGGTAATTTTGAAATGTTATATGTATTCATATACCAAATACATGATTTTAACACCAATATTAAGAAGGATATTATTTCAATGGTGTGGTTAAGCCACTTTTTCTTGAAAATAGTGGAACAATGATTACATAAGATGTAAAATGAATATCAATCATACAATAAAAACCTGTAGCCTAGTATTCTTATATATTTATAAATAAATATATATTATATATTTATAAATAAATACATATTATATATTTATAAATATATATATATTATATATTTATAAATGGCTATAATTTCTATTTGGTAAAAGGCAATTATAAAATTTAGCGTTTAAAAATTCCATCCAAATGCCAGAGCTCTATGAATATTATTATACCTGTAATGCCCAAATAAGAACTTGGTAAAACAATCCAAACCTTCTTTCCACAAAACCACCATCTAGTTCTTACTATGAGGGCAATTCAGTGGCACATGTATGGAAGTGATAACTGGATACCACTGTGTAAAATCACATTACAAAAGTGTATAAGCACTAATCTACACTTTTAGGAATTTACAAGTTACATGATTTTCCCCCTAAAGTCAGAAATATATGATACCCTAATCAATCTTTCACTTTCCAAAGAATTACCATTTGAGTAAAACATAAATATCATCAACCAAAGACTGCTAACTCCAAAAGATATGCAGTCATCAATCTACCAATGAATTATACTTCACATGTATGCATTATTCATAACTCATAATTCATTTCCCATGAAAATGCTGTATTAAATGAGGATGTTTCCAAATTAGCTAAAACAAGGCCTATTTCATTCAAAATTTACTTGAAATACAATATGAAGATTTTGAAGCTGGCAAAATAGTGCATACCTATAATCCCAGAGGTTGTGAGGCTAAGACAAGAGCAGCACAGGTTCAAAGCCAGCCTTAGGAGAAATAGCAAGACCTTAGCAACTTAGGGAAACTCTGCTCCAAAATAAAAATAAAAGGGCTGGAAGAATAGCTCAGATAGCAGACCTCTGGGTTCAATCCCCAGTACAAAAAATAATATATAAAAAGGGGAAAAAAAAGTTCTTCCACTGTTTTCCTTATTTATGTGAACCTATATACAGGGGATTTTTTTTTTCTTAACTAAGCTAAGTTTACATGCACCACCAACAAAACTTTCTAGCAAGAGAGTGGTTAAGAGCAGGAAGAACTCTGGGGAGTTAAATGATAAAGTGTGAAACAAGGACCTAAGACGTGCTGTATTAAGAATATGTACTATGACAAGGAGCAACTGTAGAAAGTGTGCATATAAGATCATATAAAATTACAAACTGGTTATTTTGGAGATTAAGAGAATTACTTAAAAATAAAAAACTTCAATCACCAGAAAAAAATAAATAAATAGAAAAAAATAAATAAATAGAACACAGGGGAATATGACATTTAACAAATGCCATTTCTTTGGAGTTGTTGGAGTGTGTGTGTGTGTGTGTGTGTGTGTGTGTGTGTGTGTGTGTGTTGGATTGAACCCAGGAGCATTCTATCTCCAACTCATTTTTATTTTTTGTTTGAAACAGGCTCTCACGTGGTTCTTGAGATTACCACTAAATTACTGAGGTTGATCTCAAACCTAGGATCTTCCTGTCTCAGCCTCCAAAGTACTGGAATTACAGGCATGTACCAACTCGCCCAGGTAGAACACTGCCGTTCTTAGCATCACTCACTAGAGTTGGACTTCATTATGCCCTCACCATGTATCTCATAAACCAAACATACCAGGGTCAGGCCCTGGCTGGGCTGTGCTTCTCCCAGACAGCATATTCTCTCCCTCACTTTACTCAGTATACAATGTAACTTCATTCAAGAGGCATTCCTTGACCACACTCTGCCCAACCCACAACCATTCCCCTCCAGTTTCTCTTTGCAAACTGTATTGTTCTTCATGAATCTCCTATTTGGCATCACCTGTTTACCATCTTTTCCCTATGTAAACTGAGATTCTATATTTTTAAAATAACCAATAAATGTTTGTTAGACAAGTAAAGCTTGATACCTGGACTATGAAATCTGTCAGCTGTATAGTCACATTAAGAAAAAGTCTTGAAGATATATCTTCTATCCATGCAAAATATTTCAAATAAGAAGACAAAACTGTATTGTTTTTAAAATTCTTAGAAGAACAAAGACATAAGCCATGTAAATGTCATTTCCCACGCCTTTCCAATTTTTTCCTACCCAACAGATTGATGACCTTCCTTATAACATCCCTATTTTTGCAATTTCCTCATTGTTGAATTCAAATTTTCTAAAACAGTATTGTCTAAACAACCTTTCTCTGATGTTGGAATGTACCAGTCATCCGTACTTCCAGCATTACTGAGCATTTAAAATAAGAGTATCTGAGAAAATAAGTATCAATATTATTTAATTTTAATGGCCACATAAAATTAATGGCAGCTACACTAATCAGCTGAGCTGTAAAAAAAGTTTTAATTTTAGTAGTTACTGCTAAAATTATGATGACAGGATTAAAAGGTAAGTAAGGGGAAAAGGTAAAGAGCACCAAGGGAACAACTGAGGAATTTTATCATCAATTGTCCTATGTTTTTCATGTTGGATTTTGGGGGGAAAAAATGAAGTAAATATTCTGTGTTAGTCAACAAGTACAAAGGCCCTCAAACTAAAGCTATTCCTCTGTCCTAAAACTAAGGAAAACTCAGAGCCAAGATATGAGGATCACTTGAGACCAGCCTGGGAAACACAGCAAAAACCCATCTCAAAAGCAAATTAACAAAAAAGCCCAGCATGGTGTCAGGGTCTGTAATCCCATGAGAGGTTGAGACAGGAAGATAACAGGTTCAACGCCAGACTCATCAACTCAGAGAGAGCCTGTTTCAAAAGAGAAAAGGGCTGACAAGGAGCCAGAAGGTAGTATGCTCCTGGGTTCAATTCTCAATAAAAAAAAAAAAAGAAATTAAAAAGTTATAAATAAAAGTCATTCTACAGTACACATCTAATAGAATGTACTTAATTAATTAAAAAGACCTAACAGTATCTAATTAGAAGAAATATTCATACCATTTAACATCTAGTTTTTAAGCTTAACCTTAATTAGTGGTGAATCATCTAAAGTTTTATGTATTAAAATTTCCTACAGAAAGAGATTTAACTTACTGCATTAATTTTTCTCTATGAAGTCACTTGTTTAACAAATTTGAGGAACAAAAAAACTATCAATGTCCAATTAATAACTTAACTGCTTGACATAAATGATTTATCCTTAGCAGAGATGAGAACACTAGAATTTATCACTTGTGCTTTAAATCATTATTTGTGCAAAATAAGATAAACATAATCAGAGTTCTAGGATAGAACTTCAAGGTTGTTCTCTTTGAATAAAATATTTCCAAATAATTTAAGTTGTCTGGGGAAGAAAATGCAATGCTCTTAAATTTTTGAAGGGTCTACTACTTAATATTCAGATAAACATGTTATATCAATTTCTCTAAAACTTAAGTCAACAATGTGGCATTACTTCTTGTGCTAAATTACCTACCCAAATCCCTCTTATCTTTTGATCCATATTTTGATTGCTCAATTGTAGCACATCTTGTTCTGGTGGACATATACTGTTTTTTTCCTGTTTTAAAAAAGTTCGAAAGAATTTAATGGTCATGAAATAAAGAATATTACTACTAGACTTCAAATTGGGCAAAAGCCTTGTATGATCATATTTGTGAGAGAACTTGCCAAAACACAAACTTCACAGTATTTCTCCTCTGAATATTAAATACATCTATGTTACTCAATGTGACACTTTGCAACATGTCTTAGTCCCATTTTCATTAGTATTTTTTACTGTGAGAACTCCAACAGAATTTTATTTCCATTTTGAGCTGGAGGCAAGAGTCACTCATTTGACAATCTACATTACTCAATGTGAAGAGGAGATCTAAGCAATGAAAAAGTTGTTTAAGCCAAGTACAGTGGAGCATGCCTGTACTCCCAGCTACTCAGGAGGCTAAGGCAGGAGGAACACAATTGTCCATCCTGGGCAATTCAGTGAATCCCTATTTCAAAATTAAAATAGGGTGGCAGGTGGGTTTTGTGATGTAGCTAAGTGGTAGAATGTTTGCCTAGCATGTGGTAGCCCTTGGGTTTATTCCCCAGTACTGCAAAAAAAAAAAAAAAAAAAAAGTTGCTTTAAAATTTTACATATATTACAAATGAATAGGGCCTTTTCCTGGAATCCAACACAGTATAAATTACAGTACTGAGTGTTTCCAAATAATATAAAGACATACAGTATAATACTTTTAATTTCCTTATTATGTAGAATATAAAGTTTCCTTGAAATGTTTATTTTTTCTCTGAAAAATGAAAGGCCAAAATAAGACAAAAAGGCATACAACTGTTCTAATAATTGAAACTGTAATTATTCTTCATTATTAAATGAAACCTCACAAAGATAAGTGTTCCTCAAATGAAGTGACATAATATCCAATTGCCTTTGACATAGATTGATATGCATAAGTAAAAAGTTCCCCACAAATCCCAAATATGACTTTCAGGAGGTATTAGTTCAAAAACAATTTTTTTTTTAGTCACCAAAAAAATGTGTCTAATTTTTCTAAAATAGACAGTTGTTAGTACCTGTTTTCCAATGTATATCAATAAGGAAACACTCTAGTATATTTAGTATTAGGGGTTTTTATTTCAGAATATAGATGCTTTATTAGCACTGTCACAATAGATGACATGTTAAAGTTAGCATGACTTGGTTCTAAGACTTAGAAAAGAAGAAAAAAAATTGACTGAAATTAAAACCCTGTCATATTTGCCATAGTTGAATTGTGGCAATCATTCCAGTAACAATCTATTTCACTTAAAATTGAGAAGATGTTCCAAGTGGTGTTTTTAACCTACAACAACCTCTCAAAACTTCCCTGAACACTCACCATTCTATTAGTCTACATTTCCATCCCACATGTAATGTCTTACCAATCCTTCCAAGAATTAAAAACATACCCCAAAACCCTTCATTTCTTTTCAACAGTCACTGCATAGTTATTGTTAATGGGCGTTAACTTAAACTTAGAGAGAATGCTTTTTAAAAAATAATTATGTACAAATGAAACCTCTTTACTTTCTCAGTTTTAAATCAGGTAAAACTTTATTAAGACACTACTAAATTAATTACTAAACCAGTACTATTTCTAAAAGACAGCTAAACTTATTACTTTATAAGATAATGGTACAAATATGTTAAATTAAAAATATTATTTCATCAGCTATTTTTCCAATTTGATAATACTATCTTAACATAATCAATACATCAAATTACTACAAGGTAGCTTCTCAATAATCTCAAATCAACTTTATGGATACACTATTACAATTAGCACCTTAGTTAAGAGGATAACATATTGTACAGGTAAAAAGCCACAATAGATTACTCAATCAATATGGCAGTCAATAAGTTGACTTAAATACTCCATTTTTGGGAATTAAATGGAATTAAAGACTCCATTTTTCTACCTTAAATGTAAAATAAAATTATTTAATGCATTTTTTCAAAAGATACATATACATTGAAAACATTTTTTAATTATCAGCAAATGAGACATGTCTTTTGAAATCAGTTGCCTTTTCCCTAAGAATACCTACTCAAATTTCTTTTTAGCTTCTTCAAACATTTTCACTGTTCCTTATTGAAAGTCTTGAATAGGTATTAACACTTGGGTTAAGCAATATTTTCTGACTAAAAGTCAGAAAATAAGGTTACTTTATTTATGAGTCTCATGATTCTGATTTTCCCTCTTAAAGCATATGCATTAGTCATGTCACAAACTATACCACCTATACATTAACAACTATCTTTACAAAATGTATTTCTCATTTTAACTAAAAGACTAAACTATCTTTCATTTCCTGTTTGCTTTTCCTTAATCAGTGGTTTCCCCTTCTTTCCTTTTTTTTTTTTTTACCTACAACCTAACTACTTTCTTTCTCCATCTCCAAGTCCCCAAACCTAGATGCAAATGAGATGCTATTCTCAAATACATATCACTTTCATATTAATACCACTTCTGTTTTTCCAACTTCTTACAGCATTTCTCAATCTTATTCCATTTAATCAGTCTTTATTGAGATTTTCCACACATATTATCATAAATAATTCAAACTTTTTAAGCAACAATGATACTCAAGCAAACAATTTCAAGATAAAAGTACTAATTAAACAGAAGCTTGCTCTAGATGATGTAGTGTTAACATTTTTTGTTTTATTTTTTTGCACTCACTCATTTAGACCAGAATAAATTAGGCTACAGAGGAAAAAGTTAGAAGGGATTTTTGATAGAAGTAACAGTAAAAGTATAGGGTTAGAGAAATTAAATGCCAATAAGTATGTGAGAACTTTCATATTATTTTGACATTATTACAGTACTTCTGTATAATAGCATTCTGTATTATTATCTCAGTTTATAATATGAAGAGAAAACAAGAGAAAATAAGGCTGGAAATGTAGAAGAGGTCAGTCACCATTTGCCTTTTATTTGGACATAAGCAACTAGGTCTGTCTCATATATGCAAAACTTCTTTCATCATCTAGTAACTGTATGTGGTAAGAGTGAATGGGCTCCTTCTGTTGTTCTCTAACTTTGACAAGGTTTTAAAACAAACTAAAAAATTCTCTTAAAATAGGCTAACAATCAAACTTCTCAATCGATAATGCATAAAAATAAATGCTTACATAATATGTACATGTTTATATCTGGATGGGTGATAAATAAGAAATTAGGGTCTTGTACATGCTAAGTATACATTCTACCACTGAGCTATACCCTCAGCCCTATAGTACAGTTATAAACCATGAACAGATAAAGAAATGACTGAATATTTTTTGAAAAAACTCAGTGCTACCTAAGAATATTCATACTATGAAAAAACTAGTCTCAAATGAAACTCTGTCTCATGTAAAACTGTGTGTATGTGTGTGTCTCATGTAAAACTCTGTGTGTATGTGTGTGTGTGTGTGTGTGTGTGTGTGTGTGTCTGTCTGTCTGTCTGTCTGTCTGTCTAGAATTCCCAAATTTTGTTTTGTTTTTAGATGATGTTACATGGTAATAAGGCTTTATTCCAAATCTTTACTTTGAAAAGGTTAAAGGTAAAAAAATTTTGTTTGAATGCTAAACATATACACACTTGGAAAAAATATAAAAGTAATACTAAGGCCTCTATTAACACTTGAAATTTAAAAAAAAAAAACAATTGACCATGCCTAATGTAAAACTCTAGAAAGTTTTCTTTTTCTTATTATAATGACAATTATATTAAGAAATATTTCAAAACAATAAAGATCATATAAAATGCTCATGAAAAGATGTGCAACGTAAATAATTTCCCTCTAGTCTGGAAAAATATACTCTTTTCAACTACATGAAAAAGAACTATGGTTAAATTTATTCCTTGGTTGTTTTTTTTTTTTTCACCTATGCTTAAGCAAAATTAACATATTACCAAGAAAAATCTTCAGTACCTTTCTATTAGAGCATTATGAAAAAAAACTTACTTGTGTCTGCTTGGCTTCCCACACTGATGTATCTATCATTGCCAGGAAGCGCTGTTTGGTAGTAAGTTGTCTCCTCTTGCTGAGGGGTCTTGGCATTCTTTGCAGTAAGGAAAGCCACTGCTAATTCTAAGTTTCCATTACTATCCTTCAAATATCAAGACAAGAACATGCAATCATTTGGAATAATTGTGTACGCTGTCACAAAATTTATATAGTTATCTCCATAGCTAATATTTTATAGCAAACTCGCTTTAATTAGAAATTATTCTCTATGTGATTCTACAGAGTATTCATTTATCACATATAAAAGTGCATTATAATAGTCATTTTTTGTTAAAACTACTAGGATAATGTACAAATCAATTCTGTAATTCCTTAATTTCTTACATTACTCATAACTGCTTAACTCAATCATAAACTTATACTTTTAAACAAATTAATAGATTAAAATATTTTTCTTGGAATCCATATAAGAGTGAAAATGAATATTTAAAATAGTCCTCTGCAATCAATAAGACATCCCCTTAATTTGGTTATTGGCTGCCTTGCTAAAGGCAAAAAGTAAAAAAAATGTCAAGGGGCACAAGCAAAAAAAACAAAACAAAAAACAAAAGGCCCCAGCTTGACAGTATAAAGACACACAGAGCTGCTAGACAGAAACATTCTGTACTGTCATGACAACAAACCTACCCAGAGGTATATATGAATTTTACTAATCTTCATCAAAAACATACCTGGACAAAACACTATAAAGTTCATTCAGAAGTAATTATGCCAGAGTAAGAGCCTTTAAAGCAACAAAATAAGAGACTTGCCCAATTGAATCTTTATATTTTTATATGGCTAATGACCAATTAAATATAAAACTAGCTCTAAGATAGCTAAATGAAACATAAAACCTAGATATTAATAAGTTATCTTTGTAACACAAGATCAGAATACAGAAGGTCCTAAGAACTTCAGCACACATGTAAGTATAATAGGAAGCCAGATTTGGACAGGAGTGGCATAGTATGATGTGGATTTTAAAAGGTTTACTCTGGGTATACATTAAAAACAGACTACAGGAGAGAAAAGGCAGGGGCGGAGAGTCTAATATTAATGATTATCATGTTTAATGTGGACATGAGTGAAAAAGGATCAGGAGGATTCCAATATTTGAGGCCTAAGCACTTAAAACAATAAAGTACTCCAAACTCAACCAACTCTAATTCTAGCAGCCAGTGAGGGAAAGTAAGGGTACAGTCTGAAAAGCATCAGTGCTTTAAAATGTTACCCTCACTACTATTATAAGATTCTAATATATTTTATTCAAAATATGGCTATAAAATACTATTAGAAGCTGGGCACGGTGGCGCAAACTTGTAATCCCAGCATTCAAGAGGCTGAGATGGGAAGACCGTGGTTCGTGGACAACCTCAACTACTTAGTGAGGCCCTTCAAAACTCAGTGAGACCTGTTTCAAAAATAAAAAAAGACTAAAAAAGAGGGCTAGGGGTATAGCTCAGAGGTAGAATGCCCCTGGATTCCATCCTCAGTATAGCAAAAACAAAAAGTATTATTAGATAATTAAAATAATTAAAACCATAATGATAGTATTTATCAATCACTGTATGCAGCAAATGTGTTATTTTTTGTGTCTCATCTCATATAATAACAAAAAAGTAAACACAGCAGGAATTTCACAACTTGAAGGTAATTTACTTTGTAGGACTAAAAATAGATCCACAAATTAAAAGTGCTGAAATTAATCAGTGGCAGTGTGGTTCCTCAAAGTAAACTACCTGTCAGTATATTACTGAGAAAATCAACTCACAAATTTAGAATGAGCAATAATACAGATTTAAGTACACTGCTTTTCCCCAGTCACTATAATTGCAAAGTAAGTTGGGGGGGTGGGGACACCTATACTCACATAACTTACATCAAAGGAAATAAGAAAATTTAATTTATAGTTCCCATGTTTAATAAAACAAGTAAATTCTCCTAATTTACCCCAGCAAAGTAATAGTCTACAGACTCATACTTTCTGGAATATTGGGAAAGACACTGTTTGAAAAGAGGCACAGAATGATTTAGTCATGATATTTATCAGAATAAAGAAAGAATAGGCAATCATCTAATTGTCATAATCATAAAAATTGAGGCGACATTTCTATTTCCTCTCCAAACATTTGCAATGGCTTCATAATCCCCAGTCAATGCTCTCAATAGTATGCCTCATCATTTTTCCCTATGGGGAATGAAATAAGTGAAGCAAGGTTTCTAGTAAAAGAAACAGGGAGTTCATGTGGCATCTGGGATCAGGCTGTTGTGGCTTCTATTGCAAGCTCCTGCCCACCTGAGCTATGTGACCTTGGAGGAGTTACTGTGACCTCTGTTTCCTCATTTTCAAAGGAGGTTGAAAATAATACGTATAGTTATTATGAAGATGAGGAAGTCACACAAAGCACTTAAAGTAGTACCTACTACTAGTAACTACTTAATAAGTGATAGATAATATCATCATCCTTAAGATTATTTTGATTATAATCATTTAAGGGGTAAATTCATTGTAGAAACACAAAGCTTCCATAGGATTGAAGCTATATATATGATTATAGTGAAATAATGCCATGCTTCTTTTAGCTGTTAGTAGCAATACACAAATGAGCTTAAAATACAGTTCTATTTCTAGAACATCTTTCATTCATTTGCTATTTTCCACTGTGATTTATCCATGTAATTTGACTCATCTCTGTATCTTGGTGTGGAAATGAGGGCATATCAAAGATACAGTAAAAATGATGCACTTCACTTGTGGCGCATACTACTGAAGGCTAACACTGAATATACTTAAACTATACATGGGAAGAAGTTACACATTTCCCCTTCTGATGAGAAACTGATGAGAAAATAAATGTAAGCTTTTTCCTCCTGTTTATTTTCTATCCTCCTTTGCCCCTTCCTCTAAACCACCTCACTCTGAACCCCTGTTTAAATTCAAAATCATGACTAAGATCATCCCTTATCTTTAGGATTCACATTCCACCATTTTGCAAGAAAAAAACACGTCATTTAGAGAGGTTATCTAACTCTCTAAGGTATCAAGAAACTTCTAAAATCTAACATGCTCAAAATTGTAGTGTATTAAGCTCTTAGATGATATAAGTATATTTTCCTATCTTTACTACTACCATATGATAAAACTAAAAAATTCAACCCTTCAAATATGGTACATAATAGAGATGAGGGCATACTACCAACTCTATGTCAATAAACAGAGGCCATACCTTCAGGGCTTGCTGTAGTATCTGGGCATCATTAATACCAGTTATTTCTCTCAGCTGATTCAAAAATGTCTGCTGGTGCTAGAGGAAGAAAAATGTCAAAATCATTACTGTAGGAACTCTGAAAATATACAGAAAAAAAAAACATCATGTATTAAGAAAAGAAAAAATAAATAAATAAACCAGGCAATGGAGAGCCTTTAGTCCATTTTCCTGTTTCTAAAACCAAACTATATATTACTACCCAAGAAGTGTTACTGAATTAACAGTTTCAGTCCCATTTTTCACCCCCTTCTTTATGCCTACAACAAGAAATGGAATAATCTACAAGATAGTTAAGCCTGACACTAACACTGGGATATCTGAAAAAGACATGACCTTGGCAGGCCATAAACAGGGTGGTGGGCAATTATCAAACAAGTGTCCTACGATTTATGCAAGGAAGAAGGATTATTTCATTCTCCAATGTAACAGCCATACAAGATCCTAATTTGAATTGATTTGCTTCAGTTCTCTTTCAATATGATGAAAGGCCTCACAGTAAGTATACAGAAAATGAAAGAAGAAATTTAGACCTTAAGAAAGAATCAGAAAGATGCCTTAAGGGAAATGAAGGAGTCAATAAATGAATTAAAGATAGCAATAGCAAACAATTCTGGAAGATAAGATGAAATGAAAATCAGAATATCACTGTTAGAAGACATTTTATTCAAAACCAAAAGCACAGTCAACAGTATAAAGAATACAACAGAAACTATACATTCAACAACTATGGGACAATATGAAATGTCCTAACTTACAAGTAAAAGGCACTGAAGAAGGATAGAGGCACAAATCAGGCATATCTGTAACCTCTTCAGAGAAATAATTTCAGAGGATTTTCCAAACATGCAAAAAGACTTGGACATTCACGTACAGGAGACATATAGAACACCATTAAGACAAAATCAAAGAAGGACCTCCCCATGCCACCGAATAATCAAAATAACTAGCATAAAGGACAAGGAAAGAATCTTTAAAGCAGTGAAAACAAAAGAATGGGTGACATTCAGGGAAAAAATAAAACCATTCCAGACTTCACAACCCAAGTCATGAATGCCAAGAGGGACTGGTATGAAGTACTCCAGATGCTGGAAGAAAACAAATTCCAATCAAGACTGATATATCCAGCAAAGATATCATTTAAAATTAATGGAAAAATTTAAACATTCCAAGATAAGCAGAATCATAAAAACTGTATGACTATCAAGCCAGCACTACAGAAAATACTTAAAGATAAAAATTATAAAGAACAAAAAAGAAAGAAATTCCAAAACAGAGAAGAGATGATCTACATCAAGTGGGCAATGAAGTAAAGAAGAAATAACACTACATCAAACAAGAAACAGAACACAAATGACAGAAAACAAAAATCATATTTCAACAATAACACTGAATGTCAAGGGGCTTAACTCCCCAATTACAGACTGGCAATGTGCATTAAAAAACAAAATCCAACTATATGCTGCTTGCAAGAAACTACCCTTACAGACAAAATTATCCACAGAATAAAGGTGAAAGGATGGAAAAATATATATATACCATGCAAATGGAGACTGAAAACAAGTAAGGGTAACAATGCTGATATCTAATAAAACATACTTTCAGCTAAAATACATCAGAAGAGACAGAGGACACTTCTTATTAAAAAAAGGAACAACAAGAAGATATAATGATAGTAAACATTACACCTCAAATGAAGGTGTACCAACATTTGTAAAACAACTCTTCAGGACATCAGGCCTCCAATAAACCCAAATATGATATATTTTGAGACTTCAACATACCACTCATGTCACCAGATTAATCTTCAAGAGAAAAGTGGAGTAAAGACTATTTAGACCTAAAGAACACCATAAATGAACCTAACAGACATATGCAGAATATTTCAGCCATCAATAGCTGAATTTACATTTTTCTCATCTGCCCATGGAAACTTCTCCAAAATAGACCACATCCTGAGCCACAAAGCAAGCACCAGCAAATTCAAAAGATGGAATGTAATTCCCTGCATCTTTTCAGATCACAACGAATGAAAATAGAAATCCAAAGACCAAATGAAATTACATAAATACGTAGGGATGTAATGACTCTTGAACGAGGAACGGATTTGAACAGATATGAGGGGAGAAATAAATTCCTGGAATTAAATAAAAATAGAGACATAACATACCAAAATCTACAGGACATGTTGAAAGTGGTGTTAAGAGAAATTTTATAGCATTTAGTGCACACATAAGAAAAACAGAAAGTTGACAAGTAAGCAACCTAATGACCTTGAAAATCAAGGAACAGTATAATCCCAAAGCCAGTAGAAAGCAGAATATAATTAAAATCAAAGCAGAAATAAATGAGGTAGAAAATAAAAAGTAATATAAAGGATCAACAAATTGAAAAGACTAACAAGATAGACAAGTCCCTAGCCAACCTTACCAAAAGACAGAATCATCCCATATCATTGAAATCAGAAATGAAAAAGAAGACATCACCAGAGATAGTGAGGAAATTCAGAGGATCATCAGAAACTATTTTCAGAATTTTTATTTCAAAAAACTGGAAAACATGGAAGAAATCAACAGATTTCTAAACACATACAACCTACTTAAATTGAGCCAAGAGAATACAGAAAAGCTAAACCTCCCAATAGGAAGCAAAGAAATAGAAACAGCAATAAAAATTCTGCCATCAAAGAAAAGCCCAGGTCTAGATAGGTTTCCAGCTGAATTATATAAAACTTTTAGAGAAGAACTAAACCCAATACTTCACAAGTTATTCTGTGAAATCCAAAGTGATGGAATTCTTCCTAACTTCTTCTATGAGACCACTATTACATTAATACTAAAACCAAATTAAAATACCTCAAGAAAATTACAGACCAATATCATTGACAAACATAGATGCAAAAATTCTTAAAAAAAATACTAGACATGCCCAATCAAAATCACATCAAGAAAATCATACGCCATGACCAAGTTAGTTTTATCCCAGAAAAGCAAGGCTATTTCAACATATGGGAATCAATACATGTTATTCACCACATAAACAGAACTAAGAACAAAAATCACATAATCATATCAATAGATGCTGAAAAAGCATTTGACAAAATCTAACACCCATTCATGTTAAAAATATTACAGAAAGTTGGAACTGAAGGAATGTACCTCAGCATCATTAAGGCAATACAATAAATCCAAAGCCAACATCTATAATGAATAAGAAAAAAGTGCAGGAATTTCCTCTAAAATAAGGAATAAGACAAGAATGCCCACTATCACTCCTTTCAATATAGTTCTTGAGACTCTTGCCACAGCAATAAGACAAGAAAAGAATATAAAAGGAATTCAAATAGGGTAAGAATTAAAATTACCTGTTTGCAGATGACATGCTCCTTTATCTAGAAGACCCAAAAAGTTCAACCAAAAGACTACTAGAGCTGATTAACCAATTCAGCAAAGTAGCAGGATACAAAAATCAACTTAAAGAAATCATTACCTTTTCTATCAGCCAACCATGACCACAGAGAATAAAATACAGAAAACAATCCAATTCACAATAACCGCAAAACCAAAAAAATACCTAGAAATAAACCTAACCAAAGAGGTAAAATATGTCTACAATGAAAACTATAAAATACTAAAGAAGGAAATTGAAGATCTTAGAAGATGGAAAGATTTACCTTGGTCTTGGATAGGAAGAATAAATAGCATTGAAATGGCCATTCTACCAAAAGTGATCTACAGAATCAGTGTAATCCCTATCAAAATACTGATGTCATCCATTCTTCATAGACCTAGAATAATCAGTCATAAATTTCATATGGAGAAACAAAAGAATCAGAATAGCCAAAGTAATTCTCAGTAACAAGAACCATGCAGGAGGGATCACTATTCCTGACTTCATATTATACTATAGAGCTATAGTAATTAAAGCAGCATGGTGTTGGCACAAAAACAGGCATACTGACCAGTGGAACAGAAGATAGAGAAATTGATCTTTGACAAAGGGGCCACATACATACACTGAAGAAAAGACAGCCTTTCCAACAAATGATACTAGGACAACTGGCTATCCGCTTATAGAAAAACTGAACTAAATCTTTACCTCTTATACTGCACATAAATCAACTCCAGATGGACCAAAAACCTGGAAGTTAGACAGGAATCTATGAAGCTGTTAGGGGAGGGCAACACTCCAACATATGGCACAGGTAGAAACTTCCCCAACAAGACCCCCAAAACAGAGGCAGTTAAAACAAGAATTAATAAGTGCAATGGCATCAAACTAAAGTTTCTGCTCATCAAAGGAAATCATTGAGTCTACAGAGAATAGGAGATCTTTATCAGCTATCCCTCTGTCAGAGGTCAGAGAGCTACAGAATGGGAAAAGATCTTTACCAGCTATCCCTCTGAAAGAGGACAATAACCTAGAATATACAAAGAACTTAAAAAACTTTATACTAGAAAAAATAGCCCAATCAAGAAATGGGCAACTGAATTGAACAAACATTTCACAAGAGGAGATATAAATGGCCAAAAATGTTCAACATCATTAGCAATCAGGGAGATACAATTCGAAACTACACTGAGATTCCATCTAACCCCAATCAGAATGGCAATCATAAAGAAGTCAAATAACAATAAATGTTGGTAAGGCTGTGAGAAAATACACACTCTTCTACATTGTTGGTGGAACTGCAAATTAGTCCAGCCACTATAGAAATCAGTATGGAGAGTCTTTAGAAAATAGGGAATGGATTCACCATATGATCTGGCTATACTACTACTGGATAGCTTTCCAAAGAGATTTAAACCAGAGAACTATAGTAATATAAGCATACCCATGTTCACAGCAGCACAATTCACAATAGCCAAACTATGAAACCAACCTAGGTGTCCATCAACAGACAAATGAATTACAAAATTATGAGAAATACACACAATGGAATTCTACTTAGCAATAAAAATAAACAAAATTACATCATTTGCAAGTAAATGGAAGGAACTAGAGAACATTATGTTAAATGAGATTAGCCAATCACAGAGAGTAAAGGATTTTATGTTTTCTTTCATATGTACAGAATAGGGAGTAATTGGGATACAAGAGAGACTCCAGATGATAAGGAGTAACCTCAGGGGAGCCAGGGAGGAGATATAAGGATAGGGATGGAGGAAGACTTAGGTTCATTAATAGAAATACAAAGCCGGGCATGGTGGTGCATGCTTGTAATCCCAGCATTGGGAGGCTAAGACAGAAGGATTGTGGTTCGCAGACGGCCTCATCTACTTAGTGAGGCCCTTTGCAATTCAGTGAGACCCTGTTTCAAAGTAAAGTATAAAAAATCAGTCTGGGGGTGTAGTTCTGAGATAGAATGTCCCCTGGGTTCCATCCCAGTACCGCTAAAAAAAAAAAAAAAAAAAAAAAAAGAGAGAGAGAGAGAAAGAAATACAACCAAAGCTTATGTGTATACATGTGAATATATACCAATGTACTCTGTATTGGGAGGAAGGGAAACAGAGAGATGTGGGGCACCAAATGCCATGTGCATGCATATCACTGTCAACATGATTTACATTATGATGTGAGACTATAATGTACCAATAAAAGCACAAAAAATAAGGAATAATAAATCTTTTATTTGCTTATTGATCTGAATTTGTGTCATCTAGGCTTAATGTAAAGTTAACAAACATGCCATAGAGATTAAAAGTTCCATGTGTGCAAATGAACAAATAGATACACCAATAAAAGCACAAAAAAATAAAATTCAAGGCTAAAAAAAATTCCCAAAATCTCTAAAACAGCAGTATGTAATAAAACACAATAGATAAAACAATGAAAACAATTCTAATAACTAAAATAACTTAAGAGTCTTCTGTAAATTTCTTGAAAATGGTTCACTTTTTTCTCAATATTTAGTCAAGAATATCCAGTCAATATTAAAGGGCTGGGCATGGTGGTACATGCCTGAAATCTTATACTTAGGAAGCTGAGATAGAAGGATCACAAATCTGAGACTATCCTCAACAACCTGGCAAGACCCTCTACAACTCAGTGATACTATGTCTGAAAATTAAATAAATAAAAATATGAGAAAAACAAAATTATACTTCTTTATACTTTCAAGTTTTCTACTTTCATTCAGAAAATTACCAATAACTGACAATGGATTCATATATGAGTTAGTCAATAGCTAATATTATGAATTAAAAATATGTAAAAAATATTATAGGAATTCTTTAATTTTTTATCTAATTCAATGCCTCAGTTTTGTGAACATCACATACTTTTAAAAAAATGACAACCAGGCGTGGTGGCACATGCTTGTAATCCCAGCATTCAGGAGGCTGAGACTGGAGGATCGCAGTTCACGGACAGCCTCAGCTACTTAGTGAGGCCATCTGCAACTTAGGGAGACCCTGTTTCAAAATATAGAATAAAAAATAGGACAGGGGGTGTAGCTCGGAGGTCAAATGCCCCTGGGTTCCATCCCCAGATCCACACACACACAAAAAAAAATCACAAGTCTGCTTTCAATCTCACTACTACCAGCAATTCGAACTCCTTTCTTTACATAACGTATCATTTTTTTTTTTACTACAAATTATTCAATCTTGGGTTTGGGAAAGATTAGTGAATACACCAAGGAAATTAGTCATTCAAACAAATGTCAATAGCTGTAATTTATAACTGGAAAAATAGAAACAATGCAAATGTCCTTCCACCAAGGATAAGCAGTTCTCAAACTAACACAAGAATAAACTGATATGTTTAACAATATAGATTCCCAGGCCCTACTTCCAGAGACTGTGATTCCAGGGGATAAGTACATCAAAATGGTTTTGATGCACTTGCACTTAGAAACAGTTTACATTAAGAAAGCAATTATATCTTTAAATGATGATTATATAATATATATTGAAAGTTATCTTTGACAAAATCATATTAAGCTAAAGTGGTAGAATACAAAATAGTATGAAGCATATTTATGACTACATGGTAAAATGCAGATACGGATATAAAGTCAGGAAAGACTGCATAGGTGGGCTAGACTCATAATTCTTCTATGCCATTGCTATTTTTTACTTCTTTCCACTAAAGACATATTTCCTGTGGGACTAAAGATGGGCTTTCATTAAGGCATGTTAGGGTACAGCGTGCAAGCAGACAACAAATGTACTTGCATGGTTGGAAATGCCCTCTTAGACTTCTGCAACTTCCTCAACATCAGGATGACTTGGCTAACTCACTTACCCTGAAGAACAAGACAAGGTAGATATCAAGAAGAGCCACTCAGCCAACAAGCAATTTTTTTTAACATATGAGTTATGAGGTGGTTTGTTATAGCAATATTTGAATTATACAGCATGCAATAAAAGTTCGAGTATTTTATGGAGAAAAGTACAATCACTGAAATGTTGTTATAGTAGTACTTCGGTGTTTTATATTTTACAATGAAGTCAGCCAGAAACTGTAGAAAAATCCAGGTGTATCTCTGGCATGGCTTATGTTTTCATAAATTTTGACTAAAAAATAAGACAATAAAAAGAAAAAATTAGGAAAGCAGAGATTTGGGTGGGTGTTAGAGAAAAGACAGAAAGAATCTAATAGTTAAGTTTGCAAAGAAGGGGAGAGATTGAGAGGTGAGCAATGAGAAAAATTCTATAAGGTAGAAAAGCTACTTCATTTGTAAAGTTCTCTCATATGGTATTAGCATCTTCTTGCCTTTGAAAACCTGCACCTTCACTTCCTACAAGTATGTTGTTGTTGTTGTTGTTGTTGTTGTTGTTGTTGTTGTTGCTGCTGCTGCTGCTGCTGCGGCTGCTGCTATTTCTGTTGGATTGAGACCTTGGTCTATTTTTCAAGGTTTGTTACTTTCTCATTTACCAAACTTAGCCTGTGATATATCCTGATCCTTAACTAGAAATATAGTGGACATGAATCTCTTTTCTTATAGATTTTCCTATAGCAATTTCAGATAAAAGAGGGATTCCATTCAATCCATTCCCATCTCTAGAGTTCCTTTACTGAGCTTCAAGGTCTTAATTTTGGTATGGGGTATTTTTGTGTGTGTGTTTTTGTTTTTTGGTACTGGGGACAGAATGTAGGGGCATTCTTCCTCTAAGCTGTACTCCCAGCCCTATTTTATTGTTTGTTTGTTTAATAAGGTCTCACTAAGTTGCAGAGGCTGATGTGAACCTGTGATCCTCCTGTCTCAGCCTCCCAAGTACTGGTAGGTATTAGAGCATGTGCTACCATGACTGGCTTGGATTTCTTATCTATTGAAGTAGAGGGAAAACAGGTTTAGCCTGATCCCACTTCCAGACTAAGAACAGTTCCAATGTCCAAAGATTATGTAGCTCAAAAATGGCGCAAAAATCAATATACAAAAAAGACAAGACTGCATACAAGCTTTCAGATTCTTTCCTCAATGTTATTTTTACTGCACAATGATATTCTTAATGTCTTACTATGTGCAACACACAGTACCACGCACGCACTTGAAGGATACAGATTAAGTAGTTTCACTATAAATTAAAAATCAGAATGTTACAAAAAAAAATTTCCTCCCCAGCTGATCCTGTCTGAAAATTTCTTTTAAAATCTGTTTTCATTAAAAAAGACACCATATTTAATATCAGTATAACTTTTTGAGGATGTAAAAAGGGAGCAATCACTGGCTTAAGAAAATAAGCATTTATTATGCTCCTGCTGTACAAGACTCTTTTTTTTTTTTTTTTTTTTGCGGGTCTGGGGATGGAACCCAGGGGCATTTTACCTCCGAGCTACACCCCCTGCCCTATTTTTTATTCTTTATTTTGAAACCGGATCTCACTGAGTTGCAGAGGGGCTCACTAAGTAGCTGAGGCTGTCCGCGAACCGCAATCCTCCAGTCTCAGCCTCCTGAATGCTGGGATTACAAGCGTGCGCCACCAAGCCCGGGCTACAAGACTCTATTTTAAATTCTTCCAGAATATAAATTCATTCTCTTCCCCCCCCACCACCTCTCTCTCTCTCTCTCTCAGAAGTTAAAAGCATTTTATAGGTAACGAAAACATCAAGAGATTAGTAAATTCAGAAACATAAGCTAGGTCTTTCAAATTCCCTAGCCCATATTCTTTCCATATTTTCTTGACTATATAATTAAAAATTCAGTAAAAAATGAAAACTCAGTGCATTCACTGTTATAGTGACATAAAACACTTAGTTAACGGCACAAGAAAACTGAAACACTACTGACTACAAGCAAGAAAAATTTTGTGCTAAGAGTGACTCATAATTCAGTCACTTGATCCTTTAACTAAATTTCCAAATATAAATGAAAATTGTACAAAGGAAACAAGACAAACAATTCCATCCTTGGGGGAAAGGGGCAACTCTTTGAATGACTTCTAAAAAAAAAAAAAAAAAAAGCTTTCCAAACCAATTGATATTTAAAAAAAAAAAGTCCCAGGCATTCTTAAGCTTCAGTAGAATTTGAACTAAAATGGTGACAGATACTAACTGGACCGCATTTGTAAGTTACCTGTAGTGCATGTTTTCTTACCATGACAAGAAATCTGTAATATTCACTGACAGAATTTCAAGCAACTAACAAGTCCTCTGTGAAGGCAAAAGAAAATTTTCCTCCCTGCCTGACCCCAATGGTTTGCTGGGGGAAAAAATGACAAAGAGAGGTTAAGTTGAAAAAAAAAAAAAAAACTAAAGGAATCCATCCATTAACTAGCAAAAGGGGAAAGAAAAAAAAAATTGCAACATGGGGAAAAAAAAATCACAGGAGGGTTATTACTCACCAGCCCAACATGATTTAAAATCTTATATCCCTTCTTTTTTTTTTACAAGAGAGGAAGAAAATGAGAAATCTCAAATGAGTAGTAAATGACTTTTAGGGAAATTTGGCTTGGGAAATATACTATAGCCTGGGACAAATCCTGGCTTCTATCCAGGCAATGGAATGTAAATGATTCTCTATGGAACTGAAATAGAGGACACTGCTGTGTGTGTGACAAGTCTCTCTAGGTGTACTGACAGACTTCAGTCTTTCTACAAGATGAATTTAGTCTTCTTTAAGTTAATAAGACTTCAGTAACAGACTGAAGGCAACTTTCCCTTTCTGGTGGATCTGGTCAGGTAGAAAGATCAGCAGAAAGCTTCTTCATGAGCCAGCATAAGAAAAAATAAGGGAAGGTCAGAAGAACCTGAAATCTTTCATACTAAGGATTAAACCCTGGAGCCTTCTGCCTCAAATCCTTTTTTAATATATTTTTTGGAAACAGGGTCTCACTAAAGTTTCTGAGAGTCTCACTATGTTTCTGAGGGTCTCCTTGAGTTCCTGAGGGTCTCCCTAAATTGCTGAAGCTAGCTTCAAACATGTGATCCTCCTGTCTCAGCTTCCCAAGAACTGGAATTACAGGCATATACCACCACACCCAGCTAGGACCTGAATTCCAAAGTAGGTTCTAATGCCTCTCAGCATGTCAAAGCATCAGTCCTCAGAATTTATTTATCAAGCCCCCACCTTCATGCTTTAAGTTCAACCCTGCCTCTAACCAGCTCTATATGCAATTTTAAAAAAACCAGAGGGAAAGCCTTAATTTCCTGTGCATGCCAAGACCCCTAACATCAACTTGTGCATCCTTCTCCCTCTTTTCCTCTTCCCTCCTGACTAAGAGTCTACAGAATATTAGGCTCCTACCTAATGCCAGGGCCATTTCAAGCCTGGGTACCCTCTATTAAAGTTAGAAGTTTTCTTGGAATTTACCACAGATTATAATAGTATAATAGAAAATGGCCAATCACCAGATAATAAGATAATAATGAATTAATCCCTTCCTTCCAAGAAAGAAGGGATTAATTCATTCATTAGCACTCTTGGAACCTAGTACAGAACCCGGCTTCTGGTGGGCTAAGTCAATAACTAAATAAATTAATATAGCAAAATGTGCAGGAGTAAACTCAAATAAGTCACAGAGCTTGAGGTCATCCATCAGAAAGAGGTATTAATTATCATGAGAATGAGAGGTATATATAAATCAGGCCTACTAACAAGCAAAGTTCCTAACTTTTCTAGAGTCAAATGAACACATAAATCAGATCCACGTATGAAGCAAACCTTTTATACTTTCCTGCATTCAATCCAGAATTTCATAAATGGTGTCATTATCTAATTCTGGTGCTGTAAATCCTACTCAGAGGTGAGAATATAGTACATACAATACTGTTGAAATCTCCTACTGCAAATTTTAGAAAGTTAGACTAGGGCAGGAGTAAATCTGAAAGAGTAGTTTATTTGAGCAAATAATAATTCATGAATCAGGCAGCTCCAAACCAGAATTGGTCCTGGAGCTCCACCCAGGGACACAGGGGGAAGGCTTGATAGTATGAGCACAGTTGAAATTTGCACCCCTCGGTTACCACCCAGTAAAGATGGAAACGCGTCAGTTCCTTTAGTTTTTCAATCTTGACAGCGGCTTAATATGCTGCCTCACAGGGGAAGAGGCCAGGAAGTGGATTCTAAGAATCTGTATGGTATAAGAATCATCCACTGACCCCAGGCAGCCCATGTAGAGCTACTTTTTCCTTCCAAAGACTGAGGACTTTTTAAACCTGAGACCCTGAACTGCTTCTAATTGCCTTTTCACTCTTCCTCAGGCCTGCCCTGCTCCAAATCCTTTCTTCAAGGTCTCATGGAAAGAGGGGACACAAAAAGCCTCAGACTTCTGGACCAAAATTGTTTTGCAGCTTCACTTCAAGGAAATAAGATACTGATTTTGAATGTATTCTTGCATAAATTAAGACATAAATTTTTGTATATGTGAATGTACTGTTGGTTCTCACACTGATGTTGCCATAGCAACAGGTTTAGGCCACTCATAATGCATCTTTTCTGGTTCCTCTGTCCATACTTCTCCCACAGACATCCATCCTGCTTCAGTGAGGACCTACCTCATGGTTCTACAGTCAAGTCTGCCCTGATGGCCTCAGGCACAAAGCACACCACATCCACATGGAATGAACAGCAACAGCAAAAACACAACTGATATAGTGGAGTTTTTTCTTATTCAAATTTGTCCTCTTCTTTCTTATTCTCAGATAGACCAAAAACTATTTTTAAAAATGTCTTTTTCATGTCCAGTTTAGTTCTCCACAATTCTTCCCACTCCTATTTTCAGTCCTCCAAATTCTTTCCAAATTTCCAAACCAACTAAAATATGAAAGTATTTTTATACCTTGGTAACAAAATATGCATCATAAGAATTCCTCAGGTTTGTGTATGTACAGTTGATAATTAAAAAAGAGTGCATGTCACTTTCGTACTGAAAATCAGGGACTATTATGATAATTCTTCAGTCAATTTACACAAATGCTAAAGGCACTCTCATCTTTGAGAACACTAATTAATTTCAAATAGTGGTCCTGCTCAAACAAATGTGGAAGAATCATCTAATCATCTTACTAAGAATGTTTAGAGTCTTTAAACAATAGGTCTGGGGTGAGGCACAGAATAATGCACTATCAGCAAACACTACAAATAGAAAAGCAAGTCCACAGGAACCACACTGTACAAAATTCTTGTCTGATATTACTTTAACAAGACAAGAAACAAAGCACTGTTGGACATTTAAAGTATTCAGCAACTCAGAGGGACTAAAATCAAAAAGAAAAAAGAAAAAACAGACATCCTACGCCAAAGTTGAGGAAATTAAAGGAAAAAGGAAAAAACTGAAAAATTACTTGATACACATATAAAACAAGGGAGAATATTCTTGGAAAACATAAGTCTGTCAAAATGAAGGCAAAATGTCCTTGGGTTCAATCCTCAGTTCTGGAAAAAAATCAAGTATCACAGACAATGATCATCAGAAATTATATATCAACTCCTCAGGGCAAAAGATGGAAGAATCCTTTAAGTAAACTTTTAAACAATGTAAGAGATATTAAGGAAGACCTAAATAAAAACAGAAATATACCAGGTTCATGCGTATAAAGACTTATTAAAGTAATGATTCCAAACTGATCCATAGAAATTTGAACTAATAAAATTAATCCAAAGTAAAACAAGATTTTTCATAAGAATCATAATATTTTTAAATTTTGAAGGAAAAGTATGATGGTACCTATGAAAAGCAAAAGACAAAGAATTTACTTTTTATCGTTATAGATTATTATAAAGTAATATCAATGAAAACAGGGTGGTATTCACAAAACAATGACAGAAAAGAGAGCCTGGAAATGGCATTCACAAAATGAATGATGAAAAAAGAGATCCCAGAAAAGAAAAAGAAAGAGAAAAAAAGAGAAATACAAAGGTATTTTATAAAATGAATGATGGAAAAAGCCAAGAAAAAGGAAAAGAAAAAAAAAACAGGCTGATTTGTACACAATGAAAGATAGCCCAGAAAAGAAAAAGAGGGTCCAGTACCAACAAAATGAATAATGGAACAGAGATCTCCCTGAGATCAAAAAAGAAAGTATTTTACATGAAACTTCTCTACATGAAACAGATGGCATATCAATTCAATAAAAGAGAACACTGACTTTTTAATGAACTTAGCAAAACAGATTTTAATCATATAAATAGTGAAAATCAAATTGTATCCCTACCTCACACCATATATAAAAAAATTAAATGCAGATGAAATACAGCCTAAACACTACAAATAGAATTTTAAACTTCTTGGTAGAAAATACAGATGAATACCTTCTAGATTTTATGACAGATAATGTTTAAAGGTTTTTTAAATTAAAGCAACTAAAATGAATATATATGTAAATATATATGATTTTACAAATAATCTATATACCATAAATAAGAAATCAAAAGAAGAAAGAACAGAATATAAGACAATGACAATCTCAAATGAAAGTAGAGGGACGGGTAGCCAGGCATGGTGGCACATGCCTGTAATATCACCTATTCTGGAATCTTGGGATAGGAGGACTACAACTTGGGAGACCAGGCAGAGCAACTTAGTGAGACTGCCTCAAAATGGGGAGGAAAAAAAAAAGAAAGCTGAGCATATAGATCATGTAGTATAGTGCTTGCCTAGCATATACAAGGCCCTAGGTTCAGTCCTCAGTACCATACCCCCCACCGCCCAAAAAGGGAGAGGATGGGATGAGATACAAGTTAACAATAAAGTTCTGGCTTTTTTTTTTAATGGGATTAATGTACACTTATTAAAAATAAATAATTTAATAAATAAGTGTATTTACATGAAAACTTATTGCATAAAGAGCTAAGACAAATATTAGAATTAATGTACTTCTGTACCAACCAAATATGTGTATTATAAAATTTTAAAAACCCAACCATCTACAGTGGTACTATGTAAAACTACCTTATAAAAACACAAATCTGGACCATCAAACTAAAAACGTTACTCATAAGTATATGAGGCATAAAGGGAAAGAAGAAAATTATAAAAATCTAAAAGAAGCAAGAGAGATGAATGGTATCTGAAATCCCAATGAAGGGGAAAACTCACCAAGTGCTCTACACATGTATATCACTATCACTATGAACTACATTATATGAAATCATAATACACTAATAAACGTTTAAAAAAGAAAAAAACTATAGCTTTTTTTGAAAAGAACACGAATTTTTAAACTGAATATTCTATGCAGGATTGAAGGAAAGATATATATCAAGACACATGGTAGAGAAATTTCTGAACTCTAAAACAAAAGAAGAAATCTTACAAGCTTACAGAGTTAATTTATCTATAAAAGAGGCACAATGATATCAAACAGTATTACATGATACAATTAAGTATACTGTGTGGTGCCACACGCTTTTAATCCCAGCATTTGGGAAGCTGAGACAGGAGGCTCACGGTTCGCTGACAGCCTTAGCTACTTAGTGAGGCCCTTTCCAACTCAGTGAGACACTGTTTCAATGAATAAAGAATAAAAAATAGGGCTGGAGGTGTAGCTCTAAAATACAATGGCCCTGGGTTCCATCCTCAGTTAAAAAAAAAAAAAAAAAACACTTTCAAATAATTAAAGAGAGAGCTGGGTGTGGTATCGCATGCTTGTAATCCCTGTGCTTGGGAGGCTGAGACAGGAGGATCGCACAGGTTCGAAGCCAGCCTCAGCTACTTGGTGAGGTTCTCAGCAACAACTTAAGTGAGACCCTGTTTCCAAATAAAATAGAAAAGAGGTCTAGGAGTATAGCCCCGAGGTAGAAAGCCCCTGAGTTCCACCCCCAGTACCACAAAAAAAATAAATAAATAATGAAAGTCAAATACAAAACAAAATCAGATGAAAATCACTCAGCAAAGCCTCATCAATATTAACTATGATGTGATGGGAAGAGCACTAAGAGTTGAGGCTGAGCCATAAGTGAGAGAGATGAACACCAAGAAGAGGCTGAAAATATTAAAAACATTTAAAACTTGGCAAGTTTGAAAATAAAACTGAAAAACCAAATACATGGACTGGATTTTGGAAAAATCAATAAAATAGAATAGCACTTAACAAACATTACTGAGAACAAAACAAACAGGAATAAGAAATGTACACATCTACAGGCACATAGATTTAAAACTGTAGGCTAGTAAACATGGAAACTTGAATGAAATGAAAAATTTCCTAGTAAGATTTTCTACAACTAGAAAACATTTCTTAAAATATGAGCTCTCAAAGAGGTAGAAAATCTAAAAGACAATAAAGCAAACTTTGAAAAACTTATCTGAAATTTACTCTAAATAAGCTCAGCCCTGATTAGGTCAAATTCATCAAATCTTCAAGGTAATAGGTACTTAACACTACCAATTTTGAACAGCTCAACCTAATCCTATAGTAAATAATTCCAAAAGCAAAGGAAAACATTAAAAGCTTTCAAATCAATTTAAGAGCTAACTTTATCTTGTTAGCTCATATAAAATACAAGTAAAACTTATGACCAATCTCATTAAAGAATACACACACATGCACACTAAATTCTGGGTTAATTTTGAGTGTATTATGTTTTTAAATACATTAAAAAAAATAAGACATCATGGCAAAATGGGTTTTTACCAGAAACTGAGGGACAGCTGAAGTAACACAGCTGGGTGGGGCTTGTGAATCACATGTCCCTGAATTTTAAATACCACCCTCAACACATACTAAGGTTAAAATGTTGCTTCAGTTCTTAAAACTCAACTACAAGAAAGGAGACATTGAGGGAATAGTGCTCATTTCATTAGGTAAAAGGGAAGATTAAATTTTAAAAATTTTCAGCCAGGTGTAGTGGCACACACAATGTAATCCTATACTTGGGAGGCTGAGACAGGAGGATCTGAGTTTGTGGCCAACCTCATCTACTTAAGCCCTTCGCAAGTTAGTGACACCCTGATTCAAAATAAAGAATAAAAAATTGGGCTGGGCCAGGCGTGGTGGCGCACGCTTGTAATTCCCGCGCTTGGGAGGCAGAGACAGGAGGATCGCGCAGGTTCGAAGCCAGCCATGCGCGCTGGCTTAGGAGACCCTGTTTCCAAATTTTTAAAAAAATGTAAAAATAGGTCTGGGAGTGTAGCCCGGAGATAGAAGGGCTTCCAGGAACCCCAGTACCACCAAAAAAAAAAAAAAATTGGGCTGGGGGTGTAGCTCAGAGGTAGAATGTCCCTGGGTTCAATCCTCAGCTCTGGGAGAAAAAAAATTTTCTTCCAAGACACTTAAAATAATACTTACAATTAGTAAACAGTAAATATTTATATGTTAATCTAGAATTATTTTATTGACACAAAATATATCATTCCTGGCAAAAAGAAAAAAAGACATGTTGCACAGTCAATAACTAAATCTGATTTCAAAACATTTAGAATACTTAGGCAAAAAAAAAAAAGACATGCGACTGTCAATATCTAAATCTGATTTCAAAACATTTAGAAAACTCCCATGTCATAACTAAATAACTAAAATGCCAGGTGTGGTGGTGTTGGTAGACTGAGATACACCTGTTCTTGGGAGGCTGAGACAGGAGGATCAATGATTGGAGGCCAGTACCCAGTGGTATAGAGTAGCTTAGCAAGACCTTGTTCCAAAATTAAAAATTAAAAAGGATTGGAGACATAAGTCAAAGGTAGAGTGCCCCTGGATTCAATCCTCAGTACTACAAAGGAAAAATAAAAAAGAATACATAAAAAAAACAAATATTGATCCTGGAAGTAATCTACAACCTTAACTAAAGCAAACAAATAAAACATGATATGTTAGCATACAAATGAAAATTAGGTTAAAAAATAAGAAAATAAGCACTGGATCTCACTACTTTTCCCCTAGAATCAAGTGATATGCTAACTGACCATATGACCAGCTATTTAATAGTAAAGAGCATCCCTTCTATGTAACATTTAAGTAATATTAGCTGTCAAATGCTGTATTGTATATTTTTATAACCTTAGATGACATCTAAAGTTAGAAAACTTTACATGATGTTTGAATTAAGAAATTTACCTAGTTTATATTATTTTGGGTGGTTTTAACACTGACTTTTGCTTAATTCGTGACATCTTTCCCACCTACTTCACACTATTCATATACTTAAGTGAAAGTTGTTTAAATCCATAAGATTCCTCTGCCTCCATCCTTTTCAATTTTTTATCCTCCCTGTACAGAATAAATGCTTTCTTAACTCCAGCAAACACTCAGATGTAAAGAATTGTTTGTATCTCTAATCAACTAACTTTAACGCTTTAAGGTTAGAAGCATTTAATGACTTGCCCAAGGTCAAGGAAAGGTGATTTATATTTAACCCACATCCTGACTTTTCACTGCCACTTCCTATTTTCCTAGCATATATAGTTTCAAGTTTTCATCATTTCTCAATATTTAAATCTCAATATTTAGTTTGGGAACTAAGTACTATATTTGCATTCCTTTTGGAAACTATTCACTGATGATTATACTTATTCACTATTTTTCCAAGTGTTAAGGTAAATATACTCTGCTGACTTTTTCCTTACTTCCCAAGAGTAAGTCTCCTATTGCTACACTAAAGAATGTTCATTTGGACTGTGAATTTATATACAGTATTTATGAGATCCAAGGATCCTATACGTGGATAAATATCAAGCAAATGGCTACAGACTGGTATCCAAGACCAAAATTACTATAGGATTTAACTATTTAATTTGTAGCCAAATCTACCTCACCTGTAACATCTTACCCTCAGAAAAACAGCCCTCTGCAGTCTTACTACATCTTATACTCTTATACGTGTGGCTCAGTAATCAAGCAAAGACCACAAGGAAAAAGCCCCTTGTCTTTTCATACCACATTATGACAATCTACTTGGTAGGGAGAAAATGTCCTAAAATATTTTTGCATAGTACTGCTTTTTTAAAACGTTACTAGTTTTACATCCCTCTGCAGTAAAAAGAGGGAAAAAATCCTGAAAATATAGGAAACCGATAACTTCAAACATATAAATGTTCACAAGCACAACTTTTTGAGAGCAGAAAACTAGCTAAAATTCTGTCTCTGTAGCAGACACTAGATACTTCTCTTTATACTCAGTAGTTTCACTTTTGTTTCTTGTAAAGTATGAAGCTCACTTCCTAGTTCCTGGCATGCAGTGTTTAAATCTGTCAATTTACTTGAGGTGGATGGTTTCAAGTGCTCATAACCACATAATTATTATAATTATTTTGAAATAGTTTTAATTGAATAACAAAGAAATGGTGTGTCAACTTGGAAAACAAAAAACATTGGAGTGATTCTTTTAAATATATATATATATTATATATATATAATATATATATATACACACACACACATATATATGTATATATATGATAGAAGTATAAAAATGTTGCTCAAAAAAATCTCCAATATCAATGAGATGACCTAGAGCATACATATACATACAGAAAAACAGCATCCTAATACTAATATTTTGAATTAAGGATTACTCCTTTTGCATATGTAGGGAGTTATCATCAAACTAGTAAATTGGATTTGATAACCAAGATCATTTTAGTGAGGTGATTCTTGATTCTACAACTTTATGCATATACGTCTGAATCAGGCATTATCTGACTCCATGCTAAAAAATTAAACTTACAAATTTCATGTCACTGTTGCCATTTCACTTTGAAACAAACAGGCTTTAACGTTTTTCACTAACGAGAATGATAAAATAATGCTAAATATATTAACAATTGCTCACTATTCACACAGCCACCAAGATACTTCCTAATTCTGAACTCTATCACCTACTTGACATCAAAATGATGAAGGTATACAAAACAGTCAGCATTAGAAGGTAAGTTGTTTTAAGCTCCTGTTAATAAATCTTCAATTATTTCACTATAAATAAACTACAGTTTGCAATAATCTGTCAGGAATATCAACATGAGTTTCAAAATCAAGTTTTCCAAAGTGCTTAAAATAACAATATACTATCCTTACTTTCCAAAATTCTGGAGTATCATCAGTTACTTTAATATCATAAAAATTTAAAAATAATCACAATACAATTAGGCTGTTAGCTTATAAATAGTCCATTTTCCTACAACCGGCCTTATTCTAAATCGCAGGTAGAAGACACCTACAGTAAGCCAAAACTACTACAGGGTGGGGCATACATTACTCACCCAGATAAAGCAAACACAGCTTTGGTCGTCGTTCGCGGTAAACCTAATTATCCCCATAATTCCAACACGACTAAACCAAAGTTTCCCAATTGGGTCCAAATGCCTTTCATACACACGAGAAGGGGAAGATCAAGTCATGGCCAACTACAAGACATGGTGCAAGCCATGATCGTGCACTTAAGTCTCTGAAGACGAAATCCAGAATAGCAAGACGACCTCCCAGGACTCACTATAAAGATCTGATGCTTCATAAACACTTATTTTTAAGTGAGTGGCCATTCGAATATGTGACTGAAGCAAGAGTGAAGGGTGAACGACAGAACAAGGTCAAACTTAGGGGACAAGAGATTCCTGGAATAACACCGCCAGGAAGATGCCCTTTCTTAAAAAGACGGCTCGTACGTTCAGAAGGCAAATAAAAAGAAAAAAGAAAGAAAGAAACCAACCAAATCTTCTCTTTGCATACTGCGACTCTACCTGGCCAGCGCTCTTGCCCAAAAAAGGCAGGCAATTAAATTCTAGTAGAGATCTTTTTTTTTTTTTTTTTGGTTGCATGGTTGCAGAATGGCAGGCCTGAAATACTACCACCCTGAGAATTACAAACTACTTAAAAGAGATGACAACTGGTATTCCTGAGATGGAGAGAAGCGAATAAAGAGGAAAGGAAGCGGAGGAGAATAAAGTTTAATTAAGAAGCCTCGTGGGGCACTGAAGGAATGTGGGGGTGACTCTCTCGATACCTGGCACGGTCTGTTACAGAAAAACAATCGGCAGAAGTGGATGGACACCCGAAAACTACACGGGGCTCGCTCGCGCAGCCGGGCCCCCGGGCGGCGGGCGGAGGCCGGGCGGAGGCCGGGCCGGGAGGCCGGGGGCCGGGCGGAGGCCGGGGCTCCCTCACCTTCTGCGCCGCGCTCTGCTGCAGCACGTTCTGCTCCACGGTCATGGCCCCCGCGGCGGCGGCGGGCTCCGGGCGCCCCGGCCGGCCCTGGCTGCCGGGCTCCGCCGAGCTCCGGGGCGCGGCGCGGGCGGCGGGCGCGGGCCCCCGCGGCGGCCCCACGGCGCGCTCGGCGCGGCCAGCCTCGGCGCGCCCGGGCCGCGGGGGAGGCCGCCCGCCGGGCCGCGCCACGCGTTCGCGCTCCTCGCCGAGGCTCGCGGGCCACTGCGGGGAAGGGAGCGAGGGGACGGAGGGAGCGGCCGGCCGGAATGGCGCTGTCCTCCTCCCTCCCGGCTCCTCCTCCCTCCCCTCCCCCAGCGCCGTCACCGCCCCGGCCGGCGGCTCCGCCCCCGCGGCGCCCGCCCGCCCCGCCGCCCTAACCCTACATTGTGACCCGCGGGGCGGTGGGGGCGGGGCCAGCGGCGGCCACGCCCCGCCGCCAAGCCCCGCCCCGCGCGGCCCGGCGCGGCCTGTGGGCGGGGCCTGGAGCCGCCCTGCGGCAGGTTGCGCTCTGCGGGTTCCAGGCTCCCCGCCGCTGCGCCCCCACCTGCGCCCGGGATTCGTCCGGGCACCCCCTGGCCCAGGGCCTCCCAGACAAGCCGACACCTCCCTCCAAGCATTGTCCCAAATCCTCACGGGGTCCCCAATAGCCGGCTCCCCCTCCTCGTCCTCACCTTTCTAGGAATTTCCCAAGCAATGAACTTGGCGCAAAAGTCAAATCAGCAAAGGGCTGTCACAAGTGCTTGAGCTGGGATATACTTTTCTCTTTATCTGATAGATGCGTATTGACATCGTATATCTACTGCATGTATTCGGAAGTATGTCAGTCACAGCTGGGCTCTAGAGAGGGAAGGTTTACTTACCCAAGATTTCGTGTACAAGAATAGGGGGACTTTAAGAAAGTATTACTGCCTTGGTAAATAATGCATAATTCTAATCTCCTAGTTGCCCAATAAAGCAAGCAATTAGCCGCCATGCATGGAATGCATGGCTGTATATGGAACTGTAAGGAAAACTTAACAATGAGAAAACAATCTGGAATTTCAAAACTACCTTGAGTTGCAACCGCTAATCTAGTGCAGCAGTGGATAGTCGGTGCGTATCGTCACAAATACAATACTGAGGCAAACCCAGATATAATTGTTAATCCGACGGCAAAGCAAGCAAACTTTTGTGAAAGACCCCTAAAATATTATCTGGTTTCATTTTATTTGGGGATTAACAATTTTGTGCACTGCAGTCCAAACCTTACAAGTCAAATTATTAATATGACATGGTTAACCTGGACAACCATTGGTGGGAGGGGGGAAGGGAAAGCGGGGGCGGGGGGAGGGCACCAAATATAGTTTAATTGTATACTATTTATGTTCAATAAAAAAGTTGTTAAAAGAAAAAAATAAAACAAAATAAAGAGTGAAAAAAAACAAAACCTTACAAGTCTTCAACCAACTTCTGTAATCTTTCCCATGAATCCTCGTATTTGCTTGTTCATTTGATTTCAACAAATAACCAATTTTATTTTATTGATATCATTTATCCTTGCCAGGAAAACTTTACAAAGCTGTAAAATGATTGGAAATAAAGACTTGTAGGGATAATGTCAGTCTTCATCCAACACATCAAACTGTTTGCAAGGACTCTCAGACCCAAAGTGTAAACTATCGAAGAATGCAAATTAGACACGATTTTCCCCCATTTATAGACCAGTTTTTAATTTTCCTTTATCAACCATCTTAATGTTTCTTCATATCATATATCCTTAGAACATTAAATTTAACATAAAAATTAGTATTTTATTTGAAAAAACATATTACCAGATACTAGAGTTTAATTTCAAGAATATGGCAATACAATATTCCTCCCTTTATGTTTAATTTTTTAGTTTAATTTTTCTTAAATCCTACTAGTGCCTTCTAGACAATACTCAAATAAAAGCAGTTTGTAGGGTAGATATATTTGCCCACTTAGAGCATTCATTTCTAGCTTACTGATAATAGTTTCCTACTTAGCATTTTTAAAGCTTTATTATTGTACTGCAAAAAAACTTTTTTAGTGTTATTGGGAATTGAAGCCAGGAGTATACCTCCAAGCTACAGTCCTTCTTGTTTGTTTGAGCAGGATCTCTGTAAGTCGTATTCAGGTTCCCAAGTATTAAGATTACAGAGGTGTGCCACCATGCCTGATATATTGCAAGATTTTGAAAAGAAAAAGTCTGGGTTTCCTCATACCATCTTTTTTTTTTTTTAAGAAAACTGACAATTGGAACAAATAAAGGCCAAAAATTTGAGAAATTGAGATAATTTGGCACATAAAATATATTGCCAGGACTTAGAGACAAGTCAGTTTCAATATGCATGATTACTATAAACATATATTCTCTGGATATTATTTAATACTCCTAAACTGTTATATAATTTCATATTATTGAAGCACAGGTCATAAAATAAAGTGATAAGCATTCATATAAAATAAAAAATTAGTTTTAACCCTGCTAAGGTTTGTATGTCCCTGCAACAAATCATGCAAACTTAATCTCCAAAGCAGTAGTATTGGGAAACAGGGTAATAGGTGCTGGGACAAGAAGTGACTAGGCCATGAGGTCCCTGCCCTCATCAATTAATGTTATCACAAGAGTGTATATGAAGTCTCAAGAGTGAGTTTCTTCCAAAAGGAAAAGTTTGGTGCTCTCCACCTGTCTGTCTCTCTCTCTGCCTTTCAGTCATGGGATGACACACCATGAAGGCCCTCACCAGATGCTGGCCCCTCCATTCTGGACTTTCAGCCTCTAGAATTAGGAGCCTAATATATTTCTAGAATTAGGAGCCTAATATATATAAATATATTTCTGTTCAATATACAGCTGCCCAGTCTCAAGTAGTTTCCAATAGCAACACAAAACAAGCTCAGACAAACCCCAAACCTATTATGTTTTCTATTTTGGATCAAAATAATATTTCTAACAGTATTCAGTAGGGGTGTGTGTATGTTTGTGTGGTGTGTGTGTGTGTGTGTGTGTGTGTGTGTGTGTGTGTATGTGTACCAAGGAAATTTGTGTTCTTCTATTTTGACTATTCATTCTTCTTTGTTTAGAAAAAGTTTAAAACCCATTTCTGGACCCTGAAAGTCTACTATGTTAGCAAAACACACTTGTAAGATAATAAGAGAGATAAGCTCACTTCATATTGTATATTGAGACAATTTCTATGACAAAAGACTCTTCTTAAATCTACTTGAGGATTGGAATTATTTTCCTCGAGATATATTGATAGTCTATGATAATTTTATTTCCACCAATAAGGAGGCAATAAGCACTCATTCAGAGACAAGGTTTCTATGATGTCACAATCATACTCTTCAAGAATAGTGTATTCACAGATTAGAAGCTGTAAGTGTACTACCTGAATGATAAAATGTTATTTTTATTAAACGGGTATTTAACCAGTTTGCTTAAGCTTTTACACTACATGTCCAACTCTAACTTCTCATTCCAAGTGGATAGCTATGTGGTCCTGACCACCCAATCATATAATTCAGTATGACAAAGCATGTCATCATTAGTATCTCTAGCCACCAACAGTACCACATTTTGAGGGACCCCATATGTTTGGTATCCTATTCGTTTGATCAATCTTCAATAACAAACTGCCACAGACTGAATGCCTTAAACAGCAGATATTTAACTTTCCACAGCTCTGGAGGCTAGAAATCCAAATCAAAGTCCTGGCAGGGCTGGCTTCTCCTGCTGCCTCGCTGCTTGACTTCCAGATGGCCAACCTCTTGCTCCCTCTTCCATGGTCGTCCCTCTGTGCATGTGTACCCATGGTGTCTCTTCATCTTCTGAGGTCATCCATTATGGGCCTGCCTATACAGCCTCATTTTTAATTTAATCGTCTCTTTAATTAATACTTTATTTTAATGCATGGTTATAGTTTGAGATGCTGGGAGTTAGGAATTTGAGATAGAGGTTTGAGGAAAACATAAATCAGACCAGAGCAGACATATTCACTCTATTCCCTTATTCCTACACTTCACGCTTTTGTGCCTTCAAATACCATTTCTTCTGCCCACCACATAACCTCTTAGATTGTTAAGAGACACATAAACACATTAAAGGAAAGCAACTTTACATATTTTCTGCCAATACTGGCCCTTTTTCCTGGAATAGTTGGGGGGAAAGAGAGTTCTGTGAAGTGCAAATGAATGGTAGTCTCATATAAACTATAGCTTTGCAAGGTGTACTCAGAAAGCATCTCTTTGTTTCCCCTTACCCTGAACAAAGCCAAAGTCATTTACTCACACTAAGGATGAGAGTGCCTTTCTGGTTTTCTTCCTTTCTTCCATTCATACTCAAAAGGCAAAGTCTTCCCTTCTATAGTTGTAGGCACAAATTTCCCTGAGATTATCTGAAAAAAAAAAAAATATATATATATATATTTTTTTCTCTCCTATATATATTTTTTCTCTCCTATATATATTTATATTTATATATATATAAATATATTTTCATATATATATATATATATATATATATATATAGGGGAGAGAGAGAGAGAAATCATGTCTTAGAAAGTGACTAATGCCACTTTCCAAGAAATCTTTTTCCATATTCAGACCACATGATTCTTATACACAAATCCTAAGGAACACCACAGGGCCTGCTAGCTCTGTGACTCTGGCCAAGTTATTCTGAGCCTTCCACACAGTCCTGCTTGCTGTCAGAGGTACTCCACAAGTTTCCAGTACTCTGCTCTGAATCAGGAAGAGGACTATGCCTGCATAGCCATTCTTTCAGGTCACCTGGCCTCAGAATGGATTTGGCCAGAGAGAGGCAGATATGAGGCACTGGATTGAGGAAGAAAGGGAAAAGTCAGGCTATTTCTCGTTCTCCTTTTCTCTTTCCTAGGCGACATCTTATTGAAGTATATTTCTTTGGTGGTTCTAACTCTCACCAGACTGGCCTAATATCTGACTGGTATCCCCAGCAAGGCAAGTTCTTGATATCTACACACCGTTTCTCTGTTTCTGTTTCTCATTCTTCCAAATTAATGGTAATAATGCCTTTTTTTTTCTTTTTGCTGTTGCTCAACTCTGGCTTAACTCCTTAATTTGGAGCTTAAATTTTCCACAAAGGCATATTTATATGTTAAAGGTTTGGAGCCCAGCCCCCCATGCTACTGGCAGGTGGTGAACCCTTAGAAATTAGAATCTAGTGGAAGGAAGTTAGACATTGAGAGTGTGCTCTTGAAGAGGATGAGACCCAGGGACCCTCCTTTCTCTCTTTGCTTCCTGCCGGTCATGAAGTGAGCAAATTCCCCCACCACTGGCCACACTGTGAAGTACAGAGTCATCAAAGGCCAAACCAACAAGCCACCTGACCATGGACTGGAATCATGAAAATCCTTGAGCCAAAATAAGTCTCTCCTACTTAGAGCTGTTTGTCTCAGGTATTCTGTCATAGTTATGGAAAACCGGCCAACACTCACTGTCCTTGATTGGATTCTCAACTCTTTCTTTACCTAAAAAACTAACTCTTTGGATTAAGGATTCCCATTTTTAACATCTTGAACAGTATTCTGTCTTTGCTGATACAACTCTTAACTGACAGAGTTTCTCATCTGTAAAATGAAAATAATGCTATAGAATGATTTTGATGTTTAAATGACTTACTACTTATAAAATGCCTAGAAAACCATAAGGCACTGCTATTGTTTAGATTTTGAACGCCCCTCCAAAATACAGGTGTCAAAGGCTTGTTCCCAGCTTGGCTCTACTGGAAGACGGTGGGCACCTTTTAGAAGGGAGCCTTAGTGGGAGGTCTTAGGTCACCACGGGGTGGGTGAGAACATGAAGGAAATCAAGGAAATCGTAGGAACTCACCCGCAGTCTCTTCCTCTTTCTCTTTTTGCCTCCTATGCATCATGAGGTGAGCAGCTTTCTCTCCCTCATCCTCCAGCTACAATCACTGCCTCACCACAGGCCCCAAAACAGTAGATCCAGCTGAGCTGAAACTTCACAAAATACGGCCCCAGATAAACATTTCCTCCTTTTAGGTTAATATTCTCAAGTATTTTTCTAATAGTAATTGAAAGCTGACTAGCACAGGTACAAAGTAAGTACATGACAAGGGTGTCAATCAATCCCAACTGAGAAAGTTCAAAGGTAAAAAGAATTCATTGGAGGTCTTAGGAATTGCAATTCAAGAAACACATTCAGGCAGCTCTAAATCAGTGTTTCATTCAGGCCAGGGGAAGTTGGGGCTTATATTGAGCAAGCAGTCTTGTTTTATTGTAAAGTCGTAAAAATTATTTTGTGGAAAAACTTCTATTAGTGATGAGAACAGTTCCTTCATGACAAGGGTCATGTTACCAATAGAAGATGCAGAAAAGAATCTATCTACTTAGTAAAAAAAAAAAAAAAATCCATGATAAAGAGTCTGGTAATTTCTTGAATGCATCTTGAGTCTCTAGATACAATGTAATCATCTGATAGAGATACCTGTAACCAGGCAAACTAACTTTGGAAGCAAAGTTCACATTACTGGGCAGAAGCTAGAGTTGTGTATAAGTACTGCTTCCAAATGGCATCCTTATTTCATTTTGAAAGCGTTTTCAATATTGTTGTCATAATGATTTTTGTCTCCTGAGAAGGCAAAAATTGGGGCTTGAACCCAGGTGTGTTCTATAACTGAGCTATACTCTTACACCTATTTTTAATTTTTTTTTTTTTTTTTTTTTTTTTTGGTGGTACTGGGGTTCCTGGAAGCCCTTCTACCTCCGGGCTACACTCCCAGACCTATTTTATATTTTTGAAACAGGGTCTCTTACGCCAGCACAGCTGGCTTCGAACCTGCGCGATCCTCCTGTCTCTGCCTCCCAAGCGCGGGGATTACAAGCGTGCGCCACCACGCCCGGCTATTTTTAATTTTTATATTGAAACAGAGTGTCACTAATTTGCTCAGGGCTTTGCAAGGCTTCTGAGGCTGTTCTGAAAACTGTGATATTTTTGTCTCAACCTCCAAAATATTGGGGATAACAGGTATGTGCTACAACACATAACTGAGGTTTTTTATTTTATTTTGCAAACATGGAAATGTTATTGCTATTGAGACCCTTGGGAATTATTACTAGGGCTTCCTTGTGACCTCCCTTAATGTGTGTTGGGATCTAAGGCATAGCATCCCCAATCATGGCTGTAGGAGACCAGAATAAACTCTTTCAAAATATATTCGTTTTAAGCTAGTTATTATGAGAAACTGCAGACACAGGGGAAGTTCTAAAAACTGCTTATTTGTACAAATGTATGCCTATAAAGCAATTTATATAAGTGAAATATCAGGAGAAGGGCGATTCCTAGAGAAATTTTATTACCTGAAAGAGTTTATCTGCATAACAAGATAACCTTTTTCCCTATACATTCTCTCCCCTGAAATTCTCATAACTTTTTTTGCCACCACCAAGAAGTCCTGGGTCCTTGTCCTTCAGGTGCCTCTGCATGCTATATCAGATTCAATCATGTAGATCAGCTTAATCCAGATGATTGGAGTCTCATGTTTTGGGAAACTTTCTTTTATACATACCTAATAACACTTTTTTTTTCCTTTTCAATCCATATTTTTGTGTTTTAATTTGAGGCCCAGTCAAATTACCAAGAAAGGTAGAGGGAAGACTTTTTTTTTTTTTTTTTTTTTTTTTGCCCCTTTATAGAGGTTAAGACCATTAGATGGGCTGAAAGAAGAATTTATCTGCTGGTATTCACTATTCCAATGCTAGGAAAACAAGACAAAAACAGGGTTAAGTGAGATCAGTTCAAAAGTCTGCCAGTCTAAGAGGGACTGTTCAACTGACATTTCTGTAATGGTTTAATATATCAGATGATGCACAAAATAAGTTGTTTGGCAGTTCCTAGGCAACCTTTTCAGCTTCCACCCTTGGTAATTATTGCAGCACCATGTTTAACCATGGAAACTGTCCAGGGGAGTCTTTAGGGGTCCCCCAAAACAAGTGCTCTGGCTTCAGACCCCAACAAGCTTTACCTATCATGGTGCAACCCCAAGAACATGTCCCAATCACAAGCTCAGATGCATTACAACCAAAATAACAGAGTTAGACATGTCCAAGCATTCTTCAGGACCTGGGAGATGACCAAAAGACCCTGCACTTTCTATGACTACCAACATGACGTCATCTTCACATATTTCTTCCTATCTAGTCCTCTGGAAAGTTTCCTATAAAAGTGGAGCCATGAACCCCTAAATGTGTTTCCCTTGCTCTCAGAATGACCCTCAATCTCTCTCTCTCTCTTGAATATGTGTGTGTTTTGCTTTCCTAAACAAACCTGTCTGTGACTCTGCTCTTTGTCTTGGAAATTCTTTCCCAACCGGTGTCCCTACCACCGCACCTTGGTGGCTTGTAAGGAGAGACCTTCTATTACTGGCAACTTTTTCAACTTTTAAGGGTCTTTCTGAGCAGACAACCTAACTAGAAGTAACTGAAGACTCTGGCTGTGGCTATATCCCAGTAAGTCTGAGGGCTCTTGGAGCCTACCGCCTAAGAAAGAGGATGACAGCCCTTTCCCCTTGTCACTCTCTTCTCCTTTAATACATGGCATAGCAGACAGAGGAGACTCACAAGGGCAAGCTCACACATGCTATGAGAGGAGTGTCTCTTTTCCCTTCTTTCTCCTTGAAGACCTTTGGAAAAGAGAAGATTGGACAGAACAGTAACAGAAGGTTCCAGGCGGGCGCTACTCCCAGCGTGACCTGAAGGACTCCCTTTGACCACCCTTTACTGACTGGGTGAGGCTTCTGCTTCCTCCTCCTCCTCCTCCTCCTCTTCCTCCTCCTTCTCTGCCTCCTCCTCCTCCTCCTCCTCTGCCTCCTCCTTCAAGCTTCTCCTCTCATGCCACAATTGGAGACTGAGTCTCAACCTGATGATATAGGGACAATGAATCAAAACCCAGGCGAGTCCTCCTGTGTTCTCACAAACTCCTACCCATTTGTTTTCTGGTGATAACCAGCTCTTGAGGTAAAGAGTGTGCTCGGGTACATCTGTCATAGACACAGGCCGGCGGCTGTTCGGTAGGTTGAGACGCGCTCCTCTTAGTCATAGGCATGGTTGTGCTCCTGTCTGGCTCACAGAGGATGCCTCCGCTGCCTTTTATTTCCCTCTCACCTCCTAACCCACTTCATGGGGCCCATCAGCCAAGTCCCTTCTGACTCAACCCTGGGATGCTTCTTGGCTTTGGAAAAAGTTCAAGCCCAGAAAACTAAGGAAGAAGCATCTCATTCTTAAGCACCAGCACTCCTCCCTCTGCATGTATTTCTCGAGCTATTCTTTGCTTTCCTAAGGAATTTTTCTGTAACTTTACCCTTGATCTTGAAAATTCTCTTCCAACCCATGTCCCCACTGCAATGATTATATTTATTATTTCTTGGACAGTAGAAAAGACATAAAATTTAATTGTGTCTTTAAGTTTCAAAAAGACATAAGAGAGATATGGAAGTCAGACATTTATTTCTGGGCAAACTGTAAGAGCAAGTGGAAGAAACTTGAAATATCAGGTAGAACGTTATTCATTTTTGAATTTTGCAAAATGACATTTATACTGCATGAGTGCTTGCTAAGTGCAATTGAAACTCATTGATGAATGAAAATAAGGCAATTTTAAAAATCTCCTTTCCTGCTTTCTAGCCATGCAGAAAATATTTTAGTATATTTAATATACCTGATATAATCTTTTTAAAATTTAATATGAATGCCATAATCTACTACTGTCCAAGTTTATTAATTGTTCTGTTTTTCCATCAAGAGCGACACATGGAACTTTTTATGTGAAGGTTGGTTGGATGGTTCTCTTCAAATCCACCATAGTCTTCAGTCTGGGATGTTATCCCATAGGAGTTTCCCTTACTCACAGAGGATAGTATCTAAGACATCAAGAGTATGCATGAAACCTTAAATCTTACCCTACATATGCACTATGGTTTTTTTTTCCTATACATATCTGTGATAAAGTTAATGTATAAATGAGGCACAGTGGGAGATTAACAATAATATCTAATAACAAAATAGACACATAATAGCAACGAACTGTAATAAAACTTAGGTGAATGTGGTCCTGAAATATCTTAATGTACTTTCACTTTTTCACTTAAGGAACACACTTTATGGATTCTCTTTGGCATCATTACTCTTTGGGGCCATTATTATGTAAAATAAGGGTTATTTGAACACAAGATATAGCCTTATTCAAGGCTATATCTCTTATTTTTTGTATTAGAATTTAAAACTAAGAAATTTTAAAAATATTTTATTGTTTTATTCATTTAAAAAACAAAATACTCATGTTTTATCATAAGTAAAATTTTACAAAAATATGACCAAATTTTCTAAAACCAGGACAATTGATCATGATAACTAAGATAGCTACTAAGTGACTAATAGGTAGGTAGAATACACAGTGTGGATGCATTAGACAAAGGAATGGTTTATACCTTCTGCAATACAGAACAAGATGGCGAGAAAGGCATACAATTTAAAACTTATAAATTGTTTATTTCTGGAATTTTTCATTTTATATTTTCAGACCGTAGTTTCCTGCAGAAAGCGAAAGCCCAGATAAGGCATAAATACCCACAATTTTATGGGAATACTGAGAATAAACCTCCCCATCACAAAGAAAAATAGAATAGCATATTTTTTTTTTTTTATTAAGGATCTGGGGATGGAACCCAGAGGCATTCGACCTTTGAGCTATACCTACTGATCTATTTATTATTTTTTATTTTGGAATAGGGTCTCAATAAGTTGAAAAGGGCCTCACTAAGTAGCTGAGGCTGTCCATGAACCGCGATCCTCCAGTTTCAGCCTCTCGAATGCTGGGATCATAAGCATGTGCCACTATGACCGGCCAGAATAGCATACTTTAAAATTGCATTCCATGAGTTTCAATTTCAGAATTTTCTTTGTAAATGGGCCTTGCTGCCAGGTGAGTTGCGATGGCTATTCTAGGCCTTTTACTTTGAAGGACATATGGGAAATCATCTGTGATACATTTAAAGACAGCTACTATTTTTTGTACATTTAGTATATGCTGGGACCTGTGCGAAGCAATTTACACTTATTTAATCCTTATAACAACCTATGATAGTTGAAATTACACTCTTTCTGCATAGGAAAAAGCTGTGGTTTACGGCATACGTAAATGGCCCAAAGGCACACACAGAAACTTGTTAAACCAGTTAGAAGCCAGGTAGGAGGTCTATGTGAATTCAAAGCTTCTTCACTTAATTAAACACCTTAAACTGGAGAGCAGCTATTCTCTAGGTGTGGTTGATGGATTCCTGGAGGTCCTCAAAACTCTTTCAAGCAGTTGACAAGATGCAACAGATGCAACCCTTTCCAAATATATGTCTGTGTGCTGCCAATTTTATGGATTTGAACCCAAGCAACATATGATCCAAAGCAGAGACAGATGAAAGAATTCCATTGTTTTCCATTAACTCATACATCAGAATATAGATTCTCAAATTTAACAGCTTACTGTTTCTACTGTTTCTTCACAGAAAAAATTACTTTTCATTCCCCTGGGCATTTTTTTTTCTTTTTTTCTTTTCTTTTCTTTTTTTTTTTTTTTTTTTTTTTTTGGTACTGGGGATAGAACCCAGGCGCTTTCTACCTCCACGCTATACCCCCAGTCCTAGTTTTTATTCTTTATTTTGAAACAGGTTCTCCCTGAGTTGCAGAGGGCCTCACTAAGTAGCTGAGGCTGTCCGCGAACTGCGATCCTCCTGTCTCAGCCTTTCAAATGCTGGGATTACAAGCATATGCCACCATGCCTGGACCCCCTGGGCATTTTTACCAACTTTTATTTGTATTCAGTGCCTCATAATTGCATCCCCGGCCCCTGGGTCATTCAAGGACACCCCCACTTCCAGAAGTGGTATCACCAGCTTTGGAAATCTATACATTATAGGTGTGCCAAAAGTGGAAAACAATATTGTTCTTTTATTTTTTTGTTTTGAAAAATTTGGTTACTATCCATAAAATTTTTATTTATGCT